>NC_133334.1:34148697-34748697 GCF_042186555.1 Aquarana catesbeiana | reverse complement strand
CAAGATCTGGTACAGCTCTGCATTGAAACCAATCAGCTTCCAGATTTTATTGTTAAAGCTTAATTGAACAAGCTGAAGTTAGAAGCTGATTAGTTACCATACACAGCTGCACCAGATTTTGAGTGCTCCAGTCTTAGTAAATCTACCCCCATGCCTCAGCTGAAAGGATTCCTCTATCCACCTCGTTTGTGTGGATGGAGGAATCTGTTCATTTTTTTTTTCAATCGGTCCACTGGCTGATCAAAAAAAAAAAATAGTCATCTATGGCCACCCTCAATTTTGCAGAAAAAAGAATAAGTAAGACATGGTCTGAGATTTGGATGGCAAAGTCCAGATCATTAATTAAGATCATTAATTTTGGTTAAGAAAAATCAAATCTGGTGGCTGATGGAAAGTTTATGGCCCTCGATGGCTGATTGAAGGGCTGTGCATTGCATATAACAGGAGTGTTTGTGCTCCAACTTTTCTGCCCAGATCCCATACACTATATTACCAAAAGTATTGGGACGCCTACCTTTACACGCACATGAACTTTAATGGCATCCCAGTCTTATTCCGTAGGGTTCAATATTGAGTTGGCCCACCCTTTGCAGCTATAACAGCTTCAACTCTTCTGGAAAGGCTGTCCACAAGGTTTAGGAGTGTGTCTATGGGAATGTTTGACCATTCTTCCAGAAGAACATTTGTGAGGTCAGACACTGATGTTAACAAGAAGGCCTGGCTCACAGTCTCCACTTTAATTCATCCCAAAGGTTGAAAAAAATTATTGTTGCTCTACATAAAGATGGTCTAGGCTATAAGAAGATTGCCAAGACCCTGAAACTGAGCTTCAGCACGGTGGCCAAGACCATACACTGGTTTAACAGGACAGGTTCCACTTAGAACAGTCCTCGCCATGGTCGACCAAAGCAGTTGAGTGCACGTGCTCAGTGTCATATCCGGAGGTTGTCTTTCGGAAATAGACGTAAGAGTGCTGCCAGCATTGCTGCAGAGGTTGAAAGGGTGGGGGGTCAGCCTGTCAGTGCCCAGACCATACGCCGCACACTTCATCAAATTGGACTGCATGGCTGTCATCCCAGAAGGAAGCCTCTTCTAAAGATGATGCACAAGAAAGCCCGCAAACAGTTTGCTGAAGACAAGCAGACTAAGGACATAGATTACTGGAACCATGTCCTGTGGTCTGATGAGACCAAGATGAACTTTATTTGGTTCAGATGGAGTCAAGCGGGAGTGGGAGTGTCATGGTCTGGAGCTGCATGAGTGCTGCCGGCACTGGGGAGCTACAGTTCATTGAGGGAACCATGAATGCCAACATGTACTGTGACATACTGAAGCAGAGCATGATTCCCTCCCTTTGGCAGGGCAGTATTCCAACACAATAATGACCCCAAACACACCCCCAAGATGACCCCTGCCTTACTAAAGAAGCTGAGGGTAAAGGTGATGGACTGGCCAAGCATGTCTCCAGACCTAAACCCTTTTAAGCATCGGTGGGGCATCCTCAAAACAGAAGGTGGAGGAGCGCAAGGTCTCTAACATCCACCAGCTCCGTGATGTCATCATGGAGGTGTGGAAGAGGACTCCAGTGGCAACCTGTGAAGCTCTGGTGAACTCCATGCCCAAGAGAGTTAAGGCAGCACTGGAAAATAATGGTGGCCACACAAATTATTGACACTTTGGGCCCAATTTGGACATTTTTACTTAGGGGTGTACTCACTTTTGTTGCCAGCGGTTTAGACATGAATGGCTGTGTGTTAAGTTATTTTGAGGGGACAGCAAATTTACACAAAATATTTACAAAAATGTGAGGGGTGTACTCACTTTTGTGAGATACTGCATGTGTGTTTTGATAGGCAGGAGTAATGTCGCATGACCAGAGAAGGGATCTCAACATATCCCCAGGCCAACACCAGTCATTTCAGTGCCAGCTGTATAGGATAAAGAAATGGCAAGGGATTGCTGGTAAGGTGAGTATAAAGGGTGTAGAGGGATGCTTTTTGCAAAGACATTTTGCCCTGTATTGTCAAGGTGACCAAGCCTCTTTAAATCAGGGCAAAGCCCCTTAAGGGAGGATAGCAATATGCATTGGTGGTATCGGAACAAATGACAGGGGAATGGGGATAGAGCGCCAAATAATTAAAAACACAATTAGGACATGATTATCTGCATTATTGAACCTAAAATCAAACTGCAGAGATAGACTTGATATGTCAGATGACATGCAAGCAACATTGTCAGTAACTAGACCTTCATTCCAGGTTTTGATTATACACAAATCTCACTAGTATAGCTAGCTTGTGTGTTTATGATGTGCCATTTCTTTTATAAATAGATAGAACTCCGTAGGGGTTTCCTTCATCAGTTCTATTCCTAGCTATCCATATGTAAAGCAAAACCAAGCTATAGACATCTTTTGAAGTCAAATGGGTATCTTAATAAACCCTTTGTGATGATAATTTGGTGAAGAGGGTATGGGGGCATATTGGAAATACCTTTAAGGGTCTGTAATTGGTAAAAGGTGAAGAACCCTGCATTAAACAGTCCCTGAAGAACATACTACCTCATTAAGAGGCACCAGCTCCAACTCTGACCCGAGGAAACCAATAAAAATGACTGACAGCAAAGAATTACAGAGTGAGAGTCATAAGATAATAATGTAATTTACTTGAAAAAAAAAAGCAATATACCTTCTTATTATAAAATTATGTCATGAATCACACCCATAATTCTCCAAAGGACCCCTATACTGGTTTACTACTGGATGGTGCATGTTGTGGGGGGGGGGGTACATTTTACAAATCGGAGGATCCAAAAATATCTGAACTTTAGAAACAGACTTGCCAGTAAACACATTTTTGTAATTATTTTATTTCTAGAAAAAAAAAAAAAACTTGTATGAACTCTAGTTCAGGATACTTTCATAAACCTTACCTATGTCTTTGGTCAAATCCACCATTCTCTTTGTAAAATGGTAGAAAGGAGTGCCCAATGTCCAGTAAATTCAAGTTGGAAGGTGAGTTTGAAGGCATTTATTGGCAATGTTAACAAGTATGTCACAACCTTGCCGCAGCGAGCACAGCCAACACTCAAACATACATCCATCTAATCCTTGTGCTACAGACACATCTGTTTGGAATTATTTCCCATTCATTAGCATACAGGAACAGCCCTGAAAAAGGGGGTGTCTTTGTTCCCCCAAAACACATTGGCTTGTCATACGTGTTACAATCTCCAATAAATGCCTTCAATCTCACCTTACAATCTGTATTTACTGGACACCAGGTGCTCTTTTCTATCTACTCTTCTAGTTCACATGTGGAAACGACCTTAAGGACTTACCCAGAGGTAGCATCCCAAGCTCCCCCTCCCAAAAAGAAAAGCTGACGGTCACCTTCTTTTAAGTTGGGCACAAATCATTGGAAGCAAAACCTTCTCCCTCGTCCACTCCATCACCCACTCATGACCAGTGACTGATTAGTCTCCAAACCCAACAAGCTACCATTCTATCATTCTATTAGAGGAAAAAAGAACACTATCCTTTCCCCACCCCTCCATTTTAGGTAATCACTTCTACAAAAATAAATAAATAAATAGTCAGATTTCTTAGCTGAGATCACAACACCTGAGTCTTCTTTTTTTGGGACGGTGGTGTGGGAGGGTCCATCCTCCAGTGCCCACGTGGTGTTGTGGTTCCCTTCATTGCCTTTCAAAACAGTCCATTGCAGGGGTCCTTATGAGGTCCTTAAAATTTTAAGTGGAGTCGTCATGACATTATGACAAGAGGTAGCAATAGGATCAATTGGAAGTTATGGATTTTAGCTTCCAATCGCTACTTGCTTTAGGGATATTCACAGGAAAGCAGATTAAGGAGAGTAAAATCAGGATCAGGATATTTTTAAACTAAATATTGAAACGAACAGATTGGGTGGGCTTTTTCTTTTTTTAGCTTTCCTCTGAGATTAATGTAAAAGCAGAAGTGAAGGTACCAGGATGAAGACAAGTAGGAAAACCTTCAGTGCATGCATTAAAAATCTATATTTATAAAAATAAGATGTAAAACTCAGAAAATCACGTTCTAAAATGGGTCATTTGATAGTGCCGATCTTATTTCAAAAGATGCAGCCGAGGACGAGGGATAGATTTAGAGGTTCTATTTGGTAATGAGATAAGATAATACAACACTTGCATGGGTTTCCTCCAGGTACTCTGGTTTCCTGCCACACTCCAAGCACCGGTTAATTGTCTCCTGTCTAAAATCTGGCCCTAGTATGGTGATCTACTGAGTGTGCCCAAGATGGCTGCTTCACCTCCAATCTGCCCAAGGTCAATTCGATAAGTGATTTGAGTCCTAACAAAGAAAAGTGCTAAAGAAATACAAATGAATTCAAATGAATGAATTACAATAAAATGAACTAGTAATGCCACAAGTGGGTACTACACTTTCAACTAATCTTCTTTTGGTGGAGGGAGAGCTAAAAACAACACTGGAAGGTTTCGCCTCCATCACATTAAACTGCCAGTAAAAATGAAAAAAAAATGCCACTGTTTTATTGTGATGCCAACAATGAACTCTTACCTAAATTGGGACAGGATTTAATGTCTGATGTATATAAAAAAATGTTGACTTTAGAGCAATAGGATAGATTGTAAGGAATATTAAATAGGAATGAGGGTCACTGCAGATGAAATTAAAAAAAAAAATATGCCTTCCACTTAAAAAAAAATCAGGGCCATTTTTTTTTTTTTGAGTTGGATAACATTGAGGATAAATGGGAATTGTCAGGATGTGTTCCCTTTTGGGTGAAGTTCCCAAACTTCCTGTCCACTTGAGGGTATCTGTCTAATGGAGACAAAAAAGCGAAAAACAAAAATAGAATTAAGATGGGTTAGACCTTTTATGTGTTTTTTAATAGTATACTCTATCATTTATTTTACATCCTTAATTAAAAGGGAATTTTAAGATGATGTTCTGCGCCCTGAGCCCACCCTTTTTTGAAGCATATTAAAGCCTCTGGCTCTAATCACGTGTTTCAAAAAAAAAAAAAAAAAAACCCTCATTGGCTTCCATGCATCAGTGCCCTGTATGTAGATCAGGGGGCCGGACACATGGACAGGGGGGCAGCGCCCGTGCGCCCCTAACGGACGGGTGGCCACTGCTGGAATGAGACTAGCAGCTGCCAAAGAACAGGAGCATTAACACGCTCCTGACAAAAGGCTTGAAAAGATCTCTCCAATTGAGACAAAAACAGAAAAAAAATGAGTACAATGGAGATGCGTTAGTACTTCTATGGAGTTTTTAATGGTATATAATAACTTTACCGCAGCACTATCACTTTAAGAGCACGAAAGTTAGCCTTGGTCTGCTAGCTGTTCATCAAATACCCAAGCAAAAAACTATAGGCAGTTGTTTAAACTGTAAATCACTATTCACCACGCTGTCCTTATCATACTACCAATAGCACAGTATTTCTACCATACGTACATCCTTATTACATATGCAGTGCATTTATGTGGAAAAAAAATAATAATACACAAATAAAGAGTCCCAATAAATTCCAAAGAATATTTGTTGCAAGGTGTCTTGTGTTTAAAGTGCTCCAAAATATGACATCATAAGATGCTCCAATCATAAAAAAAGTGCTTCAGTGCTGCTAATCCCGCTTCACAGTGCCACATGCATTGCTCTGTGCCCAGTGTCACTCACCAGATGCTTATGACCTTGTGTCTCTCAGCATCAAAGTCTCCAAGGCTTGTGAATATTCCCTTCCCGGGTCTTTACAGGATAATACACAGCACCTCTCCTTCACCACTCCACCATTAATCTCCTCCAGTCCCTTGGCCTCCACTCATCATGCCACATTCACCATGTATAGGAACAGAAGGGAGCCTTGCTCAGTGTAATAATGTTTTTTTTTTTTTTAATTTAAAATAAAGCATTAAACGAAAACATTACACTCACTTGTAAAAAGATGAAAACATGCAGTAAAATCAGGAAACCACTGACCGGAAATTACGTCACTGGGTAGCCCCGCCCAACGTGCTTCGCCAGCCCCTTAGGCGTCTCCAGGGGTGGGTATTTCCAGGTCTCCAGCCACTATTTATACAACAATCCCCCCTACTACATCCAAAATGCACCTTATGATGTTGTATTTTGGAGCACTTTAAGCATAACACACCTTGCAAGAAATACAGCTATACCCCACTTTTAAGTACACAATGGGGTTTATTTACTAAAGTTGGAAAGTGCAAAATCAGGCTCACATCTGCATAGAAACCAATGAGCTTCTAACCTCGGCTTGTTCAATTAAGCTTTGGTAATAAAACCTGGAAGCGCATTGGTTTCTATGCAGAAGCGAGCCTGATTTTGCACTTTCCAGCTTTAGTAAATAAAGCCCATTGTGTACTTAAAAGTGGGGTATGCCTGTATTCCTTGGGAATTTATTGGGACTCTTATTTGCGTATTGTTTTTTTTCACATTAAATGTTTTTAATAGTATACCTTATAATTTATTGTTTATCCCGCATTTAAAAGGGAATTTTAAGAAGATTCTATATGACTCAATTTAGCCCCCATCCACCCCTGTTTTTTTTTTTTTTTTTTGCTTTGGATACAATTTTGAATAATTGGGAATTGTCAGGATTTAGACCATGTGCTCCCCCTTTTGGGGTGAAAGTCCCTTATTTGCTGTACAAATTTAACTTTGAGCGGACTTGAAGGGATCTCTCCAAAGGAGATAAAATTACAACAAAATGATCAGAATGGAAATGGGTTAATACTTCTATGGATTTTTAATAATATACCCTTTAATTAATTTTTCAACCCGCATTTAAAAGGGAAATTTAAGAAGATTCTATATGACTCAATTCAACCTCTATCCTCTCTTGGTTGTGTTTATTTTAGATAGTGCTTCATAAAATTATTTTATTTGTTTTTTTTTTTCAATATATATTTCCTGTTGTTCTTTTAATTTTTTTCGGCTACATTTGTTTTTGTTATTAACAACTTGTCAGCATCAGACAGGCTTAAGGATGAAAAAAAAAATAAAAACACTGAAGTCTTGAATGTTTAGACTATTTATCTCCTAAAGGTACACATCAAATAATTGAACTGGATTTTCATTTATTCACCCCGGCAACAACATTTAAACCCTGCTGGGAGTTTACATTAGTGTACGCAATCTGTTAATTAGGAATACACAAGAAGTATCCCATTAAGGTTTTTGTACAGAATCCAAGATTTCACAGCAAAATTAATCTTAATGGATTTTTTTTTTCTCTTCCCTCTCTTGGATCAAATGGAGATTAAAACAACAGTTGGTCAAACAAAATTGGAGCAAACATCTCTTTAAAGTGAAACATTGATAAACAATTTCACTATTCTTTTAATTAGCAAAGTGCTTTAGGACGAAAAAAGACAGACAGCTTTGCAAGGCGCTGGTGTTTAAATATTATGACACTTAAAAAAAAAAAATAAAATCATCAAATTTAATAAATGTAATTTTTCTCCAAAACATGCGGAGCGTGTAAGGTAAACCATATTGAACAAAAATAATAAAAATGTTTTAAAAAAACTGCAAATCATTTTGTGCCCTCGCTTTTTTTTTTAAATGAGACTATTAACCACTTCCCCCGGGTAGACGACATATGATGTCAGTTAATTTGCAGCAACCGGCATTATCCAGATATCTTTTTTTTTCAGCTGGCGATCTCCTCATATGTAAAAGCCATCTTAGCTGTTGTTTAGCCACTATTACAGGCGGCGGGGCGTCCCCTCCCTCACCCCTACGGTGCTTCTCCAGTGGCAATGGTTTACCACAGAGCTGGTTTTGGACCAGATGGTCCCTGGCCATCTCTATGACCCTCAGAGGCTGAAAGCGACGTCATGACGCCACTGCCCGCTCTGGCAGATGTAAACACCTCCATTTTTTTTTTTAGCTGGATAGCCTAAGATAGCCTAAGATCGATTTTTATTTTTATTTTGGATCTCAAGCTTTCCAGCATAAAGGAGAGATGGGGGGACTTATAGACCCCAGATCTCTCGAGAAAGAGGACCTGTCATGCCATATTCCTATAAAAGTAATAAAAGTGATTAAAAAAAAATGAAAGGGAAAGTGTAAAAAATAAAAATAAACAATAAAAAAAAAAAAATTAAAGCACCCCCATCCCCTTGCACTCGCATGCAAAAGTGAAAGCATTCGTAGGTCACGCCCACATATGTAAATAGCGTTCAAACCACACATGTGAGATATTGCTGCGATGGTTAGAGCAAGAGCAAGATTTCTAGCACCAGACCTCCTCTGTAATTCTAAAATAGTAACCTGTAAAGAAATTTAAGGTGTTACCTATAGAGAATTTTAAGTACTGTCGTTTGGCGCCATTCCACGAGTGTGTGCAATTTTAAAGTGTGACATGTTTGGTATCTATTTACTCGGCGTAACATCATCTTTCACATTATACATACATGTGGTAGTATAAACTGGCGCCAGAAAAGGAAAATTATAGTAAGTATTTGATACAATTTTCCGTTTTCCTTGCGACAACATGGCAGCATTACTACCACATGTATACTTCCATGGATTGGCGCTAGGAAAGGGAAATGACAGTAAGCATCAAAGCATCAGTAAATATTTTTTTCTGGTACCAACATGGCATAGTATACGTTTAGTAGTATACAGCTATGGACTGGCGCTTAGTGCCTGCTGTCAGTAGGATGAGGAATACTACATTTGTTATTACTGGGAGAAATAGTGCCCTATCGTTGGTGTCAGTGGAAGGAATAGTGCCCCATCATTGATACTAGTGGAAGGAATAATGCCCCATCGTTGGTGTCAGGGGGAGGAATAGTGCTCCATCATTGCTATTAGTAGGAAGAATATTGTCCCATCATTGGTATTAGTTGATGGAATAGTGCCCCATCATTGATATTAGTGGGAAGAACACTGCCCCATCACTGGTATTAGTGGATGGAATAGTGCCCCACCATTGGAGTCAGGGGGAGGAATAGTTCCCCATCATTGATATTAGTGGATGGAATAGTGCCTGATCGTTGATATTAGTGGGAGGGATAGTGCCCCATCATTGGTGTAAGTGGGAGGAAAAGTGCTTCATCATTGGTGTCAGTGGGGGGAATAGTGCTCCATCATTGATATTAGTGGAAGGAAGAGTTCCCCATCATTGATACTAGTGGAAGGAATAGTGCCCAATCGTTGATATTAGTGGGAGGGATAGTGCCCCATCATTGGTGTGAGTAGGAGGAATAGTGCTCCATCATTGGTGTCAGTAGGAGGTATAGTGCCCAATTGTTGATTTTAGTGGGAGGAATAGTGCCCCACCATTGGTGTCAGATGGGGGGAATTATGCCCCTACTCTTGGTGTCAGTTTTAGGAATAGTGCCTCAAATCAATGGGGGAGAATAGGGCCCCAAGGGCCAGATAAAGGCTAGCAAAGGGCTGCATCTGGCCCTCAGACCACAGTTTGGAGACCACTGGATAAGATAGTCATGTGTATGGCCACCATTAGGTTGTCATCTCTGTATAGGTAAGTTGCCTTGCCATAAACATCACCTGAGCCCACAAAACCGCCACCTTGACTGTTGGCAGGTAACGAGCCATCTACCTAATATTTTCAAATTACCGTTCTCAACCAAAGCTGTTTTCGGAAGGCTGAAATAGGAACAACGGCAATAACAGCAATGTTCATAAATCAACAGCCAACCTGCGATTTTGTGTGAATCAATGAAAAATGTGTCAACATCACACATATTTCAGTTGCATTTATCATTTCCTGACAGCCGAGCTGCTTCCGCACCAAAGTTCAGACAAACAAATGTATCTTTAACGCCTTTTGTCTCACGTCCTCAAATTCTCCCCTCTCCTTGCTCACAATATCTCCATTTGAGGCTCTCCAGAGAGGAGGATTATAAAAAAAAAAAAAAAAAAAGGCCCATTTGGAAAAAAAAGAAAAAAAAATCACTTCTAAAAATAAAAATGTGTTTTTAGCATCTGAACAATGAAGCTGTTGATTAGAAAACCGGCACAGAAGTGGCGGTCTGAGGTGGCCGCGGATCCGTAAATATACCCCCATTAGGAGACGCTCCCGTGGAGAGCATTATAGAAAAAAATGTAAATGTAACACATGATTATAAATCTGAACACATCTTACCAAGCAAATCCAATAATAACACCGGCCTACTGATAGATATTTATTTATTTATTTTGCTCGGCGGCTTGTGTGGGCAGCGAATAAATGAACATGAGTTAGTATGTAATAATCAACATCAGACGGATGTGTTCATCGCTAAAGGAGAACTCTGTGCTAAATTGTATATAAATACATTAGTGACCTCCTAAAGCTCAATGCCGTGGCAATATAAATGACACAAATTAACGCAACTCAGTAATCAGTAATACATCTTTAAAGGGTCTGTTTAATAGAAAATAAAAAACAAAAATTAAAATTAAATGCATAGCCTTTGGTCCGGCAAAAACAAATGTTCTTTAAGCTATTTTCTCTTGTGAACAAATGTTCTTTTATTATCTGCAGTATCTGTCAGGAAGATCCTGCCAGTAACAGGCGATCTAGACTTGCTGGTGCGCGATCGCGGGTGCCAATGCGAATGCACGAGCGTGCACGCACGCGTGCGCCCACTACCGCCAGGCGGGCTTTAAACCAGACTGACACACAGGAACTTTGCTGTCTGCTCTACAGCGTTCCCGTGTATTCCTTGATCTCTGAACCTGTTCCTAAATATTACCCGGCTTGTCTCTGACTATCCCAGCTATCTGCCTGCATCTGACCCCGGCCTGCCTTCACGTTGCTTCTGCCTGCTCCTCTTGTCCTTCTACTGCCCGCCTGATACCGACCCAGCTTGTTCCAGTGACCCTGCCTCTGCCTTGCTCTGATACTCCTGTCTGTGTATGACCTGGCTTGTCTGACCCTCCTGAGTTCCCGTCCAGTGGGAAGCTTCCCACAGTTTGCTGTTCCAGTTCCAGTCTGCTGTTCCTGTTCCAGTCTGCTGTTCCTGTTCCAGTCTGCTGTTCCTGTTACAGTTCCAGCCTGCTGTTCTAGTTCCAGCCTGCTGTTCCTGTTCCAGCCTGCTGTTCCTGTTCCAGTCTGCTGTTCCTGTTCCAGTTCCAGTCTGCTGTTCCAGTTCCAGTCTGCTGTTCTAGTTCAAGCCTGCTGTTCCAGTTCCAGTCTGCTGTTTCAGTTCCAATCTGCTGTTCAAGTTCCAGTCTGCTGCTCCAGTCTGTTGCAGTTTTAGCCTGCTGACCTCCCTGCACAGTGCCACCTGGACTTCCGGACTATCCTCTTGCTGTTGATCCTGCCAGGCACTCCTGCTACTCCACATTCCTGTGCCTCCTGTTCACTCTACCAGGGACCTCGAGTCGGAGGCGTAAGAGAGGCCTTCCTCAGCAGTTCAGGCTCATCTACTAGGTACCTGACAGAAGCAAAATTCCATACTATGGCCACTAGATGGAGTTGAGGAGCATAGGTAATACATACATCTTTGTAATAAGAATTACAATGTAGCAATTCTAGAGAACACTAGAGGGAATGAGCAAATAGGTGTAAACATTGGTTTTATTATCTGCAGTAATAAAATACCACACTATGGCCACTAGATGGAGCTGAGGAGCATAGCTAATACATACGTCTTCATAACAAGAACTACAATGTAGCTATTCTAGAGAACACTAGAGGGAATGAGCAAATAAGTGTAACCATAACCATTGATTTTATTATCTGCAGTAGTAAAATACCACACTATGGCCACTAGATGGAGATGAGGAACATAGGTAATGCATACATCTTTGAACAAAAGATACAATGTAACAATTGTAGAGAACACTAGAGGGAAATAGCAAATAAGTGTAACCATTAGTTACACTTATTTGCTAATTCTCTTTGTTTCTCTTGTTACAAAGGCATATGTATTTTCTATGCTCCCGAATAGGGATGAGCTGAACACCCCCCGGTTCGATTTGCACCAGAACTTTTGTGCGACACGAACATGAAAAATCAAAAGTGCTCATTTTAAAGGCTTATATGCAAGTTATTGTCAAAAAGAGTGTTTGAGGACCCGGGTCCTGCCCCAGGGGACATGTATCAATGCAAAAAAAAAAGTTTTAAAAACTGCCATTTTTTCAGGAGCAGTGATTTTAAGAATGCCTAAAGTGAAACAATAAAAATTAAATATTTATTAAAATATCGTGCCTGGGGGTGTCCTTAGTATGCCTATAAAGTAGCGCATCTTTCCCATGTTTAGAACAGTACCACAGCAAAATGACATTTCTAAAGGAAAAAAGTCATTTAAAACCGATTGCGGCTGTAATGTATTGTTGGATCCTGGCAATATAGATAAAAATTATTGAAAAACTGCATGGGTTCCCCCCCAGTCCATTACCAGGCCCTTTGGGTCTGGTATTGATATTAAGGGGAACCCTGCCCCCCCAAAAAATGGCGTAGGGGTCCACCCAAAATCCATACCAGGTCCTTCAGGTCTGGTATGGATTTTAGGGGAACCCAGAGCTAAATTTTTTTTAAAAATGGTGTAGGGGTCCCCCCTAATCCAATTCCAGACCCTTATTTGAGCACGCAACTTGGCAGGCTGCAGGAAAAGGGGGGACAAGAGAGCCCCACCTCCTGAATCATACCAGGCCACAGGCCCTCAACATGGGGAGGATGCTTTGGGGTCCCCACAACTCATCCCCACAACCCTTGCTGGGTGGTTGTGGGGGTCTGCAGGCGTGGGGCTTATTGGAATCTGGAAGCCCCCTTTAACAAGGGGACCCCCAGATCCCACCCATCCTATGTGAATGTGTATCAGGTACATTGTACAACTACACATTCAACAAAAAAAGTGTCTAAATGGTACAAATGACAGGAGACAGTTTGGGACAAGTCCTTTATTAAAATAAAAAAAAAGTGTCCTGCGATTTAACTCCATCTTCAATCACACCGACGACCCGAGAAAAAAAAAAAGAAACCCGAAAAAACTCTGCCTTGATGGGAGGCGTCCTGCTGACTGCAGGCTTTTTCCAATGACAGCTGTTATATAGCTGAGGGCGGGGCCACCTGCTGATGTAAACAGGTGACCCCGCCCCTTCTGTCATCATGTGACATCACGCAATGTCAGAGGGGGCGGGGTCACCCATTTGCATCAACAGGTGGCCCCGCCCTCTGCTATATAACAGCTGTCATTGGAAAAAGCCTGCAGTCAGCGGGACGCCTCCCACGGAGGCGGAGTTTTTTCCAGTTTCTCTTTTTTTTTCTGGGATCGTTGGACGCTGTGATCAAAGATGGTGTTACATCGCAGGACACTTTTTTTTTTTTTTTAATAAAGGACTTGTCCCAAACTGTCTCCTGTCATTTTTTCTATTTTGACACTTTTTTTGGTGAATGTGTAGGGGTACAATGTACCTGATAACCATTCACGTAGGGCGGGACTGGGATCTAGGGGTCCCCTTGTTAAATCGCGGGACAGTTTTTTTTTTTTTTTTTTTTCATAAAGGACTTGTCCCAAACTGTCTCCTGTCATTTTTTCTATTTTGACACTTTGGTGAATGTGTAGGGGTACAATGTACCTGATACCCATTCACATAGGGGGGCCGGGATCTGGGGGTCCCCTTGTTAAAGGGGGGTTTCAAATTCCGATAAGCCCCCCAGCCCGCAGACCCTCACAACCACCGGGCAAGTTTTGTGGGGCTGAGGCCAAACATGTCAGACATGCACACTACGGCATCGGCGTGTTATGCCGCGTACACACGAGCGGACTTTCTATCCTACTTGGTCCGGCACACTTTCCGACGGACTTTGTCCGCCAGGTGCGCCGGACTTTAAAACGGACGGACTTGCCCACACACGCCGGGACTTTCCGGCGGGCTAAGTCCGCCCGTCTTTCCGACGGACTTTCGCCGGAGTTCCGGCGGACTTTCAGAATGAACGGACTTGCCCACACACGGACAAGTCCGTTCATTTTGAACGTGACTCAGGTGCGACGGGACTAGAAAAGGATGTCAATCTTGCCGCTTTTATCGGCGAGATTGACACCTTGCTAGCCCCGTCGCGGGGCATACCAGGCCCTTAGGTCTGGTATGGATTATAAAGGGGAACCCCGCTACGCCGAAAAAACGGCGTGGGGTCCCCCTAAAATCCATACCAGACCCCGATCCGAGCACGCAGCCTGGCCGGTCAGGAAAGGGGGTGGGGACGAGCGAGCGCCCCCCCCCCTCCTGAACCGTACCAGGCCGCATGCCCTCAACATGGGGGGTGGGTGCTTTGGGGGAGGGGGGCGCCCTGCGCCCCCCCCCCCCAAAGCACCTTGTCCCCATGTTGATGAGGACAAGGGCCTCTTCCCGACAACCCTGGCCGTTGGTTGTCGGGGTCTGCGGGCGGGGGCTTATCGGAATCTGGGAGCCCCCTTTAATAAGGGGGCCCCCAGATCCCGGCCCCCCACCCTATGTAAATGAGTATGGGGTACATGGTACCCCTACCCATTTACCTAGGAAAAAAGTGTAAGTAATAAAACACACTACACAGGTTTTTAAAATATTTTATTAAACAGCTCCGGGGGGGGGGATCTTCCTCCGGCTTCGGGGGTCTTCTTCCGGCTTCGGGGGTCCCTCCGCTTCATCTTCTCCCGGCGTCCGGTTGGTTCTTCTCCGCTCTCCGGCCTCTTCTCCCGGTGTCGCAGGTCTTCGGCCGGCCCCTCCGCTCTCTTCATGTAGCTCTATTGCGAGCGGAGGTCCGGACTTCTGGGCTTCTGGGCTTCTGGGCTTCTGGGCTTCTTGGCTTCTTGGCTTCTTGGCTTCTCTTCTCTTCCCCCAGATGTTGACACGACGCTCTCTCCGGCTGGACTGGTCTCTGAGGGCTGCGTTGTGACTTATATAGGCGGAGACCCCGCCCCCATATGATGTCACAGTCCCTGGGCATGCTGGGACTGTGACGTTTTAGGGGGCGTGGTCGACCACGCCCCCTAAAACGTCACAGTCCCAGCATGCCCAGGGACTGTGACATCATATGGGGGCGGGGTCTCCGCCTATATAAGTCACAACGCAGCCCTCAGAGACCAGTCCAGCCGGAGAGAGCGTCGTGTCAACATCTGGGGGAAGAGAAGAGAAGCCAAGAAGCCAAGAAGCCCAGAAGCCCAGAAGCCCAGAAGCCCAGAAGTCCGGACCTCCGCTCGCAATAGAGCTACATGAAGAGAGCGGAGGGGCCGGCCGAAGACCTGCGACACCGGGAGAAGAGGCCGGAGAGCGGAGAAGAACCAACCGGACGCCGGGAGAAGATGAAGCGGAGGGACCCCCGAAGCCGGAAGAAGACCCCCGAAGCCGGAGGAAGATCCCCCCCCCGGAGCTGTTTAATAAAATATTTTAAAAACCTGTGTAGTGTGTTTTATTACTTACACTTTTTTCCTAGGTAAATGGGTAGGGGTACCATGTACCCCATACTCATTTACATAGGGTGGGGGGCCGGGATCTGGGGGCCCCCTTATTAAAGGGGGCTCCCAGATTCCGATAAGCCCCCGCCCGCAGACCCCGACAACCAACGGCCAGGGTTGTCGGGAAGAGGCCCTTGTCCTCATCAACATGGGGACAAGGTGCTTTGGGGGGGGGGGCGCAGGGCGCCCCCCTCCCCCAAAGCACCCACCCCCCATGTTGAGGGCATGCGGCCTGGTACGGTTCAGGAGGGGGCGCTCGCTCGTCCCCACCCCCTTTCCTGACCGGCCAGGCTGCGTGCTCGGATCGGGGTCTGGTATGGATTTTAGGGGGACCCCACGCCGTTTTTTCGGCGTAGCGGGGTTCCCCTTTATAATCCATACCAGACCTAAGGGCCTGGTATGCCCCGCGCTCGCCGCAATAGGAAGATTTGTTTTTCCTATTGCAGCGAGCGCGAGATGCAATACCATCCCCTCGTGTCGTATTTGGTCTGTCAGACCAGCCTACACACGAGCGGGCTTTCCGTCGGACCAGCACACACACGAGCGGACTTTCCGCCCGAAACTGAGTCCGACGGAAAGATTTCAAACATGTTTAAAATCTAGGTCCGGCGGGCTTTTGGGAAGAAGTCCGCCGGAAAAGTCCGCCGCCGCCCACACACGGGCGGATTGTCCGGCACACTCTGGTCCGCCGGACCAAGTATGCCGGAAAGTCCGACCGTGTGTACGCGGCATTAGACTTTATAAATCCCTTTGTGGTTGTGCTTATCTCAGGGACAGTAAAATTCACCCATTAAAATCCTATCACCCTATGAGGGAGCGGTGCTCTCTCCAATTCTCTTCTAAAGAAATTTAGTACTTAAAGTGTTAGGCCTCATGCCCACGAGACGCTGTTAAACACGCATTCAGAGGCAGCTGGACACTTTTTTCAACTTCCCCTGAACTCATTCAATGTTATCCTATGTGTCCATGTCCACAGTCTCGTTTTTTGGCATTTTTAGGCAGTTGCGTTTAACCTCGTTTTTCCAGAAGCAAAAAAATGGCTTCAGACGCAAAAGTTTTCCACGTTTCAGACGCCAAACGCGGCTAAACGCCGGTACCGCGTTTAGCCGCGTTTGGCGTCTGAAACGTGGAAAACTATTGCGTCTGAAGCCATTTTTTTGCTTCTGGAAGAATTAGGTTAAACGCAACTATCCGCAACATATCCAAAGTTGGGGTTCCTAGCACCAAGTGGCCCCAAGATACGGGGCCCCAAAGGCGGCTCACAAAATGTCAAGCACTTTTCTGCAGCAGAGAATGACATTTTATGACCCAAATTTGGGGCCCCATATCTCTGGGTCACTTAGAGCTAGGAACCCCAAATTTGGTGTGCAAATACAGTGGAACTAGCACTACAACATATCTTGTTAGGGTTCCTAGCACCAAGTGGCCCCAAGATACGGGGCCCCAAAGTCGGGTCGTAAAATGTCATTCTCTGCTCTGCAATATGTTCAATATGGGATACATTTCCAAACAAAAACACAGAAAGAGAGGCAAATGCAAGTATACAACTGCTCTCTCTGCTGCTGCTCACTCTGATCAAAATGGTAGAAATAGTTAAAATTTATCATGCTTTCTGAGCTTGGGGAGGGTCTTTGTTATCTTAACTAAATGCTTCTAGACAC
The DNA here is from genome assembly GCF_042186555.1 of Aquarana catesbeiana. Taxonomy (NCBI): domain Eukaryota; kingdom Metazoa; phylum Chordata; class Amphibia; order Anura; family Ranidae; genus Aquarana; species Aquarana catesbeiana. The sequence continues at coordinate 34,731,598 of NC_133334.1, read as the reverse complement.
AAACGCAGTTAAACGTGGCTAAACGCGGCATGCAAACGCGGCAAAACGGGCAAAAGCGCGGCAAACCGGGCATTTCTAAACGCTGGTTTCAGCTTTTCAAAACATGTGTTCAGCAGAGTTTGCACCGGTGTCTCGTGTGCATGAAGCCTTACTAAACCCAGGACCCTGCATTCACTATATTTGGTCTCCCACAGTACACAGAACATGGAACTGCAATTATTTTAGTAAATATAAACTGCTAAATACCTTTTCTCATCAGTAGTATATAGCAGTCTTGTGACGTCTATCAGTGTCTGGTTAAAGCTTGTCAGAGGAGTTTTCATTCTCCTCTGACTGTCCTATGAGGCTGCAAGACCCCTGACCCTCTGTCTGGACAGTGCTGACTAGCCCTGTGCTGATCACATGCACTCTCCCAAGAAAAAAAAAACTCTCTAGCAATGCACACCAAACTGAGCATGTACAGCTTGAGTCCCCAAGACTCTGTACTATCAGGAGCAGGGGCGGCCCGTCCATTAAGGGCGCACAGGCGCCGCCCCCCCTGTCCGTCACCGCCCCCCCTATCCATGCGTCTGGCCCCTTTCAGTACACCAGCGCATGGATTCCAATAGGGAGAGGCTGTTTTTTTGATGCACCAATTAGAGCCAGAGGCAGTAAAAATAGGTTTCAATATAGGGTGGGTTCGGGTTACAGAGAGTGCGCCCCAAGCCCACCCAGGTGTGTTACAACAGCGAATAAATATTCGCTGTTGTGACACTGATCCTCCTCCCTGCCAGTTAGGAAGCGGGTTTTGACACCGGTCACCCGATTGGCTGAAAGGACAGGCGATCCTATTGGATGCCTAGGAGGAGGAGGGGAGGAGCTGGAAGCCGCCACAGAGGAGAGGACACGGAGCCGCTGCACCACGCTGCATGCCACCCACCACGATGGGGTAAGTGCCGGACCGACCAGCAAACAGCGGGGGGGGGGGTGTAGCTCAAGGTGGGGGGGGAGGGTGGGTGGTTGCTTGCTGCCTCCCCCCCCCCCCAAAAAAAAGCACCAGCTGCCACTGATCAGGAGATGGATTGGGGTTAGCAGAAGAAGGGGAGGATCAGAGAAGACAGGATCAAACAGCCTTTTTACACAATGTGGAGGATTAACCCCTTAGGTTCCACAGTGAGTATAACAAGCATGCTTTACTGTATTAACAGACTGATTCTACTGTTGGGGGTTTAGTAACACTCAGTAACACTAAGGTGGGCGATGGCATGAAAACTTGAGCGGCACACTTTTCTTTCATTGACTAATCTCCAGGTAAAGATAAAAACCTAATTTAAAGGGCCATTGAGGTTCTGCTCTAGAAGGTCTGAACACGGGAAAGCGGGAAAAAAAAAATCTTTACACAGAATGGAGATTAGCCGCGCGCTTCTGACTTAGCTCCTTATCAACACCGGAGAGCGCTAAATCCTCCACAGCCAACGGGAAACAAAATCTTCTGGAAGAACAAAGGCCGGATTCTTCTATTGCCTGCCATGTAAATACCAAGGAGAGGGGAGAAAAAAATGGCTTGGTATTTACATTTCATTGGCTGCCTCTGCCTTTGCATCTCTTGACAAAAAAAAAAAGCGAGGAAATACGTTTCTCTCATATGTATTGTTCTTATCACACGGCGATCGGCCCGCGGCTTGCCAGACATGCACCAAGCTGAAATGAGCCTAACCCTATGGTGACCATACACTATACAGTCTGATTGTACAATCTCCTTTAGACTGCATTCACATTTTAGCGTCACATGATCGTGTGTTTTTTACGCGTTTGCGTGCTACACGTCTAGGGAAGTGTTAGGGCTTCTCTAGACCTGTAGCACAAAAAAAACATGAAAAACATGCGCTTTTCTGCACTTTTCCTGCAAATTTTTTGCTCTTTTTTTGTGCCTTTTTTGCAATTTTTCATGCTGCATGTCTAGGGCTTCCCTACATGCGACAAATGCGCCAAAGAACAGTGGCGTCTCCAGCTTTCATATTTAGGGGGGGCACATGGGGGAACAGGTACAAAAGTAAGGGGGCAACTATAAAATGCATATATATATATATATATGCATGAGGATGCAGGGGAAGGAGCAGATCAGGCAGCCGTGGTTGTGTGAGCGCTCGCATTATGCAGTGTCAGTGAGCAGAGGGAGGGGGGAGGAATCACCCGCAGGAGCTGACTGGGGACGCTCTCCCTCTCAACAGAGACTGTGGTAATCCAGCAGCGGCCCGAGTAAGATGCATCCGCTACGAATGCAAACAAACAGCCATTGCCTTTTTGTATAATTTTTTTTTTTTTTAATTTGGAGGGGGGGGGGGGCATATGGTGGGGCACAGCATAATGTTGGGGGGGTCAGGGCCCCCTCTGGCCCCCCCTAGTGACGCCATTGCCAAAGAAGCTTCTGCACCCTTTTAGGCCCCATTCACCTTAGGCAAAATTTGGAATCACAAACAGCATCGCCATGATTCCAAATCGCGGCAAAATGCACGACAAGCGTTTGGGTGCCATAATGGCACCCCAAACTCGGTGCGATTCTGCTGTGAATCTGGAACGACAGAATCGTGTGGCAATTACTGCAAAACACGCAATTAAAATCGCACTCAGAATGTCGCCTAAAGAGGAGCAGGAGCTTCTTTTGGGTGACAAATGCGCAAAGGGCAGCCCACTGAAGCAAACGAAAATGTGCAACTCGGGTTTCGGTGGCATTATTCTTAATGGCACCCCAAATGCGGCGCGCTGCTGTGATTGTCGCGCAACAGAATTGTGTGGCGATCATGACAAAACAGGCATTAAAAAAATCAAGCTAAGCTTGTTGCCCAAAAAGGAGCAGGAGCTTGTTTTGGGTGACAAACGGGCATAGGGTAACCCACTGAAGTGAATGGGCTGCCCTATTCCGCGACACATGGAAACGCGTGTAAATCGCGCTTTCAGATTGGGTGATTTGGGGCCATCCCCAAACTGTTTCCACAAGGTTAGGAGCATGAAATAGTTCAAAATGTCTTGGTAGTTCCCCTTCACTGGAACTAAGGGGCCAAGCCCAACCCCTGAAAAACAACCCCACACCATAATCCCCCCTCCACCAAATGATCTAGCCCAGAGCACAAAGCAAAATCCATAAAGACATAGAAAGAGCGAGTTTGGGGTGGAGGAACCTTACTGGCCTGCACAGAGTTCTGACCTGAACCCGACAGAGCACATTTGGGATGAACTAGAGTGGAAGGCAGAAGCCAAGGAGCCAGGCCTTCTCGTCCACATCAGTGCCTGACCTCACAAAATACGCTTCTGGAAGAATGGTCAAACATTCCCATAGACACACTCCTAAACCTTGTAGTGTTACAAGGTCTCAGGTGTGAATAGGGAGCAGGTGTGTTAAATTTGGTGTTATCGCTCTCACTCTCTCATACTGGTCACTGGAAGCTCAACATGGCACCTCATGGCAAAGAACTCTCTGAGGATCTGAAAAAAAGAATTGTTGCTCTACATAAAGATGGCCTAGGCAATAAGAAAATTGCCAAGACCCTGAAACTGAACTGCAGCTCGGTGGCCAAGACCATAAAGGGTTTAACAGGACAGGTTCCACTCAGAACAAGCCTCGCCATGGCTGACCATGTACTCACTTTTGTGAGATACTATATATATATATATATGTCATTTTAAACACTTTATTCTCTCTTGTTTTTTAAGAAATCAGGAGGTAGAGAAACAGTAGTACACTGGTCTTCCCAGTGAATGGCTGTGCAGGGGGATGTGTCAGCACAATTCTTGGCTATTAGAGGACAGGCAGGCTGAGCTCCCAGCACAGCCAGAAAACTAATCACACTGGAATGGATGTGCTCTCATGCCTAGCATGGTCAGTTGGCAAAAGGAAAGCAGGGGAACTGGCAGGATCACCAGGTATTTCACAGAGGGCGCTCTGCAAGCTCCCTGCAACCGCATTTGATTCCACCCACGATTCCAAAGCGTGGCAAAACATGTTTGCCATTATTCTTTATGACACCCGAAATGTGCAAACGTGCATTTAAAAATTGTGGGAAAACTCCAATGGTCTGTTTACTGGGGGGAATAGATGAAGAGTTAGCACCCCCACCTACACGTATAGCGCTTATCCGTTTATTATACACAGCGAGGAGACTAATTGCCCAGTGGTGGATCACCCTGCGAGTTCCCACCAGGAGGCAATGGATAGACAGCGTGAACAGGCTCCTAATAAGGGAAAAAGTTACTTACTAACATAGGAAGGCCCCACAAAAGTTCCCTTCAATATGGCAGGCATGGTTAGACGTTCCTGGTTTGGCCCCACACCAATTAATTAAAGATAGGTTACTCTTGGGTTGATGTAGACTCGATTACTGTATGGAAACTGTACAAATGCAAAGAAGTGGGAATTATAAGAAGGGACATTCCCTGTGGGATATATGGCAGTATATGTGATATGGTATTGTATGGCAAGGTTTTGCTCTGTTCTGCTTCTATCGCTCCTTCTCTTTCTCTCCTTTCTTCTCTTTCTTCTCTTCTTTCTCTTCTATTTTACTTTCTCTTCCACCGATGAATATTATATTGAATTAAACATAACGAATTTAAACAAGGTTGACGGAATTATAATGTAGTAGAGTTGATTTCAATGCTACTGTTAAATGAACGACGTGTTTTCTATTTTTATACTCTAAGGTTATCAGAGATCACTAGAGCTGTCAGCATATAAGGGTAACATTATTATAGCTGATACTTGCTTAAATTGTACTTTATTTGGACATATACTCCTTGCGAACTACATTACATGTTAGATCTATTATTATTAAAAGATAATGGTATGATAGGTTATATTCCTGATAGAATGTAATCAGAACAGTCTTTTAATAATCTTAGGTAGCTGATAAATGTTTCCATAAAATACTATGAGAGAACTCCGAGATATGTATACGCTATGTACTTTTACCTGTATGCTATATGTATGCGTTTCTTATGCAAAATAAAAACCTTTCTGATTTAAAAAAAAATTGTGGGAAGCTCATCACCCAAAAGGGTGTATGAGCTTATTTTATACGACAAATGCGTATGAGGCAATCCATTCATGAGCTGTCATATGTGTGACATGCGGAACTGAGTGAAAATCACGCGCACAAAATGGCAACCAGGAACGCTCGTTGCCACTACGCGTTATGTAAACAGGGCCTGAAGAGCAAAGCACATGTGAACCTAAAGTGGTGGTCATAATCCTACCCTTACAAACAGCTGAAAAGATCAATGGCGTTGTGTCACTAGCTCTGCCAAGTGGTGTTGACCCTGGCACTATGCATTCACCATCAGATGGGAGGTCAATCAGCCACAGCTCAAGGAACCCCCCATAGAATTTGGAGGAACCCTGGTTGAGAATGGCTGCTATAGACCATCAATTCAGTGACAGCTCTGAGTCTTCTGGGACTGCTGACATCACATCCAAGATGGCGGCACCCAGCAGAAATCTTGGGGCTTTTGGATGTCTACTCATAGGTGGCTTTTAGTGATAAACTACAAGAATAAAATACATTAAATGTACATATAATGATATAGGAACATTTTTGTTGTAATGAATGGTCGGATGAAAAGGTCACTTTAACTATCGTTTTTTTTTTTTAATTATCTGTCCATACTCAGAGTTTTCATCTCCACATGCCAGGCATCCTTATTAATGCCAAGCCTGCTGCCTAGTCTCCGTGGGTTCTAACAGAACAAAACACATCCAGAGAGGTCGGGTCTCTGAGTATTAACTGTACTTCTCAGATGAGTTCTGACTTATTTTTTTAGGCAAATCCTTTGTCTGCATGTGACTGCATGTACCAGAGGAGACGGTGGCAGTATGCTTGTGAATTGCAAATTCAATGGAATAATTAATTGCATAATTTGACACAATCTAAATGCCGCGGACGCTCCTCGGAGCAACCGCCGTTCTTCTCATCCGGAAAGAAATGTCAAGTGTCACTTTTTCTCATAAAAATCCAAAAACAGCTTTCTTTGTGTTATAAAACCAAAAGCAGGAGGTTAATTTCCATCTTGTCCAGTTTTTTTTTTAGGCTTGCTGATTGGAATGCTGAAATGGTTTCATCCATCAAGCCATCTGAAAAGCTTTTGGAAGCAAAAGAACCCTAATTGCATCTACTGATCTCAGAGGTTTGCGCAACCATTCATGGTCTGATCAGGGAGTGGCCTTTGTAGACAAGCAAGGAGGGTTGCGTGATTGATGGAGGATCACAATTGAGTTTATTGGGCCGGAGCAGATTCGATCTATTGGGAAGCTGTGCTTCCAGGCCAGGCCGGGGAAAAGGGGTGGGCAGTAGGGTCAGCCGCCCCCCCCTCACCGCACACTTCAGATCAGTGGCTGATGACCAACGTTTGACAGCTTCTGCTCCAATATGGCCACTCTCCACCCCAGCTGCCAAAAGCTGACCTACATAAAAAAAACTTTGCATTCGAAAACAGTGCCGGAACAAGGTCATCTTGTATTCAGGGCGAAGATGACAAAGTGCCCCCCCAATGTGTGAGCATTATGTCTCAGCAAAAATATACTCCCTTATTAAGTATAGTAAAATAATGAAAAAAATTTTAAAAAGTTGAATTCCAGGAAATTATAACCCCTGTCAGATAATTTTTTGCTATGTCCCATTAAGGAGATTTACCTTTGCGTCCTGTCCCACAAGCAAAACAGGAAGTGAGGGGAAAACCCCTGCAAATTAAGGGGATTTCTTAGTGACCCACTGGCCACCAGAAAATTTCCCCCCTATTACTTTTCTGGGGACAACCTAAAATTTGGGGTTTACTTTTACTTTTGATGATAATGGTTAACAGGGCAAAAAGAAGGGTGATTCTCCCTAATAGGGGCACAGACTGCAATAAAAACCACTAGTTCTAATCCCTCTCTGCTCTAGCCAACACTAAAAATAGTTTTGCCTATAGTTATGTTAGAAATTCTGTATATAGCCCTACATAACAAACAAACAGTGCACAGTCCACATGAGTTTGCTGCTGAACAGCAGACAGGAAACAGGAACTTTATTCAGGAAAAAGACATAGAGCATACCATAGATGCAGCTACAAACTTATAAACATTGCCATCTACTGGCTGAAGAATATAGTGCTACTAAATACTGATGTACAGTAGTTGTTGCACAAAATTCAATTCTGTAATCAAACAAGTTACACTTTAAATCTAATGGGGTGCCTGCCTCCTCGTAGACGTATATCTCTATTACTTACATCTCACAGGTTTATTATGCTCCAGGAAGGTAACTTCTGGAGCTCTGACACATCTTGTTGTGGTCTCAGTTCTTTCAGGCTAGGTTCACACTGCTGCAGTGCGAATTTAGCACGATTTTGTTCTGATTGCGTTGCGAATTTGCATTGCGAATTCTATATGTGTTCTTGCGATTCTACTGCAAATTTTGCAGTCTATGGAGCTGAATTCGCATCGCACACGGATCAAACTCGCACAGGACCTTTTTTTTTCCCGCAGGTTATATTCGCAACGCATTGATGTGAACGGCACTAATGTTAATCTATATAATTTAAATGACTTGCGAATTTGAGCAATCGCAGAGGCTCAAATTCGCAATAGAATTCGCAGCAGTGTGAACCTAGCCTTAAAAGCAGAGTTGCTGGAAATGTTATTTCCACCCTCCCCTCCTTCTGGCCATTCACAGAAGCCTTTGTATTATATGAACGCATTCAGAAATACAAAGGCTTCTGTGAATGGGTAGTAGAAAGGGGGTGCATAGCTGCTCTGTGTGCTTCTTTCCTCTCACTTACTGAGTGTTTTCTTCAAGAGTGCAATAAACATGTCTCATTTAAGTAATAGTGATAAGTTCCAGAAGTGACCTGCACCTAATTATACTTAATTCATTGGAGTTGATTTACTAAAGCTGGAGAGTGTAAAATCTGGTGCTGCTCTGCATGGAAACCAATCAGCTTCCAGGTTTTTTTGCCAAAGCTTAACTGATCAAGATGAAGTTAGAAGCTGATTGGCTATCATGCGCCAGATTTTGCACTCTCCAGTTTTAGCAAATCAACCCTATAGTGTGCTTGCACTATTTGCAAAGTTAGAGAAATTAGCGCAAATGGGATGGGACTATAACTGTGCAGTAATCAAACAAAGAAATACATTTTAGATAAAATCTTCAAAATGTATTAACAAGGATTGTTTAAAAAATCAATTTTTAAAAACAAAAGCTTAAACCCATAATTATGGTCCGTTGAGCCATTTGGATCGGTATAGTAAGGGTCCCAACATGTTTCGTCCTATATATTGGGCTTCTTCAGGTGATGCTATCCGCTAGAGTCTCAGCCTTATTGTGTTTCTGAAATCACACTTAAAACAGCAATAACAATTTTATTCAATAGAAGCTGAAGCGCTAAATCCACTGCAATGCATGCAGGTGACCACAGGAGGCAGACATGGACTAGATAGAAATAATCTGCATAAACAAATGGCAGTGGGTGCAGGAACCACAAGATAGGTCGGTTCTGATGTTATACTGGAACGAGTCTTGTGTACTGTATGCATCCCGGCCTGTCCGGTGACATGCGGGATTGCATGTCACCGGACAGGCCGGGATGCATACTCGCTCATCCATGTCTTCATGGACCTTGCTTTGTGCACTGGTGCGCAGTCATGTTGGAACAGGAAGGGGCCATCCCCAAACTGTTCCCACAAAGCTGGGGGCATGAAATTGTCAAAAATGTCTTGGTATGCTGACGCCTTAAGAGTTCCCTTCACTGGAACTAAGGGGCCAAGCCCAACCCCTGAAAAATAACACCATTAGCCCCCCTCCACCAAATGATTTGGACCAGTGCACAAAGCAAGATCCATAAAGATACGGATGAGCGAGTTTGGGGTGGAGGAACTTGACTGGTCTGCACAGAGTTCTGACCTTAACCCGATAGAACACCTTTGGGATGAATTAGAGCGGAGACTGCGAGCCAGGCCTTCTCATCCAACATCAGTGCATGACCTTATAAATACGCTTCTGGAAGAATGGTCAAACATTCCCATAGACACACTCCTAAACCTTGTGGACAGCCTTCTCAGAAGAATTGGAGCTGTTATAGCTGCAAGGGGTGGGCCAACCCATTATTGAACCCTACGGACTGGGATGTATATATATATATATATATATATATATATATATATAATTTTTTTTTCCCAGGAGAGTGGAGTTACCCTTTAGGCATGTGTGTGCAAAATGAAACAATGGATCCAGCATGGAAAGAATTAAAAGACGACATCACCTTTGGTGAAGCAAATTTGGGCATTAATATTGTAGATTGACAGGGAGGAAAGGTCACGTACTGAAACAAGAAATGTGTCCACCGGAGTCCTGGGAGCTGAATGAACCAGTAAAAAAGAACATTGTTAAAAAACAAAGGGGGGGGAACTGCGGATTGTCTAAAATGACAGTATTTAGCCTTTTTGAGTACAACTAAGACTCTGCAGCGTTGTTCCAGTAAATAAAAGGTAGACTGACCGGACTGTATAATCCTTTTCATCTCTTCTTTTGGCTCCTCCACGAGTCATCTGATAAAAACACTGCAGCCAACTAGGATCATCACCAACCAATCAGATTTCCCTCTCCACCTGCTGAAATCCAATCACACCGAACGGCACGCAGGCTGTTTGGAATGATTACTTGGCTGCTGTAATTGGCTGACACGATTGGTGTGTGCGGGGCCAGGGTAAGAATATTGATTTATTGTGAATGCTATAGAATTCAATTAAATGAGACTAAATGGCCTGGGCCAGATTCCTAAAGGTATGTGCCAGTCGTAGTTGAATATTTCTCATTTAAAGGGTCGGTCTACCTAGCATTGATGTTGAAATGGTAGATGCTGGAGGGTTAAAGTAGAACTCTAACTTATTGTTTTTTTTTTCCCTATGGACTACCCCACCTTAACCCCTTTGAGCCGGTGCCTTCCGACCCTTCAAGGGGTTTAAGATGGCAGGAGACGGGGTTTATGGTCATGTGAACACCGTGATTGGCTTTCGTGACGGTCACATGATCGAAAAGCTCCCGATTGCAAGCAGCGATCGTGAGCTTTCCATTAGCCACCATTAAGTGTCCTGGGAGTGCACAGGGCACGCGCTCTCAGCTAAGCTGTATACCACCAAGGCCCACCTGCCGAGAGGCCACATATTTGCATGTGGCTGGCGCCAATGGGTTAAAGTGGTTGTAAACTCTAACACCATGGGTGCTCAACCTGTGGCCTTCCAGCTGTTGCAGAACTACAAGTCCCATGAGGCATTGCAATCCTGACAGGTACAGGTCCCATGAGGCATTGCAAGGCTAACAGGTACAAGCATGACTCCCAAAGGCAGAGGCATGATGGGACTTGTAGTTTTGCAACATCTGGGTTTCCAGAGGTTGAGCACCAATGCCTGCATATACACAGAGAAGTTACTGCCCTCGGGTGATATACAGAGATGAAACAAATCCTCCTACATAAGTTGTACCTGTGTATCTGTAGTCTTTTCTTCTCTACATTCGTTTAAAGTCCAGAATTTATAAAGCTTGTCTGAGCTGTCAGAAAACAGGGGGTACGGAGCTGAAATTATATTCTGCAGAGCTCTGTGAGGATAGCTGTGAGGGCTGATTGGAGGGACGGGACACACACTCCTTCACACAGCACACATGAATGGAGCAGAGGCCGTCAATCACAGGCTGTGTGCTAAGGCTCCCTCCCTCCCCTGTCACCATTTTTATCTTGGTGTCAGGAAAACTTGTCAGAAGTGACTCATTGAGATAGCAGAGGAATGGTGCAGCAGCCAGAAATCACACTTATTGCTCTGGATTGAGGCATGTACTGTCAGAAACCATGAATCAGACTGAGATAGAAGTACAGTTAAATCACACTTGTTTAATAATAATAAAAAAAGGTAAACAGAGTAAACATAGTCAAAATATAGCCAGAGTTCAGGAACCGGAACGGATAGTCAGACAAGCAAAAACGCCAGGGAGACAGAGATGAGCGTAGTGGAACAGCAAGCAGGATCTGGAGCCAGAAGGAATGTCAGCCAAGCAAGCCTTTAACAGGAACACAGGAGATCGTCTCAAGAGATGTGACCAAGGTGAAGGCAGAGATCATCTGGACTGGACGGCTTAAGTAGGCAGGACTGACGAGCAGGATCATCAACAGGTGAGTCACTGTGGAGCAATAGGATCTGGCAATTAGCAGACAGCTGAGCGGCCAGTTTAGAGAAGGAAGGGCTGAGTTCAGCCCTGACAAGTACACACTATAGAGGGATATGCTTTGTTCATGTTTTATGTCTGAGGTTTACTGTAGCCAGCTCCCTGCAGAGAACAATTATGCCACCAATATCCGGGACTACATTTCCCATGATGCCCCTCTAGTTTCTTCTGATTGGCCCTCCGCTGTGGCCAATGGGGAGGGCAGGAAGCTTTCTCTTCTCCATGACATGAGAAGGGGGGTGGTCGAGCGGGGGAAACATCCTGACATCGGGCCGTAGCTTTCCCCTATCACAGCGCAGCTGCTGACATATCTTCACATATGGGGGGGGGCTCAACAGCACCCGCTACATCTGACTGGCGTCAACCGGGGGGCGATCCGCCCCCCCGCACCCCCATAGCAACGCGGTCGCCACTGAGACCACACACCTTGCCGATCCCAGGGGGGGGGGCCCATGGTCACCTGGTTGCCCCACCCGTTGTGACATCACCGGCTAACCCTAACCCTTAAAGCTATGCTTGTTTGCTTCCTCACCCCCTCCAGTGCCACATTTGGCATCTTTCCGAGGGGAGGGGGGAACGGGTACCTGTTTTTGACAGGTATCTGACCCCACTTCCAGGAGACCTGGCTGCGGCGAGATGCGGCGAGGTCCCCCTGAAGTTCGGCCCCCCTCCTCCTTCCTTTGCCGTCGGGCCAGTAGGAAAGCACAGCATGCTTCGCGCATGCGCAGTAGGCTTACCTTACCACAAATGGCGGTGGCAACACCCGAGAGCCAATCGGAAAAACGCCTGGGGTGCCGACATCGCGGGGTCCCTGGACAGGTAAGTGTCCTAATATTAAAAGTCAGCAGCTCCAGTATTTGCAGCTGTTGACTTTTCATTTTTGGATGGGGGGGGGTGGCTGGAGCTCCACTTTAGGAGTTCAGCATCTTAAACTCAGTGGTCCAATGCCAAATGAGTTGTAAACAAACTCCTGACATACATTGGTGGCAGCAGAATGGTTAATGATTTATTTATTTTCACTGGCGTTCTGTTTTTAAGGTGATCTCAATGAACTTGATAATTGTAGGCCAGCTGCAACATTTTTTTTTGGATGAAAAATATCAGCGGTGCCTGGGGTTGCTCTCTAATCTCACAAACACAAAAATCACAGGCAATGGAGAGAGGCAAAAAAAAAAAAAAAAAAACAGAACGCCAGTCTTTTCATCAAGTTCCATAAAACCTGGGCACAGCATTGATGGAATCCATAAGCCTTGCAAATCCAAAGATGTCTGAAGGAGCCAAATGTCACTGTAATATAATTAAACCATGCTGAAGTCTGTTTTGTTGGAAATCACCCTGAGGGCGATTGAAGTTCACGCCGTTATAAGAGGGAAACGAAAGACGACTGGTGAGATTCCAAGCAATGTCAGGCAGTGTATAGACAAATGACTAATTTACTGACATGTCTGTAAATGGTGTATCAGGTACTAATACAGAGTGGGTGGTATTTACCAAGGTGTTAACGGGACTGTGCTTGTTGATCATAGCAATCATATTCTTTATTTTTATTATTTATATCACACTGGGAAAAAGTTGGAGAGTAAATGTTTATTTTGTATTTTTTTTTTTTTTTTTAAAGGGTTACGTTTATTAAAGTTTTTATGAACAATACATCCATTGCCAAAGTTCAGCAATAGTAAAAAAAAAACATTCTAAACAAAACATACTAAACAAAAAACATAGTAAACAAAACCCCCCAAAAAAACAAAAACAAAAGGTCTCCAAACTTTCTAAACAAAGGGCCAGTTTAATATCCTTCAAACTTTAAAGTGGTGTTCCGGCTGAAATTATACTTTTTAAATAAAAACAACCCTATAATACACAAGCTTAATGTATTCTAGTAAAGTTAGTCTGTAAAGTAAGGTCTGTTTTGTTAGTTTATAGCAGTAGTTTGTTATTTTATAAACTTACAGCAGGCCGTGGCCATCTTAAGTGTGGGCATCTGAAGCCAGACTGTATTTCTTCCTGGATCTCATCCTTGCAGATCTCGCACATGCTCAGTGCAGCACAAGCAGTGTAATAGGTTTCAGTTCAGGTTTCCATAGCAACGGCAGTGTCAGAGGAAGTTGCCGCCCCTTCCCAGAAGACATTGCAAACAGGAAATGATGCGATGGGCCGCGGCCAGGGAGGAGGAAGTGAAAAATGAATACAGCAGATATACAGTAGGTGCTGAGAAAAAAAATTTAAAAAATATCCAATTAGTTTACAGTGCACAGTTTAGTGAGGGATGCTGAAGAGTTGTAAAAGTGGGTGGAGCTCTACCAATCTTCCCACTATAACCAATCATAGTGCATTGGTTAGAGTGGTGCCCGAAGGGCCGGATAAAGGTGGACAAAGGGCCATATTCGGCCCCCGGGGCCACAGTTTGGAGACCTCTGGTCTAATCCAAGTAATTTTATTGCAGAAGAAAATACCAGAATCTTCTCATACTTTATCAAAACAATGCAAAAGATAGAAGGCAAAAACAAGCCATGCACAGTATATCTTATGGTCAACAAAACTACATATACAGGAATACGAGAAACCAAGGGCTATTCTGGAGCCTGTGAATCTAACCAGGGGGACCAAATTTTAGTAAATTTCTTAGGGCAGCCTCTTGCTTTATAAGTTAATTTATACATGGGAAGAGCCTTATTAATCAAAGTAAGCCAAAGTGAGAGAGAGGGAGGAGTTGCGGACTTCCAGGTTAGAAGTATGGCTTTATTAGCATTAAAAAAATATATGTAAAAGTATACAATATGAAAATATATGTAAAAGTATTTTTCTCCCTGCAGGAAGAGTATCCTCTTCGATATATCCCAATAAACATTGTAAAGGATTACAAATATTCAGGATTTGGAGGGTTGTGCTAGCAAAATTAGTGATAGTGATTTCAGATCAGTAAGCTCGTATACAAGGACAGTCCCAAAACTGTGAGTTGCCGATAACGTAGAGGAAGTGTGGCAAAAATATCACTTTAAATATATTGATTCTGTAATGAGCAGTGCTTAATTTGTATGGGGAGTTTAATGGTTGGGAATTGGGGGGGGGGGGGGGGGGTGAGAGGAGGAGGGGAATTGTTTGAGGGAGGGAGATTGATGGAGTAGGTTAAGGAAATATAGGCTTGTTTTTTATGAAGAACTTTGAAGGTTTTGTAGAAGGTATATTCCAGGAGTGATCCAATCTTATGTCTTTGGATGGTTTATATATATGTTGTTGAATGTTATCTATGTTTTATGTCTATGCAAAAAATTAATAAACAGATACAAATAAAAATATTGATTCTGCCTAATAAGTTAAAGGGGAGAGTTAATGGCTGGTTTGGCCAATAAGAACTCTATTGGATTTACTTAAAGGAAAACGCCACCTTTTATACCATGTTACACCTATATTTATGGTCTAACATGTAACATAGTGCAGATGTGACCCCCTACTCTCATCCCTATTTGTTATTTTTTGTAAAAAGTGGAGTTAGCCTTTAAAGTCCAACAACGGGCACAATAAACATAGGGTTCAAGTAGTTATGCATTTTGTTGCTTCAAATGCAACTCCTCATCATGCAGGCTTTCTTTTCCTCTAGACAAATCTGCTCATTTACTTACTGGGGGTGGAAAACTCCCAATGTATGGTAAGCCAAAATCCCCCCCCCCCCCAAAAAAAAGAGATGGAACTTTAAATATACCTTGCTAGTGTCGTATTAACAGTGTAAAAACACCCGATTATAGAAAATATACAATTTTATTCATATTTCAATAGTGAAAAATCCACCATTAAAATAATCATCATCAGAAACACTTAGCTAGTAAATGTAAACTGGACATGCCAGCTTTTGTCTTCACACTTTGTGAATTTCTTTGCTTCCTTAGGACATTTGCTAGAGCTGCTTCCATGTCCAATACATGAGAAGGCGCAAATTGATCTGGCAATGATAATAAAACCAAAACAAATATACTGGCACAACCCAGCCAGGATACAGATTGGGCTCCCACCAGGTACCCCCGCTTGGCCCGTGGGGGACACATAGGAGGGGGAAGATGTATCCAGACTAAGTTCAAAAATGAGGTTCTCTTTAACTCTTTAAGATATCATCCAAAGGTATCAAACTGCTCAAGCTGTAGATAACATGTGCTGGCAACCCCAAAATTGGACTACAACCTTCCAACTGTGGTAAGGGGATTTAACAATTTGTTCCTATTAGAAAATGATGTCCATAGTGTGCCATGTGCTCAGTGTGGGACCAGTGTCACTCATTACTAATGAGCATTTAATTGCCGACTCTCTATTTTTAAACTCCCAATGACCTTCGGGCCCCCTCAGATGTAAGTATTGCAGGTCTCAAAGGCCCTAGTGCTATAGTCATGATTCTGCATCCCTCTCCTCCAGGCCATTCCCCAAATATACAGCTCCAGGCTTCATTTTGATAACCAGCTGACCTTAATTTTGGCACCAGTGTAAGCTCCCTGCATCTGACATTTTCCCCATTACTGATTTACCATGCCATATGTCTCCTGTGTCTCTTTGTGGAAGCTGCCATCTTGGTAGAGAGGCAAGGCTTTTCTTCCACATGCCAAAGCTCCTTCCACCCTCTCACCCCCATCTTCCCCCATGACTGGTAGGGGAATATTCATGAAGCAGCAGAAGAGATGGAAGAAGCACAGATCCAGAAAATGAATGAAGCAGAAGCAGAGAGAGCCTTACATTGCAGATGCATCTTCCTCTCCAGCAAGGAGAACGATGAGCAGCCCAGTTGTGATGTCACTGAATCACACTCTAAATCTAGTGAGATTAGCAGAACAAGGAAGCAGTGCCTTGTTGATCTGACCCTGCAGGTATGAGGCTCAGAACAAAGTTGTGCCTAGACACAGAGAAACTCAAAACAAAAGGTAAATCTTTCAGGGCACTGCTTAGGCGCAAGTAACAGGAGAGGACGGTAACACAACTGTTTAAAGGGCATTTATATATATATATATATATATATATATATATATATATATATATATAAGGGCAAATACAGCAACATTCCAATGTCTTCAAACCATTTCTGAACCCTAAGAAAACAAATATCAGCAAACACAAGTTTAGAACAAAAGAACAGTGCTTACATACAGGAGACCATATGGAGCATGCCATGCCATTCCATATGCTCTTGAGCATATGGTTCCCTTTGTGGAAGTAAGTCTCCTGATTCTGGCTCTTCTGGTGGTGCAGCTGACTCTACAGAGCCCTTGGAATACCAACCTCCTACCTTTGTGAAACAGTAAAGCCCAAATCTATCCCTATCTATCTATCCCTAGGTACACTCTTCAATCCAGGATCCTTTTGTGATACAGACTGTGTTCAAAATGGCACTAGAATCTCATGAAAGCTCTGTATCAAAACTGGACAAAGTCTCTCTCAAAATAAAATCCTGAAGATTAAACTAATACATATACTGTTTGCAACAATGCATCCAAATCATAGAGTTTGCATATATAACAGTCACCCTAAATACTTTGCCAAGTGTGCAAATATGCAAAAAATTACGCAAAACATACATTATTATATAAATACCCCAATTTCATACAAAAATTTAAGACAATGTGAAAATACGCCAAAAGTGCAAAAAATGGCCAATGTGCAAACAATGGCAATGTGAAAAAGCATGCAAACACACAGATCATAAATATAGATGTACAGTGGAACCTTGGATTACGAGCATATTCCATTCCAGGAGAATGCTTGTAATCCAAAGCACTCGCATATCAAAGTGAATTTCCCCATAGAAGTCAATGGAAACAAAGATAATTTGTTCCGCATTGCCTTCTATTGCATGCAATACCGCATGTGGCCAGAGGTGGGGGGGGGGGCGCTGGAGAGACTTGGAAATACTTGGAGACCGCTTGGCTGCATTCGGAAACCCTCGCAAAGGCTCAGAAACACTCGGGAACAGAGTATTTCCGAGTGTTTCCGAGTATTTCTGAGAGTTTCCGAGTATTTCCAAGCGGCTCCAAACCGTTCCGCACCTCTGGTCAAATGCAGTACTGCACACCGCAGAGGCTTGAATCATGCTCGTTTTGCGAGACAACACTCGCGAACAGAGTCAAGAGTTAAAAAAATGAATTGCTCGTATTGCAAAACGCTTGTTAACCGCATTACTCGCAATCCGAGGTTCCACTATAATAGAGTCAGGAAAATAATACAGCTAATGCTCATTCCCGTGCAGCTAATGCTCGTGCACATGTACCAGCACACAGACTAGTTTGGGCTAGTATCCAGCATTCACTGACAGGTAGGCGCTTTTGTGTGTGCCAGAACGCATTGCGTGCACGTCCACATGCATTGGCGCCAAGCTGCCTATTTAAAGGAGATCCTGGTGTGTGCTAATTGCTGGATGTTCTTCAGCTTTCCCATGTCCCATGTTTCTGTGTTCCTGTTCTTCAGTTGCTGACCTGGTTTGTTCCTGACCATGCTCTGTGGATTCTGGATACCGACCTTGGCTTGCCTCTGACTATTCTCTACCTGCTTCCCTATTACTGAACTCGGCCTGCTACTGGACCTTGCTCTGCTGCTTCCCAGGTAAAGACCTTGGCCTGCTACTGGACCTTGTTCTGCTTGCTCCCTGTCCACGCTGCTGCCTCACTGTGTATGGTCTTGCCTCGCCTTGACCACATCTCTGTCCATGGCTATCACCTGCTACCAAGCTACCGTCACCAGTGCTTCTTTGAGCCTTCTGTCACCACATTCAGGGGTGCTCGGACCAGAGCAGCAAGGGAAGCCCGCTCTCGTCAACTTTAACCAAGGTACGTGACAGTATTTAAGACAGTTATGTCACCCCAATTAAGATTTTCGTATAACAGTCCCAATAAGGTGAACAAAGGGAGATATAGTCAATTTTAAATCAATGAAACCCAGTGAGAGAAAAAGGTCCAACTCCAAGGCTTTATGTGTTTCACACTGACAAAGTTGTGCAAACAAGGCTTTCCTAGAATTATATTACCTCCAATACAGAGTGGCCGTATGTTGGTTTTGGTATCTTAAAGAGCCACTTGCAGTCAAATGGTACTTCAGAGAACCAGGTAAGTGTGGTAACTCCTGCAGCCTGCCTCCAGATCCGCAGGACAGCACTCCACAGCTCTCTCTCAGTTTAACAGGACCCACACTTGTGGTGCACGCCGCAACATACCTGAATGCACAACGTCATAGTGTAAATGGGGCTTTTTGTAGGACATCTCCTAGATGTTCAACAGGCCCATGTGATTGACCCATGTGATTGCCTTTACTCTATTTTAGAAAAATAATTGAAGTGCTCTTCTTTTCAGATGTTTGCTGCTATGTGATAGTAGGCGAGGCGGCCTCACGCTGCTCCAGTGCAGAACAGCTACATTCAAATGAAGACTATTAATGAGGAGATGAAAGTTATTATTCTTCCCAATAGCGCCATGAAAGGAGTGGAGAGGATGGAAGGTTTCCTATACAGGAATCCGGCGTGCTCTATCCAGCTCACGCTGGGAAGATTTTTGTTTTCTTTTCATTCCCTCTATAGAAGATTGGATTTTCTGTGTTGTATATATTAATCCTGCCACATAAAAGAATCAGGTCTTCATAGTCGAGGGCTTTACAGTGCCAGCATTGTGGATCTTTTTAATACCTATGAATTCGGCTACCTTTAATCAATGGTTATGAGGACCGAACTGAGATATTCTGAAGCCTTGGTAACCTACCTAAGTAACAGTTCAAGGCTTCATAGGCTTTTAAGAACCCCTGGATTTTTTTTTGTCCCAGTTTCTGAGGCAGGAGGGCTATTTATAATAAAATCAGCAAATCTCCTAAATAAAATATTGCAACAATTATTTAATTTTATTATATGCAAATTAAAGAACATTTTTCACTTTGTCCAGTTAAAATAAAGAGACGTCTTCTAGAAATACCACCCCACCACCTAGGGCTGGATAGTTGTGGTATGAAACTCATGTAATTGATTTTTATCTATAGGTAAGCCTATAAAAAGGCTTACCTATAGGTACAGTAAATACACTATACTGTCAAAAGTATCGGGACACCTACCTTTACACACACATAAACTTTAATGGCATCCCAGTCTTATGCCCCGTACACACGGACATTGATCGGACATTCTGACAACAAAATCCATGGACGGATGTTGGCTCAAACTTGTCTTGCATACACACGATCACACAAAGTTGTCGGAAAATCCTATCATTCCGAGCGTGGTGACGTAAAACACGTACGTCGGGACTATAAACGGGGCAGTAGCCAATAGCTTTCGTCTCTTAATTCATTCTGAGCATGCGTGGCACTTTGTGCGTCGGATTTGTGTACACACGATCAGAATTTCTGACAACGGATTTTGTTGTCGGAAAATTTTATAGCAAGCTCTCAAACTTTGTGTGTTGGAAATTCCGATGGAAAATGTGTGATTGAGCCCACACACGGTCGGAATTTCCGACAACAAGATCCTATCACACATTTTCCGTCAGAAAATCCGACCGTGTGTACAGGGCATTAGTCGATAGGGTTCAATATTGAGTTGGTCCACCCTTTGCAGCTATAACAGCTTCTCTTCTGGGAAGGCCGTCCACAAGGTTTAGGAGTGTGTCTATGGGAATGTTAGACCATTCTTCCAGAAGCGCATTTGTGAGGTCAGGGATGGATGTTGGACGAGAAGGCTTGGCTCGCAGTCTCTGCTCTAATTCATCCAAAAGGAGTTCTATCTGGTTGAGGTCGGGACTGTGTGCAGACCCGGGCCCAATTTTTTTTTTCTTGGTGCAGTTTACTACCGCTTTAAGGGTGAATGGTGTCCAAAGCACAGTCCAACATTTGTGAAGCCCCCTCCCTCCATGTAATGCATATGTGCAAAGACAAAGAGGGTGGCCTTTAATACCCACACGCTGTGCACATGCGTCCATGGATTTTCTATGCTGCTCACTACAAACTCCCAGCACAGTGACTGAGTGTCAGGAATCAGCAGCAGAGATGGCCAGATCTGCATGGCTACACTCAGGAAACTGGGACCAGACTGTGTATGCTTTAAGTATGATTTATTCCCAATGAAACAAAATCCATCCAAACACCAGCACACAGCAAACATAAATATATAAGTGACCCCAAAACCCAGTGACGGAATACCGAATAATCAACCTACAAACAAGAAGCCTAACAACTCACTGTGTACAAAAGGTGGATAACAGAAAAGCAAGGGGAAACTGGACAGCAGGGTACAGCATACAGGACAGGAGCAGGAACAGGATAATGACTAGTAGTATCTCACAGAAAGGAAAACACTGGAGTGAGAGGTACTAATAGGGAAGGACCTAAATACCCTCCCACCAGCCAGCATCAGGTCGAAACTGAGTGATTACTAGGACCTGCTGGCTGCTGAGAGACACTCGCTGGTGGACACTGGAATAACATCCTTCTGCTCTAGGAAGCACAATGCCACCAGCGGGTGTTCCAGGTCCTGACATTGATGCTTTCATTGACAGGTCTCATTCTCTAGTAATGATAGGGAGCCTATGGAAGGGCTTCCTGAGCATACGACCACTGTAACAGTAATTGACAGTGGTTACATGATCGGGTGTCAAGACCCATTTAAAGGGATGCCGGAATGGATTAAGGGTATGTTTATAAAAAAAAAAAAAAAAATTCCCAAAACTTTTCATCCTGTGAAACAGCATGTACATTTCTGTGCAAATGTCTGTAAAATCGAATATTATTAGGCTATTTTCTCTCTAGGTCAGATGGTTTTCCTTCATAAAAATAGTGTGAATCAGGAAAATACCGCAATATGGTCAATAGAGTAAATGAGTATTTATTTCCTATGATTATCAGCTCCATCTAGTGTCCACCATATGGTATTTTCCTGATGAGAGTGAGTTAGTATAACTCTTGTAGCTTTGCTTCCATGCAGGTGTCAGAAAGCATGAAGGTCCGAGCTATAATAAACTGGGATCAAGCTACAGTATAGTTATTCTTATTAGGTCCAAACACCCTTCCAAGTCTGATATATACCTGTGCCCAGTCCATGGGGATCTTTTTGGTGGGGCCAGCTTGGCACCACAGAGTCAATTCTACATCCTCCCTGTCGAGCTCTGCCTCTCCCCTGTGCATCCATTCATACCAATTAAAGAGCATTCCAGGAAGGGTGGGAAGTGGACAGGTGAGATATATATATATTCCTTAATTTTTATTAATGATCGTTGTGTTAATGGGGAACAATAAAGGCAATGTGCATTTGTTTATAAGCATCAATAAAAGCCTTTTTTTTTTGGTGGTTAAACAGAGGGGCAAAAATGAGGTCAGTTTGTTGTTGCTTTCAGTGAGCTTGCTAATTGATTGATGTTTCTTTATAGTAGTCATATATGCTGTACAAGACAATACATACAGGAGCTTGAAAATATTCAAGCTTTCATTAATATTTATAGTACCTAAAAAATCTGTAAATATTGAGATTTCAAAAGAAAAAAAAAATAGCACATGTAAACTATTTGTTAGCAAAGCTACTGATAATCTAAGTACATTCAAGTCAATGTTCTCCCTTACTAATTCTCTTCAGTGAACAAATCAATAGAAACACACAGCCCCATAGACTAGGATGATGGCACACTCCCCTGATTCTCCCTCCTCCTTCACCGTACCTACTCCAAGATAACAGACTGACTTCAGACTGCACTGTCCACAGCTAAACGTATTCCTGTGAAGCCTGGATGTTCAGGGAAGCAGCACTAAGAGAGCAGGATCCAGCAGCATAGAAAGTAGTAAACTGCAAGTGTTTGGATAAGAATTTTAACAAATAGTTTACTGGGGAATGTTTATTTTATTGTGCGAGTTGAAAAATGACTTAAAATAATTACTAAGATAAAAACGCCTGTGAAACATTTTTTAATGTAGAAGGAGATTTACCGACTCCTTCAGACTAAGACAAGCATGCGCCACTAATATCTAAACCTCTGCACAGGATAGGAAGCTGGCAGTGTTGTCTCTTGCCAAGAAGGAACCAGAACGAGTGTTGGCTCAGCACAGAATCCTCTTTGATGGAAGACTCTGTAGGAATAGAGATGGCTTAATATATGATGATGTCCCGTGATGACGAAACGCGTCAGAGCATGGCTATACTACTTCCTGAGTAACTTTTGAATGTGAAGCCTGCTGGCTGTTTGAATACCGCGTGGTTGAGTAATATTGACCCTTTCGGTGTTCCCAGTGATAGAGGCTGTGAAATACATGCTGTACTTTCTCGGACTTATGTAAGTGTACTTGCTACAGGGGGGAAGGTTTTTTTAAACAATAAAACATCTTTTTATCAACGTTATTACACTATGGAGCCCCCTCTTGTTTTTTACATATGAATGAGCGATTCTGAGAGAAAGACCGTTCCACCTATCAGCCGATGAACACTAATGAGTGCCCGTCCATGATGACAGCTATTATCCTACTCTGCTTTCATGCTGTTTGACCCACCATGGTCTGGTAAGGTTTGAATCTTTAAGAGTATTTTACAGTGATCCATCGGTGATTTATCCATATATTACATCTGAGAGAGTGGAAGACGATTTTCTTTATTTAATGTTATCTACATACCATTTTGGATGATATATATTATATGTGTTTTAGCAGATGGACATTAATTGATTTCCTTCTACTGTTCATTTTGAGGACATTATTAGCGCTGCCGACACGTTGTTGAATGTGTGGTTTTGTTAATTACAATTCTTGATCTAATATTTCACAGCAGGGCTCGTTTCTGTGCCCACCAAGAGCGAGTGAGGACTTACAGTGTTATGGCACCACCACCACCACTACCAAAGGCCCCATTTTTCTGCCCCTGTTCAACAGGGGCATGTAATTACAATTCTTGATCTAATATTTCACAGCAGGGCCCTGTGAGGGCTTACAGTGTTGTGGCCACAACAACACCTAAGGCCCAAATTTCTGCTGAGTATATAGGGCAGGACCCTACTTTCAAACATCCAACTTACAAACGACTCCAACTTGCAAATGGAAGGAGACAACAGGAAGTGAGATGAAATCTACCCCTAGGAAGGGAAATTCTCTCCTGTAAGAGTTAATATGGGAAAAACATTTCTCCTTTCCACTGATGCTTTATCACCAATCCTTGTTTCACTAAAAACCCTGAATTTTCAAAAAACATTTGTCATTGGGACAAAAAGTGAGGTGAAATCTTCTGAAGAGGAGCACAGACAGCAAAACAAATGTCACAGGGGTGATAACCCTTCCCTATGTTTTCCAAAAAGCTTAAAAAAGATTTTTTGGCTGGAGCTAAACACGTTAAAAATGTACCCGTTCAAAATGACAAACAGATTCTACTTAACAACAAACCTACAGTCCCTGTCTTGTTTGCACCGCCTGTATACTGCTGTTCAGAGTATATAGGGCCTGGTGGCCCCACACCTTTCCTTATTTTAATTTGGGTGCGGGGTTCCCCTTAATATCCATACAAGACCCAAAGGGCCTGGTAATGGACTGGGGGGTACCCATGCCGTTTGTCTCACTGATTTTCATCCATATTGCCAGGACCCGACATTACATTAAACCCGCAAGCAGTTTTAAATGACTTTTTTTCCTTTAAAAATGACATTTTGTGCAGGGACTGTTCTAAGCACGGGAAACACGCGCCACTTTACAGGCATACTATAGACATCCCCCAGGTACGATATTTAAAGGAATATTTCACTTTTTTTTTTTTTTTACTTTAAGCATCATTAAAATCACTGCTCCTGAAAAAACGGCCGTTATTAAACGTTTTTTTTGCATTGATACATGTCCCCTGGGGCAGAACCCGGGTCCCCAAACCCTTTTTAGGACAATACCATGAAAATTAGCCTTTAAAATGAGCACTTTTGATTTTGAATGTTCGAGTCCCATAGACGTCAATGGGGTTCTAATGTTCGTGTGAATTTTTGGTCCGTTCGCAGGTTCTGGTGCGAACTGAACCGGGGGGTGTTCGGCTCATCCCTAATAGAGAGTATACGTATTACTCTCCTGTTCGCAAATTGTTTGCCAGGCTAGACTATCTCATCTCCCTTCTACCCAGCATTAGAAAATCCACAATACATGATGGTCATTTCAGATCATAGCCCTATATCAATAACGCTCACACAATCTTTACCTAATGATAATACCAGACAATGGCACTTTCCATCCTATCTCCAACAAAACAAATCATTCAAATGTATGTTAGAGACCATCGTAGATGGTCGCAGTATGCGGAAATAAACGCCCCTCACAGAGTAAACCCCAATCTTTATTGAGAAGCGGGCAAAGCATTCCTGCGAGACAGGATCATTTCATACGTAGCTACTCACAAGAAAAACACCCCAAAAAACTATCTAGAAGCGAGTGATAGATTGCGTTCAGCACAAACCCGGTTAAATAAAAAACACACTTAAGGCAACTTAAAACTTTGGCACGAAGCCAAGCAACTTTTTGATGTCTGGGTCAATAACATAGAAAACATCAAGTCAACATACACTCAGCTGCAATTTCATAAACATGGGAAGAAAGCTGGGAAGCTACTAGCTAGACTATGTAGGGGACCATATCACCCAACCCACACCACATCCCTGAAGGACACAAAAGGCACCCTCTCCTCATCGCCGAAAGACATCAATAAAATCTTAGAATCTTATTATACTAAACTTTACGCAGAGGAACCTATAAACATGGATGAAGTGGACAAATGGTTAGATTCAGTAGTCCTCCCAAAAATAGACTCAGAACACTTAACATTATTAAACTCCCCAATAACCCACAAGGAAATATCTGAGACTATCAAAAAAATGGCAAATGGAAAAGCCCCAGGCCCAGATGGGTACACTCCTGAATTTTTTAAGCTGACCAAAGATATGCTTGACAATACACTGCTGGAAGTCTACAATGGCATTTGGGAAGGAGGCCCATATGTACCTTCGGGACATCAGGCAAACATAAAATTAATAGCAAAAAATGGCAAAGATCCTACGGAGCCTGGCTCTTATAGCCCAATCTCCCTTTGAAATGTGGACTCTAAAATCCTCTCAAAAATAGTGGCATCCCGATTAGCAAACATTTTGCCTTCCCTGATACACCCGGCACAAGCTGGCTTCACCAAAGGAAGGTCAGCCTCTTCCAATATATGTAAGGTCCTATCAGTTCTGGAATATGCGAAAGCACACCCCCTAAAAGATATAGCAATCATCACTTTAGACGCAGAAAAAGCTTTCAGTGGCTTTCTTTGGCCATGCAAAAATTTGGCCTCTAAGGCCCCTTTTGTCATTTTATCCACAGTCTATATTCAGAACCTACAGCCAGGGTAGCAGCAGCAGGACAAATATCTGACCCAATTAAACTACACAAAGGCACAAAACAGGGCTGCCCCCTCTCCCCACTACTATTCAATCTAGCAATAGAACCCCTCTCCCGCTACCTCAACGACAAGGCCCCATTACATGGAATCCCTATAGGATGCGAAGAACTCCGAGTAGCCCTATTCTCAGATGACATTCTAATTTTTTCAGCAGCACCATCTACAGATACATCCAATATACAACAGATTTTTAACTCATTTCATCTATGTTCAGGCCTTAAAATAAACTTTAGCAAAAGAGCATTTCTCCTTCTCAATGCACAGAAATCACACATATTGGCACTATTATCCCCCTTCCCCACCAATAACAAACATGTTACTGTACCTACCTAGGCAAAAAAGTAGGAAGGGAACCTTCCTCCCTTTACTCTTACAACTATCCCCCCTAATCTCTAAAATTGTGGATGAATTAGAAACCTGGATGGAGCTTCCTCTATCGCTCTTTGGGAGATGCTCCCTGTTCAAGATGGTTTGTTTTGCACGCCTTTTATACCCCATCTAAACCATACCTCTGGTGATGAAACACAAAGATATTCAAAGAATTAATAAGGCAGTTTCAGCCTTCATATGGCGCAACAAAAAACCTAGAATAGCTTTGAGCAAATTACATCTCCCAAGGAGCGAGGGGGGGCAAACGTTTCTAATATTAGAGTTTATAAATTATCTTGTTTGCTGAGAGTGGGGATAGATTGGATTCTCCATGCCTCAAAATATACAAACTATGTTGTAGAATCAGCTATGGTCCAACCCTATAACCTATCTGCACTATTACATAGCTCACTAAGATCGATTCCCAAACATATTAAACAAAATCTACTAATCCACAACACTATAATAGTATGGAGGGAGTTGAGGAAAAAGCTGGGTCTCTCTCCAAATATCTCCAAATACCTATCCAAAAGAACCCAATGTTTCCACCAGGCCTACAATATGAACCTTTCTCAAAATGGAAAAATAAAGGCTTAACAAATGTATTCTCAATGTACGATGAAGACACAGGATCTCTCAAGCCATTCATCTCTCTGGCCGAGGAATTCCACCTTCCAAAACATCACTTCCTACAGGTTTACCAAATATCAAACTTTACACATAAGACCTGTCAAAGAAAAATAAATCAGGTTTCGGTCATCCCTGGTAGACAAGCTACTTGAGGATCGACAATACTCAATCACAGACATATACAAACCACTGAACTCAATCTTTACAAAATCGCTACACCATACCTCATCGAAATCCTGGAGCAAGGATATAACGGGAGAAGATATCGTTGACAAAATACTAGAAGGATATGCAACTACCTTAAAATTGGTAACTAATTAATCCTGGAGGGAAACACAGTTCAAACTGCTTTATAGAGCCTATATCCCATTCTCCACCAACCATCCAACACCAAAGGAGGCCACATGTTCCTGGTGTTTATTCTCGAGACTGACGTTATTTCACCGTATTTGGTCATGTTCGGCCATTTCAGAATACTGGGATCAAATCCTTTCATTTATACAGGGAATAACCGACTGCCAGATTCCAAAGGATCCCATGCTCCTCCTGTTTGGATACCCTAAAATGGGGAACCCCTTAGGGGTCCCGCTTACATCGATGCTACAAAAAAAACACCAATGGACACTCATAAGCTTACTTGCTCGTAGGAATATATTTAAACACTGGATTTCTCCACTACCACCCATCTTACCCGAAACTAAAAGAGATCTCAAGACCCTGCTTTTCAGAGAAAAGCTTGACACCATACTACAAAATGTCTGCCAAAATAAATGCTTTGAATCCAGGTGGTGCTCTTTCATAGACAAATGCCTAACGCCGTCTGAGAAATCCTCTTTACAGGCTCCTTTTATATTCAATTCTAGGGATGTTATGACCCATACAGTAGATTTTACATAACAAACAAGTATGTATTCTATATCTTAGAAATGTTGCAAAACCTTGATTACTGTTGTTGAAATCTCTATTACTGACCATACCTAGGGCCTCTGCCCAACCAAGGAAGACAGGTAGGGATAATCCCAAGATGTCCCTTCTCTTCTTCTTAACCCTCATTTCTCGCGTTCATTTTCTTTTCTGTCCTTTCAGCGGGTACTCCCCCCACTCCCGACTCAGAGTTGAATTGTGTTATTCGTTTTTGGAAAATTCAGGTACAGTGATCCAACGATCACAGCTGCCATATTTGGCAGCGACTAAAGGCCAATGACTTTGGTTTTTTGCTTAAATCTAAGACCATATGTAGCTATACACGGTCCATGTAACATGTACTTAACATGTAATGTGAAACACCAAGCTTTGTATTGTGAAACAGTCTACCTTATACTTTTGGAAAAACCCAATAAAATATATATATATAAAAAAAAGTACATGAGCATCTTTTTGGGCAGATTGCAGGCGTTTTTCTGCTTTTTACATTTGTGACCTTTTGACCTGTGCAAAATTGCAGCAAAAACGCGGTAAAAACGTGCATTCTGCCTGAAAATGAAACGCTCAGGTGTGAATGCAGCCTAACAGCAAATTTCAAGCAATGCTCCTTTAGAAAATATATAGTACAAAGTGAAAAGGTTACTAGCCTTCTGTACTGTAGAAGCCTTGCCAATTTATACAATGATGGTGCTGTTAGGAAAAGCAAACTGGGCCGACTGGTTTCTGTACCTAACTCTGTTGTGAGTCTCATTACATAACAGCTGCTGACTGACTTAAAGCACTGACACTATAAGGCTCCTGATACAACTTTACTCCATTAAAAGTCAGGGGTAAAATCCAAAAAAGTAGCCAACGTGTTTCAGGGGCCCAAGCATCCCTTTGATCAGGCCTTGACTGGCAACAATGTGAACAAACCAGAAGTGAAATGAACTTACAATTGTATTTTTTCCAAAGTTAAAGAAGAGTTCCCATTTAAAAAAAAAAAAATTAAAAGTCAGCAGCTACAAATACTGCAGCTGCTGACTTTAATTTGGACACTTACCTGTCCCATGGTCCAGCGATGCGGGGGCTCGAAGCCCCACTCGTCTCCCCCTCCGTTCGGCGGCGCCGGCATTGCAAATGTGGGCGCCGGGCTGTGGCTTCACAGCCGGGCACCCACTGCGCATGTGCGAGCAGCGCCGCGTGCCGTGATTGGCCGCTCAGTCATCTGGGACCTGTAATGGGTCCCAGATGATTGACAAGAGGGAGGGAGCAGAGCCGAGTCCTTCCTGTGCCGAGGGGAAGTGATGTCACCAGCCCAGGCACTGAAAGAGGCAGACTACGAGGGACCCCCTAGCAACAGGCATTTAGAGGTGAGTAAAAAAAAAAAATTTCCAAATGTTTTTTTTTAATTTTTTTTTTTAGGCAAATTCATGTATTTTTTTTTCTGGGTGGAACACCACTTTAATAACAAGCACAGGCCTTATCAGCAGCTTGTTTGGCAGTTCGCTACTTTTTTGGATTGTACCCCTGACTAATATATGGATAAAGTTGTATCTGGACCACTTAGCAGTGATGTGGGGCTTCGGTTTAAATTCTCTTACATTACACTAAAAACCAAGGAGACTGTGGAGATCCTCTGGGGTGTATAAGCTGTCTGCCCAGGAACCAGATCATTTACACCAACATCATACCTTAAGATAACAATACCAGTAAGATAACCCTACGGGTCCAATGCTATCTTCCCACTCTCCTCAACTATAAGGCTCCTTTCACTATAGCGGCTAGCGAGCGGTAAAAATTGGTGGTTAACCTTGCACTTACAAAAAGACATGGTGCCACTTGGATGGGTACACATCAAATTCGCTACGTGCTGAGTTTAAAGCCTCGTACACACGATCAGATTTTCGGACGACAGTTCGTCTGTTTTTTTGTTGCATGCTACTCTCATATCTAAAATGAACAGGTTACTCACTGTACGAACATTTTCGTACGACAGAATACAACTTCAGAAGTGACGTAATGTGTCGAATTGTTTTGTATGTATTCTTTCGTTTCTGAGCATGCGTAGTCTTGCTCTTACGATTTTCTTCGGACGAAAACCGTACTAATTAAAACAAAAATCGAACGTTTAGTTCACGTGAGACAAAAATTTTATAGTCTGCACATCCAGCTTTTTCCGGATGAAAAATCGGAATTGACTGTCGAAAGCACCATACTAACGGTCCAAAAATCGGCAGATCATTCATCGGACAAAATTTTACTGCAGATTTTTGGATCATGTGTACGGGCCTTAAGAGGTGGCGGTGTCTGCCAAACTCTCCCACGTAAGTGAATGAAACCGCAAGCCAAACACTAGGCCCACAGTTGCAGTTTGCTCACACAATTCAAAGCTGCTGTTCGGTAATAAAAAATGCAAAAAAAAAAACAAAAAAAAAAATACCAGGTATCAGACTGGCAGCATCACCTTCTGAACATCTGCAAACCTCCTATAACCTTCCTCTAAAAAAAGCAATTCAATCCATCGCAGATCACTTTTCATGGAGACAGTAGACGCCGCTGCAGATGTGAAAGGATCCTAAGGCACTGATAACATCATTTTTTAGAATCGTAAAAGGGTGGAGAAGTTCAATTTACCATGTAACTATGGGCAAACAAAAAAAATGTAGATTGTAGATGTACAGTATATGATAAAGTCTGTCAACCACATAACACGACAGTTTCTGTTTTTCAGAATACCTCAGAAACATCACTTATGATGGGTTGATCCTGCTGGTGGATCCATTGTTTTTGCACTTCCTTAGCAGGGTGATAACCTTGTCTGTTCTGCAGGACATGTCATTTTACATGAACAAGTAGATATAAGGCGCTGAACTTGGATTTTTCGCCCGTCAGAGAAAAGGTGGTGGTTTAACTTGATGACCTTGGCAGCTCTTCAACAAGGGTGAGGAGTCCACCATGATATAGGGGCCACTCAAATTAAAAAAAAAATTCTCATGGGTGCCAAATGTTCATATTAAAAGTCCATAGAGTCCAAGAGTCCATAGAAACATAGATCCTTTATTGCTAATAACAAAGTGACAAGAAGATAAACAGTATTAAACACATTTTGGGGGGCAAAAAATACCTCTTCATCAGGCCTTGGACAAAGCATTGAACTATATCTAAAATCTCCCGGGGGATCATTTCTGTTGAAAAATAAAGAAAGAGCTGTCTCAATGGATAAAAGTTGACTGTTGTAACCACTCTCGAAGGTGTTATGTTGTTTGTCCCAAACCATGTAACTGGCATTTTTATTATTATTATACAGGATTGCACAGCACTTTACATTGTTAGGGTAGACAGTACAGTTTCAATACAATTCAATACTGGAGGAATCCGAGAGCTCTGCTCGTTAGAGCTTACGATCTAGAAGAGAGGGCCAAGTGATACAAAAGGCCATAACTGTGGGGGGATGAGCTGATGAAGAAAATTAAAGCGGAGTTCCACACAAAAATGGAACTTCCGCTTTTTGGAACCCTCCCCCCCTCCGGTGTCACATTTGGCACCTTTCAGGGGGGAGGGGGGTGCAGATACCTGTCTAAGACAGGTATTTGCATCCACTTCCGGCATAGACTCCCACGGGAGTCTATGCCTCTTCCTGTCCCTCCGCGCTGTCTCCTGGGAAACACACAGGTCCCAGGAGATAGTGGGGACCAGTTACGATGCGCAGCGCGACTCGCGCATGCGCAGTAGGGAACCGGCAAGTGAAGCCGCAACGCTTCACTTCCTGATTCCCTCACCCAGGATGGCGGCGGCAGCTGCCGAGAATCGAGCGGGTTATCGGCGTCGGCTGCCGACATCGCTGGACCCTGGGACAGGTAAGTGGCCATTTATTAAAAGTCAGCAGCTGCAGTATTTGTAGCTGCTGGCTTTTAATATTTTTTTTTTAGGTTGATGTAGGTGGACTCCCTCTTTAAAGTACAGTTGTTAGGTGGAGGCAGGATAGGCTATCTGAAGAGAAAAGTTTTCAGGGATCGCCTAAAAGTGGATAAAGATGGAGGTAGTCAGACAGATTCAGGGGTTGGGAATTTTGGAAGGATGGGAGAGGCTCGGGAGAAGTCCTGGAGGCGAGTATGGGAGGAGGTGACTAGGGAGCTAGAGAGCAGAACTAGGTTAGTGATATAGCTGGGGGCAGAGTTGTGGATGGCTTTGTAAGCTGTTGTTAGTATTTTGAATTTAATTCATTAGGTGAGTGGCAGCCAATGGAGGGATTGGCAGAGAGGGGTAGCAGACACTGAGCGGTTTGTAAGGTGGATGAGTCTGGCAGCGGCATTCATGATGGACTGAAGGGGGATAACCTATTTAAAGGTAAGCCAATGAGGACGGAGTTGCAGTAGTCGAGGCGAGAGATAACCATGGCATGGTTCCTTATTGAAAGAGTAAGATAATACGGCGCTCTCTGGATACAACAATTATAAAATGGGGGGGGGGGGGGAACAATCAGGTATCTATTGGGGATGGTTGGGCCATATAAAGATACAAACTGTGACCATAAAACAATATAACAGTGGTTTCAGGACAGTGTTAACCACGGTATTGTAAACAGTAACAAAACACTATTGTTAAAAACAATGTTAAAACCAATATTAAGAACGATATTGTAGGAAACCGTCCACGGAGGGTTGCCAGTTCAGAGTAAGAATGCACAAGAACTCTGGAATAAATGAGAGGCAAAAATGTTTTTAGTTTATTGCTAACAAAAATACTATGTTTCACTATATGAGCTGCAAATTATTTATGTGTGCTTTACTATCCACCAGATACCTGCACTGATCCATTCAAAAAAATACATTTAGTGTTCTATCTATTATTACCGGGCTATAATAATTTGTGCCGTTTTTATTTGCATTAAGCTAACTTTAAGATTTTATTTTGGCTACTTCTGTTTTTACATTTTGAGCACTAGATTACCTCTCGTGTCTGCCATTATCATTCCTAAACGTGCCAATTTACATCAGATTTTCTATAGCCTCTAGCAGCATGTTCAAGGAAAAAGGGAAACGCCGGTCTGAATGTAGTATTTTATGAAGTGTAACAAAACCTCTGACTCACGTAATAAAGAATATAATTAAGTCCACTGCAAAGGATATACCGCTATTTATCCCTACAGACCACAGACCATTCATCAACAGCACATCTCAAGGAGTCCTGCACTTTGCACTAATTTACAGTATAAGTGTTATTTAGTCCATTTAAAAATGAAGTCAGAATTATTTTGTACCCATTTATGGGGCCTTTATGTGTTTAAAGTGAGCCTTCCATGGAAAACGGAAAGGTCCACTTTTTTGCCAGCCCTCTGTCCCCCCTAAGACAAATGGCTTTCAAAAAACGTAGTTTATAAACAAACCATTCAACCCCCCCCCCCCCCCCAAAGAAAGTACCTTGGTCTCAGCCTCTCGGAAGGCTTGGGTGGCATCACTTTTCCTCCCAGCAGAACTGGGGTCTCAAGATTCCACAATAATGCACTCCAACCATTTGCAAGTTTGCATTGTTTAGAAGGTACAGGGCAAATGTGGGGTGCTGGATCATTTTCATTAGTTATTGTTTCAGGCCCCATCCACACCTGAGTGATTTGAAGTGTAATTTAAGCCCTCACTAGCAGCGCTTCAAGGCTCGACACTAGAATTTCCATTATATCCAATGGTGGCCATTCACACCTGACCATAGTGTCCTTGATGCTCAAAAAAGTATCTAAGCTTCCTTGAAGCAAACTAGCCCCAATAGACTTGAATAGCACCTGAAAATGTGTGAAAATATTTTCACACATTTTCTGCTCCCAATGGACCTTGCTTTGTGCACTGGTGCGAAGTCATTTCGGAACAGGAAGGGGCCATTCCCAAACTGTTCCCAAAAAGTTGGGAGCATGAAATTGTCCAAAATGTCTTGGTATGCGGATGCCTTAAGAGCTCCCTTTACTAGGACTAAGGGGCCAAGTCCACCCCTGAAAAACAACCCCACACCATAATCCCCCCCCCCACCAAATGATTTGGACCAGTGCACAAAGCAAAGTCCATAAAGACATGGATGAGCGAGTTTGGGGTGGAGGAACCTGACTGGCCTGCACAGAGTTCTGACCTGAACCCGACAGAGCACCTTTGGGATGAATTAGAGTGGAAGGCAGAAGCCAAGGAGCCAGGCCTTCTCGTCCACATCAGTGCCTGACCTCACAAATGCGCTTCTGGAAGAATGGTCAAACATTCCCATAGACACAATCCTAAACCTTGTGGACAGCCTTCCCAGAAGAGTTGAAGCTGTTATAGCTGCAAAGGGAGGGCCAACTCAATATTGAACCCTACGGACTAAGACTGGGATGCCATTAAAGTTCATGTGCGTGTAAAGGCAGGTGTCCCAATACTAGGTCTAGGTCTGGTGTCCAGACCTCAACCATATAGAACACCTTTGGGATGAATTACAGCTTAGCCAGGCCTTCTCATCCAACATCAGTGCCTGACCTCACAAATGCGCTTCTGAAAGAATGGTCAAGCATTCCCATAGCGCAAAAAATAAAAACCGCAGAAGTGATCAAATACCACCAAAAGAAAGCTCTATTTGTTTTAAAAAAAAGACGTCAATTTTGATTGGGTACAGTAGCGTACGACAAAAAAATGATATATATGAACAAGTGTAGCGCTAAAGTGATACAGGAAATGAAAAAATGCAAGATAATTATATGATATTAACAAATATCCTTAAATATTTGATACATGTCCATATTAGATAAATAAAAGTCCATCCTTATATGAACCGTTGTGATCACCACGTGACAAAACAACTAAGTTAGTAGCAATAATGTCCCAAAAGTGGATGAAGGTGTTCCAGAGATAATAGACCCAAAGTTGATGTGTACCATATGGGTCAGACAAACTTAACGGCACTGTTGAAACACGGAAACAAATATGCAATCTTGGAGGCCTTCAAGGGGATCCAGTGTATATGAACATAAAATTGTGTGAATACCACCACCCGAGTGAATGGAGGCTTACCAGAAAGTTGGGACCCACAAAGCATATGCTGTATGAGTCAAACAGGCTTGAATTGCCAGCTGGCAATAACGGGGGAGCCCCGAAGGCGAACTGAAGGTGGAATCCTAGTGGTTCTTTCACAGGGATATCTTCTGGAACCACTAGGATTCCACCTTCAGTTCGCCTTCGGGGCTCCCCCGTTATTGCCAGCTGGCAATTCAAGCCTGTTTGACTCATACAGCATATGCTTTGTGGGTCCCAACTTTCTGGTAAGCCTCCATTCACTCGGGTGGTGGTATTCACACAATTTTATGTTCATATACACTGGATCCCCTTGAAGGCCTCCAAGATTGCATATTTGTTTCCGTGTTTCAACAGTGCCGTTAAGTTTGTCTGACCCATATGGTACACATCAACTTTGGGTCTATTATCTCTGGAACACCTTCATCCACTTTTGGGACATTATTGCTACTAACTTAGTTGTTTTGTCACGTGGTGATCACAACGGTTCATATAAGGATGGACTTTTATTTATCTAATATGGACATGTATCAAATATTTAAGGATATTTGTTAATATCATATACTTATCTTGCATTTTTTCATTTCCTGTATCACTTTAGCGCTACACTTGTTTATATATATGGTTTATAGCAAAATTTCTATTTGCGTTAGCTGCTTGCAATTGTGAGTAAGCGCATGGTTCTTTGGTTTTTCAGTACGACAAAAAAATGGCCTGGTCATTAAGGGGGAAAATCTTCTGGTCCTTAAGTGGTTAAGGCTGTTCTGGCTCATTGTGGGGTGTAGCTGGCTTCCTTATACTGTTAGTATCTATACATATAGTTTATGTTGGATAAGTGCTATGTCGAAAACCTTACCTTTGTCGGCATCCCATCCTTGTTTTTTGGGCTAGTTAGTTCCCAAATGTATGTGGCCATGGAGCCTGTCAGGAAAATGGAAAATTTCCTATCAAAATACTTACCGTAATTTTCCTCTCCTGTTAGGCTCCATGGCAGCAGGAGTTCCCTCCAAATGTAAGGAGTAGGCTAGTTACAGAACGCAGCCTCTGGCTAAGCCTGAACATTTATGGGAGTGGGGTCCTATGGGGTAGGAGCGAGGGCGGGGCTACCCAAACGTATGCTGCGATGGAGCCCATCGGGAAAGAAGAATAGTATTTGATAAGTAAGTATTTGATATTACATTTTCAGTGTTTTTTTTGGTTCTTTATTGTTTCTGATCATGCACAGTCTTCCATATCTGATGTTTCTCTTTGTTTGGGGGGTTTGTCCCTTTGGAAATTCTCATTTGCAAAATCTGAATCGGATGTCAAAAGTTGTGTACACATTATACGAAAATCGAGCGACTGTGCCTCGTGCGGGATTTTTCTTCCGATATTCTCATAGTGTGTACCTAGCTTTAGAAGCCTTACAAGCTATGACCCCACAAATTTGAAAAATTGGAATCTGTTACCTGTACTGTAAACTTTTTTTCTGGTCATGACTTATTCCAATTAATGTATGGAGTGATCAAATAAAAATAACATTTATAAAAAAAACCTGCACTAATATGTCTGTACAAACACTCAAATGCCTGGAAAAATGATCAAAGATGCTCAGCTTAAGAGTAAACTTGGCTTTTAGTCTGCTATAGAAGAAAGTTTTAGGCAGTGTGGAAAACTCCAAACACGTTGTATAAGGTCTAGACGTATTTATTGAAAGCCACATTTGGTTAAAGATAACGTGTTTTGGAGAGTTCAAAAAGTAGATCCTGAAGAAAACAAGAATGATCCTCTCTACTGCCTTCTGTCCTTGAACATGGAATTCTACTTGCACTTTAGCTAATTTAAGCAAGACAATTAAAGTAACAGATGAACATAACTCTATTTTCCTGCAAGCTTTACTTAAATATACAATTAAAAATTAAACTTCTATTGGGTTTTAAATGCACTTTGTACCATGTATAGAACATTAACTTTCCTCCTTATCATTTGGATACTGTGTTTCCTCCGGCGGGCTCAGAGCTGACATCTAGCTTGTTCTTGGTAAGATGAACTTCAGTTTTCAGTTCTTATTGGCCTCATTATTCCCCTGTTAAATTTGCAGGGTTTAATTTATATTTGTTTGCTCTCTAAATACCTTAATTTTATTGATTACTTTATGGTCACATGAACAAAATGTTTTCAGTGGAGTTAAGGTCAGGTTGTAAGCAAGGAGTTGCAGAACGTACTTTGAACCGTGCAACTCTTTTAGGACTGCATATCCCAATTCTCATTGGAGGAGCTGCTATAGAGGGGCAGGTTACCTGCTTGCCGTAACACTCTTTGCTTGGCACTAGTGTTAATTTTGGCAGCAAATTTCAATTTAGTTTTAGTTTTAAGCCTGGTACACACGATCGGATTGTTGGCCAACAAAACCGTGGACTTTTGTCCGAAGGGCGTTGGCCCAAACTTGTCTTGCATACAAACGGCACACAATTGTTGGCCAACAATCACGGTGGTACTAAGACATTCTGAAGATCAATGAATGTAACTCCCTTCAATGATATCACATAAATAATGCCTGATATGTGTGTGATTGTTCTGGACTGATAGAAGTGAAAGTTGGTCCAGATGGGTCTACCGTAAAGTGATTTTTCCTTCAAAGAAGCAGATCTGTGGTTGAACTATAATGTAGGTGGACCCTTTTCTGGTCCTAGGCTGCTACTCTCTGACAGCGATTTAGAAAGCACTCTCCAGACAGTAAGTTCTTGGATGTGTACTGAGAAGTGCCTGGTACAAAAGTTCATCTCACTTGAAGGACTTTTTGAAACAGTTATTGGCTAAAGTATAACTAAAGGCAAAACTTCTTTTTATAGTTTTGGATGGAGTGGAGAGGGATTAGAACACCTACCAGTTTTGATTGCAGTTTGTGCCCCTTTTAAGGAGATTCACCCTCTCTATTGGTCCTGTTTACCATTATCATTGAAAGT
Organism: Aquarana catesbeiana; assembly: GCF_042186555.1. NCBI lineage: Eukaryota > Metazoa > Chordata > Amphibia > Anura > Ranidae > Aquarana > Aquarana catesbeiana. Next base: position 34,694,127 of record NC_133334.1, on the reverse strand, counting down.
GAAATTAAAAGAAATGACCCAATTTTTGGGTTGCCCCCAGAAAAGTAATATCGGGGAAATCTTCCAATGGATACACTCGTTCTGATGACCTGGGGGTCCCCAAAAAATTCTCTTGATTTACAGGGATTTTCTATCATTTCCTGTTTGGCTATGAGACAGGAAGTGAAGGGAAATCTCCGCAATGCAACACAGATGGTGAAAAAAAAAAATTGACAGGGGTTATAACCTCCCTTGCTCTATCCAAAAAAAAAAAAAAGTTTTGCCTATAGTTCTACTTTAAAGACAGCCAGCTGCCTTTAGTGCCACCAGCAAACATTATGCCCTGTACACACGGTCGGACATTGATCGGACATTCCGACAACAAAATCCATGGATTTTTTCCGACGGATGTTGGCTCAAACTTGTTTTGCATACACACGGTCACACAAAGTTATCGGAAAATCCGATCGTTCTGAACGCGGTGACGTAAAGCATGTACGTCGGGACTATAAACGGGGCAGTAGCCAATAGCTTTCGTCTCTTAATTGATTCTGAGCATGCATGGCACTTTGTCCGTCGGATTTGTGTACACACGATCGGAATTTCCGACAACGGATTTTGTTGTCGGAAAATTTTATAGCCTGCTTTCAAACTTTGTGTGTTGGAAATTCCGATTGAAAATGTGTGATGGAGCCTACACACGGTCGGAATTTCCGACAACAAGGTCCTATCACACATTTTCCATCTGAAAATCCGACCGTGTGTACAGGACATAAGTCTTCATCAAGCTTTAACACATGTTCCTTAGTACATTCTGTTGCGATTTTATTAACATTGACTACTTAAAGAGGAAGTAAACCCTTATGAGTTTTACTTCCTCTTTATTCCCCTGCATCGCATACTAGGCCATTATGTGGCACTTACCTGCAAACGAAGCTTGTGCTGTCCCTGCTGGTGGAAGCATCCATCTTTGCCCCTCTTCCTTCCGGGGCCGCGGACTCTGCCTTTGTGACTGACCGGAGCCGCGTGACATCACTCCTGTGCATACGTGCTGGAGCCGCCAATCACGGCACACGCTGGGGAAGAAACGGCACAGAGGGACGTTTCTTCACTGAGCATGTGCCGATGACCTCATCAGCGCACTACAAGGTAAATATCTCCTACACGGAGCACGTTTAGGAGATATTTTCAGTACATATAGGTAAGCCTTATTATAGGCTTACCTACAGTTGTGCTCAAAAGTTTGCATACCCTGGCAGAAATTGTGAAAATTTGGCGGTAATATTGAAAATATGACTGATCATGCCAAAAAACTCTTTTATTTAAGGCTAGCAATCACATGAAGCCATTTATTATCATAGTTTTTTGGATCCTTTTTAAATCATAATGATAACAGAAATCACCCAAATGCCCCTGATAATATGTTTACATACCCTGGAATGTTTGGCCTTGGTACAGACACAGAAGGTGGCATACACAGGTTAAAGTGGCAATTAAAGGTTAATTTCCCACATTTGTGGCTTTTTAAGTCACAATTAGTGTCTGTGTATAAATAGTCAATGAGTATGTTAGCTCTCACATGGACGCACTAAATAGGCTAGACACTGAGCCATGAGGAGGTAGAAAAGAACAGTCAAAAGACCTGCATAACAAGGTAATGAAACTTTACAAAGATGGAAAAGGATATAAAAAGATATCCAAAGCCTTGAATATGCCAGTCAGTACTGTTCAATCACTTAATAAGAAGTGGAAAATTTGGGGATCTCTTGATACCAAGCCAAGGTCAGGTGGATCAAAAAGATTTCAGCCACATTTGCCACAGGAACTGTTCGGGATACAAAGAAAAACCCACAGGTGACTTCAGGAGAAATACAGGCTGCTCTGGAAAAAGATGGTGTGGTTGTTTTTAAGGAGCATAATACGATGATACTTGAACAAAAAAGAGCTGCATGGTCAAGTTGCCAGAAAGGAAGCCTTTACTGCACAAGTTCCACAAAAAAAGTCTAGTTACAATATGCTCAACAACATCTTGACATATAAGCATCCTTTACATGTAGCATTTATTACCTTGAACCAAGGAAGTAGCAATTTAAACCCACGAAACCCATTTCAGTCATAGAAGTAAAGTAATTGAATGTTTTTCTAAACCAGATAACTCATGCCTATCTTTTGAACAACCACATCAGGCACCTCTGCCATTCAAACTATCGACTGGCTTTTTTTGCGCTGACTCTTCCTACCAATTAATGATAGCAAGGCCACCGACAATGAGGCCTTGCATCCAATAGGAAGTAAGTCAGCAGCAATGGGCTTACGTAAAACTTCAGCAGCAGATTGTGAGCAGCAAAGAAACATCAGAAAAGCAATCACTTGGAGCAAAAGCACTTAGAGCTCATCCCTGACTGTTTAATTTAGGAAAAAAGTGAGCCTGGAGTTTTGTTTGAAGCATTTCATCAGCCAGAAAATGACAAGCAGGTCAGCCTGTTGTTATGTGTAATTACATCTTTTGCATTTTCTATTAGGGCAGCAAAGTCCTGTATTGAACCAAGCCTCTATCAAGTCTGGCACCTTGTGTGAATGACAATTGACCAAGGTGTAACCTATTCTAAACGTTCATATAAACAGTCATTATTGTCAGGGCAGTCATGAATAAAATATTTTTTGATTTGGATTAAATTGATCTGCAGATTCATTTAATGGGCTGTGTAATACAACCTGAAAAGTCTGTACCATCCACAGATTGCAAAAACCTAATGCTGAACTCACGCATAAAAAGCACAAATTAATGTAGCTCTGCATTTATTAAAACATAATTAAATGTATTTTGTATATGCCAGTGTAGTACTGACTTCCTAAGGATTTGCTGGAACGTTTGGCTTCTTCTACCAATTCGAGTAATGACCCGCCTTGTACCTGCACCTGTCAGACATCACAGGAGTGGGGCCTATCAATCTGACAGGGACTGTAGTAGAAGCAGTTAATCAAGCTGACTAGGCTTGTATCTTTCTCCTGTGACGTTCTGGAGGTTGGTGGCCATCCCTTTTTCAAATGGTGGAGCTCAACAACAGAGTGGGGCATCTTTAATTGTTTCTTTGAGGTGTTGTGTGAGGCTGTACTTAAAGGCCCAGGCTGCTTCCCTTTCTCTTTTGCATTGTGGCTTAATTGGAAGCTGGCTCAGGCATCCAACTGGTTCCTTCACACAGGGTTCTTTGAAGTTTCTCTGTGACTTCTGCAAAAAACTTCTTCTCCTTTGGTGGACTTGGCCTATGCCTCCACAATTGTAGCAAAGCATTAAACCTGTGACCTGGGTAAAGACTTGGAACACCGCTTGAAACTAAAGAGGAATCTCATCCCTGTATCCACAGAGAACGGGGTGCTGGCATATCAATATACTTATCTAGAAAGTAGTGCACAGATAATTGAAAGAAATGCCGCTCTCCCAATCAGCCTGTGCAACATAGAAGTAAGGAGCAGCCTCAGTCTACATTTCTCTGCCAAACCACCCCTATGATGCGTTTAGCCCCTCCCACTGGGGGCTTAGGACTAAGCCCTACAAGGAGGAGTGAAGCATGTCAGGGGGCGTGGTTTGGCAGAGACATGTAGGCTGAGCCTGCTCCTTACTCCTATGTTGCACAAGCTGGTTGGGAAAGCAGCGTTTCTTTCATTTATGTGTGAAACCATCTTTAACTGATAAACATCCACAATGAAGACCCAGTAGATCGAGGTGACGTCTTTAGCTAGTTCAATGCTCTAATAAATGGGTCTCTCTATCAATATACTTATCTAGAAAGTAGTGCACACATAAATGAAAAAAATGCCACTGTATCAACCAGACTGTGCAACATAGGAGTAAGCAGAGGCCTCTGTCTACATTATCTCTGCCAAACAACCTCCTATGATGCATTTTGCCCCCCCCCCACTGGGGGCTTAGGACTAAGCCCTGGTAGGAGGGGTGAAACACGTCAGGGAGTGTGGATTGGCAGAGACATGTAGACTGAGGCCGCTCCTTACTCCTATGATGCACGGGCTGGTTGGGCGAGTTTCTACCCATTTATGAGAGCATTGAACCTGTTGACTTCATAGTTGAACTAGCTTAAGATGTCACCTCCATCTACTGGGTCTTCATTGTGGATGTTTTTCAGTTAAAGATGGTTTCACTTGTCAGTCCAACTTCAAAAGATAGTTATAGTTCTTCACTGGACTGGGTCCATCTTACTAGATTAGCTCATACTTCCTGGTGCAGAAATTACTGTGCGAAGGGTATGGAGAATCCTGGATGAACCCCAATGTGTAGCATTGACTCTCTAAAGAGCAGCTAGAATGTTTGGGTTCTCCTGCTGTTTCCAGAGATGACCTGCCCTGTACCTCAGCCTGACAATCATCGACACACAGGTAACAATTCAATGGGCTTTCATGGAAGTAGGAACAAGCCCTGTGAAAGAAGTTTAGTTAAACGAATGCATCAAAATATTGTGTTAGCAAAATGTCAAATATTAGCAAAAGCTATTTCTAGACAGTGGAAAGGACAGCACGGTATACAAATAACTCTAGTTCAGAATTGCCTATCTATTTCTCTCAAGCTCTGACTAAGCCACTGGCCAGTGGGGGTTAAGCCACAGTCTGCTGGTGTAAAAGCCCTTCAACTCTCAATGGAGCTCTCACTTTCAAATTAGAACTTTTTTTAATCCACACAGTAAAGTAAGTGATACTGTGCCCTTTGGCATAACTACTTTGGCTAACAGCAGCCAATTACACAAACAGTGGTGGCCAATAGGCCTCTCAACACACCGATGCTCTGATGATTTTTTTGTAGATGCACTTTGTTCTTTGATGGCAACTCCTACACACAGGATGGATGCAAATCAGGAGTAGGTCATAATGTCCCTGAGGGCCTCTGGAATTCTGTGTGCTTCTAGGTGAGGTCATGCAAAAGGCAGTCTGCTAAGTTCTGGGCTTCCCTCTCAGTCCTGCACCTCCTTTGTGATTGGTAGATCTGTGTTTCTCTTCTAGCCTGCAAAGCACAGCACATCCCTTCAACTTATTCCCTGCATGGGTCACCACACAGCCATCTCTGGACAGTGCCACTCTTAGCAGCCTCATGGTTCTGCATGCAGTTCTCCTACCGACAGCCTCTCACTTTCACTTGAGCATAGAAGGCAGTTCAGCAGGCTCTCTTGCAGAAGCTCAGTCTACTCTGTCCTGGGCTTCTGGCAGACTCTTCCTGGGCTCACATTGGCTCCCCTACTGTGGAAGGGACCAAAGTCCGGCCAGGGTGGCAGCCAATAGGAATTCTCTCCTTCATTGCCAGGGGCAGACTCAAGTCTCAGGCTTTAGCTACAGTCATTTGACATGCTCCTTTGCTTCCCTTTCCCTGTATTGTCAATATCCAGCAGGGAGTAGGCAATGAGCTGAGGCCATGGGAAAAAATGCTCTGCTAAGTGTCCTAAAGGGCATACAGCCAGAGCAATACAAGCAGTGTAGGATGCAAATTTGACTTCCAGCAGAGCTCAAACTGGGGGAGGTAGAAGCAGCACAATGAACCAATCAGTTGCACTGCAGGGATCATGTACTAGCAAAAAAAAAATGTGGATAAGAGGGGTGATGGAGAGAGGAGCTATTCCCTCACTCTCAATCACAGGTAAGTAGAGGGATAAGACCTGTGAGCAGGGCTTTTTTTCAGCAGGAACTAGGGGGAACTCAGTTCCACCACCTCTGGCTCAGGTCTTCTGCTCCCTGCTCACCACTATCACTTGGTAACATTGAAGTCCAGCTTCTGCGTTTACAAGTGATAACTTATCTCCCAGTAGCTCCCACAGGTCAGATCCCCTGTGCAGATCCCACTGAGTGCCAGACAGGGACAAGGGAGATACAGAACAGGTGCCCAGGGTTCAGTGCAGTCATGGGCAGGAGAGGGTGCATGGTAGGCTGCACCCTCTGTGGTCTCCATTTTTTCCCTGGTGACCAGTTGTTGATGCTCCTACTGCATGATATCCCTTGCAAATGACTGTAGTATAGTATAGTATGCTTGGAGGTACTACAGATAGGTGCTTCAGTTTAATATTGCAACAAAGGTAAGACATATGACAGATGGTAGAGCTTTTAATGAGGGGGGAGAAAATGAGGGCAGTGGAGGGAGGGGTTGTATGCAGAGGGAAGAGCTACTATTTGATGCCATTTGGCAGGTATGTGTGTGTGTGGCGGGCATGGCCGAGTTCCTGCACCTATTCTCTGAGAAAAAAAGCCCTGCCTGTGAGTGAAACTTAACTGCATGTTCTCTCCTACCTATATGTATTCTTTTCCGTTTTGCACTTAACTGCATCAGGTTTTTATTGTTCTGTAGTATGCTGACATCTAATAACATTTTTGAGCCACTACAACTTATTTACTTATGTGAATTGGTATCTTCTAACGTGCCACTTAGTTTCTTCCCTATCGACAACAATGTATTTAGGCAAAAGTTTGCCGAAACTTTCCTTTTAAAAAACTCTCCTCCCGAATAAAGAGCATTCACTGAACACGGATTCCTCAGCATAAGCCTGGGCTAATTGGCAAAGTTATGGGGACGCTTAGACAACATGAGCGACGACTACAACGGCTGTTGGAGCGTGTGTGATTTATCTTTCATATTATAGTCTTGTCACTTGGACTATTCGGTTTATTAGTACAGATCACTAACAACATGCCTATTGTAAATAAAACTTTCATTGTGTTTTCTTTGTCATCCTTTCACATTCTCATACAAGTCCTACTGCATTCATCTTGTGTAAAGAAGTCATTTACACTTCAGATATTTCAGATGTTTTATTGAATGACTGAAAATTCCATTAGAAAGGATAATTGATTGCCCATACTTAGCTAGCACAGAGAAAACTAGGTTCATGGAAGCCCATTGTTTTGTACGCTGGATTCTTCGTTGAAGAGTGGTGTGGCACTTGATGGAGCTTAGCTATTAAAGTAGGATTATTAAAATGAAGAAACAAAATGATATACAGTAAATGAGGCAGTAACCCTGATTGTATCTATAGGTGTTAATATTAGACATCTACTTGTTCCTATATTATAGATGGATTTCTCAATATCAATGTGATCTGCGAGATGTTGGGGAGGTGTCCTCTTGTGGCATCTCCTCTGATTGCCCCTGTGTCAATTGAGAGGGTGATTTTTAGAGATATACAGAATGGAAAAATTTGTTTCATTTCGAATTCATTTGTTAAAGGGATTGTAAAGTCTCATTGTTTTTCACCTTAATGCATTATGCATTAAGGTAAAAAAACCTTCTGTGCTACAGCTGTCCCCAGAGCCCCCCCTTTTTCTTACCTGAGCCCATCCATTCCAGCGATGTTCACAAGCCTGTCAGGGCTGGGCTCAGCTCTTCCTTCTCTGAGCTGGCCACTCAGCTGTCGGCTAATTGCCAGCTCCTATCTCTCCACAGTTACTCAGCTGTTGATGATATCCTGCTCGTCAGTCCTGCCTACTTAAGCCGTCCAGTCCAGAGAATCTCTGCCTTCGCCTTGGTCAACACCACAGAAACTATCTCCTGCAATCCTGTTGAAGACTTCCCTTGCCGACATCCCTTCTGGCTCCACATCCTGCTTGCTGTTCCACTATATTGATCCTTGACTTCTGGCTTGGCTGACTATCCGTTCCGGTTACTGAACTTTGACTATGTTTTGACTACGTTTGTTCTTTTTACTTTTATTATTAAACAAGTGTGATTTATCTGTACTTCTGTCTCGGCCTGATTTCATGGTTTCTGACAAAGCCCAGAAGCTCCAGCCACTGTCTCTGTCCTGATTGGATAGATTGATAGCAGCGGGAGCCGCTGCTGTCAATCAAATCCAGTGACACGAGAGCGGGAGGCCGAGTCCCGCTGTCTGTGTCAATAGACACAGCAGCGTAACTCAGGAGCGCGTCCGCATTGGTTGACCCCATGAAAAGCATCTCTCCGTGGGGGGCATCCGATGAAAGTGAGGAGCCAGGAGTGCCGGCGGGGGTCCCCTGAAGAAGAGGATCGGGGCTTGCACAGAGCATGTAATTATGACATGTTTGTTATTTATATATAAAAAAAAATCTGAACCTTTACAACCCCTTCACGTTAACCACTTTAAGACCAGTCTTTTTCTGGCACTTTTTGATTACAAGTTTAAATCTGTATTTTTGTTTTTAATTACTTATAACCCCCCAAACATTAAACTTTTTTTTTTATCAGAGACCCTAGGGAATAAAATGGCGATTGTTGCAATTTTGCACGCTATTTGCGCAGCGCTTTTTCAAACTGAATTTTTTGGGAAAAAATACACTTTGATGCATAAAAAATAACACAGTATACCCCAATTGTTTTGTTAAATGTAAAAGATGATGTTACGCCCATTAAATAGATAGCTAACATGTCACACTTTAAAATTGCACTGTTTTTAGGCATATGTTGTATTTATTCTTCTAATAAAACTTGATTAAAATTGCGCATGCCCGTGGAATGGTGACAAACTACGGTACTTAAAGTGGAGTTCCACCCAGAACTTCCACTATCTGGAACCCTCCCCCCCCCCCCCCCCCAGTGTCACACTTGGCACCTTTCAGGGGGAGGGGGGGGAGCAGATAACTGTCTAATACAGGTAAACAGAAAAGAGAGAGTATTCCCGCACTGCCTATATATACAGGGACAGGGACACTAGCTGCAGCAAACACCGAATAGATCAACCTTAACCCAAAATAAACTGAAATAAAAAATCAATGAGTGGTAGTAATTAATCAAATAGTATGTACACCGCTACACACATAGGGAATGAATCCTAAATGCTAATAGCTCAGTAATAAATAATAATAAATATATATAACCACTGTAGGCAGATTAAGATATATAAAGTGCAATTGATAACAGTGACAGTATTGAAATTCAATCTTCAAGTAGGTAGTAATAAAGTGCTAGTTCTGAAAACCACATAAATACTATTGCAAAATAAATCTAAAGTGTTAATAAAACAATGTCCATATAACGGTGAGCTGGAGACGTAAAGTGCTGCTCCCAATGGCGCTTTGTGCAGATCAGGTAGTGAATAAAGCGACTTTAGTGATTTGTTTCTTCAGTGTAATTACACCTCTGTATAAGGTGGTCTCTTACCTTACCACTGTAAGGTAACAGTGTTAAACATTATATAGAGATGGCCAGAAGGATCCGGGCTCCTGCAATGAGAAAACTTAGATCTCTCTTCTTGGGGCGGTGAAATTCGACGATGAAAAAATATAGAGGGAGCTCCAGTTTATGTACAGTGTATAAAGGAGAAGGAAGAAAGGAAGTCCCCAAATCGTGAAGTATGTAAGGGCTACAATGCGTTTATTATAAAAACAGCCAATAAGGTACTCACATAGAAGTGTAAAACACAAACACAGCACCACAAGCGGTGAGCTCGCAACTTGACGTCACTTCCGGTGCCTATCTGTTCCGACGCGTAGCGTCACGTTCATGTGACTTCATCAGGGAACAGGTAACCCTAGCCCACTCCTAATACTTACCTGAGCCCCCTCTCGATCCAGTGATGTCCACGAGAGCCTTGCCTCTCCGGGGACTCACACTCCTGATTGGCTTTTGGTAGCAGCAGGAGACATTGGTCCCGCTGATCCCGCTGATGTCAATCACAGCCAGTAAGCCAATCAGGAGGGGGTGGTTCCTAGCCACGGCTCCGTGTGTGAATGGGCATACAGAGCCGTGGCTCGGGAGCTCGCCTGCTTGGGTGCCCCCAGAGCAAGCTCAGGAGGGAGGAGCCAGGATCGATGGCAGAAGAGGAGGATCCGGGCTGCTCTGTGCAAAACCACTGCACAGAGCAGGTAAGTATAACATGTTTGTTGTTGTTTTTTGTTTTTTAAACAAGGCTTTAATATCTACCTAGGCATCTGGTATCACTTTGTATCATTTTAAACTCTTATACGTCTGTTAATAAGGTTTAAAGTATAAGACATCACTCACCTGATATGTCTGCCATACACATGCACTCAAAAATCAGGAGCCGCCCATTAGTGCCAAGTCACTCAGTCTGCCAGTATTCCACAGTGGACTGTTTATCTGTGAAGAACCAAAGAAACATATTCTAGTCATGTGATTTTCGTGTTGGTTTAAAGGCAACATGTCTACCATACATAAAGATGAATTTTAATGTGCCTATATACAATATTGCTTTCCCTGGTTCTGCCCCCCCCCCCCCCACCATTTTTAAATAAATCATTCTGCTTTCATTACATATCTTATTCTAGATATAGTGATGTCCTCAAATGGTTTCTTTGCTTCACTATGCCATGCAAGCAGATCGTGCATGGTAGGAGGAGCTTTTTTTGTAGAACTATAAACCTCTTCTATCTCACCAGTTTTTCGCTAAGAACACGCTATTTACAGCCAAAGGAATACTGCATTAAGCATACTAGGTTCATTTTACAACTGGCTAGGAGCTGCAGCAGAAGCCAATGGAGCAATACATCTAAAATACTGAGATGCAACCTTAAAAAATCTTGGACTGCCACTCTAAGCAGGAAAGAGAGGTCTTCCCTTGGTCTCCAGGAATGGGGGAGCCGACGTTAAGAGAAAACTCATCCAGAAAGTATCAGGCATATAGGGGAAAAGGATGCCGCTCTCCCAACCAGCCCATGTAAGAGGAGAGTAGGAAGAGTCCTCGGTCATTGCACCTCCGCAAACCATGCCTTTGTCCTGCTGACCGGGGAATACTCATAGAGGTGTAAAAAAATAATAAAAAATAATATTGTAAAAAATAAATATAAAAATAATAAAAATTAAAACTACTGACACCAATCTTTGCTCTACTGACACCGTCCACTGCTCTGCTGATATACACGCATGTGCGTTTGTGCTCTGGGGTGCACACCCTAATGCAATAGGCTGCGCATGCCAATGCGTGGCTCAACAGTGTGAACCAAACCTGAAGGCTGACATGTGCCAAAGTGAAGAGACGCCGCACACAAATCATCCTGTGTATTAAGCTGGGAAATAAAACTGCCTCAGACCCTCCCGGGCCATGCACTGACGCATTTCACCCCATCCACAGGGCTTAGTTATAGAGGCTGACTTGACTTTAGTTGAGGAAAGTGAAAAAATAGCGCTGATACCATAGGGTTTTTGCTAACTATTAATCTTGGTGTGGGTGATCTGTTTCCTGGACAGGCAGCTTCTACACCCCATAGGATCTCCATAGTCTCCTTGGTTTGTAGTTTAATGTAACAAAAATGGAAATTGAAGCTCCACACCGCTGTTAAGAGGTCCAGATACAACTTTATTCCAATGAAAGTCAGGGGGACAATCCAAATAGTAGCCAATGCATTTCAGGGGTCCAAGACTTTAGGACTAAAGCTGGCCAAACACAAAATTAATCAAATAATCAAAATGTGTCCAGTTCAGTAGGGACCATTTGAGTTTCGATCAGTGTGTGACCATCCCTGTTCAAACAGTAGTTTGTTGTTTCCTCAACTTCTTTTGTAGGTCAGTGACTGCAGCCACTGATCAGTGTAGCTTGAGAGCAGTGGGAGCTTTTAAAGGAAGGGAATTCCCCCATCCACCTTGTTTTGTCAAACAAAAAGAAGCTAACCTTCTAGGTCAGCTAAAGTCCTTTCTGTTTTGACCACTTACAGTCCTCTCCTACATGTAAAAGACACAATACCCAATTGTTTGCTGGAATGGAACGGTGCCAAATTATGGCACCTAATCTCTTAAAGAGGGAGTCCACCAAAAAAAAATAAAATATAAGCCAGCAGCTACAAATACTGCAGCTACTGACTTTTAATAAATGGACACTTACCTGTCCCAGGGTCCAGTGATGTCGGCAGTCGAAGCCGATCAATCGCTCGGATCTCGGCAGCTGCCGCCGCCATCTTCGGTGAGGGAATCAGGAAGTGAAGCGTTGCGGCTTCACTTCCCGGTTCCCTACTGGGAATGCGCAAGTCGCGCTGCGCGTCCTAACTGGTCCCCGCTATCTCCTGGTACCTGTGCGTTTCCCAGGAGACAGCGGGGGGGTGCGGGAAGGGGCGTGACTCCCGTGGGAGTCTATTCCCGGCAGTGGGTGCAAATACCTGTATTAGACAGGTATCTACACCCCCCTCCCCCCTGAAAGATGCCAATTGTGGCACCGGAGGGGGGGAGGAATCGGATGAGCGGAAATTCCACTTTTGGGAGGAACTCCGCTTTAAATCAACGCTTTAAAAGCATTTAGAAAATTACCAGTTTAAAGTTACTGAGGAGGAAACATCCTGACCCCCTAATTACGTGGGACGCCTTGAAGGCATTCCTAAAAGGCTTATTCATGACTGAGGTCAATGCAATTAAACACAACACTCAGGTACAGAGGGAGCAGGCTGTGCAGCTGGTTCGTCGATTGAAGGCGGAGTTTATTGCCAACTTATCTGATACCATTAGAGAAGCATGGAAAGCCAATCAGGAGGCCGTAGACCGCATGGCAACATCCTCGACTGATAAGAAGGTGCCACCCATCAGTGCCCATCAGGGCTGCCCATCAGTGCCGCCTATCAGTGTACATCAGTGCCCCTTATTAGTGCCCATCATTGCCATTTATCAGTGCCCATCAAGGCTGCCCATTAGTGCCGCTTATCAGTGCTGTGGTGCACATCAGTGCCCATCAGTGCTGCATATTAGTGCCTCCTTATCAGTGCCCATCAGTGCCACTTCATCAATAAGTCCTCACCAGTTTTTTTTTCTGAATTTTCAGCCTTTTGTCATTTGTTTAGCAAAAAATGGGCCTTTATTTGGCTACAGCATTGCATTACAGCACAATTGTCATTCAAAGTGTGACAGCGGTGAAAGATGAAAATTGGCCTGGGCAGAAAGTGGATGATAGTGCCCGGTATTGAAGTGGTTAAAGCAGAGCTCCACCCAAAGATGGTGGCGCTAGCACCCGAGAGCCAATTCAAGAATCTGCTCTGGTGAGGACACAGCTGGATCCATGGGACAGGTAAGTGCCCTAATGGTAAAAGTCAGCAGCTACAGTAATTGTAGCTGCTGACTTTTGAATATTTGGACGGGGGGGCAGAACTCCTCTTTAAAGGGCAACATTCACAAAGGTTAGAAGTCCAAATATTCTGATAAGTCCCAACTGCAGACCCTCACATCCCTTTTGGGGCACACAATGTGGAGATGAGGCCTTTGTTCCTATCAAAGTCGGAATAAGGTGCCATGAAAGTTGGGGGGGGGGGGCATCATGGTACTATCCCATAAAGGCAAATGGCCTTTTATGGTTCACATAAGGGAGAACACACACTTGCTGCCCCCACCCCTTTCCTGGCCAGCTAGGCTGCATGCTTAGATAGGGCTCTGATATAAAATTTTAGGGTAGGCCCTACTCCAGAGGGTTTTTTTTAGGTGTTTTTTAATTGAAGGAACAGTACACATATGCGTACTATAATTTTAAGAAAAATAGAAAAACGGCATAGGGTTCTCTTAACAATTAATACCCTTATCCAGACCTGCAGCTTAGGAAGACTTTACACAGGGTTATACACTTTAAGGATACTAGGATTCAATTTGTAGTTCTGAGGAATTTAAAAATCATTCACTATAAACTTTTATAGCAATGCAGAAAATTGCATACTCATTGCCAAATGTTTATTGGATTTTCCGGCTCCTTTATTTTTATTTTTATTTTGCAAGTTTACATTTTCTGAAAAATAATACATAATATATGATCTGTCATCTTCACTGATATGTTCATGCGTGCATCTGGTATTTTTCATTTAATGTTTTTGCTTTCTAATCTTAAAGCAGAATTCCAGGAATCCAGCAACTTTGTAAAAAGTGAAGGCACTCTATGAGTTCAAGTCCAATGTGGTGCATGACATCTCCTGGGCCTCTCTCTATTATTAAGGCTACTTTCACACTGAAGCGTTGCAGGCGCTGGCGGTACATCGGCACTAAATATAGCACGGCTTTACCGTTGTTTTAACGGTGCTATTCGGCCGCTAGCGGGGCGGTTTTAACCCCCGCTAGCAGCCGAAAAAGGGTTAAAACCGCCAGCAAAGTGCCGCTGCAGCGGCGCTTTGCCGGTGGGTTTGCAGCGTTGCCCCATTGTCTTCAATGGGAAGGGGCACTTTAGGAGCGGTAAATACACCGCTCCTTCACCGTTCCAAAGATGCGGCTTGCAGGACTTTTTAGACCGCCCTGCAAGTGCACCGCTCCAGTGTCAAAGCCCTCGGGGCTTTCACATTGGAGTGCATTGAGCGGCTCTTTCAGGGCGCTTTGCAGGCGCTATTTTTAGCACTTTAGCGCCTGCAAAGTGCCTCAGTGTGAAAGCAGCCTTATATCTTACAGATATATTGTGCACCAGCAGCATAGCTTCTGGAGCTCCAATGCTGGACTGAGCTGATCTAAGCCCCTTCAAGTGTAGAGTCAGTGTAGCTACTATGAACCCCTTCCCCCTTCCTGCCCAATCAAAGAAGCCTTTTTATTGTGAGAACTCATTCACAAAATGCAAAGGCTTCTGTGAATGGGCACTAGAGGGAAGGAGCAGGCTTAGCTACTCTCTGTGCTTCACTCCTCTCTCACAGACTTTAGTGTGGAGAGTATTCTCCGGCAGAGCCATAAACCTGTAGAATATACCGTAAATACAGAGATAAGTCCACAATGTGGCAGGCATCTTAACACTTAAAGAGGAGGTCTGCCCCCCACTGTAGAAATGAAAAGCCAGCAGCTACACATACTGCAGCTGCTGACTTAATAATAGGACACTTACCTGTCCTGGTGTCCAGCGATGTCGGCACCACAGCCGCTGTTTCAATCAGCTGCCGCCGCCATTGCGGGTAAGGGAATCCGGCAGTGTAGTCTTACGGCTTCACGCTGGGTCCCTACTGCGCATGCACGAGACACCGCTGTGCTTTCCTATTGGCCCAGCGGTGGAGAAAGGTGGAGGGAGTCAAGCTGCTGACGTAATGCTCTGCGGCCCGGACTACCGGAGGTGGGGACAGGATACCTGTCAAAGACAGATATCCGCTCCCCCCCCCCCCCCGAAAGGTGCCAAATGTGGCACTGGACGGGGGGGGGAACAAATGAGCAGAAGTTCCACTTTTGGGTGGAACCCCGTTTTAACCTAAGAGTGTGCCGGCACTTTTCACAAAGTTGCTGAATTTATGGAATTCAGCTTTAAAGCATATATTGTATATACAGTATGTGAATGATCTTGCCTGTTAAAGCATTTCGAATTCTATTCAGCCAGTCTTGTAATTCAGACATACAGCACAAACAAACCAGTGACCTATAATTTCTCTACTGCAGGTAAGCAATAGAGCTTGGTCAAGGACCCACCCCATGATGCTGATTGGACAAGGGAAGCACAGCTGCACATTGCTGAGCTCATCCCTATGATTCCCCCTTTAAAGGGGTTGTAAAGGTAAAAATTTTTTCACCTTAATGCATTCTATGCATTAAGGTGAAAAAACTTTTGACAATACCGCCGCCCCCAGCCCCCCCGTTTTACTTACCTGACGCCTCGAATCTTCGCTGCTCGTTCTCGTCATCTTCATTGCAGCTCAGCCTGGTCGCTGATTGGCTGCAGTGGATGGATTGAAAGCAGCGCAGCCATTGGCTCGCGCTGCTGTCAATCACATCCGATGACGCGGGGCGCCGGGGGGCGGGGCCGAGTGATACAGTGAGCGGCTATAGCCGCCGGCTGTATCACGGGAGCGCGCCCGCAAGCACTCACCACCATGCGAGGGAGCTCGCATTAAGGTGGTTAATACTTGCGGGGAGGAGCTGAAACAGCCACCGAGGGACCCCAGAAGACCAGGTTCGGGGCCACTCTGTGCAGAACGAGCTGCACAGTGAAGGTAAGTATAACATGTTTGTTATTTTAAAAAAAAAAAAAATTTACCTTTACAACCCCTTTAAGCATGTTCACTGTTTTAGGTTAAAGCCAGCCATAGACAGATGAATATTCTGCCTGTTCAGCAGGAACCAGCCAAATTTTGGTTAATCTTTGGGAAGACTGGTTGTACTGAAATCAATCTATCGATCTACCTCAGTACAACCAGCCTGTCATTTTTTTTTTTTGTCATGCAATCACTGCCGGTGGCTATAGCTGACACCAGTGATCATTGCATTCTGACGACAAGGGAACCTCCCGCTGTCAGAATACAGTAGCACAGTGGAAGGGACTGTCCCATCAACACTGTGTTGATAGGGGAATCGAGTGATTTTCTTTCCTTCAACCCACTCGGGAGTTGAACTTCAAACTTTAAGCAACACTACACTCGGGTGAGAACAAGTACCATTCAGGGGCGGACTGACCATTGAGCCACTCGGGCACTGCGGCCCCATTAGGGTTGCCAGCCTCAGTAAAACCAGGGACAGTATGTATAAATCTGTGTTTTTTTTTACATCTGTCTGTGTATACTGTGTGTACATGTATGTGTATACTGTGTGATTTTATACTGTGTGTGTGTGTATACTGTGTGGCCCCATAATCTCTAATTGCCTGGGGGGCCCCATAATCTCCTATTGCCCGGGGGCCCCATGAGTTATCAGTCCACCCCTGGTACCAAATTTAGAAGCGTTTCAGGTGAAACTTCAAATCACGCTTCAGATTGCTTTATTTTCTTATTTTGAACCTTGAAATAAAAGTTTTAGGAGCTCCCACAATAATAATTATTAGTTCGATCACTGTTGCAAATATGGCTACAGTCCCGGCAGTGGCAAATACAGAGAGCATATGTAGGTTTGGCTAACAAGTATTTAAACTTCCCCTTCATAATTGCAACAGGAACGTTCCCCTCTGATATAGGCATTAGAATATGACACAATGCTAAAGACCTGGGTGATGAAGCTGACTCATTACACTTAGGACGCATCTTGGTTTAACGTCACAACTAAAATTCTTAACAACACTGCAGATGCACTATGGTGGGTCTGTAAGGGAATAAATATACACTATATTGTCAAAAGTATTGGGATGCCTGCCTTTACACGCACATGAGCTTTAATGGCATCCCAGTCTTAGTCCGTAGGGTTCAATATTGAGTTGGCCCAAACTTTGCAGCTATAACAGCTTCAACTCTTCTGGGAAAGCTGTCTACAAGACATGTGCAATTCGTTTCGTTCTGAATTCGTTTTTTAACAAATTTCAACAAATTTGTTAATTCGGAAATATCTGAATTAACGAAAACCCGCTTGACTAATTTTTCAGAATATTCGTAAATTCGAAAATTTGTAAATTCGTACATACGTACGTTCTTACGTTCGTACATTCGTAAATGCGTACATTTGTACATTCGTAAATTAGTGCATTCATAAATTCATGCATTCATAAATTCGTACATTCGTAAATGAGTAAATTTGTAAATTCGGAAATTCGGAAATCTGAAATAATAATTAACCAATAATAACTTAACTATTACTAACTATTAAATTATAGGTATTGTAATTTCCTTTCCAATTTGGCTGTTAGTGAACGTAACACATTTTTATCCGAAGTTACGAATTATCCGAAATAACGAATGCCGTATCCAAATGGCTGGAACGTAATGAATTAATAATAATAAAAATTCATAATAATATTAAAAACTTTTTATTATTATTATTATTTATTATTAATTTGTTCCGTTCCATTTGTTTAGATGCAGCATTCGTTATTTCGGATAATTCGTAACTTTGGATAAATTCGGATTTGTTACGTTCACTAACAGCCAATTTAAAAGGAAATTACAATACCTATAATTTAATAGTTAGTTACTATTTCAGATTTTCGAATTTTCGGGTTTTTGGATTTACAAATTTCCGAATTTTCTAATTTACAAATGTATGAATTTCCGAATATATGAATTTTCTAGTTTACGAATTTACGAATTTCCAAATGTATGAATGTACGAATTTACGAATGTACGAATTTACGAATGTACGAATTTACGAATTGTGTTAATAACAAATGACCCGAAAAACGAAAAAAAAATAAACAAATGAAACGAAAATGAACAAATTTTTTGGCAGTGCACATGTCTACTGTCCACAAGGTTTAGAAGCGTGTCTATGGGAATGTTTGACCATTCTTCCAGAAGCGCATTTGTGAGGTCAGGCACGATGTTATACCAGAAGGCCTGGCTCACAGTCTGCGCTCTAATTTATCCCAAAGGTGTTCTATTGGGTTGAGATCAGGACTTGGCAGGCCAGCCAAGTTTCTCCACCCCAAACTCACTCATCTATATTTTTATGGGCGCTGCTTTATGCACTGGTCCAAATCACTTGGTGGAGGGGGGATTATGTTGTTTTTCAGGGGTTGGGCTTGGTCCCTTATTTCCACTGAAGGGAACTCTTAAGACGTCAGACTCTTAAGACGTTTTATTTATGAAGGTTTTTTTCTTTCTTCTTTTTTTTTTTTTAAAACCAAATAAGTACAGAGACAAATCCTGTTAGGCAGAAAACATAAAAACATTCTGTCTAATACAGCTCAAGGTCATCTCATATTCATCTAGTACAAGTGAATGAGTATACAGTCCAAAACGTACATTTATTTTCAGTATAAAAAGGGATTGAGAACCCTGATACATCTATTAAAGGCATATCCTTATTTTATAACTTCCTGAACCAAAAATCAGTGTTCTCCAAAACACCATCTATGAAAACATGGGAAATAAAGTTAATGTCCTATTTTACCTCTGAACAATGGCAAACTGCACTCACGAACACATATAAAGCCACGAAAAGTGTCAACTTATGGGAACTCACTCAAAAAATTCTACTGAGGTGGTATTTATCGTCCACGAGAATAGCCGGATTTAATCCACAAATGTCTCCACTTTGCTGGAGACAATGCGGATGCAGGGGCTTTCTCTTTCACATACTGTGGTTATGTCCAAGATTGAGATTGAGATCCTTCTGGACAAACGTCTTTATAATCATAGGGGAACTCACTGGGTCGCAACCCCACCCAAACCCAGGACTAGCCATATTATCATTGGGCATTGAGGACTTCCCACCATCAATAAGAAAGATTATTTCCCATATTCTGCTTAGCACCAAGCTAGAATTGGTCAAACGATGGAAAAGTTTGATGGAGAAATTCTGAATATGGCTGGGATTATTAGCTCTACTAATCTACATATTACATATGAAGCAATGTTCGCTTCCTCCCAGGGAAATCACAATTTAAAGTATCCCCACTGGCGCCCCTGGTTTGACTGGTATAAAACTTACATGCTTACTACATAGCCGCATCCAACATCCCTGTTACTTCTTCTCCCCAAGTTACCTTAATACCCTATAAATCTTAAGATTGTGATGAATCAACAGTGCATTGGACTTTCAATTAATTAGTGTTTTTAATTACTGTGATTGGTACTGACAAAATATGCAGCTTGGCCTTGTGGACTCCAAATACGGATGCAGCGTGATCCCTATGGGGGTCCGCTAATTGGAGTATCGCAATGCTGGTGCTAAAGTTTATAGCTGACTATTCTACAACTATCATAATCAATAACCAGGCTATCTATGCAACATTATTGTTTACAGGATCTGAGCCTAATGATGATGCAGATATATGGCCTCTTAAGAGGTTCTATGGTAAATCAAAACTATCGGACGGGCTGTCGGACTTTTGTAGCCGAAAAGTCCGACCGTGTGTACGCGGCATTAGATAAAATAGCTGTTGAAAATACCAAGCCATTGACTCTGATTTAAAGCACCTGTGCAAAATAAAGGAAAACCTGCAAACATGGCCTGTTGGTGATACTTGAGGACTGAGGTTGAGAACCACTGTTCTAAGTGGCCTTCAAAGGAGGGAGGGGTCGTTGCGATCCATTTAATGACCAACATTCTGCAACCTATAAATAGTGTTCTGGAGACCGCTTGGGACTAATATTCATCTAAAAAAGGGGGAATCAGTGTCCCAAGATGCAGGTAATGGAGTCGGAATAAAGTGAGATACCTATAAGATTGTTAAGGGCTGTAATAGCTCTGGGCCAGTGTCATCTTGGACAACTTTGCAGATGCATTATGGTGGGTCCATATCGGAAATAAATATATATGCCAACTATTTTATAATGGTAGTTGTCTCTTTTGACCAACTGTAAAAACAAAGTTGGTTTGAACAACCATTTCTTACTGTATAGTGTATATTGTAGGTACCTCTCTCTTTGACATACTGTTTAGGCTCATCTATGGTCATAAACTCTGGATATACAAGTTTCTCCTTGAAAAATTACTTTGTCTATCATCCTTCCAAAAACAAATGAAGGCAATGTGTTGCTTTCTCCAAACACAGATTTCTGGTGCCTATGAAATAGCCCTGGTTTTAATGGTACAGGTATACTATCTATTTTTTTATCAGATTTTATTTATGAAGGTTTTTTTTTTTTTTTTAACAAACAAGTCTACAGAAACAACTTATTAGACAGAAAACAGAGAAGCATACAGTCTAATACAGCTTAAGGTTATCTAATACCAGTGAATGAGTATATACAGTAGCCTAAAAGGTAAATTAATTGATGGGCAACATTCTGCAAGTTATAATTAGTGATCTGGAGACCTCCAGGGACTGGAAGAGGCTTGTTAAGGCTTGTAATAACCCTGATCCAGCATCATGTACTGTATGTTTCGTACACCTACCATAAGAAGTGTATCAAATTCCCCTGAGGTCAACCACATTTGCTGCAGCATGAGTCAGGCCATAAGCCAATTTTATGTGAAAACTCTGGTGTCTGGTACTTTCTATGTCAGCCATTCTCAACCAGGGTTCCTCCAAATTTTGCCAGAGGTTCTTTGAGTTGTGGTTGATTGACCTCCCATCTGATGGTGCCTGTATAGCTTCAGGGTTAACTATATTTGCCAAAACCAGCAACATGACACAATTATCTTTTTAGCTGCTTGTAACAATGGTATTTTTGCCACCACTATATGGGCTGTATTCATCCTACAGACCACCAATGTAAAGGGCATTTTCCCTATTGACCCCAAATGAATTGTTTTTAATAAGAGTTTCTGGAGACGTGAAAATTATTTTAGAGGTTCCTCTGAGGTTAAAAGGAAGGCTGCTCTATGTACATATAATCCTTTACAAAAAAGAACTTTGAGGAAGCAGATGAAACTTTTGCGGTTAGCGGTATACAAGAACTTAATTTTCAATTTTAATTCATCCGACAACTGTATTACACCCCCTATACAATGTGTAAACTGGGAATTAACCACTTAGCCCAGTGTTACTGTTGTACTGAAACACCGGCAGATGTTTTCCATGTTTTCTGGTCACATTCCAAAATTTCACTTAATTGGCAACAAATTCTGTACTCACCTTGCTGACGATAACTCTGAGCTTTAACCTGCCATACCATCAAGAAATATATTTGCTCTCTATACTGCAAAATTATGTAATGGGCACACACAGATGTTGCAATTCTTGCTGTTCTATGCCAGAAAAGTAATTTTACTGAAAAGGGAAAGACACCATAAATCCGGATCTAAAGACCTTTGCTACCACTATTAATGAAATACTGCCTTCTATTTATAAAGAACTATTTATCATTGGGGCATGCCCATCTAAGTATGACAGAATATTGGGTCCATGGCTAACAGCTATCTTAAATTTTCTGGAGCTCTCAACTCTTCCACTGCCACAGACCTAAAGTGGTTGTAAACTTTAGGCATGAAATATGAGCAAAGCATATGCCTCTGTAGTGTGTACTTGTCTCAATCCAGAGCACTAAGTATCATTTCTATACAGGAAGGTACTTCGAAGTGCAGTAATCCAGCAATTTTATTCAGACTAAACAGTAAAAAAACACTTACAAGCTGGGGTAGTGAAACAGGCTCATCAGTAGGCAAAAAAGAGGATACTATAAAAGTAGCCAAAAACCAGACTTTGTAGGCATGGAAACAATGGAGAGGTGCAGAAATTAAATTCAAAATATTTATTGAAAAAAATTACAATACATAAACACTATGTTCAAAAAGATAAAAAACATGGAAGCTGATACAATTGGTACAGTGAGCCCTTGTGCGTCTACGCGTTTCGCCCTGAGGCTTTTTCAGGACACAATCAAGGTTCAAAGGCGTAACAAAAGAGAAACAGAGAACAAGTCTCACTGTCTTTGATTTGGTAGGCCTCGTATAAAAATCCCCGTGGTGCAAAGTATATAAATCTTTTGTATCTTTTATATCCTCGAGCAGGGGCCTGCATACGTCATGTAACACAAGGAGGAAAGACCATCAGGACAATAGTGCTGAGGTATCCGGCATCACAAAAAGCAAGCAGTAAGCCTTAGTGAGGTTGGCATGGCAGGCATAAAGTACAGCCTTTAACAGTGTGCAATGCGTGAAAGTAACAGTCCACACGTATGCCCCTGGGAGACGGACGGGTGCTGTAC
Source organism: Aquarana catesbeiana (assembly GCF_042186555.1). NCBI lineage: Eukaryota > Metazoa > Chordata > Amphibia > Anura > Ranidae > Aquarana > Aquarana catesbeiana. The sequence continues at coordinate 34,671,798 of NC_133334.1, read as the reverse complement.
TTTAGGCTCATCAGTAGCTTTTAGTGCTCCTGGCATAGTATCCCATGTCTCTGTGCCAGCCAGTGGCTGCAGGAGAGAAAGGTCCCTGGGAGCAAGATGGTCGCCGCACTTCTGGAACCACCAAAACTGATAGTCGGTTTTAAAGAAGGAGCTTCTGCACATGCTCCAAATTATGGAACTGCCCCCTTCCTGACGTCACTTCCGGTGCGTGCGTTCCATATGGCCCATGCATGCCTCACAGTGGTTCCAGAAGTGCGGCGACCATCTTGCTCCAACGGATCTTCCTCTACTGCAGGTGACAGGGGAGGGAGCTCCAGCTGCTTTACAGCTGTGCTGTGTGGAGGGGGGTATATCCCTTCCCTCCAATCAGCTCTCAGAGCTCTCCTAACTGAGCTCTCCGTCTCCTTTTTTCTGAACTCTCAGAAAAGCTTAAAAATGTAGCACTTTGAACGGCTGTAGAGAAGAAAGAACTGCAGATAAACAGGTACAAATTATGTAGGATGATTTGTTTTATCTCTGTGTATCCAGTCCAGTCACTTCACTGGGTATATGTAAAGGTTTACAACCACTTAAAGTACTGCATGGCAGCACAGTCCTGTAAATGGATCCCCAGCATTATAGGGACTCTGTTTACATTTCACAAGCCAACTGCCAACTTTCTGATGGAACAGATTTGGGGGCTGATCTCTTCACTGGTGAATGAAGCCAGAAGCGGCAAGCATTATGCGTCATCCACCAGGGAACAAGCTAAAGGAGCATGATCAGCGCTCCATTGATTTCAATAGAGTGCAGGGGGAGACATCAGAGGTCTCAGTGGTGAGTTCTCTTTAAAGAGAGCCCCTGATGTCTCATCAAAGAGAACATGTCACCCTCTATGTGATAGAAATAAAGTTAAGTGCAAACAAATTAATAAAAAGTTCCAAAACAGTCAAGTTACACACAAGGACTAAAGAACACAAATAAAAAAAAAAATCTTTAAAGCTCCCTTGCCCCATGTACATGTACATACAAACTGATTAGTAACAATACAGACCTGATCGTGGATGTGAAAATACAGGGCAACTTAGGAAACAGCGACCACAGGTCAATTCATTTCAGTATAAACAGAAATAGGAAACATAAGGGGAATACAAAGACACTGAATTTCAAAAGAGCCAACTTCCCTAAACTGTGCTCTCTGCTAGATGATATTAAATGGGATAAAACCCTAGGATCAAAGAACACGGAGGAAAAATGGGAGTGCTTTAAGAGCATACTAAGTAAAAGGTATTGGCCAGTGCATTCCAATGGGAAATAAATTTAAAAGAGCTAAAAAAAAAATCCTGGGTGGCTCAACTCCAATGTAAAAATGCGTATAAAAGAAAAAGAAAAGGCCTTCACAAAATACAAGGCTGGGGGGTCATTGTCAGCATTCCAACTTTACAAAGAATGCAATAAGAAATGTAAGGGTGCATTCAGGGCGGATAAGATAGAACACGAAAGGCACATAGCGGAGGAGAGTAAGAAAAATCCCAAGAAATACTTTAAGTATATAAATAGTAAGAAAGGGAGACCAGAACATATTGGCCCCATAAAGGATGATGAAGGGAATCTGGTTACAAAAGACGGTGCGATGGCAAAGGTTTTGAATAAATTCTTCTCCTCAGTCTTCACAAAAGAAACTGAGGGGATACAGTAACCAAGACGGTAATGTTAATTTTTATAGCATGTCACAGGAAGCACCTTTATGGCTAACAGAGGACAGAATTAGACATAGACTTGACAAACTTAACATAAATAAGTCACCGGGACCAGATGGCATACACCTGAGGGTCCTTAAGGAACTCAGTCCGGTGATAGCCAGACCATTGTTCCTAATTTTTATGGACAGTTTACTAATTGGAATGGTACCAGCTGATTGGAGAAAAGCCAACGTGGTACCAATATTTAAAACGCAACTCCACTTTTATTGAGAAAAAAACATTCCCCCATTTGGTGATCTATGTACATTGCAGGGATTATAACAGCCTTTGTTGCAGATTCCTACCTTTTGTTATTCTGAAGAAATTCATGTGTGTTTGTCTGTGCCTCTGTGCTCAGTGGGTCTAATGGAAGTGGTTTCATAATTATCAGTCAGCTGTGGCAGCTGCAGGGCACTAATGAGGAAAGCTGCTGGGCCTGCATTCCTTTAGACGTGTTTCAAATGGAAATATCTCACCAAAAATGACAAATTTTGTTGCAGGGGATGCCTGAAATCTGACTTGTATCTTAGGCAGACTTTTGGGAAAATCGGTGAGCCAATCACACAAGCAGGAAATTTTGTTTCTGGGGAGTGGTCAGTACACATTACAGAACAACTCCAGGTAGCCATATTGCATTTATAGAAAATTACAGCGGCTGCAGATTGAAAAGGAACGGTAATTTTTAATAACATTCAATTACAATATGACTTGTATCGCAATTGTACACGCTATATTATTTTTTCTTTAGTTGCTATTTTTTCCCCCACAAAAGTGCAGTTACCCTTTAAAAAAAGGCAGAGATATATCCCTGGGAACTACAGACCAGTTAGCCTAACATCAATAGTATGCAAGCTTGGAGGGGATGATAAGGGACTATATACAAGATTTTAGTAATGAAAACGGTATCATTAGCAGTAATCAGCATGGATTCATGAAGAATCGTTCTCGCCAAACCAATATATTAACCTTCTATGAAGAAGTGAGCTGCCATCTAGATAAAGGAAGGCCCGTAGACGTGGTGTATCTGGATTTTGCAAAGGCTTTTGACACAGTTCCCCAAAAGAGTTTACTGTACAAAATAAGGTCCGTTGGCATGGACCATAGGGTGAGTACATGGATTGAAAACTGGCTACAAGGGCGAGTTCAGAGGGTGGTGATAAATGGGGAGTACTCGGAATGGTCAGGGGTGGGTAGTGGGGTCCCCCAAGGGTTTTGTCCTGAGACCAATCCTGTTTAATTTATTCCTAAACGATCTAGAGGATGGGATAAACAGTTCAATCTCTGTATTTGCAGATGATACTAAGCTAAGCAGGGCAATAACTTCTCCGCAGGATGTGGAAACCTTGCAAAAAGATTTGAACAAATAATTGCGGTGGACAACTACATGGCAAATGAGGTTTAATGTAGAAAAATCTAAAATAAAGCATTTGGGTGCCAAAAATACGAATGCAATCTATACACTGGGGGGAGAACCTCTGGGGGAATCTAGAATGGAAAAGGACCTGGGGGTCCTAGTAGATGATAGGCTCAGCAATGGAATGCAATGCCAAGCTGCTGCTAACAAAGCAAACAGAATATTGGGGATCAACTCCAGAGATAAAACGATAATTCTCCAGCTCTACAAGACTCTGGTCCGGACACACCTGGAGTATGCTGTCCAGTTCTGGGCACCAGTCCTCAGGAAGGATGTACTGGAAATGGAGCGAGTACAAAGAAGGGCAACAAAGCTTATAAAGGGTCTGGAGAATATTAGTTATGAGGAAAGGTTACGAGCACTGAACTTATTCTCGCTGGAGAAGAGACGCTTGAGAGGGAATATAATATGGTTGTACAAATACCGTACTGGTGATCCTAGCATAGGAAAAAAACTTTTCAGTGAAAGGGAATTTAAAAAGACACGTGGCCATTCACTGAAATTGAAAGAGAAGCAGTTTAACCTTAAACTGCATAGAGGGTTCTTTACTGTAAGAGCGGTGAGGATGTGGAAATCTCTTCCACAAGCAGTGGTTTCAGCAGGGAACATGAATAATTTAAAAAAACTATTAGATAAGCACCTGAACGACCACAATATACAGGGGTGTACAGTGTACTATTAACATAAACGCACACACACAGGTTGAACTGGATGGTCTTTTTTCAACCTCACCAACGATGTAACAATGCAATCTCCTCTTTTATATTTTACAAGTAATTGGGTAATATATTGTGTTTGTCTGCTCTAAAATTTTACTTTAGTGTATTGTTTACTGAACATTTGAGTTTGATAAACATCTGCGGTAATATTGTGTGAGATTACAAAAGTGCAACTGCCACCATTTTATTCTATAGGATATCTTAGTTAGTTTTAGTTTATTTTGAACATGGAAAAAAAAAAAAAAAAACATAAAAGATAAAAGAAGTAATCATTCAATAGTAGACAATCACAAAACAACTAGTTACAACAGGAGACAAAAAAAAAAAAACTAAAAAAAAAAGTATATAGTTTACAAAGGAGTGGGAAGAAGTACCATCACTATAAAGTTATACAATAATGACTAATTCAGATATAATATACTAACACCATTACTAATAATCTAACTACACAATCATACACATAATGTATACGAATATATATACATGCACATACACACCCAAACCAAACTAAAGGTAATACAAAAAAAAAAATACCTATAACAGGTAAAACTTGGGGTTTTAATTAATCTTCAGACCTAAAAATGTGCATTTTAATGTGTGCAAAAAATGAAAAACCGCCTCTGGCAGCGAAACAGTTTCAGTTCCGTACTTATAATGTGTAGTAACTATTTTTAAATGCAATTTCTAGTATTTTCCTTGTCAAAAGAAGTTTATTGAGTATACAATGTTATAAAGATACATAAAGTAAGTTTACAAGGATCTATAAAGTAAGCTCATTGTTTTACAGTAGGGTTTATATAGGTAAATATCATGAAATTTCAAATATTAAACATTGGGTTCACGTAAACCTAAATTAAAGATATATATCATTTCCTTAGTTACTTTTGTAGGTATTTAAATGATGTATACCTACTATACATATTGTTTACAAGTAGAGTGTATATAGGTCAAATAAATTCTGCTAATGAGCTTTAATCGTAAGGTGGAGAAAAGGAAAGAGAAAGAAGAAAAAGGGTTGAAAGGTAGAGGTATGGTCCACAAGGTTGTCCCGCTCGTCAGTTTATTATTCTTTTTAGTTCTCTTTGAAGCCTTAGAATGGGTGTCTCTGTAAGTCATTTAATCTGTTACCATGGCAACAGGACAGAGTCATTGAAGTTTGACAGGAACTGTTGTTTTATCCAAGGATGCCAAAGTTTTTCAAATTTTGGAATTTGATTTTGATCGATGGCTACCATCTTAGCATGGGACATTGTATTATTCATTCTGTGAATTGTTTCTGCTAGTACCAATGTAGGAGATTTCCATGCCTTGGCCACGGTTTGTTTTGCAGCCATTATTAGTTGGATCATAAGTTTGAATTGAGAGAGTGTTAACCATTCCGGTTTTAGATTAAGTAAAGTTAAATATGGATCTGGTTGTATTATTTTTTTAAATATTTTAGATGCAATCACGAAGACTTCCTTCCAGAAGGTTTGGATTACTGGGCACGTCCACCATATGTGTAAATATGTGCCTATTTCTGGGCATCCTCGAAAACTAAGAGTTGAGGTATTAGGTGAATATTTTGCCACTCTAGCGGGTACAAGGTACCAGCGAGTTAGGACTTTATAATTTGTCTCCAGTGCTAAGATGTTGGGTGAAGATGACTTAGATGTGAGCCATATGTTAGACCAGTCCGTGTCTTCTAAAGTTCGTCCCAGGTCCTCCTCCCACCTCTGAACGTAAGAGGGTCTATTAAGATTTGCTACTCCATATAATTGATTATAAAGTGATGAAATTGTACCTTTAGCAAATGGATCTTTTGTACAGATTGATTCAAAAATGGATAATTGGGATAATGGTGTATCCCCCTTTAGGAATGGTGTATAGAAATTTTTGATTTGGAGATATCTAAATATCTCAGAGTTTGGTAGATCATATTTTTCTCTAAGCGATGGGAATGAAAGGAATGATTTAGATGCTATGAAGTCATTTAGTGTCTGAATGCCTGATGTTGTCCAAGCTTTAAAAGAATTTGGGTAGATCCATGCCGGATAAAAGGCCGGATTTCTGATAAAAGAAAGGAGAGGATTGTGTGGAGATTGTAACTGATATTTGGTTTTTAGTTTATCCCAGAGAGATAAGAAGTGTTTAGTTATGGGATTATGAATTTTAAAGCGGTCTTTAGGATCAAGCCATAATAAATTTGATATTAATAGAGGGTCATTTTCTGAAGCCTCTATAAATACCCATAATGGGATTTCCTGTTTTGCATGGTATTTGGACAGACTGGCCAAATGTGCTGCTCTGTAGTAGTTAGTAAAATTAGGGTATCCCAGGCCTCCTTTATTTTTGGGAAGATGTAGTGTGTGTATAGGTATACGTGGTTTAGAAGAGCCCCATATAAACGAAGTTGCTCTTTTTTGTACTATTCTCAAAAAATAGGAAGGAATTGGAATAGGGAGGACTCTGAATAGATAAAGCAATTTGGGTAGAATAGTCATTTTGATTGCATTAATCTTCCCTATCCAGGATAAAGGAAGTTGCGACCATTGTTTTATTAGATTTGTGATCTGTCTTAATACAGGAGGATAATTGGTTGAGAATAAGTCAGAATGAGATGCTGTTAAATGAATTCCAAGATATGTGATTGATTTTTCTGCCCATGTGAATGGGAGTGCAGCCCTAGCCGGGATCAATTCCATGTTTGTGAGTGAAATATTAAGCACTAGGCATTTCTTAGGATTAATCATAAGGCCGGATAGGGCTGCAAATCCATCAAGAGCTGGTATTAAGTTAGGACCAGAGACCTGTGGTGATGATAGAAAAAGTAATATATCGTCTGCAAATATACATAATTTGTGTGTAATACCTCCTACTTCAATGCCAGTTATAGTTTGGTTTGTTCTGATGTATTGGGCCATGGGTTCGAGTATAAGGGCAAATAATAAGGGAGATAATGGGCAACCCTGTCGGGTACCTCTTTCGATATTAAAGGCTTCAGATTTGTATCCAGCATATTTTATATAGGCTTTGGGTTTATTATATAATGCTTTGATCCATGTTAAAAAGTGGGGTCCAAAACCCCATTTTTGTAATGAATATTGCATATATTGCCAGGATACTGTGTCAAATGCCCTCTTAATATCGAGAGATAGAAAACATAAAGGGATTTTCCGTTTTTTAGCAATATGTGCCAATAACACTGCCCTGCGTATATTATCGCCTGCCTGTCTATTTGGCATGAAGCCTACTTGATCTCTATGTATTAATTTTCCTATAATGCTATTGAGGCGTTTTGCTATTATTTTTGCTAATAATTTAATATCGAGGTTTAACAGAGAGATAGGCCGATAATTCACACAGGAAGTATCATCAGAAAGGGGTTTTGGGATCATACAAACAATTGCCATTAGTGTTTCTTGCCGAAAAGAATGTCCATCTAGAAGTTTGTTAAAAGTTTCAGTGAGAATGGGAGAGAGTATTTCTGAGAATGTTTTATAGTATAAAGCCGAGTAGCCGTCTGGGCCTGGTCTTTTGTTAAGTTTTAGGTCTTTTATGGCGTTAGTAACTTCATCTATAGTTATAGGCTCATCCAAACTGCTTTTTTGATTCTGAGATAACTCAGGTAAGGTTATTTTTGAGAAGAAGGATTCAGCCTCTGTAGGATTAAATTCATTGTTTGTCTTGTATAAAGTTGCGAGATGTGAGTGAAATTTATGGACTATTTTAACTGGATTACAAGTGTAAACATTTTTTGATAATTTCAAACGTATTGGTTTGAAAGATTTGTTAGTTGAATTTAATGCCCGAGCCAAATATGTACCTGGTTTGTTTGTATTCATGTAGAAATTGTGTTTGGAGCGTTTGAGGGATTTATCAACTGACTCAGTGAGAAATAGATCGTATTCCAATCTAGATTTTTCCAGATGAGATTTTGTACTCTGAGATGGATTATCTTGAAATGATATGTAGGCTGCATTAAATTGAGTTCTAGTTTTTTTGCTAGATTTTTGCGTTCCCGTTTAAATAGTGCCATTTGTCTTTGTATTGTACCACGCAAGACAGGCTTATGAGCTTCCCACAGTGTTATTGGGGAGATGTCTGTTGTATTATTAATTGATATGTATTCCTTTAAAGCTTGTTCAATGGCCATCTGATGTAGTGGGTGTTTGAGCATTATGTCCGGTAAGTACCAGGTTGGGTCATGCGCTTTTGGTATGGCTGAGGCTATAGTAGTGTATACTGCATTATGGTCAGACCACGGAATCGGAATTATATCTGATGCAATAATTTCTGGTATCATTCCTATTGTTAGAAAAATATGATCTATTCTGGTGAAGGTTTGATGAGGGTGCGAGAAATAAGTGAATTTCTTTTTCATTGGGTTACTTTCTCTCCATGAATCTACCAGATTGTATTTGGAAAGAAGTTGAGAAAAAGGTAATCTAGAGGTTATTTTGGATGGTGTAAAAGGTGATTTATCTAGAAATGGGAGGAAGACCTGGTTCGAATCCCCACACATTATCACTGTTCCTATTTTGTGTGTATTAATCACTTGTAATATATGTGAGAGGAATGGTGTAGGTTGTTTGTTAGGAGCGTAGTAGGAAATCACCGTGATTGCTGTATCCATTATATAACCCATGAGTATCAGGTATCTACCTTCTGGGTCTTTAATTTCTGATGATAAGGTGAATGGTGTGGATCGGTGTAATGCAATTAGAGTTCCCTTTTGCTTGGTACAGGCAGAAGCCGTGTAAATTTGTTGATAAAAAGGAGAAATATATTTTGGAGTAGAATCTTTGGTGAAGTGTGTTTCTTGGAGGCATACTATGTGAGCCTTCTTGTTATGGAAAGGCGGAAGGCTTTGGTCCTTTTTTGAGGGACATTTATTCCCTGAACATTCAGGGAAAGTATATTCAGTGGTGCCATGGCAACAGATCAAATAGTTTTGACTTACTTTTTGTTATGCAGAGCTGACTGCGCAGATCAACCTGTGTGGACTGAAGAGATGAATAGATAGAAAAGAAACCAGTGAATTCTGGAGTAAAGAGTAAACAAAAAACATATGAGATTAGATGATACATTGTATAAATTATTTTTTGCAAGTAATCACAATTTACCCGTGAAAGAGAATAAATATCTCTCTCAGGGGAATAAGTGCTTCGTCACACTCCCACATAATATGGTTGGGAGAATGAGGAGGGCTAATGGGGGTACACGGATCTTCCGCTTACAGGAGAGAAGTGCTATGTCAAAAGACATCAAAATGATGTTTCATTAATTGGAGTGCAGAATATAGTTTTTGTTGAAATTATTTATTCCAGGGTGGTTGTATATGGTTAGTCTTGCCCTAGGCTAAATAATTCAGTTAGAAAGGTACTGTTAATAACTTTGGTATTGATGAAGATAGTTTGAATTATTTGGGGATTTTAACCCTTTTAGAGTAAACAATTACATATTTTATTCATATGTAACTGTTTAGATATGTTAACTCATAAAATTGAGGTTGTATTGCTTCAGATTAGAATAAACAAAAACATAATTCTAGGAACTAGTTAGGTAATAATATATTTGTTTTAAGAAAAGAAAGAAAAAGCTTCCATTACTTCTGGATTATTGAACATATTTGTCCTAAAAAGTAATAAATCTATTGTTATTACCTGATAATATATAACTGAACAAGAATTTCCTTATTTCACTTATATATTCTAAGGCTATATGAATCAGAAGTAATAAGAAATATAACTGGAATGTAACATGATCCCACACAGTGTGTGACTATCAGAATGCAGTTACATTCAGTTATAAATATAGTTTTTTTATAGAGAACCATCTCTTAGTATAATAAATGAAGAGATATCAGGAATTAGGATGTCAGTCCATTGAATCTTCTTGGTCCATGGATGATGTGGCATAACGGCCTCTTTTGTGAGAATGATGATTCCCATTTTGTTCTGAAATTTTCTGGGTGCTGCCTGAAGGTGAAGATGATGCCATTCTTCTGCGTGTGGGAGTGTTGCTGCTTGTGGGTTCTGTCAGATTTAATTTTAAAAGGGTTTGTTGTAGTTCATCTGCTGATCTGCTTCTGTAAATTGTACCTTGGTAGTTAAATCTGACTGAAAAGAGGAAGCCCCATTGATACATAATGTTGTGGCGTTGCAGTTCCATTAGTTGGGGTTTCATGGATCGTCTTTTAGTAATAGTAAGTTGGGATAGGTCAGCAAAAATTTGATAATTGTGTCCTTGAAAATTAAGTTCCTTTTTTTCTCTTGCAGCAATTAGTATTTGTTCTTTCGTTCTGTAATAATGAACTTTTGTGATTATATCACGTGGGGGTCCATCTTTCTTTTTGGCTGTGAGGGCTCTGTGTACTCTGTCCAGTTCTAAACGTTCAATAGGGATATCTGGCTTTAGTTCTTGTAATAGAGCAGTAATAGTAGATTGCAGGTCTGTCACAGTTTCAGGTATTCCCCTTATGCGCAAGTTTGAACGTCTGGCTCTATTTTCGTAATCTTCGAGCTTAGTTTGAAGTATTAAATTCTCTTTTTTTAATTGTTCCAATTCTGTTATATTTTCTTGGGTTGTAATTTCAATTTCATCCATTTTTATTTCTAAGGCTGCGGTGCGGTTTCCCAGCTCTCTTATTTCTTTGGTTAGGCTTTTTGTTATTTGGTCTGAGGTTTGTTTTAAAGCCTTATGAAGCATCTTTTCAAATTGTAATAATATTACTGGGGATACTGAGGAGGCTTGTGGAGAAGTTTGTGAGAGGATTTGTTCTGTATCTGACTCAAATGGAGAGTCTTGCTGTGACATTTTCTGTCTGTGAGAGCGCCCTGATGCTGTATATTGTGAGGTGACTGGAGCTGCTTCAGCTGCAGTGAGTGCCTGTGAGCTCTTTGTGAGGTGATTTTTATTTCTGCCACGGTTTCCTCCCAGTACCATATTTCCTGCCCAAACTTTCACAGTTTGTTCCCTGGGGCAAAAAGGTTCAAATGGATACCTTTTGAGCCTGCAGGCTCCGCTTTGTCCTTCTCTTCTCTCCTCAGCGGTGTGGAGCTCTAACAATGCATGTCTGCTCCGCTAGGCTCCGCCTCCTGCCCCCCCGCAATTTCTAGTATTTTCAACCTCTTTCAAATCTGTGGATCACAGGGAGGAGCAATAGAAGAGTATATGTGAGTATATGCAGAAAATAAGTTCTAAAATGAGCATGTTGCTTGAGGCTGGGTTCACACTAGTGCGAATTGGATGCAGGTTTCCTTCGCATCCAACTCGCATGTCAGGAGATTGTGACCGGCTCTCTATGGAGCTGATTTACACATCTCCGGAACGGCTCCTGAACCAATTGCACCGGAGTCCTGTGCGTCTTCTGGTGTGTTTCAGGTCCAAATTCAGCCCAAAATTGGGACTTAAATCATACCTGAAACGGTGAACGGGGACACACCGGACCCCTGCTGTGAGCCGCTCCTTGCGGCAGTGTGAACCCCGCCTAAATCTGGAACCTTTATTTCTTTTTAAGGTGTTTGTATTGCCAAGCAAATAGTTTAGAAATAAAATGCCTTAAAGCATATCTAAACCCAAAAGCAACATCATATTATATTGCAGCTTCCCAGTTATTAGATGTGGTGGCGGAATTCATTTTCTTATTTTTTTAGGTTTTTCTTCCATTATTCACACCTGCTGATTCTGCCAGTCAGATATTAAATGTTTTAGCGCATCTTGTTGCGAGTTTTTGAGCATTTTTCTGCTCAAAAGCAATAATTAAATAAAGACAAATAATAATAATCAATCAATAAATAATAAATAAAATACATAAATAAATAATAAATAATTTAAAAAATGTAATAATATAACCCTTACCCTAATATTAAGCCCTAATAATAACCCCTATCCCTAACTCGTAACCCTAATATTAACTCCTAATCCTAACCCAAACCCCTAACCTAACAAAATAAGTAAATAAATGATAATAATAAGCAAATAAATAATAATAAATAAAATATATAAATAAATGCATTAATTAATTAACCCCTAACCAAAACCCTAACCTCTTACAAAAATAAGCTAAAAAATAATTAATAAATAAATAATAAATAGAAGTGGAAGAAAAGTTGAAAAACAAATGGTGAAACAGATGATATTTTTCTTTATTGGAAAAGAACGCCAAAGCTTAAAAACTTCTTTCTTTCTTTCTTTCTTTCTTTCTTTCTTTCTTTCTTTCTTTCTTTCTTTCTTTCTTTCTTTCTTTCTTTCTTTCTTTCTTTCTTTCTTTCTTTCTTTCTTTCTTTCTTTCTTTCTTTCTTTCCTTCCTTCCTTCCTTCCTTCCTTCCTTCCTTCCTTCCTTCCTTCCTTCCTTCCTTCCGTAAATATTTATTCCATAGGGATTTCTATATGTACCTATGCATCTGAGGGACCCTGTATTTAGGGTCAGGGTTTTCTAAGTACATGGCCAAGGGGAGGAAATATTTTGACTAACAAGATATGTTGTGAACAAATTGGTTATAACTCTTTGGTCAGGAGATTAATAATTTTTATTATAATTGACTGTGCTATTATGGAAAATGTTTTTTCTTTTTCTTTGTTGTTTTTTCTTTTGAAAAAAATAAAAAAAGTTTATAAAAATAAAAAATGCTGTACAAAAAAAGCTCAAAACACCTATACAAACGGCTGAAAAAACACTGAAAAAACCCTAAAAAATGCGACGCTGAGTGCTGGTTCACACTGCTGCGCTGCGAATTTCTTCCTTTCTTTTTGTCCTGTGTGAGGTGCGATTTTACCGCAAATTTACCGCGATTTTAACGCGATTTTACCGTGAATTTCAGGAGTTGGTCATAGCTGATGTTCTAGCCAATGGAATCATAATGGAAAAAGAAAAAAGGTGTTAACTTCCTGTGTACTTCCTGGTTTTTGTGGAGAGTAGTGTGGTGGAATTCGCACATATCTGAACCAACAATGCGATTCCAGAACGATTTACATTGATGTCTATGGAGGCTAAATTTGCAACGCAGTAAACTCGCACAAGACCCTTTTTTTATCGTAGGGGAATCGCAACGCATGTATGCGAACGACGGTCATTGAAAACAATGACTTTATGGATGACATGCGAATTTAGAATGTTTTTGACGCATCACATTCGTTATGAACTCGCATCAGTGTGAACCGGCACTCAGGTGTGAATGCAGCCTAAAGCCTTGTACACATGATTGGGGAAATGTGTGATGACAGCCTGTTGGCGGAAAATCTGACCGTTTGTATGCTCCATCAGACAATTGTTGGCCAACTTTCTGCGGACAAATGTTGGATCGCAGGTTTATAAATTCTCCACCAACAAATGTGTGTTGTCGAATTTTCCGAGCGTGTGTACACAAGTCCGTCGGAAAAAAGTCCAAAGTACAAACACGCATGCTCAGAAGCAGAAGCGGTCGGTCTTGTAAACTAGCGTTCGTAATGGAGAATTAACATTCGTGACGCGGCAAATTATGAAATCTCGAAATGCAGCGCACAATTCTCTTCTTCTTTAATGGGATAATAATGAAGCTGCTTTGCTGGTGATACTGATGGAGTTATTGCAAACAAATTTTCAAAGGCTTTTTTTTTCTAGTGATATCAAGAATAATATTATTATGTTTTTTTGGGGGGGGCAAGTTACCACAACACCATTATCCCGTAGTTTTTAAGATCAAAGATACAACTATCTATCACAACACCTTATTAATTTTACATTGTATTTTTTAAAATGTAACTGCCTACTCCCAAACTGTCATTTGAAGTAAAACACATAGCCAAGTATTATTCTCCACAATTTTTTTATTGTGCATTAAAAAAAGAAAACAAATAAAATTAGACATGCTATCTGCCAATAGAACTTAACCAAAAAGTGCATTCTATGCATCCAAAAATATTGAAAATATAGAAAATCAAATCATTATTATTCAACCAAAAAAATAATGTCAAAGCAATAACTCCAAGGCCAATAATAAATAACACGTTATCTCCTCCGATACCGTAACATGTCTGGTTGACGAACGGCCGTTCAGAAACTAAATGAAAAGTGTGAACTGAAAAGTGTGAAAAGAAAAGCGCGAATCAACACTCCCCAAACTTCTACTAACATGAAATTAGCAGAAGGAGCCCAAAGGGTGGCGCTAAAGAGCTGAAAAACAACGTAGTACGTCACTACGTTTGTATTTGTTGGCCAAGAATTGTGTGGCCGTGTGTATGCAAGACAAGTTTGGGCCAACGCCCTTCGGACAAAATTCCACAGTTTCGTTGGCCAACATTGATCGTGTGTAAGAGGTCTAAGGCAGGAAGTGTGCTGCTGGCAGGATCACTAGGTGAAAATAAAGAAAAAGCCTAAAAAACAGAAAGTGAACGCAGCCACCGCATCTAAGGATTGGTAAGCTGAAATATATATATATATATATATATATATACAGTATATATATATATATATATATATATATTTATTTATTTTTTGGGGGGGGGGTTTCGAGGTTTAGATTTGTTTTATGAAAAAAAAAAATTGCAATAAACAATAATAATAATAATAATAATAGCAAATGACAATGCGTTAAAGCACCCACCTTTGCAGTTCATCTTTTCCTAGATGTCAAAAGCCCAACAGGTATTTCCCGATCTCCCCCTCACTCCAATGGTGAAACCGAGCTTAGCTAATATCCTCCCTTTACCCTAATGACCTGCAGTTGGAGGTAATTACACTGACTAATCCTCTTTTGTGATTACTTGCGTCTTTATAATGTCAAGTGCAAATGATAAAAATGACTTTTCCACCTCAGTGGTTGCACACCGTCACTCTTTTATGGATTCGGGAAGGAAGGAGGGAGCCGCAGGGCTCTCCGGACCGTCTCTCATTACAGCAGACGCGGGGTGTCAGTGTTGCTCTGCGGGTGAATGGACAACAGGCGAATGTAGAGCCCAATTTGTCCGGCACGGCGGTGAAATGTCTTATTGAGGAGGACAGGAAAAGGAACCATAGGAGATGATGATAAAATAATTATTGCTGAGAAGTAATTGGCGTTCTGTTATTAACCCTTTCACTGCCAGGGATGTTTTGCCCTCCCCCCTTTTTTTTTTTCACATATTTAAAAAAAAAAAATTTAGGCCTGAAGATTACATAAACCCCCTTCCCCCCACAAAACATTTTATATTTTTTCAAGGCAGAAACCCTAGAGAATAAAATAGTGGTAGTTCTTATTTTTTATGTCATACGATATTAGCGCAACGGTGAATCACAGATTTCAGTAAAAAAAGGTTATAAAGCCTTAAAGTTAATGTAAACCTTGTTTTTTTAAAAAAAAAAAAATAACAAACAAGTTATACTTACCTGCTCTGTGTAATGGTTTTGCACAGAGCAGCCCCAATCCTCTTCTTCTCTGGTCCCTCGCCGGCGCTCCTGGTCCCTCCCTCCTGCCTAGTGCCCCCACAGCAAGCAGGCACACCCACGATCGGCGGCTCTGTGTGTTCATTCACACACTAGACCATGGCGCGGTCCCGCCCCCTCCGTATCCTGATTGGCTCACTGCCTGTGATTGACAGCAGAAGGAGCCAATATCAGGAGTGTGAGTCCCCGGGGAGGCAAGGCTCTTGTGGACATTGCTGGATCAAGAGGGGGCTCAGGTAAGCATTAGGTGGGGTCTGGGGAGGAGCTACACACAGAAGGTTTTTTATCTTCATGCAAAGAATGCATGAAGGTAAAAAACCTTGTGTCTTTACAACATTTATAAATGATAAATGTGATAATAAATCTCCACTAGACCACCAAACTTTAGATTTTAATCGCTTGCCGACCGCTGCACGCCGATATACATCGGCACAATGGCAGCGGTGCGCAAATGGACGTACCTGTACGTCCCCTTTAAGAGGCAGGGATAGCAGGCGCCCGCGCGCCACGTACAGTGTGACCGTGCCCGCGAGACCGGCAGACTCGAGGGATCATGTCACAGAGCTGCAGAACGGGGAAGGGCCTATGTAAACAAGGCATTTCCCCGTTCTGCTTTGTGTCATGACAGAGATCACTGCTCCCTGTCATCAGGAGCCGTGATAGCTGTCATGTGACTTGAAGCCCATCCCCCCCACAGTTAGAATCACTCCCTAGGACACACTTAACCCCTTGATCGCCCCCTAGTGGTTAAACCCTTTACTGCTAGTGTCATTTATACAGTAATCAGTGCATTTTTATAGCATTGATCGCTGTATAAATGACAATGGTCCCAAAATAGTGTCAAAAGTGTCCGATGTGTCCGCCATAATTTCGCAGTCCCAATGAAAATCGCAGATCGCCACCATTACTAATAAAGAACAAAATTAAAAATAAAAATGCCATAAAACTATCCCCTATTTTGTAGACGCTATAACTTTTGCGCAAACCAATCAATATACGCTTATTGCGATTTTTTTTACCAAAAATATGTAGAAGAATACATATCGGCCTAAACTGAGGAAATTTTTTTTTTTTTAATATATATTTTTGGGGGATATTTATTATAGCAAAAAGTAAAAAATAATGCGTTATTTTCAAAATTGACGCTCTTTTTTTGTTTATAGCGCAAAAAATAAAAATCGCAGAGGTGATCAAATACCACCAAAAGAAAGCTCTATTTGTGGGAAAAAAAGGACGTCAATTTTGTTTGGGTACTGGGTCGCACGACCGCGCAATTGTCAGTTAAAGCGACGCAGTGCCGAATCGCAAAAAGTGCTATGGTCAGGAAGGGAGTAAAATCTTCCGGAGCTGAAGCGGTTAAAATACAGATCTGCTTTAATTCCCCCTCCATTCACTTCCTTTAATTAGGTAAGTCTCTCTCACTGGCTCTGGATGGATATACAGTATGCAATATTCATCGTTCACATGTAGCTACGGCTAAAGCGGAATAGCAGATGCGCACACAGCAGATATAATGTGCGTTTTGATAGGTATTCTGGCATTGATGGCTTTCCCCGGTGTTCTCCTTTAATTTACCCCTCTTCATAATTACACGCTGTTGACTCACGGTGACTCACCGGCACAAGGATCGGTTTTAGTCATTCTGATCACAATGCTCTATATACCAAGAATGCCATCCGCCTATGAAGTATTGTTCTCCCCTATGGCAGGAATTTCATAGCTGAGTATAAGAGTACAATATGTAAATGGAATCGGGCCCAAGACCACACGTGGGAGGTTCAGGAGCTGGCTCTATTAATACACTGCAGCATATGGTAGAGAAATCATTTTCAGTAAGCTGATCCAGAAGCTGCTGTATAAAAATGCTGCATTCTCTGCTTCCTGTGCATAAGGAAAATGTATAGTGACAGAGCTATTCCGTGAGCTGGGACCAGGAGCAAAAGTCATGGCTGTTGGGATATATGAAAGGAGATATGAAAATGGATGCTGCAAGAACTATACTGCCTTACAGTGCCTGGAAAAAGTATTCATACCTCTTGAAATGTTCCACATTTTGTCATGTTACAACCAAAAACGTAAATGTATTTTATTGGGATTTTATGTGATAGACCAACACAAAGTGGCACATAATTGTGAAGTGGAAGGAAAATTATGAATGGTTTTCAAAATTTTTTTAAAATAAATATGTGAAAAGTGTGGGGGGGCATTTGTATTCAGCCCCGTTTACTCTGATACCCCTAACTAAAATCTAGTGGAACCAATTGCCTTCAGAAGTCACCTAATTAGTAAATAGAGTCCACCTGTGTGTAATTTAATCTCAGTATAAATACAGATGTTCTAAGAAGCCCTCAGAGGTTTGTTAAAGAACCTTAGTGAACAAACAGCATGAAGAAGTCCAAGGAACACCCCAGACAGGTCAGGGATAAAGTTGTGGAGAAGTTTAAAGCAGGGTTAGGTTATAAAAAAATCTCCCAAGCTTTGAACATCTCACGGAGCTCTGTTCAATCCATCATCCGAAAATGGAAAGAGTATGGCACAACTGCAAACCTACCAAGACATGGCCGTCCACCTAAACTGACAGGCCGGGCAAGGAGAGTATTCATCAGAGAAGCAGCCAAGAGGCCCATGGGAACTCTGGAGGAGCTGCAGAGATCCACAGCTCAGGTGGGAGAATCTGTCCACAGGACAACTATTAGTCGTGCTCTCCACAAATCTGACCTTTATGGAAGAGTGGCAAGAAGAAAGACATTGTTGAAAGAAAGTCCCATTTGCAGTTTGCGATAAACCATGTGGGGGACACAGCAAACATGTGGAAGAAGGTGCTCTGGTCAGATGAGACCAACATTCAACTTTTTTGACCTAAAAGCAAAATGCTATGTGTGGCGGAAAACTAACACTGCACATCACCCTGAACACACCATCCCCAGCGTCCAACATGGAAGCATTTTCTTCAGCAGGGACAGGGAAGCTGGTCAGAGCTGATGGGAAGATGGATGGAGCCAAATACAGGACAATCTTAGAAGAAAACCTGTTAAAGTCTGCAAAAGACTTGAGAATGGGGCGGAGGTTCACCTTCCAGCAGGACAATGACCCTAAACATACAGCCAGAGCTACAATGGAATGGTTTACATCAAAGCATATTCATGTGTTAGAATGGCCCAGTCAAAGCCCAGACCTGAATCCAATTGAGAATCTGTGGCAAGACTTGAAAATTGCTGTTCACAGACGCTCTCCATCCAATCTGACAGAACTTATTTTGCAAAGAAGAATGGGCAAAAATGTCCCTCTCTAGATGTACAAAGCTGGTAGAGACTTCCCCAAAAAGACTTGCAGCTGTAATTGCAGAGAAAGGGGGTTCTACAAAGTATTGACTCAGGGGGGCTGAATACAAATGCACGTCACACTTTTCACATATTTATTTTGTAAAAAATTGGAAAACCATTTATCATTTTCCTTCCACTTCACAATTATGTGCCACTTTGTGTTGGTCTATCACATAAAATCCCAATAAAATACATTTATGTTTTTGGTTGTAACATGACAAAATGTGGAAAATTTCAAGGGGTATGAATACCTTTTCAAGGCACTGTATATAAATCTATCTTAAAGCCTAAAGAGTAACTCCACTTTTGTTAAGAAATAAACACCTTCCCCTCTGGGTGATCTGTGTACATTGCAGGGATTTTAACAAACTTTGTTGCGGATTCCTACCTTTTGTTATTCTAAAGAAATAACAGTTTGTTTTTCTGTGTCCATGGGCAGAGTGAATGTGAATGGGAGTGATCTTACAATTATCAATCAATGATTTCTTGGCCATTTTTCAGAGAATATGAATGATAACACAAACACTTTTCTTTCACTCATGGTTAGTGTTTGGCTGAAGCCATTTATTATCAATCAACTGTGTTTACTCTTTATAAATCATAATGACAACAGAAACTACCCAAATCACCCTGATCAAAAGTTTACATACCCCAGTTCTTAATACTGTGTATTGCCCCCTTTAACATCAATGACAGTTTGAAGTCTTTTGTGGTATTTGAGGCTCTTTATCTTCTCAGATGGTAAAGCTGCCCATTCCTCTTGGCAAAAAGCCTCCAGTTCCTGGAAATTCTTGGGCTGTCTTACATGAACTGCACATCTGAGATCTCCCCAGAGTGGCTCAATGATATTGAGGTCAGAAGACTGAACTCCAGAACTCGAGAACCTTCACTTTATTCTGCTGTAGCCAATGATAAGTCGACTTGGCCTTGTGTTTTGGATCATTGTCATGTTGGAATGTCCAAGTACGTCCCATGCGCAGCTTCCTGGCTGTATAATGGAAATGTTCCTCCAGCATTTTTTGATAACATACTGCATTCATCTTGACATCAATTTTGACCAAATTTCCTGTGCCTTTGTAGCTCACACATCCCCAAAACATCAGTGATCCACCACCGTGTTTCACAGTAGGAATGGTGTACCTTTCATCATAGGCCTTGTTGACTCCTCTCCAAATATAGCGTTTATGGTTGTGGCCAAAAAGCTCAATTTTGGTCTCATCCCTCCAAATGACTTTGTGCCAGAAGGTTTGAGGCTTGTCTCTGTGCTGTTTGGCGTATTGTAAGCGGGATACTTTGTAGCATTTGCGTAGTAATGGCTTTCTTCTGGAGACTCGACCGTGCAGCCCATCTTTCTTCAAGCGCCTCCTTATTGTGCATCTTGAAACAGCCACACCACATGTTTTCAGAGAGCCCTGTATTTCACCTGAAGTTATTTGTGGGTTTTTCTTTGCTTCCCAAACAATTTTCCTGGCAGTTGTGGCTGAAATTTTAGTTGGTCTACCTGACCATGGTTTGGTTTCAACAGAACCCCTCATTTTCCACTTCTTGATTAGAGTTTGAACACTGCTGATTGGCATTCTCAATTCCTTGGATATGTTTTTATATCCCTTTCCTGTTTTATACAGTTCAACTACCTTTTCCCGCAGATCCTTTACCAATTCTTTTGCTTTCCCCATGACTCAGAATCCAGAAACATCAGTGCAGCACTGGATGAAAGACGCAAGGGTCTGTCAGGAGTCCAGAAACTCATTGACCTTTTATACACACACACACTAAGTACAAGAAAACAGATCATAGGTGAGGGTGGTTACCTTTAATAGCCATTCAAACCCCTTTGTGTCAACTTGTGTGCATGTTATCAGGCCAAAATCACCAGGTATGTAAACTTTTGATCAGGGTAATTTGGGTAGTTTCTGTTGTGGTTATGATTTAAAAAGAGTAAACACAGTTGATTGATAATAAATGGCTTCAGCCAAACACCAACCATGAGTGAAAGAAAAGTTTTTTTGTTAACAATCATATTCTCTGAAAAATGACCAAGAAATCATAAATTCTGCCAGGGTATGTAAACTTATGAGCACAACTGTAGATCCCCCATAGCCAACAGCAATAGACCCCCCTCCCCCAACAACAATGGACCCCCACAACAAAATACCACCCCAGCAGAAACAAAAGGTCTCCCAGCAGCCAGCATCAATAGACTCTCGAGCAGCTAGCCATAATAGATCCCCTCTCTCAACAGTAGATCTTTTCCAGCAACTATTGACCCCCAAGCAACAATAGATTCCCTGTCAGCAACAAAAGACCTCTCCAGCAACAATAGACCACCATGCAAAAATAGATCCCCTCCAGCAACAATACATCCCCCAGCAGCCAGCATTAATGTACTCTCCAGCACACCTCCGCACCCCTTATTCAGTGCTGAAGGGGCTGGGACTGCATTTCCCCACGTTCTCGCTGAAAAAAAAGCTCTGGACAAAAGCGTGCAAAAGAGATACAAAAGGAGCCTAGTGGCTTTAGGGAGTTAATCATGATATATCCCAAAGTGATACAGAGCATCATACATATGCATATATGGCTAATAGACTGAAAATCAACATACCGCATTTTTCACTCCATAAGACGCCCCCCCCCCAAAAAAAAATTGGGGAAAATGTCTCTGTATCTTATGGAGCAAATATTGACCAGGCCAACCTAAACCCCCCCCCCCTCCGTCGCCATGTTACATACCAGGCCAGCCGTGGTTCGAGGGCACGCCTGCTGGAACTCGCTGGGGTCAGACCGGCCCGCGGCAGCAGCGACCATCTTTTTCGGGCCCCAGCAGCATGCATGATGATCATATAGCAAGGGAAGAAGCCCAGGAAGCTTTTCAGCAGGTGAGCAGGCCCAGTGCGCGGAGGCATGCCGACATTACATGTTGCTCTGCGCACTGGGCCTGCTCACCTGCCGCTGCAAACCTATAGTATACAAGCATTGGTCACCGCCTCACTCCAAGTCCAAGTCCCTGCAACGGACAGAAGAGAAGAGGAGAGGAGTCAGACCAGCAAAGCCACAACAGGGCCAGGGACCAGAAGTCATTGGCACAGGTCAGGCTGCATTTCATGGGCACTGGTAAGGCTGCATTTCATGGGCACTGGTAAGGCTGCATTTCATGGGCACTGGTAAGGCTGCATTTCATGGGCACTGGTAAATATTTTAGTACACCATTTGGTTCAGAATATTTTTTTCTTGTTTTCCTCCTCTAAAGCACTGAGAACTGAGTGACCGGCGGTGTTTGATTACTCGGTTCTCAGCCATAGAGCCGGCGGGGGGACAGATGCAGGATCTACCTAGGTAAGTTTGATTCATAAATAAAATTCCCATGCTTCTCTTTTAATTACACGACATCTCCTCTTTCCTGCTATCTGGCCCACATGACAATTAGGTCTCATTCACATGGATGGCAGTGTGATGGCCGTGTACCGCGTGGGGATGCATGGTGTTCTGGGCATCCCTGTGCAGGCAGTCCAGTCAAAGTCAATTGGGACACAGCAGCTGCATGGACATAGGGGAATGTCAAAATTTGACATGCAGACAGGAAGGGATGCATGTATCGGAAGGCACAGTGTCTGTATTCGGATCTGTGCCCCCACTTCTATAGGTGAAGCTCTCTGGTGGATGCAGATGCAGCAAAAAGTGGCTCAGCAGACAGGACCTGTCTCAAACTGGAGCAGACAGAATTTGGAACATCTGTGCATGGCAACCATTCGGCTCATAGCTTTCATTTTTAAAGCTGAACTGACTGCACCAGTTTTGATAAATTTCCCTCACTGTGTTTTACATTTGCTACTCCTGACTACTGCATTCTAAAAACAGCAGATTCTTTGGTAAAGTAGTTGTAAAGGCAACTACCCCCCCCCCCCCCACCCAGCCCCATCTAATACTTACCTGAGCCCCCTTACCTGATCCAGCGATGTCCACGAGAGCCTTCTGATTGGCTTTTGGCAGCAGCGGGAGCCATTGGCTCCCACTGCTGTGAATCACAGCCAGTGAGCCAATCAGAAGACGGAAAGGGCAGAGTCGAGCCATGGCTCCGTGTGTGCGTGGAAACACATAGCAAGCTGAGGGAGGGGCCAGGGGTGTCGGCGAGGGACCCGAAAAGAGGAGGATCAAAGCTGCTCTGTGAAAAACCATTACGCAGAGCATGTAAGTATAACAAGTTTATTATTTAGAAAGAAAAAAAAAGCAAGACTTTAATATCACTTTAACCACTTCAGCCCTGGAAGGATGTACCCCCTTCCTGACCAAGCCACTTTTTGCGATACGGCACTGCGTCGCTTTAACTGACAATTGTGTGGTCGTGCGACGTTGTACCCAAACTAACAAACTTTTTCCCCCACAAATAGAGTTTTCTTTTGGTGGTATTTGATCACCTCTGTGGTTTTTATTTTTTGCGCTATAAACAAAAAAAGAGGGACAATTTTGAAAAAAAAGCAATATTCTTTAGTTTTTGCTATAATAAATATCTAAAAAAAATATATAAAAAAACTAATTTCTTCCTCAGTTTAGGCCAATATGTATTGTTCTACATATTTGTGGTAAAAAAAAAATCGCAATAAGCGTATATTGATTGGTTTGAGCAAAAGTTATAGCATCTACAAAATAGGGCATAGATTTATGGCATTTTTATTATTACTATTATTTTATTAGTGATGGAGGCGATGTGCGATTTTTATCGTGATTTTGGCGGACAGATTGGACACTTTGGACACTATTGTGAGACCATTGGCATTTATACAGCGATCAGTGCTATAAAAATGCACTGATTACTGTGTAAATGTCACAGGCAAGGAAGGGGCTAAACACTAGGGGGCAATCAAGGGGTTAAGTGTGTTCCCTCAGTGTGTTCTAACTGTAGGGGGGATGGGCTCACTAGAACATGACAGAGATCACTGCTCCTGATCACTGGGAGCAGTAGATCCCTGTCATGTTTTTAGGCAGAACAGGGAAATGAATGTTTCTTAGGCATCTACCCGTTCTGCCTCTCTGTGCCACGATCACGGGAGGACGTCGAGTCTGCGGCACCCGCGGGCACGCTCCCGTGGCACATGGCGGGCAAGCGCGCCCGCTAGCCGGCGATGATGCAGTGGCGTTTTGTGCACCTGTGCCACTTTGCCGACGTATCGGCGCGAGCCGGTCAGCAAGTGGTTAAGGTTAGGTGTGTGTAGTAAGTAAAGGTTATGCAATAGAACCGTTTTATTATATTAAAATGAGTGTACTGAGGTTTGCATTGTCTGTTACATATTCGCTTGTGGCACAGTCATTAAAGCATATGGCACTTTAAGCCCCTCCCACTGTTGATGCAATCTGACCACACCCACGGTTTTGGCGTGGCATCGCTATATTGGCACTTACCATTTTTCTTGGGGGGGGGTGAAAAAAAAAAAGACCAACCCCGAGGGCCAGATGTGCTAGCTACGCCACTGGTGACGCTTTACAGAGTGAGGACATGTGAGTGTCCCCACTAACCTTTATCCCAACATCCCCTTTACCTAATTACCCCAGTATTAAAAAAACAAATAATGAATTGACCCAAATACTTACTTGAATCCGTGGTCATATGGCATCTTTGGTCCTGCAGGACCAACTTGTAGACCCTGCAGAAAGGGAAGGTCCTTCTTTGGGTCTACAGGTTGCTTTCTAATGATAGGGACACTTTTCATTGGTGGGACACTATCTATTAGTGGGGTCTTTAGGGTTTTAAGGCTTTCATGGCAGCCGGATGATGGCATGACGAAGGGGACTCAACAAGACTGGTCATCATTGGGCTCAAACTGCAGTGGTCGATCACCAGACTTCAATCCTGGAAGAGGCACCCTGGTGGGTCCCATAAGGACAGACTGAAATGCTAGTTGGTTGGGTGGGAGGGAATGACTCCCAACTTCTATCTTGATGAAAATATTCATAAAAAAATATATTTCCTTAATTGTAGTAAGAAGCTTTTCTTCAAGCAGGTTGAATTTTTTTTTTTCCCTGTCAAGTTAACAATGCTGGGAGCATTTTGGATATTCTTCCCGTGAAATGTATGACTCGCTCGCCTTCGTAAAGATTTATCCCATCGAACCATCTCACTATGTAGAGTCGCTTTGTGAACTCATGCCATCAAACAAAGTGATTCTGCACTGCACATTGCAATCATTTTATTCTCCGTCTTACAAAAAAAACTTGGTGTTTTATTGTGTTTGAAATATGCTTTTATTGTCATGGAAAGTCGGGGCTTCTATAAGCCAATCCATCTCACATGGCAGATATACATTGTAAAATGAAAAATACAACTTTATAAAGAAACAAGAGTCAATAAAATCTTCATGTGGGAAGAAATCTCAATCTACTTGAACATTGGATGGTAGAATGTTCACCGCTGAGAATTATAGGGTATTCAGTATTATTTCTTGTGGCAAAAAAAAGCACACTTAAAATATCAGCAGGAGCTTCAAAGAAGCAGATCTGTATTAACCCCTTCCCTATGTGTGTATACAGCCTTGGCATGGGGTGGCATATACACTATATTACCAAAAGTATTGGGACGCCTGCCTTTACATGCAGATGAACTTTAATGGCATCCCAGTCTTAGTCCGTAGGGTTCAATATTGAGTTGGCCCACCCTTTGCAGCTATAACAGCTTCAACTCTTCCGGGAAGGCTGTCCACAAGGTTTAGGAGTGTGTCTATGGGAATGTTTGACCATTCTTCCAGAAGTGCATTTGTGAGGTCAGGCACTGATGTTGGACGAGAAGGCCTGGCTCGCAGCCTCCACTCTAATTCATCCCAAAGGTGTTCTATAGGGTTGAGGTCAGGACTCTGTGCAAGCCAGTCAAGTTCATCCACCACAAACTCACTCAACCATGTCTTTATGGACCTTGCTTTGTGCACTGGTGCGCAGTCATGTTAGAACAGGAAGGGGCCATCCCCAAACTGTTCCCACAAAGTTGGGAGCATGAAATTGTCCAAAATGTCTTGGTATGCTGATGTCTTAAGAGTTCCCTCCACTGGAACTAAGGGGCCAAGCCCAACGACTGAAAAACAACCCCCCCACCATAACCCCCTCGCCACCAAATGATTTGGACCAGCAAACAAGGTCCATAAATACATGAATGTGCGTGTTTAGGCTGTCTGCAAGGTTTAGGAGTGTGTCTATGGGAATGTCTGACCATTCTTCCAGAAGCGCATTTGTGAGGTCAGGCAGTGATGAAGCTGTTATAGCTGCAAAGGGTGAGCCAACTCAATATTGAACCCTACGGACTAAGGCTGGATTCACACCTATGCAGTTTTAGTGCTTTTTGCATTTTGCAGATTTGTACTATAGTCCATTTAACATGGTTTCCTATGGAACACGTTCTGTAGTGCAAATCTGCAAAATGCAAAAAGCACTAAAACTGCATAGATGTGAATCCAGCCTATGACTGGGATTCCATTAAAATTAATGTGCGTGTAAAGGCAGGCGCCCCAATACTTTTTTATATAGTATATATATATACATATATATATATAAAAGGTATATATAATTCATGTATATATTTATTTGTTTTATAGTTATAGATTCTATGAATGTTGCAAATATTTAATTCCGCAGGTTGGTTAACAATTTGTAGTAGAAGTAGTAACAAATGCATATGTTGTTTTTCTTGTTTTGTTTGTTACTCATGGAGCCTGCCAATAATCGCCTACAGTAGAATGCTGCTGTTAGTTTTCAGGATTTATATTTACATTAACATAATCCATGTCTTTGTGTTGCTCTCTTTCCAAGCATTTTAGGATGAATTCTTGCATTGTTCTTCCTTTCCATAAATGATTTTTTATTCATTTGCTTAAAATGTGACTACTCCAGGAAGAGCCAATTTCCTAACACAGTCCCTCTCCTCTTCTTGGAGTGTCTAATTACTGTCTGTGCTGGTCCAGCTCCCTCACCGCTCCCCTCCCTACATAACTTTTTTGGGGCTGTTGAAGGAGTGAAGGGGGATACTGTAGAGCATCTACAGAATCTATACTATGATTACATTATGTTTTGCTTTTAAATGTATGTTAATAAATGTTTCATATTTTTTATATAACTGTTTGAGGTGTGACTCATTAAAAGTCCCTCGGGCTAATATTTTTGTTGTTTGGATACTGTAGAGCAGTCTTTCTAAACCAAGGTTCCATTGAAGCCTTGGGTTCCTTCAGAGGTTGCTAGGGGCTCTTTGTGCAGTGGCAGACTTGTCTCCCACCTACAATGACCACCAATGTAAGGGGGTACTTTTCCACTGACATACAGTACAGTTTAAGGTAGCCTTTCTCTACCAGAGCTCCATGGAACTATAGGGTTCCTCCAGAGATTGCTAGGGGTTCCTTGAGCTGTGGTTGATTAAACCCCCACCTGATGGTACTTGCGTGGTTCTGGCACCAATACCACCAGTGCTACTTGGCAGAGCCAAGGGCATGGGACAAGCGGATCTCTTCTTCTTTTTTGTTAGTTAAGTAAGCTCTGACACTAATGTTTATTTAATGAGCATTCTTCCCACTGACCACCGATGTAATGGGCATTCTTCACTCCTACCACCAATGTAAGGAGCATTCAACACACTGACCACCAATGTAAGGGGCATTCTTCACTCCTACCACCAATGTGAGAAGCATATTTCCCACTTGTCACTGATATAAGGG
Source organism: Aquarana catesbeiana (assembly GCF_042186555.1). Taxonomy (NCBI): domain Eukaryota; kingdom Metazoa; phylum Chordata; class Amphibia; order Anura; family Ranidae; genus Aquarana; species Aquarana catesbeiana. The sequence goes on along the minus strand of NC_133334.1, from coordinate 34,644,557 downwards.
TCATTCTTCACACTGGCCACCAATGTAAGGGGCATTCTTCCCATTGATCACCAATGTAAAGGATCATTCTTCACACAGACCTGTAAGGAACATTCTTCACACTGATAACTAATGTAAGGGACATTCTTCAGACTGACCACCAATATAAGTGGCATTCTTTTCACTGACCACTAATGTAAGGGACATTCTTTTCACTGAGCCCCAGTGTAAGGGAAATACCTCTTATTAACCATAACCACCAACATGGTGTGGCTTATGTACCACATCCATATGACCTGAAGGGTTCCTCCATAATAAATGTTGAGAAAGGTTGCTGTAGAATGTCTCTTAAAAGGGTAAAGAAAGAAGCGCCTTCTAAGTATGAACTGTAGAAACTTTATGGTACAATAAATAAAAACACTCACATTGAGGTTGCCACTGATATAAGGATCATCCTTCACACTGGCCACCAATGTAAGGGATATTCTTCCCATTGATCACCAATGTAAAGGATCATTCTTCACACAGACCTGTAAGGAACATTCTTCACACTGATAACTAATGTAAGGGGCATTCTTCAGACTGACCACCAATATAAGTGGCATTCTTTTCACTGACCACTAATGTAAGGAACATTCTTTCCACTGAGCCCCAGTGTAAGGGAAATACCTCTTATTAACCATAACCACCAACATGGCGTGGCTTACATACCAAATCCATATGACTTGAATATTATTGCAAGGGCTCCTCCATGGTAAATGTTGAGAAAGGTCGCTGTAGAATGTCTCTTTAAAGGGTAAAGAAAGAGGCACCTTCGAAGTATGAACTGTAGAAACTTTATAGTACAATAAATAAAAACACTCACATTGAGGTTAAAAACGATCAGCATGAGGAAAATCCTGCAGGATTTTCCTCATGCTGATTGTTTTTAACCTCAATGTGAGCGCTTTTATTTATTGTACCATAAAGTTTCTACAGTTCATACTTAGAAGGCGCTTCTTTCTTTACCCTTTTTCTACATGTTTTGGAGCATGCTTCTGCTATCCTGAAGAGGCCTGCCATGAGTTATGAACCGTTTCTTCTTCACCCCTGGATATCACCATCCATCTTGCAAGGTTTGTGCTCTCCCCTGATCCACACCCATTACCATAACACAGACTCTTGTTCTCTGGCATCATTTGAACTACAGTTTGCGCCAGAACCACCCCAATTCCCATAGAATGTCTCTTGACTGGCAGCTCTAAGCCTGCTGGGGCTGCTGACATCACATCCAAGATGGTGGCACCCAACAGTGGTCTCACAATTCTTTGGATCACCACACAAGGGAGGAGTTTCTAGGTACTGTAACTAACATACCTTAACCACTTCCCGTCCGCGCTATAGCCGAAAGACGGCTGCAGCGCGAACTTAATTTGTTGGGAGGGCGTCCATGGACGTCCTCCCATGCTTGAGCGGCCTGCGCGCCCTGTGATCAGCGAGTCTATGAGACTCGGCTGATCACAGATCGGAGTAAGGGGGCGATCCCGACTCCTTACCACGTGATCAGCTGTCAGCCTATGACAGCTGATCATGTGATGTAAATAGAGTCGGTAATCGGCTATTTTATCTCCCCACGCTACAAAAAAGACGATCACCGGCGGCTGCAAGAGGGACTTCAGTCCTGATCGTGGAGAGCCTCTGCGGAGGCTTCTGTGCCCACCAGCGTCACCTACCAGTGCCTACCAGTGCCACCTACCAGTGCCCACAGTACCACCCATCAGTGCCCACAGTGTCAATTATCAGTGCCCACAGAGTCACCTATCATTGCCCACAGTTCTGCCTATAAATCACCAATCAGTGCGTCATCACCAGTGCTGCTTATCAATACCACCTACCAGTGCCACCTAGCAGTGCCCATCAGTGCCATCTACCAGTGCCCATCAGTGCCACCCATCAGTGCCACTCATCAGTGCTGCCCATCAGTGCCATCCATCAGGGCCCATCAGTGCCGTCTTAACAGTGCCCATCAGTGTCGTGTTATCTTTGCCTATCAGTGCAGCCCATCAGTGCCCATAAGTGCAGCCTCATCAGTGCCCATAAGTGCAGCCTCATCAGTGCCCATAAGTGCAGCCTCATCAGTGCCCATAAGTGCAGCCTCATCAGTGCCCATAAGTGCAGCCTCATCAGCGAATATCAATGAAGGAGAAAAATTACCCGTTTGTAAAATTTTATAACAAACTATGAAACGTTTTTTTTTTTTTTAATTTCTGTCTTTTTTTGTTTGTTTAGCAAAAAATAAAAACCCAAGTGGTGATTAAATTTCACCAAAAGAAAGCTCCATTTGTGTGAAAAAAATGATAAAAATTTCATTTGAGTACAGTGTAGCATGACTGCGCAATTGTCATTCAAAGTGTGACAGCACTGAAAGCTGAAAATTGGTCTGGGCAGGAGGGGGGTTTAAGTGCCCAGTAAGCAAGAGGTTAAATTAATTAAAGACACATATACCTTTATGGAAAGATTGTGGCTTAAATCAATAATCTGGCAACAGGGTCTCTGTTTTTAAAAAAAAAAATTCAGCTCCCTTTTTCCTTAGCAATCTGTCAATTGTGTGTCCCCAGTGTGAGCATCTTCCGGACAATGAGACGCTGAATGAACTGCCTGCATTATCTGGTGAACGGTCTACACCGAGCCTCATCACTTCTACGCTGACCTACAGGCAGATGTTTTTGACTCATTACAGAGGCTCTTGTAATGTGCTTTCCCCGCAGGTGCCTGTAGAACATTGTGTTTAGTCTGTAGAACTCTTCTTTCATTAAGAGCAACCTCCCGGAATTCCATTGCGAGATTAATTGAATACACAAACGGGAGTCCGGCACAATGCATCAGCAACAATAATTACACAAGAGAGGGACTGTGAAAACAGAAAATATATATTATAAATGGATTGCTTTTGGCTTAAAGGCACACCGGTAAGAAAACATATGAAAATATATCAAAGTTTATTATGCACTGCATTATTAAATCTGAACTCCAGGCAAATGACTAAATACACACAGATGAAATACACCTAGATGAGCTGTTTAAACTGCCTGAGGATTCTTATTTTTTTTCTTATGTGATTCATGGACCTCTGCCACGTAGCACAGCCAGGTATATGGTACCACATTCTCTGTTGGCAGGCCACACGTTATGCAATTTTCTTTTCTTCAACCACTGGTTGAAAAAAAAGAAAATGGCTTGATCGCCCCATCAACACAGTTAGTGTTGATGGGGGAATCCCTCCAGCTGAGCTATTGTATTCTGAAAGTGGGAGGTTTCCCATCCATCAGAATACAATGAGCACTGCTGGTGGCTATTGCTAATTGCAGGGATTTTAACAAACTTTGTAGCAGATTCCCACCTTTAATTACTGTAAGCAATAGCTCTTTGCTTTACCAGAATTATGCAGACTGATTCTGAATGGGACAGTCTGGTTCATTATAAACATCCGGTCCACTTTCAGTGTTCTGAAGAGGAAAGTTGCAGTTTCTGCATCCCAAGTAGTTAGTAGTGTGTTTTCCTCACCCCTCCTCTTTAATATTTGGTACCTATATTTTTTTTTTGGGGGTGGTGGTACCTGGGTTTGACAGGTACCCACTTCCACCCAGATGGCCTAGGCCAGTGATGGCAAACCTCGGCACCCCAGATGTTTTGGAACTACATTTCCCATGATGCTCATGCACTCTGCAGTGTAGATGAGCATCATGGGAAATGTAGTTCAAAAACATCTGGGGTGCCAAGGTTCGCCATCACTGGCCTAGGAGATACAAGCAAAAGTTCTCCCCCGCCCCACCCTGTGCCCGCAACCTTCTGGGACACATTACAGGTCCCAGAAGACTGCAGGACCATTCATAAAGTGCAGGGTGGCTCCAGCATGTGCAGTTTCCTTAGTTAAGATGCTGGCGCTAGAGACCCTAAGCCCACTGAAGAATCAGACACCATTTTTGTTTTATCCAGCTGTATTTACTCAGTGCAACTTATAACATCCAAGTGAAAGATATAACACTAACATGTCAGGAAAAAATAAATAAAAAAAATTAAAAACAGAATCACTGAGTTGGAAAAAGGATCACCCTCTCCTAAAAATGACTTGTAAACGCAATGAGATGTAGCTAATAACTTTCTCAATGGCACACAAAGCCAATAGACTTTCAACTGACATCAGCTGTGGTTATTTTGATTAGCTCAACTGAAGCAAACAATCAACTAAGGGTGGCAAGGTACTGTCTCCGGGATAAAGATCTTCGGGATAAAGCTGTGGACAGGCACAAGTCAGGAGATGGATACAAAAACATTTCAAAGGCTTTATCAATGCCTAGAAGCACAGTGATGTCTATTATTAAGAAGTGGAAGGTATTTGGTACAACACAGACCCTCCTTGGATCAGGACGTCCCTCCAAACTGGATGAAAGAGCCTGGAGGAAACTGGTGAGAGAGGCTACCAAGAGGCCTACTCAGTTCTATAGCAGTTGCAGGAATTTATGACAAAGAGTTGTCATTCTGTGCATGGGACAACAAAGTCCCAAATTATCCACAAATGTGGCTTGTATTGGAGAGTTGCAAGAACAAGCCCACTTTTCAAGAAGGGCCACCTGCAGTCATAGCTTTGCCAAAACGCACCTTGAAGATTCTGAGGCCACATGAAGAAAAGGTGGTATGGTCAGATGAGACTAAAATTTCATTATTTGGCCTCAACACCAAACGATATGTCTGGTGGAAATCCAATACAGCTCACCATCCAAATAACACCAGTCCTACAATAAAGCATTGAGGTGGTATTATCGTGTTATGGGGGGTGGTAATACCCCGTTATTGGAGGTGTTTCTCTGCAGCAGGGACTGAAGCACTTGTCGGGATAGAAGGAATGGGGCAAAATACCGTCAAATTTTTGAGGAAAATATGCTGCTCTCTGCCAGATCTAGGGTGTATATTACCGGATGGCATACCTCTGGTGGTAATGAGAAGTTTCAATAAGGCTGCGTACACACGGGTGGACTTTTCGACGGACTAGGTCTGGCGGACTTTTCGACGGACTTTCCGACGGACTTTCCGAATGAACAGACTTGCCTACACACGATCAACCAAAGTCCGACGGATTCGTACGTGATGACGTACGACCGGACTAAAATAAGGAAGTTCATAGCCAGTAGATAATAGCTGCCCTAGCGTGGGTTTTTGTCCGTCGGACTAGCATACAGACGAGCGGACTTTTCGACCGGACTCGAGTCCGTCGGAAAGATTTGAAACATGTTTCATTTCTAGGTCCGTCAAACTTTTTGGAAAAAAAGATCCGCTGGAGCCCACACACGATCGAATTGTCCGGCGGACTCCGGTCCTCCGGACCAAGTCTGCCGTAAAGTCCGCTCGTGTGTACGCGGCATAACAAAATTCTCTTCACGGTAAATTCTTTTGAGACTTCTGGAACACTGTGTTATTTGGTTTGTTATATCTACGGAAATCCAAACGTATCTTACCCCATAGGATTCTCTCTCTCTTTGGTCAATCTTCCATGTTATTACACTGATTTTATACTGTTATTTTACCTATGGCAACCAATGTCATTTCTCCGTTTTGATTGTCTATATTTTTGCTTTAAATCAATAAAAATATTGAAAATAAAGCTTAAGGTGGTTCAACAAAGTACTGACACAAGAGGGGGGTGATCCTTTTTCCAACTTAGTGCTTCTGTTTTTTATTTTATTTTTATTTTTTTTCTGACATGTCGGTGTTATATCTTTCACTTGGATGTTATAATATAGCTGGATAAAACAAAAACTGTCTTCATTTCAGGCTGCAAAGCAACAAAACGTGTGTGTGGCGGTGGGGTTGGCTTGGGGCCGGGGGGGGGGTTATTCTTTTCTCTACCCACTGTATGTCGTATTTACTAGACATGCGCACTGTGTTAGTTTTGTGTTAGTTTTCGTTTCATTCGTTTTTTTTTTTTGGTTTTTTGGGTCATTTGTTAGGATCGCAATTAGTAAATTGGAAATTTAGAAAATTAGAAAATTCATATATTCTTAAATTCGTACATTCGGAAATTAGAAAATTCGGATATTTGGAAATTCGAAAACCCGAAAAATAGAAAATCTGAAATAGTAACTAACTATTAAATTATAGGTATTGTAATTTCCTTTCAAATTTGGCTGTTAGTGAATGTAACGAATACGAATTTATCCATTACGAATTTAAGTTACGAATTATCCGAAATAACGAATGCCGCATCTAAACAAATGGAATGGAACAAATTACTAATAAATAATAATAATAAAAAGTTTTTATTATTATTGTTATTTATTATTATTAATTCATTACGTTCTATTCGTTTGGATACGGCATTCGTTATTTCGGGAAAATTCGTAACTTCGGATAAATTTGTATTTGTTACGTTCACTAACAGCCAAATTCGAAAGGATATTACAATACCTATAATTTAATAGTTAGTAATAGTTAAGTTACTATTAGTTAATTATTATTTCAGATTTCCGAGTTTCCGAATTTACAAATTTACAAATTTACTAATTTACGAATGTACGAATTTACAAATTTTCGAATATTCGAATTTACAAATATTCTGAAAAATTTGTTAAACGGGCTTTTCGTTAATTCGGATATTTCCGAATGAATGAATTTGTCAAAATTCGCTAAAAAATGAATTCAGAATGAAACAAATTGCACATGTCTAATAATTACCAGCCCCTTCCTTTCCTGAATGAACATGCGTGATCGGTATCAATCCCCCACTGTGTTCATTCATAACTGAAGCATAGTAAACTGTGTTTATTTGGGTGGGGGCCCTGTCAAGTTGGCTGTATAGGGCCCATTTTTCTAATAGCAGCCCTGCCTGAACATAGTGGGAACGCACATTCCCACTCGCATCTTTTTGCCCTTTTATAACGTGTTAACGAATGTCGTTGCCGGGGCTACCCTACTTGTGAGAAACACCCTAAAGTAGCTCCAGAACCTTTTCATGGAGCGTTGGGCGTTTTTTCAGTGAGCGTTTTTTGGTGCCGTTGTAGTGCATTTTGTCGTGGGACAACCCCTGGTATGCTACTCCTACTTGGGGTGCCATTAACAATTAATGATCCCGTTGATCGCAGCGCTTTTGTAATGTGTTTCCGAACGTGTAGCAAAACACACACATTTTTATGTATTTTGCAGCGCGTTTAGGAAACGCAGAGGTGGGAATGCAACCACAATCAGGACTGTTCCACCAATATAGGAACAATTTGAAGCATTTGACAGACTGTGCAGCAGATCCAGCAGTTGTATTGCATGATTGGGTTATGCTACATTATTGCTGATCTTTCGGTGCGTTGTGCTTGTTTTGCCTCATCTAACAAATCCCAATTTTAATTTTCCAATCTTTAAAAAAAAAAAAATGCTTACAAGTGACTTCCTTCCACCTAATCCATTATAGTTGATAGTAAACTAATCAGCGCCGTGCCTGCTCACTGAATATTTGGCTTAGGTTGGGAACAAGGTTTTTGGCTAATGAAATCTGATTATTGCAAGTTAAGCTGTGTATTGGCACAAAGCGGAGGAGCCATGGATTTTCCTGTCTTTGGTTTCCGCTTAGGTGGCATAGACTATAGAACAGGGATCTTTTTCAGGATTAAAATTTGGAGCTGTCAAAACCATTAAAAAAAAAAAAAATGCAGCTAATTCCATTCCTTGGAATGCAAGATCATCTAATGTGCAAATCTCAAACTTGACACCCAACAAATGGACTAATTCATTAAAACTGTAGTTAACCACTTGCCGACCGGCTCGCGCCGATATACGTCGGCAAAAGTGGCACAGGTGTGCAAAATCCTGTGTGGGTACGTCGGCCCTTTAAGAGCTGCCAGAGCGATTACCACCGGCCACGCGCGATCACGTGTACGAGCACCAGCATGGGGATTTGTGTGTAAAACACACAAATCCCTGTGCTGTCAGGGGAGAGGAAACATGTCGTTTGTTCCTAGTAAATATTAGGAACAATGATATGTCTCCTCTCCTACTCAGTCCTATCCCCATGCAGTTAGAACACACTGAGGGAACTCGCATTTAACCCCTTGATCGCCCCCTAGTGTTAACCCCTTCCCTACCAGTGACATTTACACTGTAATCAGTGCATTTTTATAGCAATGATCACTGTATAAATGTCAATGGTCCCAAAAATGTGTCAAAAGTGAAATTCCCAGCTCATATCACCAACCAGTCTGCTTACCAACTGAATTAACCTGTCTAACAGTGTGCGTTAAAAACAGGGGTTTAGTTAGCACAAATTTGCAAACGCATGCGTAAGCTGCAAGGCCACTTCAAGGCACCCTGTGTTACCTACAGTCCTAACTCCTGTAATTGTATGAGTGTCTCCAACAGTGGAAGCACATGCATTCTAATGTATAGATAGAGGGCAGGTGGGCCTGGAGGTAGCTCACCCCTCCTTAAGGCTGCATTCACACCTGAGCGATTATCTGCTTGAGGCCAGGTTCACACTGCTACGACAAACGCTCATGTCGCATAACATCTGAAAATCAATGTTTCCCTATGGGAGCCGTCTTAACTGGTCCGACACAAATCGGTCCGACTTTGAAAATGCTCCCTGCACTACTTTGGTCTGACTTTGATCCTACTTCAGCCCATTGCATATCACATAAGTCGGATCAAAGTCCGACTTTGGCATGTGACTTATGCTCTGATGATCTTGAAGGGGAACTCCACGGCAAATATGAAAAAAAACAAAACGGCATGGGTTCCCCCTCCAAGAGCATACCAGGCCCTTTGGTCTTGTTATGGATTTTAAGGGGAATGGATCTTGGGGGGACCCCCACGCCATTTTTTTCATCCATACCAGACCCTTATTCGAGCACACAGCCCGGCAGGTCAGGAAAGGGGGTGGGGACGAGCGAGTGCCTCCCCCCCTGAACCGTACCAGGCCACATGCCCTCAACATGGGGGGGTGGGTGCTTTGGGGGAGGGGGGTCCTGCACCCCTCCCACCCCAAAGCACCTTGTCCCCATGTTGATGAGGACAAGGGCCTCTTCCCAACAGCCCTGGCCGTTGGTTGCCGGGGTCTGCGGGCGGGGAAGTCCGATTTAACAAGGGGGTCCCCAGATCCCGCCTCCTCACCCTATGTGAATGAGTATGGGGTATATTGTACCTCTATCCATTCACCTAAAAAAAAGTGTCAAAAATAAAACACATTACACAGGTTTTTAAAGTAATTTTTTAAGGCAGCTCCGTCTTCTTTTCCAACTTCTTCTCCCCTCTCCGTCTCTTCTGTGTCCTCCGCTGACATCTTCTGCCTCTGCCGGTTCTTCTCCCCTCTCCGGTTCTTCTCCCTCTGTCCGCTGTCTTCTGCTGGGTCTCTTCCGTTGTCTTCTCGCCATTTTGCCTGGTTTTCTCCACTGTCTTCTCCCTCTGTTCTTCTTCCAATGTTGACTCAACGCTCTCTCCCACTCTAATCCCGAGTGTACGGTGTGTCACTACTTATATTGGCATGGGGCGGGGTCACCGGAGACACGTCCCTTATGATGTCATCGCCCGGGGCATGAGGCGTGGGGGTTCCCTTAAAATCCATAAAATCAGACCGAAGCACCTGGTATGCTCTTGGAGGGGGAACCCATGCCGTTTTTTTTTTTTTTTTTTTTTTTTTAATAGGCGTGGAGTTTCCCCTAAAATTTCATACCAGACACAGTGCCTGGTATTGTCAAGGATCAAAGTCGGATCCCTGTTCATTGAAGTCGGACGCATGTCGGATCCAAAGTGATACGAATGTCGTGTCATACCAGTGTGAACCCAGACTGAAGCTCAAAAACGCTGGAGGAGAAAAAAGTAATGATTCTCTATGGAGACATTTTCACATCTCCACTCCATGTCGCCTGGAGCTCAAACAAGTTATGGAGCTTTTTTTGTTGCTCAAATCAGGCAGATTTGGGCATTTTTGGCACATTTTTATTCTCATAGAAATGAATGGTAACAGGACGTTCGCACTTTTTTGTGCGTATTTACGCGATTTTCTGCTCAAATTAAAAGTTTTAAAAATAAAATAGTAAAAAAATATGAATAAACAAATGTAAAAAAATACACAAATAACTAAAAATCATCATAAATAAGTAAAATAAATGATTAATATGTAATAATATATTAATAAATAATAATTAACCTCTAACTTTAAAAAATATTAAATACATTATTATTATTAACATTAATAGTAATATAACAATAAACACCCAAACTCGAACACAAACATACAATAATAATAATAATAATAATAATAATAATAATAATAATTTATTTTGTGTTAGGGTTAGGCTGTTTAGTTATGTATTATTATATAAGGGGTAAGGGTTAAAGTTAAGGGTTAATTATTTATTTATTGTTATTTAGTATTCATTTATTGAATTTATTTATTTTTTATTTATGATTTTTATTTATTTGTATATTTATTTTACATTTATTTATTAATTTATTATTATTCATATAATAATAAATAAAAATAAATAAAATAATAATACATAACCCTAATCCCAACTCCTAATCCTAACCCTAACCTAAAATTAACTCGAACCCCTTACCCTAACGAAAAAACATTATAATAAATGAATAATAATAAAAGAAGAAATAAAAGCTAATGAAAAGGCTAAAAAATCTGAAATACCTAGCAACAAATGATGCAACAGATAATAATTTTCTCCATTGGCTAATAAAAAGAATGCAAAAAAACAAAAAAAGCTGCATGCAAACGCGCAAGTTGTGCAAAAACATGCCAAAAACACGTGAAAAAACGCTCAAAGACCCTACGCTCAGGTGTGAATGCAGCCTTAAGGCACAGGGACACACTGCACACCCAGCATATAGCACAATGGCAGCAAAGGTGTCCAGTGTGTCCCCTCACCAATATTACATTGGTAACAAACAAATGGCCCCTGCCCCCACCTTTAACTGGCCTTCACAGCAAGAAGCACATGGTAGGGCAATGCATGCAAAACAAAACCAGAGAAATTCCCAGCTCAACTTGCCAACCAGTCCACTACCAACCAAATTCTGCTGTCTAACAGTATGCGTTAAAAACAGGGGTTTAGTTAGCACACATTTGTACTGCCAGCTTCCCTCCTCTCTTCTCAGAAACAGAGAAGGGATGGTAAATATTACATTAACTGGACTTTGTCTGAATGAGCACAGTGATTGATCTGTACTGTTTACTGCAGGCTGCAGAGAAAGGGACTTGGGAATCTCTGTCTTCAGTTTCTTTCTTTGTCTCAAAGATGAGACATCAGAGGGTCTATTTAGACCAGGGGGTCTCAAACTGGCGGCCCTCCAGCTGTTGCAGAACTACAAGTCCCATCATGCCTCTGCCTGTGGGAGTCATGCTTGTAACTGTCAGCCTTGCAATGCCTCATGGGACTTGGAGGGCTGCCAGTTTGAGACCCCTGGTTTAGACCCTTGATGATTCACCAAAGCCCCATAACGAGGCTCCTAAAAAATTGTAAAAAAATTAATAAAAAAATTATATTGTAAAAAAGTAATAATAAATAATATTGTAAAAAAGTTATAAAAAATGATATTGTAAAAAAAAAAAAAAATGACTGACACCTTCCACTGCCCTACTGACACCAATCTTTGCTCTACTGACATCATCCACTGCGTTGCTGTGTGTTTGTGCTCTGGGGTGCACACCCTAATGCAATAGGCTGAGCACCCCAAGGAAACTAGGAGCTGTCTTTGACAGCTCGGTCACTGTGCTTGAAGCATTCAATGAAGCACGGAACCCTTGGCTGTCCATAGATGCATATGGGCGGCGTGTGACCGGTAATGCCCATCCTCTCTACCACCGCACATATGCATATACATTTGTTTTGTTTTTTTTTTTAATACAAGCAGTTAAAGTACCTAAATGTGACCTGGTATTAGCCTTTTGCAGTCACTTTACAGCGGAGCTTAGAGAGGGGGAGGGAGAAGCAGCACTAAGAGTCAGTTAGGTGTGCTACAGTGCAAGGGGCATGCTGATAGCAGGACAGAGTGGCGTGGCAAAGGGATGAGCTAAATATTTAGCTTCTTCTACTTTTACTGTCAAGTCACAGTGAAGGATGGGGAGGAGACCTGTAAGTGAAAGTGAAACTTCAGCAAAGATAGATAAGGTGCCCTCCCCCGCCAGACAGGGCTGTGCTGCGTAAATTTCAGAACTGGATGGACGAATATATATTCTGTGGCAGGTCAAACAGCGTCCATATATGTACTTCTGCTGTGTATTTAGCCGTTTCCCTGGAGTTCCGCTTTAACCTTGTCCAACATGAAAGTTAAAGCAAAAGAGTGATTTGTAAATTCTGTTATATGTTTGCCGAGTATTTCCATTCTCTGACACGGTCAAAGGGAAAAGCTTTTCTGGCTATTAATCTGACATCTACGTGATATGACAGGCTGTCAGTCGCCCTGCCCTGCTTCTGTAGAACTTGACCAATCTTTATGTGTTTTAAATAAAAACCTGACAAGTTTTGACGACCTTCAAATCACTACAGAAAACTCTTTCAATTGATTTCATGTTCCCGTGTGATCCTTAACCCCTTGTCTGCGGCGGGAGGTCTCCGCCAGAGCTGAGGTCAGCCAGACCTATGAAGTGCAAAAACGGCAGAGGAATTTCAAATCTTATAATTAGCAGCCAACGTTGGTGCCAGAGTTAGACAGCATTAGGGGTGTGAGACGCTCTGTAAGAAAAAAATTACTATAACAGGCTCGTTAGTGGTGAAAAATGTGAGGAGATGCTATTTTTCCAAGTAAAGCTGCCCTCTGTGTCTTATTTGAGATAATATATAGTACAAATAAAGGTTATGGCTCACCCCAAGGTGACATCTTAGCTGTAGGTAGAGTTAGATGGACTGAATCACCTGCTGGCTTCTTAGACATTATATGGCCAAGAATTTGCACACTGCTGACCTTAAACCTTGATAGGATTACTAATGCTGGATAAGAAGACTTGACCCTTTTAATTGGTGCTCTAGGTAACTGCAAAGATGTTCAGTAGGGTGGAAGTCAGGGTTCTGTGCAGGCCACTAAGGTTCCTCCACAACAAACGCATCAAACTGTCTTTATTAAGCCAACATCACTAAGCTTATCTAGGTGTGAGGCTGACTTCTTTGGAATTACATGGCAAAAAGTTCACACACACCTGACCTTACACCTTTATAAGACCTACTGATGTTGGATAGGAAGACTTGACTCAAAGTCAGTGTTCTAGCAAATTGCAAAGATGTTTAGTAGGGTTGAAGTCACTTTTCTGTGTGGGTCACTAAGGTTCCTCCACATCAAACTCATCAATCTGCCTTTATGAAGCCTACATCACTAAGCATATCTAGGTGTAAGATTGGCTTCTTAGATATTACACGACAAAAAGTTTGAACACACCTGACCTTACACCTTTATAGGCTTACCGATGCTGGATAAGAAGACTTGATTCGTAATCAGTGCTCTACCTCATTGCAAAGATGTTTTAGTAGGGTTGAAGTCAGGGTTCTGTGTAGGTCACTAAGGTTCTTCCACATAAAACTCATCAAACTATCTTTATGGAGCTACATCACTAAGCCTACCTAGGTGTAAGGCTCTTCTTTGATAATACATGGCAAAAGTTTGCACACACCCGATCTTACACCTTTACAGGGTTACTGATGTTGGATGAGAATACATGACTCATAATCGGTGCTCTAGTTAATTGCAAAGATGTTCAGTAGGGTTGAAGTCAGGGTTCTTTCTGGGCCATTAAGGTTCCTTAACATCACACTGTCTTTATGAAGCCTACATCAGCAAGTGGTGAGGATTTGGAACTCCTTTCCACAAGCAGTGGTATCAGCAGGGAGTGTCGCTAGTTTCAAAAACTCTTTAGATGGGCATCTTAATGATCGCAACTTACAGGGATATGAGATTTAATATTGACATGAACTCACACACACACACACCACAGGATGAACTGGATGGACTGGTGTCTTTATTTAACCTTAATAACTATGAAACTATGTAACCAAGCCTATCTAGGTATAGGGTTGGCTTCTTAGATATTATATGGCAAAATAAATTGCACACATCTAAACTTACATCTTTATAGGCTTACTGATGTTGGATGAGAAGACTTGACTCATAATCGGTGTTTTAGCTGCTTGCAATATGTTCAGTAGGGTTGAGGTCAGGGTTCAGTATAGGCCACTAAAGTTCCTCCACACTGAACTCATCAAACTGTCTTTATGAAGCTTATATCAATAAGCCTTATAGGTAAGGCTGGCTTCTTAGACATTATATGATCAAGAGTTTGCACACATCTGACTCTTACACCTGTATAGGCTTACTTATGTTGGAAGAGAAGACTTGACCTGCCAATGGTTTTCTAGTTAATTGCAAAGATGTTCAGTAGGGTTAAAGTCAGGGTTCTGTGTGGGCCACTGAAATTCCTCCACATCAAACATATCAAATTTTCGTTATGGAGCTGGTTAGTGTCCTAGTTAATTGCAAAGTTGTTCAGAAGGGTTAAAGTCAGGGTTCTGTGTGGGCCACTGAAATTCCTCCACATCATACATATCAAACTTTCGTTATGGAGCTGGTTAGTGTTCTAGTTAATTGCAAAGTTGTTCAGAAGGGTTCTGTGTGGGCCACTGAAGTTCATCCACATCAAACTCTTTAAATGTTCTTTATGGAGCTGGCTATGGGTATGGGCCGGCTTTTTAGACATTGTATGACCAAATGTTTGCACAAATCTGACCCTTACACCGATATAGGCTTATTGATGTTGGAAGAGAAGACTTGACCCGCCAATGGAGTTCTAGTCAACTGCAAAGATGTTCAGTAGGGTTAAAGTCAAGGTCCTGTGTCAGCCACTGAAGATTCAACACATTAAAATCAATAAACTTTTCTTATGGAGCTGGCTATGTGCACAGGGGCAAAGTTGTGACAGAACAGTAGACAGCCTTCCCAATATTGTTACCGTAAGCTTGGAAATACACAGTAGTCAAAAATCAACATAAGTTGAGGCAATTAAAAACTTTAACTCATCATCCCAATGACTCTCAAAGAACCAGAATGTCAGGTCACCTGTATCCAGGTGACAGATGCACCCCGTTGGGGTCAGGAGTGCACCGCTATGATAGTGGACCCTAAGGCTGACTGCTGCGGATGGAACTCGGGGTGGTTCAGGAAGGCAGGGCCCCTGGAGCACCAACACGGATCCCACAGTGAGTTAGAGCATAGATTCCCCAGGGCGTGGAGTCTAAGAGCCAGCAGGTGTTCACCAGAGCCTCTAGTGGTGAGGATGGACTGGGCTGCAACTGGCTCCAGGTCGCGGCCCCCAGGGTCTCACAGCTCACGCTCACGGTAGACTACAGGAGGATGGAGAGGAAACAGCAGCCCAGGACAGCAAGGGATAGTAAGGAGGTAGCCAAATGTTGGGGCGACTAGCAGACAAGGATAACAGAGAACAGGCCAAAAGTCAGGGTCACAGGCAAACAGGGATAGTCGAGAACGCGCCAAAGGTCAGGGTCACAAGCAGACAGGGATAGTCGGGAACACGCTAAGATCGGTAACAGAGACAGAGACAAACTTAGAGCACACGGCAAACAGGAAGCCAAACACACAATATTGCACGGCAAGGCAGGCTTGGAGAATACGGTGTTAAATAATGGTTCCTGTTGAGGCTAGGGTGGAGCCACACAGAGCGAAGATTACTTAAAGCGGAGCTCCACCCGATTTTTCTACACTAGCTGCAGCTGATTACCGTAATGTCCTAATGACAAAACGGCACTTTTTTTTTTTTTTCAGGCTGTGCCTTTCTTGTAGACAATCTCTTTGTTTCTTCCAGGAAGCACAGGCTGCGGTTAGGGGCGTGTTTTGAGCGGCTAATTAATCACTTCCTCTTAGCCGCACTGGCTCCTGGGAGCTTGTGTCATTGTTCCCAAGAGTCAGTGCAGCGGCCTGTCACAACAGTCATCTCGAGATTTCCATAGTAGGAGTGACGTCATTACGACAGACGGCGCTCCGATTTCTGTCTAATGTGCATGCGCGTGATCAGGAAAAGAACGGGCGGTGCATGCTGGTCGATCAGCAGCACTGTATCCCGGAGGCAAGATAACAACCGTGTAGATTTGATTATTTAAGTTTATTTATTAGGCGAAAACTGACAGCAATGTCACTTAAAAACGGAACAAGTGAGATCCCTATGGATATATCATAATCATTGTCATTTGGCCAAAAAAAATAATTAATCAGAGAGAGTGGAACCCCGCTTTAAGCATGCAGGTGTGAGAGTACAAGCCTCAAGGCTGATACACAGACCAGGTAAGAGACAGACAAGTCATGAATGTATTACTGCAAGATCATGACACAGAATCTACATTTTTACCTTACAGTGGACCTCCAAACATTTGTTAGAATGAACTCAAGAGATACCATGCTAGTAAAAAATTCTCCCAGATCCCAAAAGTTACACCTAAGTTATTGGATGACACCTTTCTTACAACAGGACTAACATTATACTCTAAATAGTTAGACAAACAGATTTTAAACCACTATCCACTGCTTTCCTGGCTTAACACAAAGGCTTTATAACTACCTTGTAATGACAGCATTTGACAATCTCCATTAGCAACAAAGGTCCCCTCTTACAATTTAACAAAATTGTGTCAAATGATTCAAGAACTTCAAAATATTTCAGAAATCATGATTCAAATTTCAGATACAGACAGTTTGGGATGCAATGGTGTTGATTTACTAAAGGCAAGAGAATTTTCTCCTAGTGTAGTGAGTGAAAGCTTGATTTACAAAGACCACCCAAACACATGCAAGGATGATATAAAAAAAAAACCCAAAAAATGGTACTTTTGCACATGATTGGATATTGGAAGTCAGCAGAGCTTCATCTCATTTACTAAACTGAATGGAAACTTCCCCTGCAATGTGAACAATCTGTATTTTGTAAATCAACCCCAAAAAGCTAACAGGATACTTAAAGATGAACCATACTAATTCAACTCTCAATACATAAATGATGCAGGAACTAAATCATTTTATACTTGAAGGTTTTATGATAAATCTGATTACTAATTAATTATCACCAAAAATCCCAATAATTTCACATTTTTACCTTTTGCCAAAATGTCATAAGTTTCTCACCAACCCTCTTGGTAGATCAATTATAACTGATCCTAATTCTATAACTGTCAAATTATCACAGTACATTGACCACCATATGCAAAAAAAATGTGTAAGGAATCTTCTCTCATATTTTAAAGATTTGATGGATCCTCCTTAAAGGATGTACTTGGACTGAGAACAACCTTTGGCTGACCCTGGACTTAACATTAATTTATTCAAGCATTTCCCACACAAATGGCCTAAGGATAATATATCTAAATCAGATCCTTCAATGTCAAAACAATAGGCAGACATT
This sequence comes from Aquarana catesbeiana, assembly GCF_042186555.1. Classification (NCBI taxonomy): domain Eukaryota; kingdom Metazoa; phylum Chordata; class Amphibia; order Anura; family Ranidae; genus Aquarana; species Aquarana catesbeiana. Next base: position 34,627,156 of record NC_133334.1, on the reverse strand, counting down.
ATTTTTTAATAATATAGAATACATTCTTATGCCCTGTACACACGAGCGGAATGTCCGACAGAAAAAGTCAGACTGAAGCTTTTCATCGTCTATTATTCCGATCGTGTGTAGGCCTCATCAGACTTCTTTTTTTCGAAAATTTTGATGGACCTAGAAATGAAACATGTTCTAAATTTTTCAGATGGAACCAATTCCTATCGGGAAAACCGCTCGTCTGTATGCTGTTCCGATGGACCAAAATTGACGCATGCTGTGAAGCAAGTACAAGACGGAAGCTATTGGCTACTGGCTATTGAACTTCCTTTTTCAAGGCCTGTCGTACATGTTGTACGTCACTGCGTTCTGGACGGTCGGACTTTGGGTTGACTGTGTGTAGGCAAGACCGCTTGGATGGAATTCCATCGGAGTTCCGTCTGAGAAACCTTCGGAGTTAATTCCGACGGCAAAACCGGTCGTGTGTACGCGGCATAACACATATATTATTATAATATGTTATGTTTCAAAACTTTTTACATCCGACACGCGGAACTGCCATAGGTATGTCTTTGAACAGAAAGGCCCTATAGAATAAAATGATGGGTGTTGTCACTTTTTATGCTGCATGGTATTTGCGCAGTGGTTTTTCAAAACTGATTTTTGTGGGAAAAATCACACTTTAACAAATTTTATTGCACACAAACACAATATAATACCCAGTTTTTTTTTTTTTGGTACAATATAAAAGATGATGTTACGCTGAGTAAATAGATACCTAACTCATCATGCTTTAAAATGGCATTCGCTTGGGGAACGGCGCCAAACTACGGTACCCAAAAAGCTCCAAAGGCGGCACTTTAAACGCCTTTATAGGTTAACAGTTTTGAGTTACACAGGAGGTCTGGTGCTAGAATTATTCCTCTTGCTATAACATTTGCGCTCATACCTCACATGTGTGGTGCTAACACCATTACCTTATGTGTGTGAGACCTATGTATGTGTTCACCTTTGTGTGTGCACAAGGGGACAGGGGCGCTTTCATTTTTTTTTTGCACTGTTTCTTTACTTTTACAGTTTTTTTTGTTTAATCACTTTTTTTTTGCTTTCACAAGGAATGTAAACATCCTTTCTGTCAGCAATAGGCAGTGATAGGCACTCTTTATGGAGAAATCTGGGGTCTATTAGACTCCAGATGTCTCATCTGCCCTTATAAGGAGCATTCTTCATACTGACCTCCAATGTAAGGGGCATTCTTCCCACTTACCTCCAATGTAAGGAACATTCTTTCCACTGACTACCAATGTAAGGGGCATTCTTCCCACTGACCTCCAATATAAGGGGCATTCTTCCCACTGACCTCCAATATAAGGGGCATTCTTCCCACTGACCTCCAATATAAGGGGCATTCTTCCCACTGACCTCCAATGTAAGGGGCATTCTTCCCACTGACCTCCAATGTAAGGAGCATTCTTCCCACTGACCTCCAATGTAAGGGGCATTCTTCCCACTGACCTCCAATGTAAGGGGGGCATTCTTCCCACTGACCTCCAATGTAAGGGGGGCATTCTTCCCACTGACCTCCAATGTAAGGGGCATTCTTCCCACTGACCTCCAATGTAAGGGGCATTCTTCCCACTGACCTCCAATGTAAGGGGCATTCTTCCCACTGACCTCCAATGTAAGGGGCATTCTTCCCACTGACCTCCAATGTAAGGAGCATTCTTCCCACTGACCTCCAATGTAAGGGGCATTCTTCCCACTGACCTCCAATGTAAGGGGGGCATTCTTCCCACTGACCTCCAATGTAAGGGGGGCATTCTTCCCACTGACCTCCAATGTAAGGGGCATTCTTCCCACTGACCTCCAATGTAAGGGGCATTCTTCCCACTGACCTCCAATGTAAGGGGCATTCTTCCCACTGACCTCCAATATAAGGGGCATTCTTCCCACTGACCTCCAATGTAAGGGGCATTCTTCCCACTGGCCTCCAATGAATTGGTTTTAGCAGAGGTTCCTCAAGACCTGAAAATTATTTAACCACTTGCCGACCGCTGCATGCCGATGTACATCGGCACAATGGCAGCGGTAGGCAAGTGAATGCACCTGTACGTCCCCTTTAATTGGCATGGCTAGCAGGTTTATACAGCATGACAGTGCCCACGTCCTCCCAGCGATCGTGTCATGGAGCCGCAGAACAGGGAAGTGTAAACAAGGCATTTCCCCGTTCTGCTTAGTGACATGACAGAGATCACCGCTCCCTGTCATCGGGAACACTGATCTCTGTCATGTGAGTTGAAGCCCATCCCCCCACAGTTAGAATCACTCCCTAGGACACACTTAACCCCTTGATCGCCCCCTAGTGTTTAACCCCTTCCCTGCCAGTGTCATTTACACAGTAATCAGCGCATTTTTATAGCACCGATCGCTGTATAAATGACAATGGTCCCAAAATAGTGTCAAAAGTGTCCGATGTGTCCGTCATAATGCCGCAGTCACGATAAAAATCGTAGATCGCCGCCATTACTAATAATTAAAAAAAATAATAATAAAAATGCCAATAAAACTGTCCCCTATTTTGTAGAGGCTATAACTTTTGCGCAAACCAATCAATATACACTTATTGCGATTTTTTTTTACCAAAAATATGTAGAAGAATACGTATCGGCCTAAACTGAGAAAAAAAAAAAAAAAATTATATATATTTTGGGGGGATATTTATTATAGCAAAAGTAAAAAACATTGCTTTTTTTTCAAAATTGTTGCAATTTTTTTGTTTATAGCGCAAAAAAAAAAACGCAGAGGTGATCAAATACCACCAAAAGAAAGCTCTACCACATTCTTTTGGTGGTATTTGATCACCTCTGCGGTTTTTATTTTTTGCGCTATCAACAAAAAAATAGCGACAATGTAGGAAAAAAAAAAGGACGTCAATTTTGTTTGGGAGCCACGTCGCACGACCGCGCAAATTGTCAGTTAAAGCGACGCAGTGCCGAATCGCAAAAAGTGTTCTGGTCAGGAAGGGGGTAAATTCTTCCGGGGCTGAAGCGGTTAAAGGGTTCCTCTGAAGCAAAAACATTGAGCTGTTTTACATTACACACGGAACAATTCACTACCTTTTTCTTTCTATGAAAACCCGCTACTTAATTACAACCCGCAGCTTTGATGTCACATTGTTACTTTGTAAATTCTCCTTTTCACATGAATAAAGAAGAACTCTCTTCGGAGCCGATCCTGTTTTCATTTGGAATTCTCACCTTTCGAGATTTTCAGTCCCGGCCATATTTCATTCTTCTGTATTTATTCAGATAACTTCTATAGATGTCAAAATCGTATCTACTTATTAATGTATCTCTAACAATACTCATTCACACAAATGCTTCTTCTGTATTTATTTCTATGTGGGTTGGAGTTCATGCAGTTTCTTATTAATTTTTGTTGGTTGTTACATTTTATTATTAAATTCTAATTGAAAAAAATCTGAATTATAAACTTGATCACATGAGACTCGATGTATCATAGTCAGTTTATTTGTATAGATGGTATTCCAGGGGTCAGCAACCTCTATCATGAATAGAGAAAGCCAGAGCCTGCCTTTACTAAACTCCTGATTTAAAGCGCTATTAAACCTAACTTTTATTATATTGCAGCTAGCCAATTCTTAGATGTGATGGCTGCATTACTTTTCTTTTTTTTGGCTTCAGTTTGTTAGTGTATCTAAATCTGCTAGTGTATCTTATGCCGTGTACACACGTCCGGACTTTTCGACAGCAAAGGTCCGACGGAACGAATCCGTCGGACAATTCGATCGTGTGTGGGCTTCATCGGATCTTTTCTGTGAAAAAATCTGACGGACTTTAGAAATAGAACATGTTTCAAATCTTTCCGATGGACTCGAGTCCGGTCGAAAAATCCGTTCGTCTGTATGCTAGTCCGACGGACGAACAACGATGCAAGGGCAGCTATTGGCTACTGGCTATCAACTTCCTTATTTTAGTCCGGTGTACGTCATCACGTATGAATCCATCGGACTTTGGTGTGATCGTGTGTAGGCAGATCGCGTGTTTCATTGGAACTTCGTCAAAAAGTCCTTCGGAGTTCAGTCCATCGAAAAAGTCCGCTCGTGTGTACGCGGCATAACACTCTCCTCCCTTCAGATTAACAATGTTGCTGTCCAGGGGCGTAACTAGAAATCACAGGGCCCCATAGCAAAATGTTGTATGCCCCCCCCCCCCACAAAAAAATGAACAATGAATGTTGGCGCTTCAATCATCACGGCACCAAGGTTGTTATGGTGTCAGGATGATTGAAACACATTATTTCTATTATTACAATGTTATATAAAATTAAATAGTTCAATTCACCATAATGCAGAATCAGCGTGTCACTTGCCACATCACCTGCCACACGTTGCGGATTGTCCACTTGCCACATCATCTGCCACACTTTGAAAATTGTCCACTTGCCATGTCACTTGCCACAAGTTGCAGATTGTCACTTGCCTCGTCACCTGCCACACATTGCAAATTGTCCACTTGCCACGTCACCTGCCACACATTGCGGATTGTCCACTTGCCACGTCACCTGCCACACATTGCGGATTGTCCACTTGCCACGTCACCTGCCACACATTGCGGATTGTCCACTTGCCACGTCACCTGCCACACATTGCGGATTGTCCACTTGCCACGTCACCTGCCACACATTGCGGATTGTCCACTTGCCACGTCACCTGCCACACATTGCGGATTGTCCACTTGCCACGTCACCTGCCACACAGTGCGGATTGTCCACTTGCCACAAGTTGCGGATTGTCACTTTTCTGCTAAGGTGGGGAATGGAGATTGACACTTCCTGTTTCCCAGTCTGAGTCAGGCAGCAGAGAGATGATGTAATCTCTCTGCTGCCTGCACAGTGAGTGAGGGCGGAACTGCCGGGATGCAGGGCAGGCCCCGGGCAGTCAGAGATGATGTCATCTCTCTGCTCCGCCACCCGCTGATTGGCCAGTCCACCCAGCGAGCCTCCCAGCTGGCAGCGTCCTGTACTTTCCCTCACCAGCCCGCCAAGCTGCCCAACTGCGTCCGCTTGCACAGTCAGTGTGACTGTACGTGCGCCGAACGGACGGGCAGCTCGGCGGCTCACCTGACGCACGCTCAGTTGTACGCCGACTCACGGGGCCCTACTTGGCTGCGGGGCCCCATAGCGCACGCGTGGGTCCCTATGGTGGCAGTTCCACCACTGCTGCTGTCCCTTTTGCTCCTTCATCCAGAGTTGGGGCACTCTAATACAGGAGGTGTGTTACTTGTCAGATCACCAGGTGAAAACAGAGGGGAAAAAGCCTAAAAAAAAAAAACGAATGCAGACACCACATCTAATGATCGGTAAGCTGCAATATATTACATTTTTGGTTTAATACCATTTTAACTGGCTGTCTACTGGAACGGGGAGTGTAGAATGAACCTGATCTGTTAACTTGTTTCCAGGGCAGGTGCAATGACTTTTGACACCCTAGGCAAAACCTAATTTTTCCGCCCCCCAATGGCTCCACCCCTGACTCCACCCCCTTTGCCCTACCCATGTGACAGGAGGTGGCTTTGCTTCCTCTAACGCTGGCTCGAGTGCTGCGCCTCTAGTTACACTACCGGCTGGATGGAGCAGCTGCCTGAGACTGAGTTAGTTACATGCTGCAGCCTGCAGAGCATGCAGACGCAGAGGGAAAACAGCGGCCAGGCGCCCCTAGGCAGCAGTGCGTCCTAGGCGGCTGCCAAGTTTGCCTAGTGGTAGCAGCAGCCCTGCTTGTTTCCATTCATTGAAAAGACTGAAGCCAATAGATCCAAATTACTGTATAGTCATGAATGGATAAGAAGCAGTGTCCTGCAATGGCAGTGGAGGATTCATTTAACCCTTTCAATTCTGGGCACTTTTACCCCCGTCCTGCCCAGGCCAATTTTCAGCTTTCAGCGCTGTCACACTTTGAATGACAATTGTTCGGTCTTGATGAGGCTGCACTGATGGGCATTGATGAGGTGGCATTGATGGCAGAGGCATTGCTAGGGGGGTGCCCGCACCCGGGTGACACCCGCTAGAGAGGTGACACCCTCCCAACGGTGAGGAAGGCCCTGATATATATATTTTTTTTTCAGCTGACCCATTCACCCTGCAGCCCGCTGGGCTGGAACAACACACCTCCAGCGCCGCGGCCACGCCTGGCGTGTCACTGTGTGAGTGTGTCCCCCTTCTTCCTCCTCCCTTCCCTACTGAGCCAGCGAGCCTCAGCCTGTCACATCTCACACTGCACTGCAGACATGATGATGATGTCATTACACACACTACTAGTATCTCCGCCCCGGGCGGCGCGGCGGCTGCACGCTGTGAAGCTGCCCTCCTCTTCAGCAGACTCCAGCTGCTCCTCCACCTAAATAGAAAATGGCCCCTTACCGACTCCTTAGATCTCTTTTCGGGAGATCAAGCAGGCCTATGACTGTCTGACCCCAGCCTCAGGTATGGACCGTGAAAATGACACTCATAGACCTCTGTAGCAGGAATCCTCTGCTTGGCAAATGGTCACTCGTTTCCCCAGTAAAACATATGCCAATTAAGATAAAGTGCTGAAGTGTTTTGTGCAATTTTCAAAATATATGTTCCAAAAATCCATGCGATTCAGTGAAATGCCAGAGGTCAGGTGCTGTATCCACACACATAAGTGCCCCCCCCCCTAGGTGATAGCTGCTCACCTCAGGGCGTGTGACCTTGCTGCTAGGCTTGGTCAAAACACGCTTTTTGAACCACCAAAGTAGTGCATTCGGGATCCTGGATTGATCATATGTCACTGTGCATCTCAGGAGTGCCACTTTTACCTCGGAATATCAATGGAGAGAGGACTTCATGGTGCAGTATGTAAACACTTTATTATAAAATACATTAAATCCCACTCAGGGTACTCACACTATCATGGCGCTTCGGGCGCCACTCCAAAATAGCCTCAAACAGGTTGTCACAGGAATTTAGTAGACCAGACTGTGTGGACGTAATCGTAACAAAAGCCAGGCCGAGGTCATACACAAGGAGGTCAGTCAGATGGGGAAGGACGGGGAACCAACAGGACAGGGAGAGGATGGATGGATGGATAGGCTGCAGGGCAGGGATCAGGGAAATCAGGAAACCGGAGGGACAGGTCCAGGATGGGCTCAGGATAGGGATCGGATCAGAGACACCTTGGTGTATCTCTCCCTGTGCCCTGATCTGGCTGCCTGTTATCTTGACCTTGAGCTTGCATCTGTCCTGGCCTGATCCGATCCCTATCCTGAGCCCATCCTGGACCTGTCCCTCCGGTTTCCTGATTTCCCTGATCCCTGCCCTGAAGCCTATCCATCCATTCATCCTCTCCCTGTCCTGTTGGTTCCCCGTCCTTCCCCATCTGACTGACCTCCTTGTGTATGACCTCGGCCTGGCTTTTGTTACGATTATGTCCACACAGTCTGGTCTACTAAATTCCTGTGACAACCTGTTTGAGGCTATTTTGGAGTGGCGCCCGAAGCGCCATGATAGTGTGAGTACCCTGAGTGGGATTTAATGTATTTTATAATAAAGTGTTTACATACTGCACCATGAAGTCCTCTCTCCATTGATATTCCGAGGTAAAAGTGGCACTCCTGAGATGCACAGTGACATATGATCAATCCAGGATCCCGAATGCACTACTTTGGTGGTTCAAAAAGCGTGTTTTGACCAAGCCTAGCAGCAAGGTCACACGCCCTGAGGTGAGCAGCTATCACCTAGGGGGGGCACTTATGTGTGTGGATACAGCACCTGACCTCTGGCATTTCACTGAATCGCATGGATTTTTGGAACATATATTTTGAAAATTGCACAAAACACTTCAGCACTTTATCTTAATTGGCATATGTTTTACTGGGGAAACGAGTGACCATTTGCCAAGCAGAGGATTCCTGCTACAGAGGTCTATGAGTGTCATTTTCATGGTCCATACCTGAGGCTGGGGTCAGACAGTCATATGCCTGCTTGATCTCCCGAAAAGAGATCTAAGGAGTCGGTAAGGGGCGATTTTCTACTTAGGTGGAGGAGCTTTTCTGTCATCACTGAATCCTGGGTGATTTAGCCATATGTCACACACCATTCGGAAGCTTACCATTCTCTCCCTGGCAAAGACCTTGCACATTTATGAACTGTACACTCCTTGTACTTTGCATCTTGGACTTTATATTGTTCATTGTCATCTTTATCTATTCTGTTTGATATATGTGGGTCATGCTATCACTATTGTGTATATGAATCTCACATACATGAATTTATAATATAGTTTATCCATCAGGATGTACTCACTATCTCACTGGTTTTATGTCACACATTGCAGCGCAGCCTTGTTTTAATTTTGATTTGTACAACAAGTGGATGTGTCTCACATTTATGGTTGCAGCTTGTTCATATACATTGTTTTTTTTGGGGATAGCACAGTAATTTTTTTCAGCTTATAGACTCCAGCTGCCGCCCGGCGCCCAGATTCGGAACAGGTGCGCGGGGGGGGGGGTGCTGGTGTCCACCGCCGGCCCGAGCCCAGGGTGAGGTGTGTGTGTGTGTGGGGTGACACCATGTTATACTGCACCAGGTGACACCAACCCTAGTGACGCCACTGATTGATGGGCACTGATGAGGCTGCATTGATAGACACTGATGAGGTGGCACTGATGGGCACTGATGAGACGGCACTGATGAGGCTGCACCGATGGGCACTGATAAGGTGGCATTGATGGGCACTTATGAGGCTGCACTGATAGGTGGCACTGATGGGCACTAATAGGCGGCATTGATGGACACTAATAAGCTGCACTGATGGGCACTGATAAGCTTCACTGATGGGCACTGATTGGCACTGATAGGGCTGCACTGATAATAAGGGCGCAGATCAGGCCATATGCTCCTCCATACTCTGGGTATTCTTGCTGGCTAAGGAGAAGCAGGAAGCTGTAAGAAAGTGCAGGCAAAGTGAGTATATGAGGGTCAGGGTATGCCCGTTCTAAAGATCCTGCATGGGCAAGGTGACAGTGTCTCTTTAAATTCGGAGCCAAAAATAAAAAGAAATAAAAAAGCAGGCAATTATTGTGCACTCAGAAAGTTTTCATGTATCACTCCACAACTTTCCAATCAATCCCTCACAATTTCATATATTCAGCTGTCAAATTATTATAATTAAAAGTACAGAATTTCATCATAGTCATTCACCGGGGACAAGTTCTGCAATAACAGTAAAAATCAATAGCAAAATACTATCAGCCATCACCTCACTTTCAACATTTCATTGCACTGTATGGAAACGAAAGCAGCCAATCAACATACTTATTTGTAATTCTGTGTTTTTCCTAAAGGCGCGCCGATAATCCAGTACATATGCTCTGATTAATGTGATGGCCAATTTACACATAAGTTCTATAATTGTCATGATGACGTGGTTTATGTAAAAGATGGTTTAATAGTGTTAACTCATAAATATGGAACCATTTGAAAGTTCGTTGGAAAAGAAAAAAAAATGTAAGTAGAACCAAAACCTTTTTTATTCTTTGAAAGAAATAGGATCTCTGTCTCAATTCTCTGTTATGCCGCGTACGCACGATCGGTTTTCTCGTCAGAAAAAGATATGACGGATTTTCCGACGGGATTCCGCTCAAGTTTGCCTTGCATACACACGGTCATGAAAAAGTTCGCTGAAATTACGACCGTCAAGAACGCGGTGACGTACAACACTACGACGAGCCGAGAAAATAACGTTCAATGCTTCCGAGCATGCGTCGAATTGTTCCCGAGCATGCGTAGGGATTTTGCGCGCCGCAATTGCCACAGACGATCGCTTTTTCGGATAGGAACTTTTCCCAACCGAAAAATTGAGAACATGCTCCCAATCTTTTGCTGGCTGGAATTCCGCCAGCAAAAGACCGATGGAGCATACACACAGTCGCATTTTCTGATGAAAAAATCTCATCGGTCTTTTGCGTGCCGAAATTCCGACCGTGTGTACACGGCATTAGAGTTAGGAAATGCAGTAGGCTTTAATAAAAAATAAAGTAATGTGCTTGGGGAAATATTACAGGTATGTCACACTACCTGTATATTCCAAATTAAAGGTTAAATATACAGGGCCGTCTTTATTATTTATTGGACCCTGGGCAAACATTTTCCTGCACCAACCACCAGTGTAAGGGGGAATATACAATGACCTCCCTGTAAGGGGGGATTTACACTGACAACCATTGTCGAGGAGATTTGTACTGACCACCAATGTAAGGTTACACTTCTACACCGACCACCAATGTTAGGGGGATTTACAATGACAACCATTGTAAAGGGGGATTTACACTGACCACCAGTGTAAAGGCAATTCTGCACTTACCAGCAATGTAAAGGGAAAAGTACACTGATCACCAATGTAATGACGAATTTACACTGACAACCAATGTAATGGGGGATTATACATCAACAACCAATAAAAGGGGATTTCTACACTGGCCACCAATGTAAGATGGGGATTACACTCACCACCAATTTAAAGGTTGGCTTCCACATGGACCACCAATGTAAGTGAGGATTCGAAACTGACCACAAATTCAAGTTTGGATTTTTTTACCAATTACCAATCGGTTTCAACACTCGCCACCAATGTAATGGGGATTTACACTGACCACTAATGTAAGGGGGAACTTCACACTGGACACTAGTGTGAATGAAAGGATTGTACACCAAGCCTCAATGTAATGGGATTTACACTGACCACCAATGTAACTGAGACATTTAGACTGCGTTCACATTTGTGTGTGTCCGGAGCGCATGCAAAATCGCTTTCCTGACACCACAGAAACGTGCTGCCCTTTAGCAGATACACAGCAGTTCCATTAATTGTTAATGACACCCTCACGCCTCTGCTGAGATGTGCGTATTCACATGCATCAAAATTCAGGGTGCTGTGGCACCATGTTATTTAGAAAAAGGGTTCCACCTCCAATTTGCTTACCTTTGCACAACAGGCTGATGTTAGGCTTATTGACCACAGTTGTAGGTAGGGCTTGCAAGCATGCCTCTATACCTCCCCAGTGGGCAGCATTCAGTAGAAGTGATGGAAGTAATGCATCAAGATAAAAAATGTTTATGTTTAGAACCACTTTAAGATACAGAAATTAACCCCATTTTTTTTGATTGCGGATCAAGAAGGGTTGCCAGCCAGTAATGATCCCTCTCTTTAATACCACAAATCCTAGGGTCCTTTCACAGGCTTTGCAGAACCAGGGAGGCCATGCAGCGTAAGTTTGCAGAGGCTTTCGATTCTGAGTCCTCTGGGTCACTAAGGATCACATTATCCATAACTACCTCCTCCCAGCCACGTACAACTCCTTGGGTTTCTGGGGACTGAAAACTATCCCTTGAAGTCTGCTGCATGCTACCCTCGACATCCATACTGACACAATCCTCCTCCTCCTCTTCTTCCTGTATGTTTGGCGGACCCGCAGGAATGCTATCTGGATAAAGGGGGCCTTGAGAGGAAAGGAAGTCCTCCTCTTCCTCCCGCTGTTCTGCCTCAAGTGCCCTGTCCATGATTCCATGAAGCGTGTGCTCCATAAGGAAGACTAGAGGGACAGTGTCACTGATGCATGCATTGTCGCTGCTCACCTTCCTCGTGGCCTCCTCAAATGGTGACAGGACAATGCATGCATCCTTAATCAGTAGCCACTGGTGTGGCGAAAAGAAGCCAAGCTCCCCTGACACTGTCCTGGTGCCATACTCGCACAGGTAATCATTGATGGCCCTCTGCTGTGTGTGCAGCCGCTGCAGCATTGCCAACGTTGAGTTCCACCTGGTGGGCATGTCACAAATGAGGCAGTAGATGGGCAGGTTGCATTCCCTTTTATTGTCAGCCAGCCGAGCACTGGCATTGTATGACCGGCGGAAATGACCACAGACTTTTCTGGCCTGCCTCAGGAGATCTTGTAAGCCTGGGTACCTGGTCAAGAAACGCTGCACTACCAAATTCAGGACGTGTGCCAAACATGGAACATGGGTCAAGTGTCCCTGTCAGAGGGCGGAGAGAAGGTTGGTGCCATTGTCACATACAACCATTCCTGGCTGAAGCTGGCATGGCGTCAACCACCTCTGAGCCTGCCCCTGCAGAGTTGACAGAATCTTTGCCCCAATGTGGCCCCTGTCCCCTAGGCAGAACAACTCAAGCACCGCATGACATCTTTTTGCCCGACTGCAGAAGAGGCCATAGAGGAAGAAGAAGAGGAGGGAAGGGAGCATACAGATGTTGTGGCAGAATCACCACTAGCTTTTTGGAGGCATGGTGATGGAACAAGCTCCAACACTGAACCCTGTCCTGCATCCCTCCCAGCTGCCAGCGGAATTACCTAGTGCGCCGTAAAGGAAAGGTCCTGCTGGACCATGAGTCAGCAGTAATATGAACCTTACTGCTGACCGCCCTGTCCAACGAGGCCAAAACATTGCCATCCACATGGCAGTAGAGAGCCAGAATGGCCTTACGTGAAAAGAAATGGCGTTTTGGAACCTGCCACTGTGGTACAGCACATTCCACAAATTCATGAAAGGGGGCTGAGTCTACCAGCTGAAAGGGCAGCAGTTGCTGAGCATGTGGATGGCTGGGACCGAATTTCTTTTTACGGTTCAGCATCTGAGGTAGTGAAATTTGCCTGCTGAAATCAACTGGTGGTGTACTGCTAGCAGATTGGCTGCAAGTACTTGTGACACCTATTGCTATACCTTCATTCCTCTGAGTGCAGGTTTTTGAGAGGACTGGAGGTATAGTAGGGTTTGAGATCCCAGATGAGGAGCAAGGAGAAGTCTGCCTTTTTCTATGATGTGAGTCTTTCAGGTGCTGCTGCCAACGCAAATGGCTGCAATATAACAAAAAGTGAAAAATGTAAGGGGGTCTGAATACTTTCCGTCCCCACTGTGTATATATATATATATATATATATATATATATATATATATATATATATATATAGCACTGCGATCTTCAGTGTTCTTTGCAAACAGTGTTCTTTTGCAAACAAATAGCCAGTGCTAAATTGGGAGCAGAGGCTGTGTACATGCAGCCACTGCTCCCAATAGACGTGCATGGGACTGCTTGCATGCAGATGCATGGAACACCTGTGCATTCTGTGCAGGCAAACATGGCCCTCACAAGGGTGTACACTTAGGTATTTGAGCAAGGTGTGGGGGCAGTAAACACACAGAGTTGGGGTTAGGCAATAAAGTTATATTGTAGAAAGGTTCAACACAACTTAATCAGGCCTGGTGCGTAGGCCCACCTGTCCGGAGTCACTTACAAACTGTGACAGCAGTCTGAAGACTTGAAGATTCTAACAGCATCTGCAATGAGGAGCGGATGCAGCATGGCTGGTCCACACTCAAAGAGCAAGCTTGCTGAAGAGGGGTAGATGTAGTCTATGCACTGTCCCTACTTCTCTGGAACCTTTCCCTACCTCTAAGCACTGCCCCTACCAGATGGGGTATCTGTCCCTACACTAGCCACTCGCATAAAGCACACCAAACCCAGGAGCCAGAGTCTAAATAGACTCTGCCTGACCCAAGATGGCCACTGTAGTAACAATGGGCACCAGCGTCCAATCGAATAGCTGTCTCCCTGTGACATCAGGAAATCATAGAGGAACCAAGTTCTTTACAACTTCCTTCCCCTACTGCATTGCCACATCAGTCAAGAGACACCTGCAGTGGTGAGCACAGACTGCACCTGCCTACAAGTATGCCCGTCTGAGCGAGGCCTAATACCTAAACAAGCAGAATATTTTCTGGGACAGATTTCATTTTTTTTCCTTTCATGCAGGGCTCATACAAAGCAAGGCACAGAACTCAGGTAAGGTTGAGAATGATCCACGATGTCACATTCTGAAATGGCTGCATGCCAACAATGGACAAAACTTTGATTTGAAGACTAAATACGGGCATGGGAATTTGGCCAAAGTCACAAAAGATCATAACTTTAATTTCCATTACGTTTAAGAAAAGCATAATGAGGACAATGGCATGAAAAGATAACAGTGGAAGGCACGTTAAAGAGGCCAGGAAAGGTCATCCCTCTTCTCCCGCCAACACCTTCTGTCAAAATAAAAGCCGTCAGTCAAGTTTCTTTATTTGCTCATATAAAGAATACAATAAGGGTTCCTATAAAGCACTGAATAATCTCCAGCCGGCCCTGGACACTGAACGTAGCGTCTCCCGCTGGGTTAGTGTACGCCTCGAGCTCCGAACATCCTCTAGTGGAGCCGCTTTGCCTTTCAGTCAAATGGAATAGTTTTGACTTAACCATAAAACTTTATTTGCCTTTTTAAAAAGAAGCCCAATGATTCTTCTAGCGTCTAATCGCATCTGTCATGGCTGGGAAAGAGATTAGGAGATACGCAAAAGTCAAGGTTTGCCTTTATGCAGGGACGCCATGGCTGCTAGTCAATGAGCAAAGGGTGGTAATTAGCTTACCAGCAAGCTAATAACCATTGAAAAGCTTTGTGGGGGAACATCAGAAGCTTCACTTTGGAACCCAGTGGTGTCTCCCATAAATGAGATTCCCTCACCCCCAACCTCCTATCGTGATTTGATTAGACGGAATTCTGCTTTGAAAGCAGCTTGCTGTTTGTATGTCAGCCTCTTTTGTCTCCATTAGTTACCATGAAATATGATGGGTCTTCTCCAAATGAATGTTGGTGGTTAACTCACCATATACTGCATACCGAAGGAGGCATAAATACAACTAGATTTATGGGGCTTTTTCGCTTGCAGTGTGAGTGGAATAAAGTTACAAACTTTATTTACAAGAAGAGCATTATGCAGAGTTAGGTGAGCTGTAAAAGTGAACCTGTCATGGCCAAAAAGTGTCTCAGCTGATAATACTGCTTATGTCAAGGCACCTGGTAGTACCTGAATAACAGCTGTTCTCCAGCCTGGAATTTAACACCCACCCCAACACACATAAATAATGTAGCACCCAACTAGTTACAGTAGGTTTCTAGTAAGGATGGGCTCGGGCATGTTCGCAACCGCACAAGCCCTCAAGGGAAGCTAACACTATGCAGTGCTAATCACAGGCAGTGAGACATTTCCCAATCTGCTGCACAGATCAGGAAATGTCTCACTGCCTGTGATTAGCGCTGCACACTGTCAGCTTCCTGGTGGGCTCGTGCACGTGGGGTTACGAACATGCCCGAGCCCATCTTTAGTTGCTAGTAAGATCAAGACAAATGTAGTTTTGGCTCCTCTGTAGCCAGTGGAGCAAAATTTGCTTTTGGTTGTTCTGGGTTCTGCTGGTTGCAGGCTCAACTGTTTCCTCCTGCGTTCTAGTGAGTTCTGGATTTTAGTGGGTTGGAAGAAGCAGACCCTGGACTTTCATATTCATACAGCCTCAGCCAATCCATGGAAAGAACAATGACCAGTATGGGGCTGAGGTGTGTATAAAAAACAAACAATAGGGTCCTGGTCGAGAAGACCTAGCCTTAAGGGCTGTAGCCCTCTGGGTCACTTATCTGAGGTTTGCAAGAGGCTTTAGGGGTCCTGGGAGCAGTTTGCAGGAAGTACTGGAGGCTCGCAGTATAGAATCTAGCTGGTACATGGAGGAAGATATTCAAGTATACAGGACACAATGAGTAAAGGCCAGAGAAAGAGAGTGAGATCCTAGTGACGGTCCTTGTTAACCCTTGGAGAGACTGTTCCAGAGTTGCTGACTTAGAATTGCGTATGCATCGGAGCTTCCTGAACTGTAAGTTCACCTAATACTAGTCACAAAAGGGGTTCACCCTGAAGAATTCAGTTATAGCCAGCGAGTGTCCTCCGTTGTACTTTGCACTCAATTTGCAGTATCCCAAGGCTCAGCCCACCCTAAGCAGTAATTAAAGTACAAAATGACATGAACTGCCTGTTTCTTAAGTTGAGAGACTGTGGAGCAGTTGTGTGACTGGCTATCGTGTACCTTATAGGGAATAGAACCTGGGACAAAACTTCCAGACCTGTCTGGGATCCGTGCAACAATAATTTCACCCTTCTTCCTACTACTTAAAAAAAAAGCTAAAGCCCTATTAACTTACCTACCCTACCTGAATGGTTACATGACATACCGAGTGTGTTAACATGCATTACAACATGCATCAACATGTAGGCAGTCCAAGCTACCTGGTCAAGGAGAGCTCAAACACGATCCTTGATAGTATTTAATTATCTGGCATATTGTATATAGGTTAATGATAAAGGGTAATGACAGTCCTATGTCACCAGTCTTGGGCCTGTTATACCAGAGGACAGTTTCCACTGGAAGGGTGGCAGTTTGCGGTGCACCAGGACGGTGCTGTACTGCCACTGGTGGAGAGCCCACATTACTATTCTGGATACCAGGATCTTCCCTTACTGCAGGCATTGTCCCTGTACTGACCCTACTCATCAGGAACCTTTCCCTGAGCTAATCACTTTCCATAGCAAGCGGATACCTGTCCCTGACCTACTACTTGCTTCAGGCATGCCGGTCACCCTATACTATAAGATCCCACACCAAGATAGTTGCCTGAGATCTCGAGAGATTGCAGTGTCCATTCAGGCAAATGGCTCCTCTGAGTGAATGATGGAGTCCACAAGGGGATAATTCCTCTAACAGACTTCACTCCATCTGTAATAATGGCACAGTACCACCTTCAGGGTGGAGGAAAAATTGCACCTGCTTACAAAAACACTTGTGAACGAGCAAGCAAATGTGAAAAGGAGCCCAAAGGAGACCTGCCATTGGAAAAAAAAAATTGGGCATCCTTTTTTGACCTTGCCTATTGAAAATGCTATTTGCCTGACATGGCAATCATGCTAACCCGTTGGCATCTATACTCATGGGAATCATTGACCAAAAAGCAAGCAGGCAGATTAAGGCTCCTGACTTTTCTCTGACTTTTGTCATCTGTCTGTTTATTCCTGGTTAGCAACTAGCACTTTCAGAAGGCAGTCAGCAAAGGAAGACCCCATATTTCTCATAACAGGAAGCCTTTGAGTGGAGCTTTCCATTAAGAATCCCCCCCCCCCCCAAAAAAAAAGAAAAAAAAAAGAAAACTGTATAAAAGCCTATGTTCATTTACAGTATCTCACAAAAGTGAGTACACCCCTCACATTTTTGTAAATATTTCATTCTATCTTTTCATGTGGCAACACTGAAGAATTGACACTTTGCTACAATGTAAAGTAGTGAGTGTACAGCTTGTATAACAGTGTAAATTTGCTGTCCCCTCAAAATAACTCAACACACAGCCATTAATGTCTAAACCGCTGGCAACAAAAGTGAATACACCCCTAAGTGAAAATGTCAAAATTGGGCTCAATTAGCCATTTTCCCTCCCCGATGTCAGGTGACTCTTCAGTATTACAAGGTCTCAGGTGTGAACGGGGAGCAGGTGAGTTAAATTTGGTGTTATCGCTCTCAATCTCTCATACTGGTCACTGGAAGTTCAACATGGCACCTCATGGCTAAGAACTCTCTGAGGATCTGAAAAAAGAATTGTTGCTCTACATAAAGATGGCCTAGGCTATAAGAAGATTGCCAAGACCCTGAAACTGAGCTGCAGCATGGCGGCCAAGACCATACAGTAGTTTAACAGGACAGGTTCCACTCAGAACAGGCCTCGCCATGGTCGACCAAAGGAGTTGAGTGCACGTGCTCAGCGTCATATCCAGAGGTTGTCTTCGGTAAATAGACGTATGAGTGCTGCCAGCATTGCTGCAGAGGTTGAAGGGGTGGGGGGTCAGCCTGTCAGTGCTCAGACAATACACCGCATACTCCTTTAAATTGGTCTACATGGCTGTCTTCCCAGAAGGAAGCCTCTTCTAAAGATGATGCACAAGAAGGCCCACAAACAGTTTGCTGAAGACAAGCTGACTAAGGACATGGATTACTGGAACCATGTCCTGTTGTCTGATGAGACCAAGATAAACGTATTTAGTTCAGATGGTGTCAAACTTGTATGGCGGCAACCAGGTGAGGAGTACAAAGACAAGTGTGTCTTGCCTACAGGCAAGCATGGTGGTGGGAGTGTCATGGTCTAGGGCTGCATGAGTGCTGCCGGCACTGGGGAGCTACAGTTCATTGAGGGAATGATGAATGCCAACATGTACTGTGACATACTGAAGCAGAGCATGATTCCCTCCCTTCGGAGACTGGGCCGCAGGGCAGGATTCCAACATAATGACCCCAAACACACCTCCAAGACGACCACTGCCTTGCTAAAGAAGCTGAGGGTAAAGGTGATGGACTGGCCAAGCATGTCTCCAGACCTAAACCCTATTGTGCATCTGTGGGGCATCCTCAAATGGAAGGTGGAGGAGCGCAAGGTCTCTCACTTCCACCAGCTCCGTGATGTCGTCATGGAGGAGTAGAAGAGGACTCCAGTGACAACCTGTTAAGCTCTGGTGAACTCCATGCCCAAGAGGGTTAAGGCAGTGCTGGAAAATAATGGTGGCCACACAAAATATTGACACTTTTTGGTCCCAATTTGGACAATTTCACTTAGGGGTGTACTCACGTTTGTTGTCAGTGATTTAGACATTAATGGCTGTGTGTTGAGTTATTTTGAGGGGACAGCAAATTTACACTGTTATACAAGCTGTACACTCACTACTTTACATTGTAGCAAAGTGCAATTTCTTCAGTGTTGTCACATGAAAAGATAGAATAAAATATTTTCAAAAATGTGAGGGATGTACTCACTTTTGTGAGATATTGTAATTAAAAAAAAATCAGCACAAGGGAGAGTACTTACATTTAGAGCTGGCTATCCTAGTTAGAATTTTCCATCTTCTCTGCCCCTCCCCCATACCCATGCAGCGGTAATCTTTCATTTCTGCTGTCATAGGCATTTATCAAAGTACTGACTATGCCCATCCTTTTCGCCCCCCTCCTTCATTCATAGAAGCTAAATGGAGGATGGGTGAATTAATGAAAGGTCATCCTTCTCCATTCATAGGGTGCTTTTCTTTGATGGAAGCTATAGTATAGCTTCTATGAATGGAAAAGGGGGTGGGAAGGATGGGCATAGTTGGCACTTTTAAACAAGTTCCTGGGACAGGTCCAGGAACCTTATTAATCCTGTATCACTGGAAGATTACCTCTATGGGCAGGGCCGGTGCTACCACTAGGCAAACTAGGCAGCCGCCAAGGGCGCACTGCTGCCCAGGGTGCCCGGCCACTGCTGTTCCGACTCTCTTCTCTCTGCAGCAAGCAACTAAGTCTCAGCATCAGCAGGCAGCCCCCACTCTGTTCGCACATAGTATCAGAGGTGCATCGGCGGCAGAGGACTGTGTCTGTGTCCCGACTCCCGAATAAATGGAAGCAAGCAAACATTCATTGATGGGCACTGGTAGGCTGCATTGGTGGGTGCTGGTAGGCTGCATTGATGGATCCTTGCAAGGCTGCATTTAATGGGTGCTGGTGAGGCTGCATTTGATGGGCGCTTCATTAAAAAGGTGAGGTATACATGGGCAGGGCAAAGAGAGTGGAGTCAGGGGTGGAGCCAGGGGGAGCAGCAAAATGAGGTTTCGTCTAGGGCAGTGGTCTCCAAACTGCGGCTCTTTGCTTGCTTTTATCTATCTTATATGACACCAACATTGGAGCACAGTTCTTTCTAATGACGCCAAGAATGAGGCCCAATTACATCAATTTCATCCACTGATAACAAAGAAGGAGCACAATTCCTCTCAATGACACCAACAACAGGACCCAATGACACCAGCGATGGGGCACAGTTCCTCCCAATGACACCAACAACAGGACCCAATGACACCAGCGATGGGGCACAATTCCTCCCACACTATCGATGGGGCACAGTTCCTCCCAATGACACCAACAATGAGGCCTAATGACACCAATGATGGGGCACAATTTCTCCCAATGACACCAAGAAGGGGGCATTGTTTACTTCCACTGATGCTGGGACCTTTTCTACTCCTTATAGCCCAATCCGGTCCTCCTTAAAGTCTGAAGGACAGTAAACTGGCCCTTTGTTTAGAAAGTTTGGAGAGCCCTGGTCTAGGGTGTCAAAAATCCTTGCGCCAGCCCTGTCTATGGAGTATAGGGGATGGAGGGAAGAGGAAGGAAGATTTCAGCTAAGAATACCGACACCAGTACACGGGGCACTTCTCAATCAATATAAGTACCATCACTTGTACTGATTAAAAAAAAAAAATAAACCTAGACTTTAAACTTAGACAGTTGTATACCAGATACAGACTGGATTTGCAATTGCTTTTTCTAAGCCGGCTGACTCATAGATGTAAGTTGTAGGAAGGAGCAGTAAAGCGCAACCATTGTGCAACCAAAGCAGGAAGCAGAGACTTCTTATGTAAGGCCTGATTCACACTTATGCATTTTTAATGCTTTTTGCATTTTGCAGATTTGCACTACAGAACGTGTTCCATAGGAAACCATGTTAAATGGACTGTAGTGCAAACCTACAAAATGCAAAAAGCACTAAAAAATGCATAGGTGTGAATCAGGCCTAATGGGAAAAATATGACTGATCCTTGGTAAGTATATCATGGCCAATTATATTTAGAAAACAAGATTTTTAAACCAGGAGCACATATTGATAAGATTATATACAAGCTACTTCTTCTGTTCTAATGAGTTTCACATTAATCCAATCCCTATGGAATGTGTTAAGGCAGATGTTTATTGTCAACAGGATAGAGAGTGTGAAAGCTCGTGGAAATATCATGTTCTAATTACATAAAATTCTCCCTTGCTAAAGGAAGTCTGCAACATGTGTTAACCCTTCGAGTTACAATGCTATAGGTGTTAGATGTTGTCATGTGAGAGATGGTAAAACAGTATTATATGGAGCAGGGCCGGCTTAATAGCATCACGGGCCTCTGGGCAAAGTAATAGGCGTGGCCCCTACCAGCCTACCCCAATTTACACACCTACTCTTAAGAATTAAAGCAGGGGTCTTCAAACTACGGCCCTCCAGTTGTTCAGGAACTACAATTTCCATCATGCCCAGTCGTGTCTGTGAATGTCAGAGTTTTACAATGCCTCATGGGATGTGTAGTTCCACAACAGCTGGAGGGCCGTAGTTTGAGGATCCCTGAATTAAAGTATAAATAGCTGATAGAATTAAACATATATTTTTTAGTACTTTCAATAAAATCACATTTAAACAATAGGAAATCATGCCATAAATCAAATGCTAATCAACTTAAAGGGCACAGTACAGAGGGGGAGGTAGCAGGAGGGCACAATACTGGGATCAAGACGGCACAGTACAAGTTCCGGAATGCTGCCTGGGACACGGCTATCCCGGGACAGCTTAGCAAATACGTATGCCCCGTACACACGGTCGGACTTTGTTCGGACATTCCGACAACAAGATCCTAGGATTTTTTCCGACGGATGTTGGCTCAAACTTGTCTTGCATACACACGGTCACACAAAGTTGTCGGAAAATCCGATCGTTCTAAACGCGGTGACGTAAAACACGTACGTCGGGACTATAAACGGGGCAGTGGCCAATAGCTTTCATCTCTTTATTTATTCTGAGCATGCGTGGCACTTTGTCCGTCGGATTTGTGTACACACGATCTGAATTTCCGACAACGGATTTTGTTGTCGGAAAATTTTATATCCTGCTCTCAAACTTTGTGTGTCGGAAAATCCGATGGAAAATGTCCGATGGAGCCCACACACGGTCGGAATTTTTCCGACAACATGCTCCGATCGGACATTTTCCATCGGAAAATCCGATCGTGTGTACGGGGCAGTAGGAAATCCGGGACAGTTGACAAATATGATGTAATGCAAGATTATCATGGGGCCCTTGGGCAGTGCCCAGGGGTGCCCCTGAATTAGGATGGCCCTGATTTGAGGGCATGGAAAGGCCCCAACCCCTGTTTAGGGATGTTTTTTTGATGTAGATAGCAGTGGCGGCCACCCCCCTAATCCAAGCACCCGGCCCCTAATCTACATGTAGGGCGCCAAACGCATGGATTTCAATGTTTTTTTTTGTTTTTTTTCGTGAGTGAGGGGTGCAAAAAAAATATTGAGCACCAGCTGCCTCTGGTGGATGGCATCTTTGACACCTCCTGGGTGCCACTTGTTTTCTTTCTTTTTAAAATGTGCATCTCACTGTCTTCAAAAGATTTTCTCTTAAAGAGACCCTGTAACCAACTTTAAAAAAGACTGTAGGTAAAAGCATAGACATTTTGCAGTAAATTATTTTTCCTTCACTTGGAATGTTCCTTTGAAAATCTGACTATTCCAAGAACAGAAAAAAGAATAATTGCCAGCTGGAGAAAATGTCTCCAGTCGCCTAGCGGCACAGCATGGGAGAAAGCAAAAACTCAGATAAAATGTTTACTTTATTTATACAATAGCAAAAAATTTAAAATGTATCAATATTGTGTCCCATACATATACAGTATCTCACAAAAGTGAGTACACCCCTCACATTTTTGTAAATATTTCATTCTATCTTTTCATGTGACAACACTGAAGAAATGACTCTTTGCTACAATGTAAAGTAGTGAGTGCACAGCTTGTATAACAGTGTAAATTTACTGTCCCCTCAAAATAACTCAACACACAGCCATTAATGTCTAAACCGCTGGCAACAAAAGTGAGTACACCCCTAATTGAAAATGTCCAAACTGGGCCCAATTAGCCATTTTCCCTCCCCGCTGTCATGTGACTCGTTAGTGTTACAAGGTCTCAGGTGTGATTGGGGAGCAGGTGTGTTAAATTTGGTGTTATCGCTCTCACTCTCTCATACTGGTCACTGGAAGTTCAACATGGCACCTCATGGCAAAGAACTCTCTGAGGATCTGAAAAAAAGAATTGTTGCTCTACATAAAGATGGCCAAGGCTATAAGAAGATTGCCAAGACCCTGAAACTGAGCTGCAGCATGGTGGGCAAGACCATACAGCTGTTTAACAGAACAGGTTCCACTCAGAACAGGCCTTGCCATGGTTGACCAAGGGAGTTGAGTGCAGGTGCTCAGCGTCATATCAAGAGGTTGTCTTTGGGAAATAGACATATGAGTGCTGCCAGCATTGCTGCAGAGGTTGAAAGAGTGGGGGGTCAGCCTGTCAGTGCTCAGACCATACGCCGCACACTGCATCAAATTGGTCTGCATGGCTGTCATCCCAGAAGGAAGCCTCTTCTAAAGATGATGCAGAAGAAAGCCCACAGTTTGCTGAAGACAACCAGACTAAGGACATGGATTACTGGAACCATGTCCTGTGGTCTGATGAGACCAAGATAAACGTATTTGGTTCAAACAGGTGAGGAGTACAAAGACAAGTCTGTCTTGCTTACAGTCAAGCATGGTGGTGGGAGTGTCATGGTCTGGGGCTGCATGAGTGCTGCCGGCACTGGGGAGCTACAGTTCATTGAGGGAACCATGAATGCCAACATGTACTGTGACATACTGAAACAGAGCATGATCACCTCCCTTCAGAGACTGGGCCGCAGGGCAGGATTCTTAACACAACGACCCCAAACACACCTTCAAGACGACCACTGCCTTGCTAAAGAAGCTGAGGATAATGGTGATGGACTGGCCAAGCATGTCTCCAGACCTAAACCCTATTGAGCATCTGTGGGGCATCCTCAAACAGAAGGTGGAGGAGCGCAAGGTCTCTAACATCCACCAGCTCCGTGATGTCGTCATGGAGGAGTGGAAGAGGATTCCAGTGACAATCTGTGAAGCTCTGGTGAACTCCATGCCCAAGAGGGTTAGGCAGTGCTGGAAAATAATGGTGGCCACATAAAATATTGACACTTTGGGCCCGTTTTGGACTTTTTCACTTAGGGGTGTACTCACTTTTGTTGCCAGCGGTTTAGACATTAATGGCTGTGTGTTGAGTTATTTTGAGGGGACAGCAAATTTACACTGTTATACAAGCTGTACACTCACTACTTTACATTGTAGCAAAGTGTCATTTCTTCAGTGTTGTCACGTGAAAAGATAAAATATTTACAAAAATGTGAGGGGTGTAATCACTTTTGTGAGAAACTGTATATACAGGTGGATCTCATAAAATTAGAATATCATCAAAAATGTAATTTATTTCAGTATTTCAATTCAAAAAGTGAAACTCATACAGTATATTTTATACAGTATATTTTATATAGATGCGTTATACACAGAGTGATATATTTCAAGCATTTCTTTCTTTTAATTTTGATGATTATGGCTTACAGCTAGTGAAAACCCCAAATTCAGTATCTCTGAAAATAAGACCAATAAAAAAAAGGATTTTTAATACAGAAATGTTGGCTTACTGAAAAGTATGCCAATGTACAGAATAGTATGCACTCAATACTGGGTCGGGGCTCCTTTTGCATGAATTACTGCATGAATGCGGCGTGGCATGGAGGAGATCAGCCTGTGGCAATGCTGAAGTGTTATGGAAGCCCAGGTTGCTTTGATAGCGTACTTCAGCTCGTCTGCATTGTTGGGTCTGGTGTCTCTCATCTTCCTCTTGACAATTCCCCACTGATTCTCTGAGGAGTTTAGGTCAGGCGAGTTTGCTGGCCAATCAAGCACAGTGATACCATGATCATTAAACCAGATATTGGTAGTTTTGGCAGTATAGGCAGGTGCCAAGTCCTGCTGGAAAATGAAATCAGCATCTACATAAAGCTGGTCATAAATCATCATAGACTGTGGAAACTTCACACTGGACCTCATGTAACTTGGATTCTGTGCCTCTCCACTCTTCCTCCAGACTCTGGGACCTTGATTTCCAAATGAAATGCAACATTTTCCACAGTCAGTGATGATTTGGGGAGCCGCGTCATCTGCTGGTGTTGGTCCCCACTGTGTTTTATCAAGTCAGTGCAGCCCTCTAGCAGGAAATTCTAGAGCACTTCATGCTTACCTCTGCTGACCAGCTTTTATGGAGATGCTGATTTCATTTTCCATCAGAACTTGTCACCTGCCCACACTGCCAAAAGTACCAATACCTGGTTTAATGATCATGGTATCACTGTGCTTGATTGGCCAGCAAACTCGCCTGACCTAAACCTCATAGAGAATCTGTAGGGTATTGTCAAGAGGAAGATGAGAGACACCAGACCCAACAATGCAGGCGAGCTGAAGGCCACTATGAAAGCAACCTGGGCTTCCATAACACCTCAGCAGTGCCACAGGCTGATCACCTCCATGCCACGCCACAAGTCCCTCATCTAAATATGACTTCTTGTATATATTTAATTCATGCAAAAGGAGCCCTGACCAAGTATTAAATGCACACTATACTGGTACATACTTTTTAGTAAGCCAACATTTCTGTATTAAAATTTTTTTTTCTATTGGTCTCTGGTCTTATGTAATATTCTAGTTTTCTGAGATGCTGAATTTTAGGTTTTCACTAGCTGTAAGACATAATCATCAAAATTAAAAGAAAGAAATGCTTGAAATATATCACTCTGTGTGTAATTCACCTATACAAAATATACCGTATGGGTTTCACTTTTTGAATTGAATTACTGAAATAAATTAACTTTTTGATGATATTCTAATTTTATGAGATGCAGTATAGTGCCTGACCTCACAAATGCGCTTCTGGAAGAATGGTTAAACATTTCCATAGGCACGCTCCTAAACCTTGTGGACAGCCTTCCCAGAAGAGTTGAAGCTGTTATAGCTGCAAAGGGCGGAGCCAACTCAATATTGAACCCTACGGACTAAGACTGGGATGCCATTAAAGTTCATGTGTGTGTAAAGACAGGTGTCCCAATACTTTTTGTAATATAGTGTATATCAAGTAAATTTGCATCTGTTTGTGTGTTGTGCCATTTGGAAGTAGAAGCTTTTGCATATCCAAAAAAAAAAAAAAAACCATGAAAAACTATACAATTCATTTTATGGCCTTCCAATGTATCTGAAATGTATCATTCATAAAAAATTGGAAACTTTGAAATTCATTTATGGTTTAACATTGTCGGGGTAGGTTTTGATCCTACAATGGCCTTTGTTATTTTATTTATTACCTGGTTTATCATATTTTGGTCTAATGCTGACTCAACTCTCTACTGTTGATTCATGGCTGAAAACCAAGCTAAATTTTTACGCTAAGACAACACTGTCCACAGTCGGTCATGATGATGACTTGTGAACAGCGACATCTGGGCCTCGTCATAGACGATATTGAAAAAAAAATAATTGAACTAAACAAGCTTTTATTGCGGAATGAGTGGATCATGTCATCACCCTGACATTATCCAGAGCTTTTAAAAGGTCTGCGGGGATGTAAACTAATACATTGACCGGCGAGCTATTATTCACAGTTATCACCGGGGCACCGACTTGGCAATTTGGCAGGAGCAATGATTTTCAGAAACAAGCTTTTGTATTATTTCTCATTTCCTGGCCAGTTCTATAAATATGACAGAGATAAGCCACCAGTGTTTGGGAGTGTTTTACAAGAAAAAGAAAGTGCATGACTGCTAATTAAATTATTGCCGCTAGCATAGTACCCCCCCACTATCAACTAACTGTCATGGTCAGGTGTCAGGCCAGAAGCTATAGCAGTAGAGAGGTTCCCACTGACCAGCTGGATAAGTACAGCAGCAGGTCACTCTGGCAGATGACAGAGGCTCACCTGAGTCTAAGCACTAACCGGTATTCACCAGAGCTCCTGATGGTGGAGATGGATTTTGCTGCATGTTAGTACCAGGTCACGGTCCTCAGGATCGCCCCACCAGGAGGTGAGCAAGGCAGGGTCCAGTAGTAGAAATAGCAGGTAGGGATCAAGCAGAAGCATAGCCGGTAAACAAGCCAAAGGTCGCTAACAAGTGGTCACAGGCTGGGATCAAGCAGAAGCGTAGTCGAGGAACAAGCCCAAGGTCTGTAACGAGTAGTAGCTGAGACGGCAGCAAGAGTGACAAGAGCACAAGAGCAAAATATTGGCTTGAGAGAGCACAATAATCTGGCAAACAGTACCAGTGTGTCAGTGGGCGGAATAGTGCGCCATTTTTGGTTTTAGTGGAAGGAATAGTGCCCCATTATTGATGTCAGTGGAAGGAATAGTGCTTCATCATTGGTATCAGTGGGAGGAATAGTGCTCCATCTTTGGTGTCAATGGAAGAAATAGTGCCCCATCGCTCGTATCAGTGCAAGGAATAGTGCTCCATCATTGGTGTCAATGGAATGAATGGTGCCTCACTATTTGGTGCCAGTGGGAGAAATAGTGTCCCGTTGGTGGTACCATTGGAAATAATAATACCCCAACTTTGGTGTCAGTAGGAGGAAATATGCCCTATTGTTGGTGTCAGTGAAATAAATGGTGCATCATAGTTGGTGCCAGTGGAAGAAATAGAGCCCCGTTGGTGATACCATTGGGAACAATAGTGCCCTATGTTTGGTGTCAGTAGGAGGAATTAGGCCCTATTGTTGGTGTCGGTGGAATGAATGGTGCATCATCGTTGGCGCCAGTGGGATAAATAGTGCCTCCTATCAGTGGGAAGAATAGTGTCCCATCTTTGGTGTCAGTAGGAGGAATTATGCTCTATCGTTGATGCCCTTTGTTTGAATGGTGCCTCCTATCAGTGGGAAGAATAGTGTCCCATCTTTGGTGTCAGTAGGAGGAATTATGCCCTATTGTTGGTGTCAGTTGGATGAATGGTGCATCTTCGTTGGTGCCAGTGGGAGGAATTGTGCCCCGTTGGTGGTATTATTAGGAAGAATAGTGCCCCAACTTTGGTGTCAGTAGGAGGAATTATGCCCTATTGTGAGTGTCAATGGAATGAATGGTACATCATCGTTGGTGCCAGTGGGAGGAATAGTGCCTCCTATCAGTGGGAAGAATAGTGCCCCATCATTGGTGTCAGTGGAAGGAATAGTGCTCCATCACTGGTGTCAATGGAATGAATGGTGCCTCAGCGTTGGTGCCAGTGGGAAGAATAGTGTCCCGTTGGTGGTACCATTGGGAAGAATAGTGCCCCATCTTTGGTGTTGGTGGGAAGAATAGTGTCGAAAGGGCAGATAAAGGCAAGTAGAGAGCCACATGTGCCCCAGGGGCCACAGTTTGGAAACCACTGCCCTATGAAAGTGTCAATGGCTACAGAGATTGAAAAGAGGGAAGGTGGGAGATACAGACCATCAGACAGGTAAGTCTAACACCTCTTCCTTGGCTATTAAGACCCTTTTGGTGCAATGATGGTGTCATCTGTCCATGGCGATAATTAAAGGGACATTTCTTATGACTATGAACTACTCTAGGCTGATTGGGAAGATAACATTGACAGTGGAAGTAGTGCAGCTAAAACAGCGCAGTGCTCAGAGAGGGACCTGGCACCATCCTGACAATGCGCCGTGATGTGAGGATGATCAGAGCAGATGGTAGGTAGCGGTAATCTCAGCCTTCTATGGGTCAGGGAGATGCGTTCATTCACACAGCGCTTTAAGCAGATGCCAAGTCAGTAACTTAAAAACACTTCTGTTACATCCAGCTAAACAAAAAAAGTTGATGAATAAAACATGCTGCTTGTTCTGCAGAAAGACCTTGACACGGCGTCTACAGCCTCACTGGTGGGCAGAAAGTGCTGGGCTGTCAGATGCAGCAATATCAAGCAGCAGTATAAATAAGATACACGGCATTGTACGCACCCTCTGCTATCGCCAGTCATCATGTCTGATGTTTTCTTTTTTCAATTCCCGAACATTAAAGCTGAACTAAAAGCAAACATCTAAGTACAAGGTTTCGTTTACTATCTATGGAGCTGTTTAACCTGCCAAAAGATTTTAGCATTCGCCCAGCCAGTCCTCAGATGTGGACAGCTCCGCCAAATAGCTGTTTGGCTGGCTGACTTTTCTCCGCTGTAGGTAGGCAATATAGCCCGGTCACCTCCTTGTCCCAGCCTGTGATTGGACAGTGAAGGAGCAGCAGAATGCTAATGAGGTATCGCTCTGCTCTCTCCTCTTGTCAGCATGTTTCTTATCAATACATGTGCACTTAGGGGTTGATTTACTGTGCACTTTGCAAAGTGCAGTTGCTCTTTACTTTACAAAGAATACCCAATCAGGTGCAAGTGAAAAAAAAAAACAGCATTTCTGCTCGCACATGATTGGATGATGGAAGTCATCAGAGTTTCTGCTCAATTACTAAGCTCTGGAGCAACTGCTCTTCCAAAGGGCAAGTGCACAGTCTATTTGCCTTTAGTAAATCAACCCCTTAGGGTACCTGTAGCACCACTCAGTGTGCACTCACTGTCCAAGTGCAGGACATTACGAGGGGCTGATACCAAGTCAAATAAAAGTGATGGTAAACCTCTGACATGAAATATGGACAAAGCATATCGCTCTATAGCAGTGGTCTCCAAACTGTGGGATGTGGTCCTTTACTTGCTTTTATCCAGTCCCTGAGGCACTATTTCATTCACTGACACGAAGAAAGGGGCACAATTCCTCCTAATGACACCAGTGATGGGGCACAGTTCCTCCCAATGACACCAACTATGGGGCACAGTTCCTCCCAATGACACCAACTATGGGGCACAGTTCCTCCCAATGACATCAATGAGGGGATACAGTTCCTCCCAATGACATCAATGAGGGGATACAGTTCCTCCCAATGACATCAATGAGGGGATACAGTTCCTCCCAATGAAACCAACAATGACACCAGTGATGAGGCACCATACCTCCCAAAGAAACCAATGATAGGGTACTATTCCTACCAATGACACCAATAATGGGGCACAACTCCTCCCACTGACACAAATAATGAGGGGCTATTCCTACCAATGGCACCACCAATGGGGCCCAGTGACACCAATGATGTGTACTTGCTTTTATCCAGCCCTTAGGGCACTATGTCATTCACTGACACCAATGAAGGGGCACGATAACTCCCAAAGATAGCGCACAGTTCCTCCAAATAACACCAACTATAGCACACAGTTCCTGCCAATGATACCAACAATTGGGCCCAATGACACCAGTGATGGGGCACAATTCCTCTCAATATAACCAATAATGGGTCACAATTCCTCCCAATAACACCAATGATAGGACACTATTCCTACCAATGACACCAATAATGGGGCACAGTTCCTACCAATGGCATCAACAATGGGCCCCAATGATACCAATGATGGGGCACAATTCCTCACAACGGCACCAATGATGGGGCACAGCTCCTGCCAATGACACTAACAATAGGGTACAGTTCCCCCCCGTGACACTAACAATGGGGCCCAATGACAACAGTGAAAGGCCACAATTCCTACTAATGTCACGATGGCGGGGCACAATTCCTCCCAATGACACCAGTGGTGGGTCACAATTCCTCCCAGTGACACCAATGATAAGGCACTATTCCTACCGATAACACCATTGACAGGGCACCATTTCTACTAATGACACCAACAATGGGGCCCAATGATGGGGCACAATTACTCCCAATGACACTACTGATGGGTCACATATCCTCTCACTGACATCAAAGATGGGGCAATGTTTAATCCAACTGATGCTGGGTCATTTTCTACTCCCGATGGCCACTGTGAGGCCCCCCTATAGTCTGAATGACAGTAAACTGTCCCTTTGTATAGAAAGTTTGGAGACCCCTGCTCTATAGTGTGAATGTGTCTCAATTCAGAGCATCGAGTGTCATTGCTGTCTGCTGCCTCCTTCCTCTGCTAGTTTCACTTCTCACAAGTTTTCCTCACACCAAGGTAAAAAGGTGGAAAACTAGGGAGTTCCAGCACACAGCCTGGGATCGACAGCCTCAGCTCTGTTCCTGTGTGCTTCATGAAGGGTGGGGGAGGTGTCCCTTCCCTCCAATCAGCTCTCACTGAGCTCTGCAGAGTGTAACTTCAGCTCCCTGCTTTCTGAAAGCTCAGACATGCTGTATAAATTCTGTACTTTAAATGGATGTAGAGGGGAGAGAGCAGATAAACAGGTACAACTTATGTAGGAGAATTTGTTTCATACCAGTGTATCACCCTGAGGCGAATCACTTCACTGGGTATATGTAAGGGTTTACAATCGCGTGAAGGTACTCCCACTAGTTGCTTTTATACAGGGCTTTTTTTCTCAGAGAATAGTTGTAGAAACTCCCCCCCAAAGAAGTCATCCTTTGTCTCTTCCCCCTACCCACCTCTGAGCACTGTCTCTTGACACCACCCCCTGCCCACCTCCCAGTACCACCCCTTTTAGAGAATAAAGAACTAAGTATCATTTTGTGCTACTAAGTAATTTGTATGGAATTTGATAGATCCCACCCTAGCAACAATAGACTCCCCCAGCAATAACAGACCCCACCACAGCAACAATGGACCCCCCGCATCAAAAAACCACCCCATTAATAGACCCTGCAGCAGCCAGCAACAATAGACCTCTCCCTCAAAAGTAGATCCCTCTCAGCAATATAAGACCCCCCAGCAACATAAGACCCCCCCCAGCCAACAACAATAGACCTACTCAACAACAATAGAACCCTACATAAAAATAGATCCCCACCAGCAACAATAGATCCTCCAGCAGCCAGCAACAATAGACCTAGCCCTCAAAAGTAGATCCCTCTCAGCAACAATTGACCCCCCAGCAACATAAGATCCCCCCAGCCACCAACAATAGACCTACTCAGCAACAATAGAACCCCACAAAAAAAAAAAACAGATCCCCACCAGCGACAATAGATCCCCAGCAGCCAGCATCAATTGACCCTCCAGCACACCTTGCCATAAAATACATTCAGTGTTGAATGTGCCGAAACTGCTACACCCGCGTTCCCCCGCGTTCCCGCTGAAAAAAAGCTCTGCTTTTATATTTCTTTACAGTATACAGTATATATAACTATATATATATATATAAGCTTTACATGGTGATACATTGTGCATGAATATTATCATACTTTGATCGATCAGATTATGAGAAACAGAGATATGATCAATAACTGACGATTGTAAGTTACAATCAAATACCAACTATGGATTGAAATCCACTTCCCCATGCGTGTCATATCGATGAAATGCGTTGTCGACTATAGATCAATTATTCCTATTGGGAGAGATCAATTAGAAAATAAATCAATCATTTATCAAAGCGTGTATGGACACTATTGGGTTAGGGAGTTCAGCCACACAGAAGCTAGGCTTAGTGTTTATCTCATGCTGCTGTGCTCATCCATGAAGCGCTGCATACACTACTCCCTTCTTGGTGAGGCCCCACTCAGGGGGAACACAGCCAGAGTAACACAAGGGAGCAGAGTCTACCTCCTCTTCTAATACTTGTATGTATATTTTTGGATGAGCGAATGCGGCAGAGGCTAATCTGTGCCAGGCATTTGTGAACGCAACTATGAACTGCACAGATGTCAGGGTTTACAGCAGGGGGGTCTTCAAACTTTCTAAACAAAGGGCTAGTTTACTGTCCCTTAGACTTTTAGGTGGGCAGACTGTGGCCAGTGTGAGTAGAAAATACCTTGGTTTCAATGGGAGTAAACAATTACCCATCTTTGGTATTAGTGGGAGGAATAGTGCCCCATATTTGGTAACAGGAGAAGGAATAGTACCCTATCTTTGGTGTCAGTGCTAGGAATGGTGCCCCATCACTAGTATCAGTGGTAGGAATAGTGCCCCATCATTGGTGTCAGTTGGAGGAATGGTGCCTCTCCATTGGTATCAGTGGGATGAATGGTGCCTCATCATTGGTGTCGATGGGAGGAATTGTACTCCATCGATGGTGTCAGTGGGAGGAATGGTGCCCCATCATTCTTGTCAGTGGGAGGATTGGTGCCCCATCATTGTCAGTGGGAGGAATAGTGCCCCATTATTGGTGTCAGTGGAAAGAATGGTGCCTCGTCATTGGTGTCAGTGGGAGGATTAGTGCCCCATCGCTGGTGTCAGTGGATAAAATATATGGGAAAAAACTATTCCCACAAAGTTTGGAGCATAAAATTGTCCAAAATGTCTTGGTATGCTGACGCCTTAAGAGTTCCCTTCACTGGAACTAAGAGGCCAAGAGGTTAGTCAAGTGCAAGCCAGTCAAGTTCCTCCACCCCAAACTCGCTCATCCATGTCTTTATAGACCTTGCTTTGTGCACTGGTCCAAATCATTTGGTGGAGGTCGGGATTAAGGTGTGGAGTTGTTTTTCAGGGGTTGGACTTGGCCCCTTGGTTTCAGTAAAAGGAACTCTTATGCCGCGTACACACGGTCGGACTTTTCGTCTACAAAAGTCCAACGGACGCTGACGGACTAAAGCTGGCTGGTAATCCGATCGTGTGTGGGCTTCTCCGGACTTTCAACGGACTTTTTTAGCCTAAAATCCGACGGACTTTAGATTTGAAGCATGCTTCAAATCTTTACGTCGTAAGTACGACGGACCCCGAAGTCCGCTCGTCTGTATGCTAGTCCGACGGACAAAAACCCATGCTAGGGCAGCTATTGGCTACCGGCTATGAACTTCCTTATTTTAGTCCGGTGTACGTCATCACGTACGAATCCGTCGGACTTTTGTGTGGTCGTGTGTAGGCAAGTCCGTTCGTTAGAAAGTCTGCTGCAAGTCCGCTGAAAGTCCGCCGGAAGTCTGTCGGACAGGCTGTCGGACTTTTGTAGACGAA
Source organism: Aquarana catesbeiana (assembly GCF_042186555.1). NCBI lineage: Eukaryota > Metazoa > Chordata > Amphibia > Anura > Ranidae > Aquarana > Aquarana catesbeiana. Next base: position 34,593,563 of record NC_133334.1, on the reverse strand, counting down.
AAGTCCGACCGTGTGTACGCGGCATTAAGGTGTCAGCATACCAAGACATTTTGGACAATTTCATGCTCCAAACTTTGTGGGAACAGTTTGGGGATGGCCCCTTCCTGTTCAAACATGACTGCACACCAGTGCACAAAGCAAGGTCCATAAAGACATGGATGAGCGAGTTTGGAGTGGAGGAACTTGACTAGCCTGCCCAGAGTCCTGACCTCAACCTGATAGAACACCTTTGGGATAAAGTAGAGTGGAGACTGCAAGCCAGGCCTTCTTATCCAACATCAGTGTCTGACCTCTCAAATGCTCTTCTGGAAGAATGGTCAAACCTTCCCATAGACACACTCCTAAACCTTGTGGACAGCCTTCCCAGAAGAGTTGAGGCTGTTATAGCTGAAAATGGTGGGCCAACTCAATATTGAACCCTACGGACTTAAGCTAGATACACATTATACAACTTTTTTTTGTTTAATTTCCTTTAGATTTACCTTCAACTATGTAGTGCAGGGACCTGCCTGATTGCCTACAATTTGAAAGTGTTTAGGTTTTACCTCATATTATATGTTTTTGGTAAATCTAAAGGAAAGTTCTACAAGCAAATTGTATAAAAGTTGTATAGTGTGTAGCCAGCTTAAGACTGGGATGCCATTAAAGTTTGTGTGCGTGTAAAGGCAGGAGTCCCAATACTTTTGACAATATAGCGTATTCTTGTCTTAGGCTGGCCGTACATGGATTGAAATTTGGCCGGATTGGCTGAATTTCAATCCATGTGTCGGCAGGCTGATTGTACAGAAGTCAATCTACCAGTCAACTTCTGTACACACAGCCTGTTGGAAGATGTCTACCTGATCAGTGCTGCTGGGTGTAACGTGGGTATGAAGCAGTGGCGGCCTGTCAAATAGACTGAGTGCCGCCCCCTCTCTCCAGCCACCCCCCCACTGCCGCCACGGCTGCCCCCTATTCATGTGTCCGGCCCCTTTCGGGTCACCGGGCATATGAATTACAGCGGCCAGGTTTTTTTTGAAGAACCTGATCAGAGCTCAAATAGGATTCAAAAAAGGGTGGCCCCAGAGCGCAGAGCATTGCGTCTGGAGTCCACCCTGGATCCTCATCCTGGCCAATCGAGAAGAAGGTATGAAACCTGTTTCCTGATTGGCCAAAACATCTGGCGATCCTATTGAACGCCTAGCGCCGGAAGGAGCAGAGAGGAGACACACTGAAGAGGAGAGAGGAGAGGACACCGAGCCCGTCACGCTGGAAGATGGCCACATCCAACCGCTGCTCTCACCTACAGGGTAAGGACAGCGGGTGGTGGTGGTGGTGGGGGGTTGTGTGTTAGTGCCGCGCCGCGGGGGGGGGGTAGGTGGCAGTTGTGCTAGTGCCTCTCCACCTGTGGCCCGGGGGGAGGGGGTTGTTTGCCGCCCCCCTCCCAAAAAAGAAACCACTAGCCACCACTGGTATGAAGCCGTCCAATGCCCTGGTGGTTGGCTGGTTATTCAGTTGCCTTTGTGATGGAAAGTTGGTTGAGACATACCTCCCAAAACTTTTTGAGATGGGAATGAGGGACACCTATCAGCAAAAGTATGCAGACTTATGACACACCCCTTGCCACGCCCCCTTAAAAGGGGAATTGTACAAAAAAGAAGATTGGGTTAAACCCACAAGTGCTTTTTTTTACCAATACTATTCCTTTATATTGGCTTTTGGAATTTACAAATGCAGCAATTTAGAAATCAGATGAAAGGTTTAGTGCTGGAAAACCCCTTTTGATAGATAAAAAGTGCATTTTATATACATCTATATAGATCAGACCAAAATGAGGGACAAATGAGGAGGAATGAGGGACAGAGGGACATTGCTCCAAATCAGGGACAGTCCCTTGAAATCAGGGACAGTTGGCTCTTGAACAGCAGGGGTGGTACTTGGCTCCGGGAGGGCGGGGTTTAATGCTGGCTTGGCTAGAGGCCCAGGCACTGGGATCCAGAATCCTATCCACATACCTCCCAACATTTTGAGATGGGAATGAGGAACACCTACTAGCAAAAGTATGTAGGCATAGGACACGCCCCCTGCCACACCCCCTTAAAGGGGACATAACCGAAAACAAAAAGGTTAAATAAATCCACAAGTGCTTTTTTTACCACTACTCTTTCTTTATATTGGTTTTTAAAGTTGACAAATGCAGCAATTTAGAATTTGGATGAAAGGTTTAGCACCTGGGAAACCCTTTGATGGATAAAAAGTGCATTTTATATACATCTGTATAGATCAGACCAAAATGAGGGACAAATGAGGAGGAATGAGGGACAGAGGGACATTGCTCCAAATCAGGGACAGTCCCTCGAAATCAGGTACAGTTGGGAGCTATGGTTGAGATTTTGCCTGAATTTTGCTGTGTATGTGTCCATCAGAGGGACTATTTCTTTCTATGCTATTAGTAAAAGGCCACAAGAGCACAACGTGTCAACAGAACCCCCCGACGGCCCAGACCAGCAGGGAATTGTAACGATTGCGACTTTTGGTGCTGCTGCAACCGTAATGTAAACTGACAGCCAGAAAAAAAAAAAAAAAAAGAAAAGAAAAGAAACCTCTTCATGGAATTTAATGGGCCTGAAAAACATCGGCAGCTTCTAAGCAGACGAGGACAGTGTGCATGTGGCACAAACTGGTTAATGTCACATTCAGGCAGGGATTTTAATGTGCCCTTTCCTGTACCGCAGCATGTGACCCCCCTGGCCTGTATTATGTGCTCTGTCTCAACTGTATGTTCTTATCACATCATCAAGATAGCATGAAATTCAATTGGGTGGAAGAGAAGTAATTCAATTCTCCCTTCTCGTGTTGACTGGTATTAGGCAGACAATGTACAGATCACTGCTCAGAACAATCCCAGCCGACTGTTGAACCCGCTGCTGAGCCACTGAGAGTAGAAGATACAGCGAAAAAAGGAGGGGATAGCTTTGTCATATACTCCTTTCCATCGCAACAAAGTAATGGTGAAAAATGGAGCCAACATTATGGCTGATTCTGATTCTAGTTTCTACGTAACAGGAAAGCGGGATAGTTTAAAGCCCAACTTTGGTCTCATCCATCCCACCGATCTCATCCATCATCCATGACTCTTCACCACCACTGCATGGTCCTCAATAGAGATGAGCCGGAATGTCCTGGGTTTGGACTTGATCGGGTTCTGCAAACTTCACAGAACCAACATCCGGATTATGGAATGAGAGGATGAAAGCAGAGGCTAATCTGTGCAAGACATTTGTGAACACAGCTAAGAAGTGCACAGATGTCAGGGTTTACAGCAGAGGTCTCCAAACTTCCTAAACAAATGGCCAGTTTACTGTTCTTTAGGTGTTGAGAGGGGGCAACCTGTGGCCAGAGTAGAGAATGTCTTGGCTTCAATGTGAGTAAAAAATGCCCTAATATTGGTGTCAGTGGGAGGAATAGTACCCTGCTGTTGGTAATAGGGGAAAGAATAGTGCCCCATCATTGGTGTCAGTGGAAGGAATAGTACCCCATTTTTGGTGTCAGTCGGAGGATAGTATCTCATTGTTGGTAACAGGGGAAGGAATAGTGCTCCATCATTTGTGTCAGTGGGAGGAATAGTGCCCCATCATTGGTGTCAGTGGGAGGAATAGTGCCCCATCATTGGTGTCAGTGGGAGGAATAGTGCCCCATCATTGGTGTCAGTGGGAGGAATAGTGCCCCATCATTGGCGTCAGTGGAAGGAATAGTACCCCATTTTTGGTGTCAGTCGGAGGATAGTATCTCATTGTTGGTAACAGGGGAAGGAATAGTGCTCCATCATTTGTGTCAGTGGGAGGAATAGTGCCCCATCATTGGTGTCAGTGGGAGGAATAGTGCCCCATCATTGGTGTCAGTGGGAGAAATAGTGCCCCATCATTGGTGTCAGTGGGAAGGAAAAGGACCCCATTGTTGTGTCAGTGGAAGGAACAATGCCCCATCATTGGTATCAGTGGAAGAAATAATGCCCCATCATTGGTGTCAGTGGGAGGAATAGTGACCCATTGTTGGCGTCATTGAGAAGGATAGTACCTCATTGTTAGATGTTAGTGGAAGAAATAGTGCTCCATCATTGGTGTCAGTGGAAGGAATAATGCCCCGTCGTTGGTGTCAGTCAGAGGAATTGTGCCCCATTATTGATGTCAATGGGAAGAATAGTGCCCTGTAGTATTGAGAGGAATCGTGTCCTAGGGGCCCTATAAAGCCAAGCAAAGGGCCACATCTGGGTTTAGAGACCACAGGTTTCATCTCTGATATAGCATTTCCCTTTAGGAAGTAGATGGTGATCCTGGATGATGCCTAAACAAAGATGTCCTTGATGGACCTCTGGGGACACTGACATTTACAGCAGTAGTTGCCATTACTAAAGTGATAGCAGCGATCTTCTGTGTTTTGTGCCATGAGGTTTACCCTCTGCACATTGACCACAGCGGGTCACTCGCTTGGCACTGTCACCATTTATGCATACCTCCCAACTTTTTGGGATGGGAATGAGGGACACCTTTTTGCAAGACATTTTGTAGACATAGGACACACCCCCTGCCACGCCCCTTTAAAGAAAAATTATACAAAAAAATGATGAGTTAAACCCATGAGTGCTTTTTTTTTTACCACTACTATTCCTTTATATTGACTTTTGACATTTACAAATGCAGCAATTTAGAAATTAGATGAAAGGTTCAGCACTGGGAAACACTTTTTGAAAGATAAAAAGTGCATTTTATATACATCTATATAGATCAGACCAGAATGAGGGACAAATGAGGAGGAAAGAGGGACAGAGGGACATTGCTCCAAATCAGGGACAATTCTCGAAATCAGGGACAGTTGGGAGCTATGATTTATGCCTTGTATTTTTTTTTTTTTAAGGTATTGTTCACCGCAATATCGCAGTCCCTCTATAAGTCGCTGATTGCCACCATTACTAGAAAAAAATAAATAAACATTCCAGTATATATCCCATAGTTTGTAGACGCTATAACTTTTGTGTAAACCACTCAATATACGCTTATTGGGATTTTTTTCCTCCAAAAACTTGTAGCTGAATACATATTAGCCAAAGAAATTAGATTTTCAGATTTTTTTTTTTTTTAATTGGATAGGTTTTGTAGCAGAAAGTAATATATATATATATATATTTATATTTATTTATTTTTTAATGTTAGTCTTTTTTTTGTTTATAGCGCAAAAAAAACCCCAAAAATACAAAGGTAATCAAATACCACCAAAAGAAAGTTCTACAGTATTTGTGGGCATGACGTAAAGGGGAAAATCTTCCGGAGGTCAAGTGGTTAAGAAAGGCTAAAAACAAGTAAAAATATATCCATCAATCAAGGAAGGATTAACATTGATCGATTCCCGTGCATGCACCATAGTTTCTCCTTGAGAAAGTGAGTTGATTGCACAGGAATCAGTCATTGTCCAGATAACTTTATTAATTGTTGTTAGCCTTTGTTAAAAAAAGTAGTATGTTTATTTTTTTTTATTGGGAATCATACTTATCTAAGTGGATGCTACATCTGTCCTCCACCAGCTCTAAGAATGAGAACCGAGCAATCAAACACCGCTAATCGCTCAGTTCTCAATGCTCCGTGAGCGACTGTTAGTCACCAACCCTCTTCTTTGTTGCCCCCCCCTGTAGGGCTGGCTCAGGCTCTCAGCGGATTGCTAAGGGGCTGAGCCAGCTGACGGTCCAGGCACCTTGGTGGATCCCGATCTTTCCCCAGCTGGGGCCAGGTCTGTGGTGTCAGCCGAAAACGGGTCACAGGAGTGCAGAACGAACTGCACTCCTGTGATCCACAGGAGGAGTACAACCAAATGAGCTTGGACTGTACTTCTTTAATTCTGCAATAAAAAAAAATAAAAAAACAGGATGTGAGTGCATCAGGATCTCATCTTCTTTGGGTTACTTTGAGTTCTTTGTGGGAGCACCATGAATCTGGCTTAGATATGAGGTCAATGGACATGGCACCTTGAAGAGGTTCCTCGACTTCAAGAATGTCTGTCTATAGCCCTCCTCACCTTTCTGTGATTGTTACAGATACTTTTTATATGAGGTGAATGGTCTGATATCTCAACGGCAACATTGGCAGGGCCAGGTTTCCCACAAGGCCTCCGGGGCCAGGTCTCAGGGCGGAAGTGGTGCAGGCGCGGCGCCGCTCCTGCAGCGACTTCCCGGATTGCCCGGGATTGTCCCTTAATTATGATCTTTGTCCCGTGTCCCGGGCACCTTCATTCCGGGACAATACAGTGTCCCGGAATGAAAAGAAAAAAAAAACGGCCCGCCTCCGCCACTCTGATATAGTTACACTCATCTGCAGCGGAACTGGTTGCTAGGCTAGGGCCGCCCCGCGTCTAGCAACCAGTGACGTCGGCTGACACGTGGGCAGTGCACCCTATGGCTGAGCAGCGCACCTCCGACTCTGAGAGGAGTTCACCCACCTCCTCTCTCCTTCTCCGCCTCCGGCCAGCAGCAGAGAGAGGGAGAGAGACCAGCCAGGCACACCAGAGCGACGAGTCACCAGGATCCAGCCTGTGCCCACTGCCCAGCCAGTGCCAGTGAGTCCCGGGGCCGCCGCCGCTGCCGCCTACTTCCGAGTCCCGCAGCCGCTACAGGGGAGCACATTGCCAGCAGCCTGACTTCTCCAGTCCAGTTCTCCTCCTGAGCCTCCCCCCCCCCCCCACGATGGGCTGCAAATTTTGAGCCGCCACTGCGCCAGACAAACTTCCAGGACCAGGTTAGGGTTTGTTCATGTGGCAGCAAATATCATTCATGACAGTGATACAGCAACTTGCTGGCAAATTCTTGTTTAGTCACTATTCAAGCCCCGGACCAGAGCACATTTTGCGATTCGGCACTGCGTCGCTTTAACTGACAATTGCGCGGTCGTGCGACGTGGCTCCCAGACAAAATTGACGTCCTTTTTTCCCACACAAATAGAGCTTTCTTTTGGTAGAGCGACATTTTTGAAAAAAAACACAATATTTTTTACTTTTTGCTATAATAAATATCCCCAAAAAATATATAAAAAACTATTTTTTTCCTCAGTTTAGGCCGATATCTATTCTTCTACATATTTTTGGTAAAAAAAAATCGCAATAAGCGTTTATTGATTGGTTTGCGCAAAAAGTTATAGCGTCTACAAAATATTGATAAAGGTGAAGCTTCAATTTCAGAGCTCTACAAAACATTCAAAGCAGACAAATTGCAGGTTATTTACCCTAATATTGATATAGCAATGCATATTTATCTTTGCACTCTGGTTACTAACTGTTCAGCAGAACGATCTTTTTCGTTGGGTCAAAAAAGACTGAACAGTTTAGCTTTACTTGTCATTGAGTCAGAACCAGGGGCAGACTGACCATTGAGCCACTCGGGCACTGCCCGAGGGCCCTGAGCCGTTAGGGGGCCCCATCAGGGTTGCAGCCTCAGTAAAACCAGGGACAGTATGTAAAAATCTGTATTTTTTTTACATCTGTCTCTGAAATGTCCCTTACCGACATCCTTTTGGTCTAAAAATTCCAAGATATAGCTGCCCCACCTCTCCAGTACCTTCTCAGCCAATAGAAACATGTCTGTGTATACTGTGTGTACATGTCTGTGTATACTGTGTGTACATGTCTGTGTATACTGTGTGATTGTATACTGTGTGTGTGTGTATACTGTGTGTGTGTATACTGTGTGGCCCCATAACCTCCTATTGCCCGGGAGCCCCATGAGTTGTCAGTCCGCCCCTGGTCAGAACTTTTAAATACTTTGTCCTACGAAGATATTATTGATGAGTTTGCCAAAAGAAAAGTTAGAACTAAAAAACTGTATGGAGTTTCTTACTGCTATAATCTTTAAAATGCATTTTCTGCATTACAGAGTATTTTCAGTCTGTACAATTAAAGCCAGTTAGTTTCAGTGTTCTCATGCGTGGAGATATGTTTTTAATTGATCTATTGTAGCAGTTATCGATAAAGGACAAGAATGGTGGTGTGTGTGTGTTTTTGGGACGATTGACAATTTTACAGCGATCAGTGCTAAAAAAAAATGCACTGATTACTGTGTAAATGTCACTGGTAGGGAAGGGGTTAACACTAGGGGGCGATCAAGGGGTTAACTGTGTTCCCTGTGTGTGTTCTAACTGTAGGGGGGAGGGGACTGACCTAGAGGAAATGACAGATCGTGGTTCCTAGCTATTAGAAACTCACGATCTGTCTCTCCTCACAGAACAGAACAGGGATTTGTGTGTTTACACACACACGTCCCTGTTCTGCCTCTCGTGCCCGCGATCGCTCGTGGCCGGCAGTCATTGCGACCGAGCATTGGCCCCCCTGCAATGCAGCAGGCATGCGCCTGCTATCCCGCTTAAAGGAGCTGACGTACAGCTATAATGGCTCGTGGGATCGTGTTGACCTGCCGCAGTATAATGACGGCGGCTGTTCGTCAAGCGGTTAATGTGAGATGTTGGGTCAAAAAGACCTCAGGTCTCACATTTACACTTTAAAAGCAATAAAAAAATAGAAAAAAAAAATTCATTTTATTTTTATACATAAAAAAAAAAAAATGAGCCCTTCAAGGCCGGAGGGTGGAAGTGACGTTTTGACGTCGCTCTGGTCTTCCAAGGGCATAGAGTCGTCTGGGGGCCATCTTGCCCTCACTCAACTTCCTGCCCATCACTCCATCGGATCCGATCGTTTCCGCTGCTGTTGAGCTCTTCCGTAAGTGGCGAATCCACCGCTGGGACAACAATTTATGTAAAAAATCGCCCACTGTGGAAAAATATACCGGGGTTATGGCAACTGGCTGCTGCCATAACACCGGATATATGATGTCAAAGTGGGGACGTATATCCACGATCTTCAAAGCATCACAATTCCAGGTATCACTTCAAGAAAGATTGACATATTGATGATAATGATGATGATTGGTCCCTAAGCACTGGGCAATAAAGGAACTATAATCTCTTATGCCCCGTACACACGATCGGATTTTCTGACAACAAATGGTGGATGTGAGCTTGTTGTCGGAAAGTCAGACCATGTGTAGGCTCTATAGAACATTTGTTGTCGGAATTTCCGCCAACAAATTTTGAGTGAGGGTTCTCAAATTTTCTGACAACAAGTTCCGATCGTGTGTACACATGTCTGACGCACAAAATTCCACACATGCTCGGAATCAAGCAGAAGGAGCCGCTCTGGCTATTGAACTTCCCTTTTTTCGGCTCGTCGTACGTCTTGTACGTCACCGCGTTCTTGACGTTCGTAATTGTTGGCCAACATTTGTGTGACCGTGTGTATGCAAGACAAGTTTGAGCCAACACCCTTCGGAAAAAAAATCCACGGTTTTGTTGTCGGACTGTCCGATCGTGTGTACGGGGCATAAGTCTTGCTGGGACTTGTAGTTTCTTGCTCTGTAGGCTACAAGTTATCCATTTCTTTATCCATTCAGTGCGTGTGAAAATTGGACAGAAACTCTCATTTTCTTAAAAAAGAAATTCTGTCGAAATGCCATATGGCGAGAAAGACTTTGAAACCGCAACCAACGCCGCTTGTCAAATGATTTACAGAACTAAAAATGAAATTTGCAAACATTTCCTCCCCTCCTGTAATAATATCATGAATCTGAAGAATGTTTTGGCCATTATGTGACAGGACCCCAATCTGTGTCTGCTGATTATAATTAGTAAATCGTATTTTTTTTTTTTTTTTCCACCGTTCGTTGGGATTGCTTTCGGATTTGGCACTACATTTAATTAAAAACAGGAATTCAGCTTAGCTTTTCAGAGGGAAGAATATGACTGTCCTTAGCTGTTCAGACCGAGTTGGCATTCTGGTCAATGGCAATAAATATCTTGACAGATACGCTATATTGTCAAAAGTATTGGGACGCCTGCCTTTACACGCACATGAACTTTAATGGTATCCCAGTCTCAGTCCGTAGGGTACTATATTGAGTTGGCCCAACCTTTGCAGCTATAACAGCTTCAACTCTTCTGGGAAGGCTGTCCACAAGGTTTAGGAGTGTGTCTATGGGAATGTTTGACCATTCTTCCAGAAGAGCATTTGGGAGGTCAGGCACTGATGTTGGAGAGAAGGCCTGGCTCGCAGTCTCCGCTCTAATTCATCCCAAAGGTGTTCTATTGGGTTGAGGTCAGGCCAGTCAAGTTCCTCCACCCCAAACTCGCTCATCCATGTCTTTATGGATCTTGCTTTGTGCGCTGGTCCAAATCATTTGGTAGATGCGGGATTATATGGTGCGGGGTTATATTTTGGGGGTTGAAATTGGTTTCTTATTTCCAGTGAAGGGAACTCTTAAGGCGTCAGCATACCAAGACATTTTGGACAATTTCATGCTCCCAACTTTGTGGGAACAGTTTGGGGATGGCCCCTTCCTGTTCCAACATGACTGCACACCAGTGCACAAAGCAAGGTCCACGCCTACATTTTGTTATGTTAAGTGATGTAATGTATTTGTATTGTATTTTTGGACGAAAACTGCACTGATTACATGAAAATCGTATGATGTGGTATCGTGCGAGAAAAATTTTTGTGTCTGTCCCTTTTGGCTAATTTCGGATGAAAGCTGTGTACTAACGATCAGATTATCGTATGATCATTTGGAAAGGGGTATTTTTTGTATGAGATTCTGGTCCTGTCTGTACTAGGCTTAAGCCCTGTCTCTGGGGCAAACTAACACTGTGACACAAATAACCCAAATGCTAGAAGTATTTTGAATGCAACACGTCACTTTAGAGAATGTCATCAGGGCGATCTTTCCTCATTTCGTTTCAGAGGAATAGAACGATTGTCTGACTTGCCCAGAGGAGGTGATAGGGAGAGAAGGCTACTGGGAAGAGAAGAGCATGGTGGAGTTTTAGATTAAAAACTAGATCACCTCGGGGGTTAAACCTGAGGTGGGATCTGGACTTGTACTTACATTAACCACTTCCCGACCGGCGCGCCACAATGTACGTCGGCAGAATGGCACGGACAGGCAAATGGACGTACAGGTACGTCCCTTTAAATTTGCCGCCGGGACCTCCGTGAGTCGGATCGCGGGTCCCCTCACAGGGAGGAAGAACGGGGAGATGCTAATGTAAACCAGCATCTCCCCGTTCTGCCTAGTGACAGTGTCACTGATCTCTGCTCCCTGTGATCGGAGCAGAGATCAGTGACGTGTCACACACAGCCATGCCCCTCACAGTTAGAAACACGTCCCCAGGACACACTTAACCCCTCCACTGCCACCTAGTGGTTAATCCCTTCATTGCCAGTGTCATTTACACAGGAATCAATGCATTTTTATAGCACTGATCGCTGTATAAATGACAATGGTCCCAAAAATGTGTCAAAATTGTCCGATGTGTCCACCATAATGTCGCAGTCATGATAAAAATCGCTGATCGCTGCCATTACTAGTAAAAAAATGAAATTATTAATAAAAATGCCATAAAACTATCCCCTATTTTGTAAATGCTATAACTTTTGCGCAAAACAATCAATAATCGCTTATTGCGATTTTTTTTTTTTTTTACCAAGAATATGTAGAAGAATACATATCGGTCTAAACTGAGGAAAACATTTTTTTTATACATTTTTGGGGGATATTTATTATAGCAAAATGTAAAAAATAATGTGTTTTTTTTTTTCAAAATTGTCGCTCTATTTTTGTTTATAGCACAAAAAATAAAAACCGCAGAGGTGATCAAATACCACCAAAAGAAAGCTCTATTTGTGGGGGGAAAAAAAGGACCTCAATTTTGTTTGGGAGCCACGTCGCACGACCGCGCAATTGTCAGTTAAAGCGACGCAGTGCCGAATCGCAAAAAGTGCTCTGGTCTTTGGCCAGCAAAATGGTCCGGGGCTTAAGTGGTTAAGAATGCCTCTCCCCAGAGCCTCCTCTCTCTCTTTTCCTTTCTCTCTTCTGTTTTTTTTTTTCACATACCTGGATTATTATTTTCATCTGTTTTATTTTTTGAATTTTATGGTGTGCATGCTTATGCATATGTCTATACGTGTATGCACGTGTGTGTACATGCGTGTGCATATTATCACTACAAGGTGTGTGAAAATTAGTGGTGTACACATGGATCACCCTATATGTATTGCAGCTGATTCTCTTTTTTGGATAATTGTCTGCGTTCAACTAAGACAATCAATGGGTGGAGCCTGTGATCTTTAGAGCTACTATTTATTTCAAAGCTTTATGTCTGTAATGTGGTTATGACTAAGGCCTTATAGGCTGAAACGCGTCAACTGACTTAATCTGTGTTTGTTCACTGTGGCTATTCATTAAAATGAAGACATTTTAACCAATTCCCGTCCGCGCTATAGCCAAAGACGGCTACAGCGCAGACCTACTTTGCTGGGAGGGCGTCCATAGACGTCCTCCGTGCTCAAGCAGCCTGTGTGGCCCCTTAGGGCGCGCGCAGCGCGCTCTGTGATCAGCGAGTCTATGAGACTCGGCTGATCACAGATCGAAGTAAGGGGTCCATCGCGACCCCTTACCATGTTATGAGCTGTCAGCCAATGACAGCTGATCATGTGATGTAAACAGAGCCGATAATCGGCTATTTTTTCTCCTCATGCTGGTAGCGTGAGGAGAGAAAAAAAAAATGCAGATCACCGGCGGCTGTGAGAGGGACATCGATCCCGATCATGGAGAGCCTCTGCAGAGGCTCCTGTGCCACCTACCAGTGCTCACCAGCGCCACCTACCAGTGCCCACAGTACCACCCATTAGTGCCCACAGTGTCACCTATCTGTGCCCACAGTGTCACCTATCAATGCCCACAGTGCCAACTATAAATTTCACCAATCAGTGCCTCATCACCAGTGCTGCCTATCAATACCACCTACCAGTGCCCATCAGTGCCACCTACCAGTGCCCATCAGTGCCACCTATCAGTGACATCAGTGCCCATCAGTGCCACCCATCAGGGCCCATCAGTGCCGTCTTATCAGTGCCGTCTTATCATTGCCTATCAGTGTCGCCTTATCTGTGCCTATCAGTGCAGCCCATCAGTGTCCATCAATGCAGTACATCAGGGCCCATCAATGCAGTACATCAGGGCCCATCAATGCAGTACATCAGGGCCCATCAATGCAGTACATCAGTGCCCATCAGTGCAGTCCACCAGTGCCCATCAGTGCAGTCCATCAGTGCCCATCAGTGCAGTCCATCAGTGCCCATCAGTGCAGTCCATCAGTGCCCATCAGTGCAGCCCATCAGTGCCCATCAGTGCAGTCCATCAGTGTCCATCAATGCAGTACATCAGTGCCCATCAGTGCAGTCCACCAGTGCCCATCAGTGCAGTCCATCAGTGCCCATCAGTGCAGTCCATCAGTGCCCATCAGTGCAGCCCATCAGTGCCCATCTGTGCAGCCTCATCAGCGAATATCAATGAAGGAGAACAATTACCCTAATTAGCTAAATTTTATAACAAACTATGAAACATGTTTTTATTTATTTTTTTAAATTTCTGTCTTTTTGTTTGTTTAGCAAAAAATAAAAACCCAAGTGGTGATTAAATACTAAAAAAGAAAGCTCTATTTGCGTGAAAAAAATGATAAAAATGTCATTTTAGTACAGTGTAGCATGACCGCACAATTGTCATTCAAAGTGTGACAGTGCTGAAAGCTAAAAATTGGTCTGGGCAGGAAGGGGGTTTAAGTGTCCTGTAAGCAAGAGGTTAAGAGCAACAACCGGAGTGCAGATCATTTTTTCTACATTACTCGACTCAGCCAGCGTCTGTGGATCGAGCACCTGGAGGCTCTGCTATCTATGTTGTGTATGGGTAATAGCACTGACTTTTCTGTTTATACTACAAACTAACACTGCTTGAGGGAACGTGGAAGCAATGGGGGGTGGGGGGGGAGGTCTACCTAGGATTGAACTAGCTAGTATTAACAGGAGGGGATGACAGAGGGAGAAACTAAATAACATAGTAGACAAGTTGTAATGGCCCAAACCCTCCACTAGATGTCAGCATACTACAGAACAAAAATAACCCGGTGCAATTCAATACAACACATACAAAATAAGTGACAGTTGAGCAAAACAATAGTTTTTATTTTTTATTAATTTTTAAATAATAACAAATTAATAGTTTAATTAATTAAAGTGATTGTAAGGGTAGTTTTTTTTTTTTTTTTTTTTTTTTAAATAACAAACATATCATACTTACCTCCACTGTGTAGCTTGTTTTGCACAGAGTGGCCCCAAACCTGCTCTTCTGGGGTCCCCCCGGTGGCTCTCGCGGCTCCTCCCCGCATCTGATAACCCCCTCTGAGAAGCGCTTCCCTGAGGGGGTTATCTTGCGAGTGCACTCCCGAGTCCAGTATTTGCGTCTATAGGCACAGAATGCCGGACTTGGCCACGCCCCTCTGTCGCCCGTGTCATTGGATTGGATTGACAGCAGCGGGATCCAATGGCTGCGCTGCTATCAATCTATCTAATCAAGAGCCGGGAGCCCGTGAAGAGAGAGCCGGCGCGTCCCCGCCGACTAAATGAAGGGGTTCAGGTAAGTAAAAACGGGGGGGGGGGGGCGGTCACTGCCAGGTGTTTTTTCACCTTAATGCATAGGATGTATTAAGGTGAAAAAACATGAACCTTTACAATCCCTTTAAATTAAAAAATTTATATATAAAAACTGAAAAAAGACACCCATACCCCTGTGTACCATGCATTCTTTTAACTTGTTGCCTTTATCAAGGGTAACCAGCAACTGCCACAAAAGCAATAAGACACGTCAACCAACTGAATAAATAAAGCTTATTGCTGTTCCTTCTTCGTCTACCAAGAAGCTGCCAACGCTCTGATGCCATTTTTATGAGTCATGATCATCGGAATGAGAGGCGCTGTGCCTGGCTACAAGATTCATCTCTATTTTTCCCTTACAATCAGCACCCTTGCCTCTTGGATTCCGCCTGCGGCTATGTGTCACTACAAATAAATTAGCTCTAAGCATTATGAACAGAGCAAAGCTTTTCAATTAGGACTGGAACATTGGAACAGAGTACTTGCAGAGCCGGGGTAAAACGGATATATTTAAAACGCGGAAAGTGGTGCTGATACTTTACTGGAGGACATGTTTGTATTAATACATACAAGGTCATTATGTCGAGTACAAGAACTTGGCTCTGCTAGCGTTCAAAAAAAAAAAAAAAAATCAATTGGCAGATGCTGCCCAAAAAGTGTACTGTTCTGACCCTTGGTGACACCCGTATTATATATATATATATATATATATATATATATATATATATATATATATATATACATATTAGAGCTATAGTAGATCATTAGAAAATGATCATTTATCAGGATTTTTAGAGAAACTATAATACATTTGGGTCAACTCAAGTAAAAAAAATAAAAAATAAAATAATTATATATATATATATATATATATATATATATATATTAGAGCTGCAGGATTCTGGTCAAAATGAGAATCACAATTTTTTTGCTTAGACTAAAAAGATCACGATTCTCGCAGCGTAAAATCTTTCACATTTTACAAACAAAAATTGGGCTAACTTCACTGTTGTTTTTTTTTTTTTTTTTTAATTAATTAAAGTGTAATTTTTTCCCAAAAAATTGCATTCATCGACTGTTGCCTCAAATATAGTGTAACATAAAGAATTGCAGCAACCACCATTTTATTCTCTAGGGTCTCTACTATATATATATATATATATACACACATATATATATATATATATATATATATATATATATATATATATATATATATATATATATATATATATATATATATATAATGTTTGGGGGTTCTAAGTAATTTTCTAGCAAAAAAAAAAATATTTTAACTTGAAACCAACAAATGTCAGAAAAAGGTTTAGTGTTTAAGTGGTTAAACCTCCCTTATTTTCAGACCAAGGTGTATTCCTTTGATCTAAAGGACAAATTGTTACACTGTTTATACTTAAGTTTCACTGCTAAAGAACATTGTGATTCTTGGCAGACTGCCCGGGTTTTTTTTCCTTTCTTTTGATGGCTGTCGACTTTAGCAGAGCAGAGAGAATTCTCTACATAGAAAGAATCGGGAAATACTTTTTTCAAGATCTTGATAACGATTCTTGTCGATTAATCATGCAGCTCTGTATATTCATATACAATATATATATATATATATATATATATATATATATATATATATATATATATATATATACAGTATATAGCTGCTTTATCCTCAGTCAGAGGCTGAGAGAGACTCAACTCTACATCCTGACATGCCTGAACTCTACCTGATCTGTACTTGCAAGGTAAAGCATCAGGTTCACTTAGAAGGTGCTGAAGAAATGGGCCTTGTCCCTGCGAAACGCGTAGAGCCACTTCCAGAGGTAATGAGAAGCCCCCTGATACCTTCTACGGTAGACATGTGCAATTTGCTTCTTTGCAAATTGAAATTCAGACAAAATTTTCTTTTTTTGGAGATTTGGATGAATCCGAATTTCCGAATCACAATAGTAATGAATTTCAACTAATCCAAAATAAATTATAATGAAACAAATCATCCGAATTTGAAATGGAAACATATTGCAATGAACAACTGAAATAAAAAACCTGAACTGAGCTCAACCATCCCTGTAAGATTATATGAACTCGTTGGATCAATTAAAATAGTGTTTATTAATGTCGAAAATAGAAAATCATATATAACATATACAATGGTACCATACTAAACAAACTACACACAATATGCAATTAAAACCAATCCACCACACAACTCCATATGTCTTGTATGTATATACAGTGGAACCTTGGTTTACTAGTAACATGGTTAACAAGCGTTTTGAAAGACAAGCAACTTTTTTTCTTAAATCCTGACTCGGTTTGCGAGTGTTGTCTCGCAAAACGAGCAGGATTCAAGCCAATGTGGTGTGCAGTACTGCATGTGGCCAGAGGTGCGGGGGCACCAGTGACACTTGGAATGGTTCGGAGCTGTTCAGAAATACTCGGAAACACTTGTAAATACTTCGTTCCTGAGTGTTTCTGAGCCTTTACGAGGGTTTCCGAGTTCAGCTGAGCTGTCCCCGAGTATTTCCGATGCTCTCCAACGCCCCCCCCCCCCCAACTCTGGCCACATGCGGTATTGCATGTAATAGAAGTCAACGCGGAACGAATTATCTTCGTTTCCATTGACTTCTATGGGGAAACTCGCTTTGATATGTGAGTGCTTTGGATTACAAGCATTCTCCTGGAACGGATTATGCTCGTAATCCAAGGTTCCACTGTACAGTATGAGCACACAATGTGGGTATTGGATAGGAGAATAGCTGTCCTTGATAATCCAATATAGTGGGAAGGAAAAAAAGCAATTGATGGGACTGGTAACTGTATGTATGTCACATGAATGCAATCTGCAAGAGACCAGTATTGAAGTCAACCCACAAAAGTGCGGTAGTGACTGTATCCAGGGATCAATGCCCAGATCATCCACAATTTTGCTGTATTGGAGGGGTATTTCCAGCTGTAATGTCCAGTGAAAGAGCCCAAGTAGGTGAAGGCAGAATCTACGGTGGTCCAGAGGAGGTACAAGTATGTTCCCAGTAAAGATGGTTGTAGTTTGGGGAAAACCTCCCTAACACCATAGATAATAGCAAATAATTAGCAATGGATAGCATATACAGTGGAACCTCGGACTACGAGCATAATCCATTCCAGGAGTATGCTCGTAATCCAAAGTACTCGCATATCAAAGCGAGTTTTCCCATTGAAGTCAATAGAAATTAAAATAATTTGTTCCGCATTGACTTCAATGGGATGCAATACCGCATGCGGCCAGGGGCGGGGGGCGCCGGAGAGCCTCAGAAATGGTCGAAAAGGCCCAAGCACACTTCGGCTGACTTCGGCAAACCTCAGAAAGACTCAGTTCACGAGCCTTTCCAAGGTTTGCCAAGGTCAGCCGAACTGTCCTCAGCGCCGATCGGCGCTGTTCGGCTCTGACGCCCCGCACCTAAGGCCAAAAGCGGTATTGTACACCGCTTTTGGCCTCAATCCTGCTTGTTTTGGGAGACAACACTTGCAAACCGAGTTAGGATTTTTAAAAATACAGTGCTCGTTTTGCGAAACGCTCGTTAACTGCGTTACTCCCAAACCGAGGTTCCACTGTAGTAGATTATCCATATGATTAAGGTAGTCCTTTTGCCAAACGCTGAATGTACAGCATTTCATATAGCAGCTCCCTCAAATGCTTCAACAGTCACATATATGTGGAAAGGAGATATACTTATCAGTCATTGTGCAAACAGAAAATCCTTATGCTGGTCATCTGGAAAAAAGTCCCATCTGTGAGCATATGTTTTCCATGTGTTTAAAGTTGAGAGTTAGAGGTGGAAAGGATGTCCGTGCCTGACCGGTTTCGCCGTTCACCGCCGGCTGCGTCAGAGGCTAAGCTTGTGATGAACTTGGGTTTTTTAAGTAGTTCTAAACCCTTACATATGCCCAATGAAGTGACTAGCTTCAGGGGATACACAGAGATGAAGCAAATCCTCCTACATACTGTAAGTTGTACCTGTTTATCTGTATATCTCTCTACATCTGTCCAGAATTTACACAGCATTTCTGACCTTCCTAGAAAGTACAGGCCGGCAACTCGACAGCTTCTCCATAGAAAATATTTATTTGAGCATTACAGCAATAACATCATCCAAAAAACCTGACGCGTTTCGTCCTCAGGCTTTCTTCAAAAGCGACATGCTTTTGATGAAGGCCTAAGGCCGAAACGCATCAACATTTTTGGATGATGTTTTTGCTGTAATGCTCAAATAAATATTTTCTATGGAGAGGCTGTCGAGTTGCCGGCCTGTACTTTCTATGGATCTTTTGTGAGCTTAATTAGCCAGAGCACCGACTACTCTGCACACCAACTATACTATATAGCGGTACAGCTTGGGTGAGTTTTTCTGTTTCTGAGCTTCGGAAAGGATCTGACGTCACACATTGCACAACAGAGATTAGAGTGTAATCTGAGACCCGAGTGGAGAGAATGGAGACCCCTCCACACACAGTGTCATAGGGACACATGCACAGCCGAGGCTACATACTTTTTCAAGGCCAGTGACTCAGAAAACCCCAAAGCCAATGGATAAGCATGACATACAGATAAATAGCATTTTAAGTAGCATAAAGCAGCCATGGCTGCCTGAATGCTTCTCCTAGTCCCGGCGTCCTTCAAAAGACTTACCTGGGATTCACTATTCATTATGTTCTGTTAATCCTAGAACTTTCAAAGGCATTATCAGTTGCCTTGGGCATGCAATTTAATTTTCATTTTAGCTGCATTTTAAATTAAAATTTCTCCAAAAAAAAAAAAAAAAACCCAAAAAACGTTATTTTTTATTTTTTAAGAGGTTACCTGCCAATGTTCTCATTTGACTCGAGTTAAATCTGGCGAATTAATAGATGCAAAGTGACACCCCAGCTGTAAACTTCTGTCGAACGGCGCCGCGTTACGGATCTAATGTCTTGTGATCATGATTTTACTGAACATCTGTGCTAATAAAAACCACATACCATATGCGCAGAGAGACAGAAACTTCTTAATAGTCACGTAAATATGACTAAGACATTAAAAGAAATATTTTGTCATATGGGTATCAATAAAGAGAAATGTTTTATTCTTCAGCGGCGCGGCGATTACACTTTTAATTAACCACCAGAGAGTGACAGAACGTAATAGTCCATCCTTGTGTCTTGAGAAAAAAAAAAAAAGTAATTTGCTGTAATTTCTGCAACTGTGGGCAGATTGGTTTCAAGGACAATGAAAGAGAATTAGGCTTAAGTGAATCTTTAGCCATTTTTTTTTTTTTATATATATTTTGGGGAAGGGGGGTTGTAATCTCATGGGGTTTAGATGGATAGGCTTATATAGTTACATAGTAATTGGTTTACTAAAACTGGAGAGTGTGAAATCTGGTGCGGACAGCCAATCAGCTTCTAACTTCAGGTTGTCCATCTAAGCTTTGGCAATAAAACCTGGAAGCTGATTGGTTTCTATGTAGAGCTGCACCAGATTTTGCACTCTCCAGTTTTAGTAAACCCAGGGCTTTTTTTTATTTAGAACATGGGGGAATGCGATCTCTGACCCCTCCAGTACTGAATGTATGTAAGAGCAAAGGGGTGAGGGGTGTGCTGGAGGGTCTATTGATGCTGGCTGCTGGGGGATTTATTGTCAATTGTGTAGATCTGTTTTTGTGTGAGGCT
The DNA here is from genome assembly GCF_042186555.1 of Aquarana catesbeiana. Taxonomy (NCBI): domain Eukaryota; kingdom Metazoa; phylum Chordata; class Amphibia; order Anura; family Ranidae; genus Aquarana; species Aquarana catesbeiana. The sequence continues at coordinate 34,573,316 of NC_133334.1, read as the reverse complement.
CTATTGTTATTAGGGGGATCTCTTGTTGCTGAGGGGGGGGGTCTTATGTTACTGGTAGGGATCTACTATTGAGGGAGAGGTCTATTGTGCATCATCTTTAGAAGAGGCTTCCTTCTGGGATGACAGTCATGCAGACCAATTTGATGCAGTGTGTGGCGTATGGTCTGAGCACTGACAGGCTGAACCCCACCCCAACCCCCCCAAACTTTGCAGCAATGCTGCCGGCACTCACGTCTATTTCCCAAAGTCAACCTCTGGATATTACACTGAGCACGTGCACTCAACTTCTTTGGTCGACCATGGCGAGGCCTTTTCTGAGTGGAACCTGTCCTGTTAAACCGCTGTATGGTCTTGGCCACCGTGCTGCAGCTCAGTTTCAGGGTCTTGGCAATCTTCTTATAGCCTAGGCCATCTTTTTTTCAGATCCTCAGAGAGTTTTTGCTATAAGGTGACATGTTGAACTTCAAGTGACCAGTATGAGAGAGTCAGAGCGATAACACCAAATTTAACACACCTGCTTCCCATTCACACCTGAGACCTTGTAACATTAACGAGTCACATGACACCGGGGGGGGGATGGCTAATTTGGCCCAATTTGGATATTTTCACTTAGGGGTGTACTCACTTTTGTTGCCAGGGGTTTAGACATTAATGGCTGTGTGTTGAGTTATTTTGAGGGGACAGCAAATTTACACTGTTATACAAGCTGTACACTCACTACTTTACATTGTAGCAAAGTGTCATTTCTTCAGTGTTGTCACATGAAAAGATAGAATAAAATATTTACAAAAATGTGAGGGGTGTACTCACTTTTGTGAGATACTGTGTGTGTGTGTATATATATATATATATATATATATATATATATATATATATATATATACAATTTTTCTTTTTTTTTTACTTGAGTTGACCCAAATGTATTATAGTTTCTCTAAAAATCCTGATAAATGATCATTTTCATCTAGTAAATATTTCCATTTATTTCTATTATTTATTTATTTCTATTTAATTTCAAAATATTAAACTCATATATATATATATATATATATATATATATATATATATATATATATATATATATATATATATAGTATAATCCATCCAGTGGGCATCCATATAATGTTATTCCATATAAATTTAAAATATGTGCCCTATCTTTTTTTTTTTCTTTAACTTAAATATACGATCTTTGCTTCAGAAATAAACTTTTAATGCTGCAGAAAGCATTCCCAGAGTACTATAGATTAGTTAGCTTAGCTAAGAAGACGTCACAGCAGCTAAGCTTGCTTTGAGGCTCCCAATATCTCATTGAAACTTTGTACTGAGCTCATTAATAAAGGATAAGTCAGTGCTCTGTTGATTCATTGAATTTTCTTTTAGAGCAGCTGAAAATGGATGGAATAATGATGGTATGAGGAGACTAGAGATGGTTGGATAGACTACATTATGTCATAATGCAAAAAAATATTCCATTTTAAATATTTTATATTTTACGGACTACACAATAAAAAAAAAATAAAATAAAAATTTTAAAGAAATGTTACTATTATAGCATTCATTCAGAGAACATATCTACATACTAGATACATACTAGGTAGCTGTCTATTGTAGACATACAAAGTTATTATTTTTTTTTCTTGTTTTGTTGAGTCCTTCTGGTGTGCCAGACTGAATTAATAATAAAATAAAGGCGCGATGTGAAAGGACGTAGAAAATCACAACAACAACGACACTGAATAATTCATGGTTCAGCAACAAACTCATCGATGTGCTTGGTGATTTTGCTTCAATATTTCATCTATGGTGTAAAACTTTGAGTGTTATGCATCTCTGGCCCCTGGGGGGCTATGCGGGAGTGTGGTGTAAATGGATCTCAAAAAGCATTTTAGTGTTTTTGAACTCGAGGGAGCTGGAAATACCAAACTCTGATAAAACCTTTTTTTTTTTTTTGTTTGTTTGTTTTTTGTTTTTGTTTTTTAAATCTATGCTGTACTCAAAGCACCTTTAGAGCAATAGCCTGGAGAAAGAGTTAAATTTTTTAGTAAATATCACAACATTAAAGAGAACCTTTTCACTCCCCGGGCATGTGATATTCTTATGAGCTATTTGATTTGCTGTATCAAACACACACTTTTTCCTTTCTCTTTCCTCAAAATGTAAAATTTAAACTATTATTGATATGCAAATGTTGACTTTTTATCGAAAGTCAACAACTAAGACCTAATTTCCATTATTAACCACTACCCCCTTGCTACTGACTAATGCAGGGAGCAGTGTCACATGATAGTCAAAGAAAGGGCAGAGGTGTTTGATATGACATGGGCTGCGATTGCTTGCCTAGCTTTACATTCACTATGCTGTAAGAAAAGCATAATAACAGTGCCCAATGGGGAAAAAGCTGGGCCTTGGAGGACTGCCTGGAGCAAAGTTTTGGTTCACTGATTATCTGTTAGTATGTTTTTTTAACAACTTCAATACAGGGCACTTTCACCCCCTTCCTGCCCAGGCCAATTTTCAGCTTTCAGCGCTGTCACACTTTAAATGACCCTTGCGCGGTCATGCAACGCTGTAGTCAAATTACATTTTAATAAAAAAAAATTTGAGACAGATAGAGCTTTTTTTGGGTGATATTTAATCGCCACTGGTTGTTTTATTTTTTGCTAAAAGAACGTAAAAAGACTAGAAATTTCTGTTAGAAAATTTAGGTGAGGTGGCACTGATGGGCACTGATGAAAAACAATAGAGGAGTGCCCCCAGGATTTTACGGGCCAGGGATATCTCGAAGTAGGAGATTAGAGAACGTAAATGCAAAAATACAAATAATTTTATTGGAGAACAAATATATAGTTACATAGTAGGTGAGGTTGAAAAAAGACACAAGTCCATCAAGTCCAACCCATGCGTGTGACCATGTGTCAGCGTTACATTACATATCCCTGTATATTGCGGTCATTCAGGTGATTATCTAATAGTTTCTTGAAGCTATCAATGCTCCCCGCTGAGACCACCGCCTGTGGAAGGGAATTCCACATCCTTGCCGCTCTTACAGTAAAGAACCCATTACGTAGTTTAAGGTTAAACCTCTTTTCTTCTAATTGTAATGAGTGGCCACGAGTCTTATTAAACTCTCTTCTGCGAAAAAGTTTTATCCCTATTGTGGGGTCACCAGTACAGTATTTGTAAATTGAAATCATATCCCCTCTCAAGCGTCTCTTCTCCAGAGAGAATAAGTTCAGTGCTCGCAACCTTTCCTCATAACTAAGATCCTCCAGACCCTTTATTAGCTTTGTTGCCCTTCTTTGTACTCGCTCCATTTCCAGTACGTCCCTCCTGAGGACTGGTGCCCAGAACGGGACAGCATACTCCAGGTGCGGGCGGACCAGAGTCTTGTAGAGCGGGAGAATTATCGTTTTATCTCTGCAGTTGATCCCCCTTTTAATACATGCCAATATTCTGTTTGCTTTATTAGCAGCAGCTTGGCATTGCATTCCATTGCTGAGCCTATCATCTACTAGGACCCCCAGGTCCTTTTCCATCCTAGATTCCCCCAGAGGTTCTCCCCCCAGTGTATAGATTGCATTCATATTTTTGCCACCCAAATGCATTATTTTACATTTTTCTACATTGAACCTCATTTGCCATGTAGTCGCCCACCCCATTAATTTGTTCAGGTCTTTTTACAAGATTTCCACATCCTGCGGAGAAGTTATTGCCCTGCTTAGCTTAGTATCGTCTGCAAATACAGAGATTGAACTGTTTATCCCATCCTCCAGGTCGTTTATGAACAAATTAAATAGGATTGGTCCCAGCACAGAACCCTGCGGAACCCCACTACCCACCCCTGACCATTCCGAGTACTTCCCATTTATCACCACCCTCTGAACTCGCCCTTGTAGCCAGTTTTCAATCCATGTACTCACCCTATGGTCCATGCCAACGCACCTTATTTTGTACAGTAAACGTTTATGGGGAACTGTGTCAAATGCTTTTGCAAAATCCAGATACACCACGTCTACGGGCCTTCCTTTATCTAGATGGCAACTCACCTCCTCATAGAAGGTTAATAGATTGGTTTGGCAAGAACGATTCTTCATGAATCCATGCTGATTACTGCTAATGATATCATTCTTATTACTAAAATCTTGTATATAGCCCCTTATCATCCCCTCCAAGAGTTTACATACTATATACAAAGCAAATTTTAAAACCAAATAGCGATAGTCATATGGTTTACAGTGTACATCTAAATACTGAATCGGAAGGTTGGTCTTGGGGTGATAGACCCAATATTCACAAGAATTTCAGAAATCCCCACATGTTTCGGAAAATAATTCCTTCTTTAAGGGCTCATTTAGTGCAGACTGTACTGTCTAACATCAAAAGATAGTAAGAGAATGTTAGAACTATAAATTTTGTGTATAGACATTTTGTTGCATATATGTAGTAAAGAAAATGTTTAAAATGATAAAATTAAGTATTAAAGATTTGTGAAGGGCAGCAGTTCAATACATGGCACGGGGGATAAATTGGAACTAACAGGCGAATAACTGTGAGTACAACACATACTTACAAAAAGACCATCAAGAAAGATGGGCACTGATAGGCTGATGGGCACTGATGAGACGGCACTGATGAGGAGACACTAATATACAGCACTGATGGGCACTGATAGGCAGCATTTATGGGCACTGATGGGCGACATGGATAGGCAGCACTGACTGGCGGCACTGATGGGTGGCACTGATGAACAGGCACTTATAGACATCGAAAGGCGGCACTGACTGGCATTACTGCTGGGCACTGATTGGCATCACTACTGGGCACTGGTGGGGCTGCCCTGATAATCTGGGCACTGATGGTCAGTGCCCTGATCATCTGTGCAGATCTTCCCTGTGAGGAAACGCCGCTGATCGGCTCTCCTCTCTTCCACGCTGTCAGCGCCATATGACGTTGTGCCAGAAGGAGAGAGACACCCTGCTGTCGTAATTTGTCATCACGGTGGGTGGGAGGAGGTTAAAATATAGACCTTGCAAAATAGTTCTATGTCCTAAAAGCTATTAAAGCCTAAAGTAGAACTATAGCAAAACTTTTGTTTTTTCATTTTGGATAGAGTAAGGGAGGGTTATAACCACCATCTGTGCCCCATTTGGGAAATTTTCTTCACTTCCTGTCCCATAACCAAAACAGGAAGTGAGAGGAAATCCCTGCAAACTAAGGGAATCCCTTCCGCCCCAGGTCACCAGGACTAGTGTCCCAATTGGAAGATTTCCCCTCTATTACTTTTCTGGGGACAACCCAAAATCTGGGATTTCTTTTTATATTCACTTTCAATGATAATAGTAAACAGAAGAAATAGAGAGGGTGAATCTTCCTAACAGAGACACAGTCAGCGATAAAAACCTTATAGGTGTTCTAATCCATCTTAACTCTAAAACAAAAAAAAACAAAAAAAAAAAGTGTTGTCTTTAGTTATACTTTAAATCTGCCAATTTACTAAAATATTAAAATACCCTCCCCTCATCTAATAAAGGATTAAATGCTCAATTTTTTTAGGGCAGCGTTTCCCAATGTCAAGTACATTTCTTAGATAATATAGCTGTCATAAATGCCACACTATTTAAATGTATTTAAAGCACCCCTGCAAGGTTAAAGGAATCCTAAAAACATGACCTGTTGGGGGGTACCTGAAGGCTGAAGTTCAGACCCACTGTTGGGTACGATATGGGACAATACTTAAATGAAGCTGGGTTCACACTTAATTCGCATGCGGCTCACAGCAGGGGTCCGGTACGTCATTGTTCTTAGTTTCAGGTACGAATCGGGCCCAAATTTTTGCCTGAATTCGGACCTGAAAGGGAGATGTGTGCTCCAGGTTGTATGAACCGGCTCCATTGAGAGCCGGGCACGCTCTCCTGTTATGCAAATTGGATGCGGGGAAAACCGCATCCAATTCGCACTAGTGTGAACCCAGCCCCATGGATCCCCCCAAAGCAGCTTTTCAATGTACAATGCATGACCAGCAGCCATATTATCTGGTGGTGACCTACCTCAGTGTTTATAGCCTTGGAGCAGAAGTCTTGTCCAAGCTGTTGAACCTGTGGAGTAAATTCTTTCACACTTATATGGGACAAACCCTTGTCATTGGTAACCACAGTGGTGCAGTCAGCATCAGGCAAAATCTTTGCATCGGATATTAAATTCTGAGATGCGTACAGAGGAGTGCCTAGAACAAAAGTTCATCTGACTTGAAGGACTTTTTGAAACACTCAATGGTTTTTAGAGTATCAGATACAGCCAACGAATTTCCATGGAAAAGACTTTAGTGCCTTCAGGTGATGTTAGTTTTCATGGGGGGGGGGGGTGTTCTAAACCCAAAAGAGGTTGGCTGTATCTGATGCTCTTAACCAACAAGTGTTTCCAGTGTTAATAAAATCACCACAGAATGCACTAAGGGACCTGTGTTAAGGCTTGAAGAAGACTAGCGTCACCTGATGGCGCTAAGGGCTTTTCCCCCTAAATTAGTTGGCTGTATCTCTTAACCATCAAATATTTCAAAAAGTCCCTCAAGTAAGATAAACTTTTACAGCAGACACTCTGCTGTACAAATTCAAGAATTTACCATCTGGCATGAGCTCCCTTTGTCCCTATTAGAGAGGTATCAGCCTAGGTCCTGAACAGGATCCACTTATATACTATAGTTCAATCACTGATCTGCTTCTTTGGAGGAAAAATCACTTCATGGTAGAACCATCAGAACCACTTTTCACTCCTATTGGTCCTACAATATCACACACATCAAAGATCTCTACGACTCTATACAAGATCACCACTGTCAGAAAGTGGTTGGAAGTCTGAACATATACCCTTGATTAGTCAATGGATCAATGCAACTAACAATATATGGACCATGGAACATCTCACCATGTCCTTACAAAAGCAAGAGGAATGCTTTTGAAAGACGTGGTTTTATTGGACTCAGTTCCAATTTTCAACATTGTATAAGGAATTGCTGGCTACTGAACCCACTTATCTTGGCATTATACTCATTGCCTTGTGTCGAGAATCCTAAAAAACTTGGAGGGGTTAATCCTTTTTTGATACCCTCACAGGCAACTTTTTATATACTTTTATCAGCAGAGCTATCGTTTTTGGGCATCTCCATGATATAGCCAATTAAAACGGATTAGGGTTATTGTGAAACAGAGCCTTCCGAAGAACCTATATATGTATAAGAAGCCTGTTTTTTCATTGCTTTGCCTACTGCAAATGTTCTTTGGACATATTGTTTGTTATTGTTGCCTACCAAAAATATAGAATTAAAAAAAGAAAAAAAAGAAGAAAGAAAACAAGTAGTAGGCGCCTGGATGGGAAAGGGGGAGCATAATTTTAGAATACCTAGGGAGGGGGGCTGGGAGGTTTATATTTCAATATGAACCTCTCCTTTAATGATGCACTAATAATAATAATAATAACCTACAGAAAGCAGTAACACAGAGCAACCAGACATGACCCATCACCACTTTTACAAAAAGCAAATATACTGTAACTCATAGAAACATGTTTCCACCTACCAATGTCACACTGAAGAACTTATTCTGATTGTTTGCTCTTTGTCTTACTTAATACTTCTATGTTTTTTCCCATAATTCTCAAGTGTACTGTATCATATGATAGGAGTGACAGCTTTGCCTCTCAGTCAGCAGCAGACACAGAGCACGACATATTGTTCCTGACCCAGACACTAGCGTAAGAGCATCATGCCACGAGAGACCTCTCGCTGTCCTAGAATGCAATGATTTTCTGTCATTTTTGAGATGATGCTATGAAAATATCAATATACTTATAGATAAGAAGGATGTGTGTTTCTTCTCCTTCCAATGACACCCAGGGCTACAGCTAATTAAGTTTAGCTATACTTTTTCTCTCTAAATATGAAACTTTTTTCCATGTGTTAAGTTCTATGTAGGGATGAGCAATAAAGGTTGAATGGATTGACATTCAACTTGAATGACTCTTGTTTGGACACAGTGAGATTAAAAGATCTGTAAATAGGGGGCCTATGCCCTTTATTGGACAATGTGACTTGTGTGGGTTTGAGGTGGATTCTCTGGCACGCAGCTTTCCAGCCTCGGAGGAAATTAGTGCAAGAGGCTTTGAGGTTGAAGCCTGGTACATGTACAAGGAAGCCTAGAAGTTGGCCCCTGCTGGCACAAAATGGTCATCTGTTGCACTGAACGTTTTGGCCTATTGAGAGTTAGGAGTGAGTGCCTGAAATAATACATGATTTGTGTGTGTGTATCACAGGTGACATTCAAATGACTGACAGTGGACCATAGGGGGTGATCATGCTTAGGAGGTAAGTTGAGGGAACCTTTTTGAGATAAAAGATGTGTTCCAGCATCCAGTAGTAGCTGGACAGTATCAATAACTCACCAGAGAGGCCAGTTCTTCTTGTATGGGTTGACCATGGGAAGACGTTCCCTAAGGAGTAGCAAGTATGTAGATATGAGCTGTGTCACATTTCCCAGCATGAGTTCTGCAGTAGCTTTGATGGTCGAACCCTGCAGATACCCAGTTTAGAGGTGTTATCAGTAGGAGTTAAGCCAGGCGTTTTGGGTAGACTTCTTGCTCCATGAGATTGGTGACTGCCCTTTCTTGGAATGTTTGCAAATTGCACGCTAGAAAGTTCCATCTCAGCCATGGGTTATGTTGGTGTTTTCGATAAATTCTGCCTATGTTACCAGAATGTGCTGCTTGTCCTGCAAGTGACAGCACAGTTCTGTTCTTGCACAGCTATAGATTGTTTAAGTATACTACATAAACAATGGACAAAGGGGGTTCCAGACACACAAGTATCTTGAGAAGATATCAACTAACCTTAGAGTACGGGACTTTAGACTCGTCCTAATTCTGTATAATGCAACTTTCTAACTCTTCTTTACACTAAGGAAATTGCTCTTTGTTCTTACCTGTGTCTCCACTGGAGAGATTTACAATCACTTTCTATTCTGTCATTAAGTGGAAGGAAATCTCACCAACAGGGGCAAAATGGACAAAGGCTCTAACCCTAACTCTGTCCAAAATGTAAAAGTTAAATTCAAATTTTTATGGACCTTGTGTTGTGCCCTTTCACCTCCTGGGTATCCCTACTGTATTTTTAATGGGATGTACAACCTTTCTAAATTATAGGGCAACTTGGGAAGTGAGAGGGGTTGGGCCAAGTATGACCTTTACAGTGAAAGTTGAGATTTGCATATAACGTCCAACTAACTATACCTCTGGACATTGTGCTTGCCTTACCCCTTGCACCTGGCAAGGCAAATACAAATCCTCTTACCAACCCCCCATCACTCATCCCAGCAAAAATTCACTCGCAGCTAAAATCTTTGTTTTCTGCCCCCCTACCCCCTCAAGGTCATATGGCCCCTCAGAGCAATTTTTTCTCCCTGAAACCCTAAAACAGATCAGAATGGCTCAATACAGGGATACATCCTTCCTCCTGACTCTTCTTCTTGTGCATGATACATGTCAAAGGTGAGGAGGAGCCTAGTTTCCCTTGGCTCAGAAGTGTATTGCTGTTACAAGCAGTCAGTGGGGAAAAATGCCGGCTGCTGCAGGGGGCAGGGGGGAGTTTGTGAGGCAATGGACCAGCGGCACAGGAGATGGGGGCAGGTGCCCTGGGTGTCGGGTGCTAGTGCACCCCTGCCAAGTAAAATTGTGGAACCAAGTGGTAAAACTTGTTCCACCACTGGGCTCTGGATCTTTTGGCACCCCTAATAATGTTGTGCCCTGGGCAACTGCACCTATGGCCCTGCTCATGCCACATGTTTGCCTCTAGATCTACCATCATGTTTCCAAGCATTTTGTTACTGAAGGTAATCTCCCCCATGCATCTTTCTTTATGTTCTAAAGTTGATCTTCAGGTTTTCTGTGACTTTAAATAGTTTGTTTTGACCAGCTTGGTCCAAACAAGCTATTTAATGTCACAGAAAACCTGAAGATCAGCTTTAAACACCTAGGTTTGAGACAGGTTCGCTTTAATAAAGCCCCATAGCCTAATGATCACATGTTTATTGCTTGACCTTGCTTGCTGTCTCTTACCAAAAGGGATTAACGAGTGCCCCATTTTCCAAGGCTTCCTCCATTACTTTGATGAGCAATTAAAATGCTAATTAAAAAACAATAGGAAAGTCAATACTCAGAAGGTTATGATATAATAGGATCTTGCTAACTTGCTGCTATTGGATGAGATTAGAAGGTCACAAAATATAAGAGATGACCGTACGAGTCTTCCACAATTAATGCGGATTTCGCTTAGATCCCTCGCAAAGGCTGTTTATGTGTTTATTAATTATGTTTCGCTACTTCTAATGATTTTTGACTGTTCTGATCCCCAATTTCTTTGAAGTTAGCTTAATCAATAGTCAGTAGTAACCCGCTTGCGAAAATAATTCTGCTAATGAAGGAGGAATCTGTGTGGTGGAAGAAATTACTTTTTTCTTCACAAAAACAGTAATTAACTGTTTGAATATACTTATTACACTCAACATCTTTAAATCTATTTCCAGTTGGATTAACATTTTTTAGTTGGAAGATGAAATTTTGTTTCTAACAAGATTATTTTTTGTAGAACTTATTTTAACCAGTTCTGGACCAGCCGCCGCAGTTGTGCTGCGGCAGATTGGCTCGGCTGGGCGAAGCGAAGTTACCTTACTAGGCGGCCGCGATGATCAGATTTGCTTCAGAACCGATCAGTCTCCAGGCCCAGGCCAATGATTTCTGGCCTGGACCTGGTGATCAATTCTGGTGAATGAAATCCTTCTCCTGCCTGTGTAAGTGTAAACACAGGCAGGGAAAGTGATGTCATCTCCCCTCATGGAACTCTTTTCGTTCCAGAGAGAGGAGAGAAGACATCTCACAGTAAGTTGCACCAACACTACACTGACACAGTACACATAGGCACACTTATCACCCCCCCGATCACCCCCCGATCGTCCCTCCCCCCCCAGTTAACCCCTTCACTCCCTGTCACAGTGTCACCCAGTGCAGTGTTCATATGTTTTTTTGATCACTGTACTGGTGTCATTTTTGACAATCAGTGTTAGGGTACTTAGTAGTAGTCCCAGATACGTCTAGAGACCCCCCTAAACCCCCAAATAAAGGTTTAACCCCTTAATCACCCCCTGTCACCAGTGATCACTGTATTAGTGTCACGGGTGACATTGGTTATTTTTTTATAGCGTCAGGGCACCCGCCGTATATTACCTAATAAAAGGTTTAACCCCCCTATCAGGTTTTAGCGTCAGTTAGGGTCTGCGTCGCCCCAGGCAGTGTCAGATTAGTGCCAGTAGCGCTATCACCCACGCACGCACCATACACCTCCCTTAGTATTATAGTGTCTGAACGGATCGATACCTTTGATCTGATTAGAACTATATTAGCCGCCCCAAAAGTTTAAGGTTCCCAAAAATGCAGCGTTAGCGGGATGAGCCCAGATACCTGCTAGCACTTGCGTTTAGCCCCTCCTCCCAGCCCACCCAAGTGCAGTATCAATCGATCACTGTCACTTACAAAACACTAAACACATAACTGCAGCATTTGCAGAGTCAGGCCTGATCCCTGATCGCTGGCAGTCAGGTGCTCTTTTTTCCTGTGAGTCGCTTTAGTGTACCAGTAAATTTAGAGGCCAAAATGTCCAATCGAAGGTAGACTAGTGAAGAGGCCTACACGTTTCTGAGCCTGACAGATGAGAGTGAAGTGGAAGTCACTCATCTGTCCGATTAAGGCTCACGATACGAACCAGTAGACAGCAGCGGCACCCTGACAGATAGCTCTGACGACAGAGTAGTGGTCCCTGCCAAGGTCAGGCGTACCCGACCCCGTTCTTCTGCTGTTGTTGAGGTGCAAGAACCGCAGGGTTCTCATATGGAGAAGAGAGCCAGTACTAGTGCCGCTCATCCTTCCGGTGAACTGGCAAACACCAGCGGCCTAGTACATCCTGGTTGTACATCCAGCACTGCAGTAGCACTTGGTGATGTGGCGAGTCCCATAAATGCATTTCAAGCTGGTGAGGTGGCTGGCACAAGTAGAGTCCCGCAGCCACCAAGAAGACAAACACAGGCCCGTCGAGCCCATAGTTCCCTTCCTGCTGCATTTGCCAATCCAATTTGGGAGCCCACCACTTCTGCAGCACCCTTACTTCCCCCATTCACTGGCCAACACGGAATTCAGGTGGAAACAGTTGACTTTACGTCACTTGATTTTTATTCGCTGTTTTTCATGGAAGATCTCTATAGATCTATTGTGGACCAAAGCAATTTGTATGCTGGTCAATTCATCGCCGCTAATCCCCAGTTGGCCCTTGCAAGAGATTGGAGACCAGTAACGGTCTCCGAAATTAAGACCTTTCTGGACCTATCCCTCCTCATGGCCATTACTAAAAAGGTTGAGTTGCGGTGATATTGACCCAATTAATCATATGCCCATGTTCTCTGCCTCCATGACCAGGACACAATACGAGCAGATCTTGCAGTTCATGCATTTCAATGACAATGAACTCTGTCATCCTTGGGATGACCCTGGATACGATCGGCTCCACAAAATTTGCCCCCCCGTAAACCACTTCAACCAACAGTTTGCAGCCTTGTTTACTCCCGATCAAGTTGTCTGCGTTGGTGAGTCCCTGATTATGTTTTCTGGCCGCTTGTCTATCAAACAGTATCTTCCCAGCAAGCTTGCCAGATATGGGGTGGGAAACAGGCTATATATATAGTTTTATGGTTTACGTAGAGCCCGAGAACTGCCCAGACTACATAGGGAGCGCTGGTAGGATTGTGTGGGACTTGGTGTCACCCTTTTTCGGAAAGGGGTACCACTTGTACGTGGACAATTATTACACAAGCATGCCACTTTTTAGTCACCTTTTTGATTGTGGAATTGGCACATGTGGCACTGTGCAATCTAATTGCCGGGGATTCCCCCAACAGCATGTAGAGTCCTGACTTAGACGGGGGAGAGCCTGCTTGAAATGTAATAATTTGTTAGCAGTGAAGTGGAGGGATACACGGAATGTTTTCGTTCCGTCCTCTCTTTACACAGATACGACTGTCTGAATTCCTGTGGCGACTGGTGTTGTGGAGAGATCCCTCTCTGTCCATGAATACAACCTTAACATGGGAGGGGTAGACCTCAATGACCAGCTGATGACGCTGTACCTAATTGCCCATAAGGCCAGACGCTGGTACAAAAAAGTGTCTGTATATTTATTCCAATTGGCTCTGCTGATCCTTCCTTAAATTCCAGGAAGAGATCACAGCCCTTCTGTTTTCCAGACGGTGCTGTGGCCCACCTTCCCAACACAAATGCAGTGAGCTGGCTGCATGAGAAGCATTTTCCGTATGTCCTCCCTGGTACCCCTACCCAAAGTAATCCCCAAAGAAGATGTTGCGTCTGCAGAAAACCTTATTAGCGTAGGGTACAGTATTGCACAGTACTAGGGCACCCCTTTACAGGGTCTCAAAAGATGAGATGGCCATCACATCCCTAATCTGGAACTTTTACAGTTTATATAAATTGCAAAAAAATTTAAAAAACACACAAAAACACAAAAAAAATTAATAAGTCAAAAATAGTTGGTGGTTTTATTTTTCTTCTCTGTCTATTGTTCTCTCTCTTATGTTCGCTCGCTATTGTCTGCTCTATTGTTCGCTCTCTATTGTTCTATATCTAATGTTTGAATTTTTACTAGGTTTTATTGTTAAAAGGTATTTGCTTTGCAGGTATGGTATATCTTACTGTTATACTTTAATGTTACTTTGTTTTATTGTTAACCATCATTTGCTTAGCAGGTACGCCATTCAGCTGCAGCACGGGTTTATTTATTCTGACAGCAACAGCGTTTGCTCCCACAATACGTAAAGCCGTGACTCCAGCACTACAGGAGGTGATTTCACCACCACAGTTAAAAAAAAGAGCAAATATGCCGGAGTATGGGGGCAGGGGTGCAGGAGCGATTTGCTTCTATCATTAGGGGCGGACTGCCCCCATGCTTCGGCATATATTTTTTAGGCACAGATTACGCTAAAAAATCAAGTTGTTTTATTGAGTTCATGTTTTATTGTTACCATTGTTTGCTTTTCAGGTACGCCATTCAGCTGCAGCACTGATTTATTTATCTTGACAGCAACAGCTTTGCTCTCACGTAAATCAGTGATTCTAGTGCTGTAGGAGGTGATTTCACCACCACAGTTAAAAAAAAATGGTGCATGTATGCCCATCATTAGAAGTGGGTGGATGAAGGGCAGTATTCTATTGGTGGGCATACCCAACGATCAATCTCTTTTTTTCGTTCAGTCTACAGGCTGCATGAAAAAAAGAAAACAATAAATGCCCAACAAGGACCAGCAACGTACTGGTATGTTCCTGGACTTTGAGTGGTTATACCAGAATTATGGCTGCAGGTTTAGGTATCATTATGGTATCATTCTTTTCAGACAGCGGTCGGCTTTCATGTAAAAGCAATCCTAGCAGGTAATTAGCCTCTAGACTGTTTTTTCCATCAGTGGAAGGGAATGTCCCTCCTCACACCCTCTTCCATCTTCCATGGTTTTCTCAGGCACTCCTGACCCAACAGGGAACCTGAGAATGCACCGGTGGTTCCGCCAGCTGACCATAGAGCTGATCAGAGACCAGAACAGCTCAAATCATCTCTATGGCCTAAGAAACTGGAAGCTATGAGCATTTCATGACTTAGGTTTCGCCGGATATAAACAGTGCCATTGGGAAATTGGGAAAGCATTTTATCACACCGATCTTGGAGTGGTCAGATGCTTTGAGTGCAGAGGAGAGATCTAGGGTCTAATAGACTCCATTTTATTCAAAAAAAAAAATGCCTGTCACTACCTATAGCTATCATAGGGGTTATTTACATTCCCTGAGATAACAATAAAAATGATTAAAAAAAATATGAAAGGAACAGTTTAAAAATAAAATAAAAAAGCAAAATAAATAATAATAATAAGAAAAGCACCCCCCCCCCCCCGTGCTCATGCGCAAAGGCGAACGCAAGTGTTGGTCTGGTGTCATATGTAAACAGCAATTGCACCATGCATGTGAGGTATCACCACGAAGGTCAGATCGAGGGCAGTCAATTTATCATAGACCTCCTCTATAAATCTAAAGTGGTAACCTGTAAAGGATTTTAAAGGCTTTTAAAAACGTTTGTAGTTTGTTGCCGCTGCACGTTTGTACGCAATTTTAACGCATGTCGTTTTTGGTATCCATGTACTCGACATAAGATTATCTTTTTTATTTCATCAAACATTTGGGCAATATGGTGTGTTTTAGTGCATTAAAATGTAAAAAAGTGTTTTTTTTTCAAAGAAGTTGCGTTTGAAAAATCACAGCGCAAATACTGTGTAAAAAAAAAAGTTGCAACACCCACCATTTTAATTTGTAGGGTCTTTGCTTTTAAAAAATATATAATGTTTGGGGGTTCAAAGTAATTTTCTAGCAAAAAAAAATATTTTCTCATGTAAACAAAAAGTGTCAGAAAAGGCTTTGTCTTCAAGTGGTTAGAAGAGTGGGTGAAGTGTGACATAATCTTCTAATGTTGTGCATAAAATGCCAGGACAGTTCAACCCCCCCCCCCAATGACCCCTCTTTATAAAGTAGACACCCCAAGCTATTTGCTGATAGGCATGTTGAGTCCATGGAATATTTTATATTTTGCCACAAGTTTCGGGAAAATTACAAACTTTTTTTTTTTTTGCACAAAGTTGTCACTAAATGATATATTGCTCAAACATGCCATGGGCATATGTGGAATTTCACCCCAAATTACATTCTGCTGCTTCTCCTGAGTACGGGGGTACCACATGTGTGAGACTTTTTGGGAGCCTAGCCGCATACAGGACCCCGAAAACCAAGCACCGCCTTCAGGGTTTCTAAGGGCGTAAAATGGTGATTTCACTCCTCACTACTTATCACAGTTTCGGAGGCCATGAAATGTCAAGATAGCACAAAACCTCCCCGAATGACCCCATTTTGGAAAGTAGACACTTCAAGCTATTTGCTGCGAGGCACGTTGTGTCCATGGAATATTTTATATTTTGCCACAAGTTTTGGGAAAATGTTTGTTTTTTTCTTTTTCTTTTTTTACACAAAGTTGTCACTAAATGATATATTGTTCAAACATGGCATGGTTATATGTGGAATTACACCCCAAAATACATTCTGCTGCTTATCCTGAGTACGGGGATACCACATGTGTGAGACTTTTTGGGAGCCTAGCTGTGTACAGGACCCCGAAAACCAAGTGATTTTACTCCTCACTACCTATCACAGTTACGGAGGCCCTGGTGAGTAAGAGAAATACATTTTTCTTTTTACAATTTATAAAACTTTGTGACAAAAAGCGAGATCTGCAAAATACTCAATGTGCCTCTCAGCAAATAGCTTGGGGTGTCCACTTTCCAAAATGGGGTCATTTGGGGGGGGGGTTGGGCTATTTGGGCATTTCATGGCCTTCGAAACTGTCATAGGCAGTGAGGAGTGAAATAAAAAATGTATGCCCTTAGAAAGCCTTAGAAAGCCTAGTTTGTAGACGCTATAACTTTTGCGCAAAGCAATAAATATACGCTTATTGACATTTTTTTTTACCAAAGACATGTGGCTGAATACATTTTGGCCTAAATGTATGACTAAATTGAGTTTATTAGATTTTTTATAACAAAAAGAAGAAAATTTAATTTTTTTCAAAATTTTCAGTCTTTTTCCGTTTATATCGCAAAAAATAAAAATCGCAGAGGCATTCAAATACTATCAAAAGAAAGCTCTATTTGTGGGGGGGGGGGGGGGCGCAAATTTCGTTTGGGTACAGCATTGCATGACCGCGCAATTACCAGTTAAAGCAGCCCAGTGCCAAATTGTAAAAAGTGCTCTGGTCATTGAGCAACCAAATCTTCCAGTGCTGAAGTGGTTAAAGAAACTTGTCATGGAAGAGAGTGCCTTGGCTAAATACTCCAGAAAATAGAAGGTGCTTGGCTGTCATGCTGACTCTCTTGCTTTGATACTTTGAGTTATTACATAGAAAAAGACTTATGACTTTCCTGACTTGCATAGTTCTTTTGGTCAGTGACCCAGAAAGTAATGAAGCTAGAGAGTCAGCATATCAGCCAGGAAACCATCGCTTTCATTGGGTTAAAGCCAGCCATTCTTAACCAAGGTTCCTCAAGTTGTTGCTAGGGGCTCTTTAAGCTGTGGCTGACTGATCTTGCATCTGATGGTGTATGCAAAGTTCAATGCCATTGACAGAGCCAGCTGAATGCCATCAATAATCTTTTATGCCGCGTACACACGACCGGACTTTACGGCAGACTTGGTCTGGTGGACCGGAGTCCGTCGGACAATTCGATCGTGTGTGGGCTCCAGCGGATTTTTTTTCCCCGAAAGTTCGAATGACCTAGAAATGAAACATGTTTCAAATCTTTCCGACGGACTTGAGTCGGGACGAAAAATCCGCTCGTCTGTATGCTAGTCCAACAGACAAAAGCCAACGCTAGGGCAGCTATTGGCAACTGGCTATCAACTTCCTTGATTTAGTCCGGTCGTACGTCATCACATACGAATTTGTCGGACTTTGGTTGATCGTGTGTAGGCAAGTCCGTTCATTCGGAAAGTCTGTTGTAAAGTCCGTCGAAAAGTCCGCCGGACAATGTCTGCCATAAAGTCCGCTTGTGTGCACGCAGCATTAGCTGTCTGTAAGGGTCATTCTGATGGCCAATGGACGGGGCATTCTTTCCACTGGCTACCAATGTGAGGGGCATTTCTCCCACTGACCCCCAATGAATTGGCTTTAGCAGTGGTTCCCCAAAACATTTGTTTTAAGGGTTCCTCTGGTGTAACCAAGAAACCAGCATTTTCTTTGGATTCAAAGCAGCCATTCTTAACCAGAGTTCCGTAGAACCCAAAGTTCCTCCAGAGGTTTCTGGGGGTTCCTTGAGCTGTGGGTGACTGACAGAGACAGTTCCATCTCACCAATAATCTTTTTAACTCTCGGTATCTACTGGATAGTGAAAGGAGAAGCATTGGACTGATGAGAACTCTGTCTGTCCATCTGCTTTCTCCTGTTATCAGCAAGTTCCTTGTTAGCACAGCTGAGACATCTATTGTGGCGATGCCACGGCAAACCCACAGCGATACACCACGGGGCTCATACAGCGACCAAAGACTTCTCCTACAATGCTACTTTATCTTCAATTTCATGTGAGTAGCCATTTGGCTGTTTTTGAATAAACCCCCCTTGCTGTTCCTTTGTTTCCAGAGAATTGCTTCAATCTCAGGGGAGCTGCCACAAGTGTTGTTCTCTCATACTCCAGGGACATTACGAACTTTGCAAACAGACTTATATTAAACGTATATCCAGTTTTATCATAGACTTTGCTCTCATTTGATCCCCGCTTGTCATTTGCAAACTTTCTTGCGCCATTCTTTTCCTTTTTGTTCCACTGCAGCACAGTTGACTGACTCCTTTTGCTGCTTTCCCCTCTCTCAGTCTAAGCTCTACTATACAGGTGTAATACTAGGTATTATTCAAATACTTACACTCCCTGCAAACAAACAAAAAAAAAAAATTTTACAGCCAAAGCTTGTGTACTTCTGTAGATCACAGGACTGCAGTTCGTTCTGCACTCCTGTGACCCATTTTCAACAAACAGGAGGCTGAAGCTAAAGCCCGCTGTCGACTGATGTCATAGAGCCGGTTCAGGCTCAGAAAAGATCACGACCAAATGGTCGGGATCCGCCTGCATGCCTGGACCGGCACTCGGCTCAGTCTTTAACCAAGCCGCTGAGAGCCTGAGCCGGCCGCTCTTGCCCTCTGCACAGCCCAGCACTCCAGTAAGCACTGGGGGGGGGGGGGGGGGAGTAGAGCAGAGGGCAGTGACTGACAGTCACCAGCTCTCTGCTCAAGGAGCCGTTAGAACCGAGCGATCGGCGGTGTTTGATGGCTCGGTTCTCAGCTGGCGAGGGACTGATGTGGCATCAGACCTACCTTGTTTCCCCGAAAATAAGACCTAGCGTGATTGTCGGTGATAGCTGCAATATAAGCCCTACCCCCCAAATAAGCCCTAGTTAAAGTCCTTGTAGGTCTTATTTTCAGGGTAGGGCTTATTTTCGGGGAAACAGTGTAGGGCTTATTTGGGGGGTAGGGCTTATATTGCAGCCATCACCGACAATCACGCTAGGTCTTATTTTTGGGGAAACAGGGTATGCTGCATCCACCTATGTAAGTATGATTCTAAAATTAAAAAAAATAATCCCATAGTTCTCTTTTAATGATGTACCAATGAATACAGAATTTCATTCCTTTGTGTTTTTTTAATATATCCCTTGAGTTCAGCTTTAAAAAAGGTCACACGTGAACTTGTTAGCTTTGTTTTACCGTCTACTAAAAAGAACTCAAGTTTTCTGAAAACTGCAGAAACTGAAAGATGTACTGTACGAGGGTATATTAAAGACCTTTCTACATGTGTGATCTCCCTGACATTAGTTGCTATGTCTGGCTTGTTCTAATAAACCCATTTAATCCTTTAAATCCCTTGTTTCTCCCCGGCAGTCATTTGCATATTTCTTACATTGTAATTCTTTGTTCTTCAGCCTGCCTACTGTCCTTCCTTTAAGGACTTTGCTGAAAATCATTAGCCGACATCCTCTGCAATTCCCAAAAGTTGGGACGGGTCAGGCCGCCTTCTTGGGACCTTCTCTTGCTGCTGAAGCACCTTTCAAAAAATTAGCAATTTACAGGAAATGATTCATCAAGATAAAAATAGTGAGAATGAAATATTAGCAAGAGCTGTCTGAAGGCAAATGTTTAAAACATAACCTATCACTGAAGGTAATTTACCTGTACACTGCTTAGCACATTATCTTTGAGAAACACAGAACAGGAAGAAAATAAGATATCACTTTTTTTTTTTTGTTAACAAAGTACATTGGTTATATGTGCTGTATTTCAAAAGTTGTCTGCAAAAATGACTTATAAATCCAATAATGAAATCCATACAGCTCTTTAGTAAAGTGCAATTGGGCAGCGGCAAGTTAAAGCATAAAAGTCTCTATATCATTTTTATTTTTTTGTGCTTTAACTTGCCGCTGCCTACTTGCATTTTAATAAAGAGTTATATAGATTGCTTTACTAGATTTATAAATCCTTTGTGCAGACAACTTTTAAAATACTGCAAAATTGATATGACTAATTTATGCCATTAAGCTGTCAATTTCATGAGCAAGACATTTGATATAGGAGTGGATTGACGTCTGCTTCACCGCAAGATACATTGGTTAAAGGTGGACTTTAGTTTAAGGTGGACCACTTCCATACAGGGCATTTTCACCCCCTTCCTGCCCAAGCCAATTTTCAGCTTTCAGCGCTGTCGCATTTTGAATAACAATTGCGCGGTCATGCAACACTGTACCCAAATGAAATTTTTATCATTTTTTACCCACTAATAGAGCTTTCTTTTGGTGGTATTTGATCACCCCTGTGGTTTTTATTTCTTGCGCTATAAACAAAACAAGAGTGACAAGTTTGAAAAAAAACAAATTTTTTACTTTTTGCTATAATAAATATCCAATTTTTTTTTTTTTTTTTAAACAAATTTTTTCCTCAGTTTAGGCCGATACGTATTCTTCTACATATTTTTGGTAAAAAAATATCGCAATAAGCATATATTTATTGGTTTGCGCAAAAGTTATAGCTTCTACAAAATAAGGGGATAGATTTATAGCATTTTTATTATTATTAGGTTTTTTACTAGTAATGGCAGTGATCTGCGATTTTTATCATGACTGCGATATTGCGGCGGACACATCGGACACTTTTGACACATATTTTGGACCATTCACATTTATACAGCGAGCCGTGCTATAAAAATGCATTGATTACTGTATAAATGTGACTGGCAATGAAGGGGTTAACCAGGAGGGGGCGCTGTAGGGGTTAATTATGTTCCTAAGGAGTGATTGTAACTGTAGGGGGAGGGGACTCACAAGGGGAGGAGACCGATCGGTGTTCCTCTGTACAAGGAACACACCATCGGTCTCCACCCATCTGACAGGACGATTGCCCGGTAACTGAGCAGGACCGTGGATCTGTGTGTGTAAACACACACAGATCCACGGTCCTGCTCAGTTACCGGGCAATCGCGGGTGCCGGGCGCGTGCATCGGGACCCGAGTGACGTGCCCGACGCGCGCGCCCCCTGGTTGGCCTGGAAGGCCGTCACGTCATATGACGGTGGATAACAGCTACACCATCCCGCCGTCATATGACGGTGGGCGGGCAGCAAGTGGTTAGTGGTTGTAAACACCAGTCATGACATTTGAACAAAGCACATACATATATACACTATACTACCAAAAGTATTGGAACACCTGCCTTTACACGCAAATGGACATTAATGGCATCCCAGTCTTAGCCTGTAGGGTTCAATATTGAGTTGGCCCACCCTTTGTAGCTATAACAGCTTCAATACCAGGTCAAACTGAGGTGCTAATGCTGCTTGCATTAACAAATAATACATTAAACAATGTATTACAGTGTAACTATAGCCTAAAAAGAAAACAACTGTTATGCCCCATACACACGATCGGATTTTCCAAAACCGCGGAGTTTTGTTCGAAGGTTGTTGGCTCCAACTTGTCTTGCATACACACGGTCACACAAATGTTGGCCAACAATTACGAACGTGGGAACGCGGTGACGTACAAGACGTACGACGAGCCGAGAAAAAGGAAGTTTAATAGCCAGTGCGGCTCCTTCTGCTTGATTCCGAGCATGCGTGGACTTTTGTGCGTCGGACTTGTCTACACACGATCAGAAATTCCGACAACAAAGTTTTGTTGGCGAAAAATTTGAGAACCTTCTAGCCAGCATTTGTTGGCGGAAAAGTCCGCCAACAAATGTTCAATGGAGCATACACACGGTCGGACTTTCCGCCAACAAGCTCACATCCAACATTGTCGGAAAATCCGATCGTGTATACGGGGCATTAGTATTTTCAAAAACTTGCAATGCCTCTTCTGCAATAAAGGGAACCTATATGCTTGTTCATGGTCTTCTATGAAATTTACACTGGGCTGGGCATATGCAGCTCAGCCGGCACAGCGCCTGTGTGCAGGAAAGACAGCACTCCTCTGCATGCGCGGGAGTGACACCATCCCACACCAGCCAATCAAGATGCCTGAAAACCAGCACCTGTAAGTTTGCCCAGTAAAAGATGTCGGTGCCAGTAAGGGATCTCATGGGTGTCGGACCGTTGGAGCAGAGGTAAGTATTTTGGACATCTCTTCCCCAGTAAAATGAACCTACCTGCCTGCTCACAGTCTTCTGCAGAATGTTTACATTCCAGCACATTACATGTGTGCCCGAAAAACTGGACTTGCCAGTCAAAATGGCTGAAGACTGGCACCTGGAAGAAGCCTAGTAAAAAATGCCGGCACTGGCAAGAGACTACACGGGCCTTGACCATTGAAACAGAGGTAAGTCTTTTGGACTTTTATATCTGCCTTGGGGTTCCGCTTTAAGTTTCCTGTAGTCCACATTTTCCATTTGGCTTTGGCTAGTTCCACCAATCTGTGAGTAGCCCGTTTTCATACGGTAGACCCTTTGTTTTATTTTATTGAGCCCGTTGTTCTAGATCTCAAGCTACATAAGATCAAAACAACTGCTCCACAGGCTTCCAAAACAGCCTGATGATTTTTTATCCTATTAAAATATATATGTATTGTAATCACAGTTAAGCAGAAGGCTCATGGAATGTGTTTTGAACAAGTAACATTATCTCATTAAATTAAATAGGTTCTTAAATAATTAATACTTCTGGCGCTCTCGATATTTGGAAGCACAGTTATGCAGTCTTGTTTTCTTGTCCGTCTTTCATCATTGTTGTGGGGTGCCAGACTTTCCCCGTCTTGATCTCTTAAGTCTAATCTGTTCAACTTAATAAGCATTGTCAAGTTATACCTCCGTGTATTGATCAGTATTGAAAGTGTTTGCAGCTATTATTCAGTTTAAAACTGTAGGAATAACGAACAGCTATATAGGTTTCCCACAGTGTGGCCATTAAGGAGCAGAGGTCCGCTAAGGATAAAGTAGAGAAGAGTTCTTCTCGGGGGTTCACTTTTATCTGCACAAGGTCATTTCTACTCCCAGAGTCGCCATAACAGATTGGTCCTTGACTTTTCAGCTAAGCTATTGGCATTGCTAATATATATAGAGAGAGACAACACCATACTTAAGAAATCCTCGTAGTTAACAATTTTATAGAAGAAATATGGATCTGACTCCTTCAAGGAATCTAGTTTCTTCAAAAACTTCTAAGTTACGGTTTTCTGCAATCCATAACATACTCAAGATTTAAAGTGGTTGTAAACACTTACAGACCACTTTTACCTACAGGTAAGCCTAGATTAAGGCTTACCTGTAGGTGCAAGAAATATCTCCTAAACCTACATGGTTTAGGAGATATTTCCAAAAGACAGGCACCAATGTCAACGGCGCGCAGGCGCACTGAGCTTGCCGTCTTTAACGGCGATCATGCCGTTAGTGGCGGCACCAGCGCACATGCGCGGGAGTGACGTCATCGCGGCTCCGGCCAATCACAGCGCCGAGCCGCGATACCCGGAAAGAAGATGGACGCTTCGTAGGAGAAGGGACAGCGGTGACATCGCAGGCTTCCTTGTCAGGTAAGTGACACATAATGGGCTACTATGCGATACTATGCGATGCATAGTAGCCCATTACGCTTTACCTTTGCAGGGAAGCAAAGATGAAGTAAACTCATCAGGGTTTACTTCCTCTTTAAAGTGAAAAAATATATACACATAACTACAAGTTGGTGAAAACACCTAACCATAGCACCTTTGAAATGACCACCCCTCCAGAATATTGAGTTCAGGTGCCTGCAATGAGGGCCACTTAATGCTACGACATACTGTATAAAGACATTTTGGACAACTGAACTCTTCCAACCTTGGAGAAGGTCCTTTTTCTGTTCCACCATGACTGTGCCCCTGTGCACAAAGCCAGCTCCATAAAGACATGGTTTGATAAGTTGGGTGTGGAGGAACTTGAGTTTTCTGCACAGAGCCCTGACCTCTGCAATATCAAGTGTCTTTTAGATGAACTAAACTGTAAATTGTGAACCAGGTCTTCTCCTCCAAAAATCAGTACTTGACCTCACTTTTATCACTAGAAGGACACAAATTCCCATGGACACTTTTCAAAATCTTGTGGAAAGCCTTCTCAGATGAATGGAGCCAGTTATAGCCACAAGGTAAAGCCAACTCTATATTAAGGTCCATGGGCTTGGATTGGGATGACTTTTGGTTACTCAGTATGTGTGTGTGTGAATATATATACTGTATATATTTACAGGCTAAAAACAGGTTCCCCATGCAGCACCTAACAGCACTAGGAATATTCAGCGAAAAGATTATATAATCTTTAAAATAAACATTTTGTTGAATATTTGCCCTGCTGTTAAATCTTGTGGAGTACACCTGTTTTTTGACTGTGATTCTACATACCTCTGATAAGGACAGCACTGGGGCCATATCTCTATATCTCTATAATGAGGTGCTTTAACTGACAATTGCACGGTCGTGCGACACTGTACCCAAACAAAATTCATGTCCTTTTTTCCCCCCACAAATAGAGCTTTCTTTTGGTGGTATTTCATCACCTCTGCGGTTTTTATTTTTTGCGCTATAAACAAAGAAAGAGCGACAATTTTGAAAAAAAAAACAATATTTTTTACTTTTTTTTACTTTTTGCTATAATATAATAACCCCAAAAAATATGAAAAAGCTAATTTCTTCCTCAGTTTAGGCGAATATGTATTCTTCTACATATTTTTGGTAAAAAAAAAATAAATAAAACGCAATAAGTGTATATTGATTGGTTTAGCGCAAAAGTTATAGCGTCTGCAAAATAGGGAAAAGATTTATGGCATTTTTGTTATTATTATTATTTTTTTACTAGTAATAGTGGGACTGCAACATTGCGGCGAACAGATTGGACACCTAACTGACATTTTTGACACTTTTTTGGGAACCAGTGACATTATTACAGTAATAGGTGCTTTAATAATGCACTGTTATTGTAATAATGACACTGGCAGGGAAGGGGTTAACATCAGGGGCGATCAAGGGGTTAAATGTGTTCCCTGCAGGTGTTTCCTGCATAGCAGAAAGACAGGATCTGTGTGATCTCCCCTGTCAGAACGGAGATCTGCCTTGTTTACACAGACAGAAGAACCCCGTTGGTCTCCATGGTCTCTTTTACATCTGGTACACAGTGGAGTGGGCCGGAGACCCATAACATACATTCTGTGGGGGGTATAATATACTGGTATGCTGACACCTTAAGAGTTCCCTTCACTGGAACTAAGGGGCCAAGCCCAACCCCTGAAAAACAACCTCATGCCATAATCCCCCCTCGACCAAATGATTTGGACCAGTGCACAAAGCAAGGTCCATAAAGATATGGATAAGCAAATTTGGGGTGGAGGAACTTGGCTGGCCTGCACAGAGTCCTAACCTCAACCCAATAGAACACCTTTGGGATGAATTAGAGTGCGTGTAAAGGCAGGTGTCCCAATACTTTTGACAATATAGTGTACCTCCAAAAAACGGCCATTATTTAACCACTTTCCGCCCGGCCTATAGCAGATTGACGGCCGGGAAGTGGTTCTTTTATCCTGACTGGGCATCATATGGCGTCCAGCAGGTCAACATGTCGGCGCGTGCCCATAGGGGCGCGCAGCGCGGTGATCGTGAGTGTGGCGTGTCAGTCTGACAGGCCGCATCTCCGATCGTGATAAGAAGCCTGTCTCGTAGGCTTCTTAGCATGTGATCAGCTGTGACCATTCCTCGGTTCGCGCTGATAGGGAGAGCCGATCGGAGCCGATCGGCGGCTCTCCCTGTGAGGGGGCGGGGGGGGGGGTCTGTGCTGATAATCAGCACATTGATTATCAGCACAGCCCCCTCAGTTGTCCCAGTCACCTGCCAATCAATCCACAGCAACACACACAATAATAAAGTCTCCCAATGCCCACCACGGTGCCAATCAGTGTCCACCACAGTGCCAATCAGTGCCCAGCAGTAACACCTGTCAGTGATCTATCAGTACCTCATCATCAGTGCTGCCCATCAGTGCCACCTGTCAGTGCCAATCAGTAACGCCTATCAGTGCCAATCAATGCCACCTGTCAGTGCCCATCAGTGCTGCCTGCCAGTGCCAATCAGTTTACGCCTATCAGTGCCAATCAGTGCCACCTGTCAGTGCTGTCTATTGGTGCCCATCAGTGCTGCATATCAGTGTCGCCTATCAGTGCCCATCAATTCTATATATCAGTGCCTCCTCATCAGTGCCCATCAGTGCCACTTTATCAGTGCCAACTCATCAGTGGCCATCAGTGCCGCCCCATCAGTGGCCATCAGTGAAGGGGAAAACAAAACTTTATGACAGAAAGTAAGAAAAACTTTCTTTTTCAAAAATGTTGGTCTTTTTTAATTTGTTTAGCAAAAAATACAAATCCCAGAGGTGATCAAATACCACCAAAAGAAAGCTCTATTTGTGGGAAGAAAATGATAAAAATGTAGTTTGGGTACAGTGTTGTATGACCGCGCAATTGTCATTCAAAGTGCGACAGCGCTGAAAGCTGAAAATTGTCCTGGGCAGGAATGACCGAAAGTGCCCGGCATTAAAGTGGTTAAACAATGCAGCACCCCAGACTTCATCATTTTTTTGTAACTGATTGCTGAATAAGATGTTACAAAGCATATGGGCCCGTTGGTCATTATCTGTTTATCTGTTGTCGATATTCTTTGATCCAATGAAAACCAAATGCCGTCCCCGCAGCAAAAAAAAACAAAAAAAAAAAACAACCCAAACATACGGCATGTGAGCGGGTGATAACAAAACGCCACAAAGCTCTCTATTTTTTTTCTGTTTTCCGGCTTAGACGGTGGCGCCTGACAAAGGGACGCACGTATGATAATGAAACGTAACAACCTTGATTTTTCACTTCTACTTTACGAAACTTACATCAAAGCAAGCCGGATAATTGTGACAATTCCCCTTTGTGGCAACACAAATCAAAGCAACAAGAGTAGCAGACAAAACACTTGAGGGAATAGCACTCTCTGCGCCGCAGCGCACTAATGCTGCCTACAAACACGCCCCGTGGATCTCCGCGTCTTATCTGCGCCCGTGCCTTTGCTGCCATACAAATCAATCCATCTCATGACAGAAGAGATGGACGATAACCAGAGATTTTAATGGAATGCGGACCCGACCTTGGATACAAGTGATTGCATGGTTAACCCCTGCTGCGCCAGGTGGAACCCACAAGATCGGGCCTTTGTGCTAGAACAGGGAACGGACGCTCACACAAGGGAGGATGGAACGTGAGTCAGAGATGGCTTCTAGGGAGGGATAGGAGAATGAAGAGCAAGCTAAACATGGCTTTTACACTACTGATTCATACAGCAGGCCATGTCCACTATTTCTTTATTTTATTTTTTCTTGTAAAAATATAGCAAATCACAGGATGGTTATGATTGCATCAATATACACTTTATTGCCAAAAGTATTGGGACGCCTGCCTTTACACGCACATGAACTTTAATGGCATCCCAGTCTTATGCCGCGTACACATGATTGGAATTTCCGACAACATTTGTGTGGCCGTGTGTATGCAAGACAAGTTTGAGCCAACATCCTTCGAGGGAAAAAGTCCACGGTTTTGTTGTCGGAAAGTCCGATCGTGTGTACGGGGCATAAGTCTGTAGGGTTCAATATTGAGTTGGCCCACCCTTTGCAGCTATAACAGCTTCAACTCTTCTGGGAAGGCTTTCACAAGGTTTAGGAGTGTGTCTATGAGGGTGTTTGACCATTCTTCACGAAGCACATTTATGAGGTCAGGCGCTGATGTTGAAGAGAAGGCTGGCTAGCAGTCTCCGCTCTAATTCATCCCCAAAGTGTTCTATCGAGTTGAGGACTTTGTGAGGACTCTGTGCAGGCCAGTCAAGTTCCTCCACCCCAAACTCGCTCATTCAAGTCTTTATGGACCTTGCTTTGTGCACTGGTGTGCAGTCATGTTGGAACAGGAAGGGGCCATCCCCAAACTGTTCCCACAAAGTTGGGAGCATGAAATGGTCCAAAATGTCTTGGTATGCTGTCACCTTAAGAGTTCCCTTCACTGGAACTAAGGAGCCAAGCCCAACTTCTGAAAAACAACCCCACACCATAATCCCCCCTCCACCAAATGATTTGGACCAGTACACAAAGCAAGGTCCATAAAGACATGGATGAGAGAATTTGGGTTGGAGGAACTTGACTGTCTTCAACCTGATAGAACACCTTTGGGATGAATTAAAGTGGAGACTGCGAGCCAGGCCTTCTCATCCAACATCAGTGCCTGACCTCACAAGTGCGCTTCTGGAAGAATAGTCAAACATTCCTATAGACACACTCCTAAACCTTGTGGACAGCCTTCCCAGAAGAGTTGAAGCTGTTATAGCTGCAAAGGGTGGGCCAACTCAATATTGAACCCTACGGACTAAGACTGTGATGCCAGTAGCCACCCTGGTGGTATGATTATGTCTGATTTTTGCGTCTCAAATCGGTACAATTGTTTTGCATAGAAATTTGGTGTTTTATATTGTAGGCCTGTAATTCTTATGCCGTGTACACACGGGCGGACTTTCCGACGGACTTTCAACGGACTTCCGACGGACTTTCTAACAACCGGACTTGCCTACACACGATCACACCAAAGTCCGATGGATTCATACATGATGACCTACACCGGACTAAAATAAGGAAGTTGATAGCCAGTAGCCAATAGCTGCCCTAGCGTCGGTTTTTGTCCGTCGGACTAGCATACAGACAAGCGGATTTCTGGGTCTGGAGGAGTTACGACGTAAAGATTTGAAACATGTTCCAAATCTAAAGTCCGTCAGATTTTCGACTGGAAAAGTCCGCTGAAGGTCCGATGAAGCCCACACACGATCGGCTTGTCCGCCGGACTCGGTCCGTCGGACCAGTCCGGTCGAAAAGTCCAACCGTGTGTACGCTGCATAATCATAACACACTTAAATCTGTCCAAACAAGAGTCTAGACTGGGATGCCATTAAAGTTCATCTGCGTGTAAAGGCAGACGTCCCAATACTTTTGGTAATTTAGGGGGTTATTTACTAAAGGCAACTCCACTTTGCACTACAAGTGCAGTCGCTGTAGATCTGACGGGGACATGCAAGGAAAATTTAAATAAAACAGCATTTTAGCTTGCACATGATTGGATGATAAAATCAGCAGAGCTTCCACAGATCTACAGCGACTGCACTTCCAAGTGCACTTGTAGTGCAGAGTGGATTTTCCTTTAGTAAATAACCCCCCATAGTGTATTTTTGTCTTAAGTTATCCATACATGGATTCAAATTTGGCTGGATCAGCAGTTATTGGCTGAATTTCAATCCATATATATGGACAGACTGATTATATATAACCTAATATAACATAATATTATGTAATATAATCTAAAATAAAAATAATACATGTTAGTTTGTAACGTAATGAAAATTGGGAACACACAAAGACACTGCAAATTCTCTTTAAAATATACTCAACTCCGGGAGGCACATCATATATAAAATTACATAAAGAGATGAAATAGCTTTCAGATATAATTAATTGCAATTCGACATCCAGAATGACATCTGCAAGCATAGCCAATCGACATATTATACAGACAAAAAAAAAAACAAAGATTTCCTGACTCTGCTATTAGCTTAATGCCTGAGATTACCCTGACAGCTTTGATTGACACAACATGTTATATTTGATGTCAATTTTCTGCAATTTCCCCATAATATTTCTACATGAAAGACTCAAACAGTCCATTAAATGTGTATGTCTCAGGTGGAATTCATTGCTCAGAATGGCTAATTTTGCAATTATCTACATTAAAAATCTTCAGTTACTCAAAGTCTTTTCAAACTCTACGGCAAGTTAAAATAAAGTTTGTTACAAAAGTAAAAAAAAAAAAAATTGTATCGTTTGCAGAAATTGGAGAATTAAAGAATTAACATTGGAGTCCTAAAATTACCTATCAAGATAAGGTGGCAATAACGAGCTGCATCTGGGGGCAGGCGACGGTGGCAAGTGGCATGCTGCATCTGGTGGCAAGTAGCACACCGTATCTGGTGGCATGCTGCTGGTGGCAAGTGGCCCACTGCATCTGATGGCAGGCTATGGCTGGCATCTGGCATGCTGCATTTGGGGGCAGGCGACGGTGGCAAGTGGTACGCTGCATCTGGTGGCAAGTGGCAAGCTCAGGGTTCCCAATGATTCTGCATTATGGTGAGTTGAACTATTTCATTACATATTACTAGGGTTGTCCCAATACCACTTTTTTAAGACCGAGTACAAGTACCGATACTTTTTCTCAAGTACTCGCCGATATCGATTACCGATAATTTTTTTTAATGTCACGTGACAGTGGCACTAATATGCAGCACTGATGACGCGTGGACGGTGTCAGTCGTCTTTATTTTTATTTATTTATTTTTTTACAATGATATTTTTTACAATCTTATTTTTATTATTTTTTACAACTTATTATTTTTCATTTTATTTTTTTTACAATGTTTTCCTTTTTTTTTGGGGGGGGGGGGGGTGAGTGGATAGTGTCATTTATGTTTATGTTATTTTTTATTATTTTTACAATTTGACCTTTTCAATATTTATGTATTACAATTATTATTTTTTTTTTTATTAGCCTTGTTGAGGGGTAGGTTTGGTGAGATGTCAGGGGTCTTAACAGACCCCTGACACTGACATCTCCCTTTAGAGACAGGGAAAGGGACTGAGGACACAGATTCCCCAGTCCCTTTCTCTGCAGCCTCAGCTGCACTGAAGATGAATGGACAGGAGACAGTGGCTCCTCTCCATTCATAAACTGAACCATCGTAAAGACGGTTTACGATGCTCAGTGACAGTTATGAATGAACAGAGTCTCTGATCACTGACTCTGTGCATTCAGAAAAGGAAGGAGCCAGTAAATGACATATTAGATTGAGGACAGAAGGGGCAGAGGAGCATGGAGGGGGACCGAGGAGCACAGAGGGGAATGAGGAGCATGGAGGGGGACCGGAGCACAGAGGGGGACCAAGGAGCATGAAGGAGGACCGAGGAGCACGGAGAGGGACCGAGGAGCACAGAGGGGAACGAGGAGCATGGAGGGGGACCGGAGCACAGAGGGGGACCAAGGAGCATGAAGGGGGACCGAGGAGCACGGATGGAGACCGAGGAGCACAGAGGGGAACGAGGAGCACGGAGGGAGACTGGAGCACAGAGGGGGCCCGGAGGACCACGGAGGGTGACCGAGGAGCACGAAGGGGGACCGAGGAGCACGGAGGGGGACCGAGGAGCATGGAGTTGAACCGGAGGAGCACGAAGGGGGACCGAGGAGCATGGAGGGGAACTGAAGGTGCACGAAGGGGGACCAAGGAGCACGGAGGGGAACTGGAGAAGCCGAAGGGGGACCAAGGAGCACGGAGGGGAATTGGAGGAGCACGAAGGGGGACCAAGGAGCACGGAGGGGAACAGGAGGAGCATGGAGGGGGACCGAGGAGCACGGAGGGGAAACGAGGTGTACAGAGGGGGCCCGAGGAGCATGGAGGTGGGCCGAAGCCTGGAGGGGGACCGAAGCACGGAGGGGGACTGGAGGAGGATATGGGGGACAGTGCGGCCCTGGGGAGGAGTTACAATCACCGATCTCCCTGAATAGATTTCCATAAAGCAGCTGAAAGCCGCGGGAGGTAGAGGAGGAGAAGCGACTGTCAGATGCTTTATTGAAATCTATACAGGGAGATCGGTGATTGTAACTCCTCCCCAGCACTGCACCGATCACCCCTGACTGTCCAGGTATCGGATTAAGCATTGGAGCATTTGCATGAGTACAAGTACTCGAACAAATGCTCGGTATTGGCACCGATAAGGATACTACTTGTATCGGTATCGGGACAACCCTATATATTACAATGTAGTACAACATTTGCCTGACAAATCACCGCCGCTGCTGAATTCCCCATCAACCCCGAAACTACATTCCCCCAAACCCCCCCTCATTTTTTTTGGGAGGGGGGTGTCCCTGAATGGCAGTTTGGAAATGTGGTCCCCCTAATGTCTCCCCCTAGTGAAAGCACCCCCCCCCACAGTACACAGACACACAGGCTAGGCACACAGTTAACCCTTTGATCGCCCCTGATGTTAACCCCTTCCCAGCCAGTGTCATTAGTACAGTGACAGTGTATATTTTTAGCACTGATCACTGTATTAGTGTCAATGGTTCCCAAAAAGGTTTAACGATGTCAGTTAGTGTCGATGTCCGCCTCAATATCGCAATCCTGCAATAAGTCGCTGATCGCCGCCATTACTAGTAAAATAAATAAATAAAAAATATCCCATAGTTTGCAGACGCTATAATTTTTGAGCAAACCAATCAATATACACTGATTGGGATTTTTTTTTTTTACCAAAACCATGTAGCAGAATACATATTGGCCTAAATTTATGAAAAAATTAGATTTTTTAAACATTTTTTATTGGGTATGTTTTATAACAGTAAGTAAAAAATAATGATGTCTTTTTTCAAAATTGTCGGTCTTTTTTTGTTTATAGCGCAAAAAATAAAAACAGCAGAGGGGATCAAATACCACCAAAAGAAATCTCTATTTGTGGGGAAAAAAAAGGACATCAATCTTATTTGGGTACAGCGTCGCACGACCGCGCAGTTGTCAGTTAAGGTAAGGAAGTGCCGTATCGCAAAAAATGGTCATGAAGAGGGGGAAAATTTTCTGGAGATCAAGTGGTTAAAAGAAGAGGGGATGCTACACCGTGGTAAACCTGTCCCTGTCCCAACTTTTTAAAATGTGTTGCTGCCATAAATTTTAAAATTGCCTTATTTTTTTCTTAAAATAGTCAATTTTCTCAGTTTAAACATTTGATATGTTTTCTATTTTCTATTGTGAATAAAATATAGGTTTATGAGATTTCCAGATCATTGCATTCTGTTTTATGTAAAATTTACACAGCGCTCTAATTTTATTGGAATTGGGGTTGTAGATCATTGCAAAGTTTTTCAAAATAGTGAATTTCAGATAAGGAGGGCGATCAATACATGACATCAGGGAAGTGTAGTTGGGATAAATATTAATTCCAGCTATAGCCGTTCTCGTATTTTCTCGGTTTGGTTTCCGATGCGCCTTTTCATGTT
Source organism: Aquarana catesbeiana (assembly GCF_042186555.1). Lineage (NCBI taxonomy): Eukaryota > Metazoa > Chordata > Amphibia > Anura > Ranidae > Aquarana > Aquarana catesbeiana. The sequence goes on along the minus strand of NC_133334.1, from coordinate 34,539,970 downwards.
CTCCCCAGTTGTGCGATTCACATGAAAAGACGGCTCCTCCGCTGTCCGTTGGCGAAGTGTAAAATCCTTTTAAAAACCAACAGCCTTGCAGGCGTGGACAGGAGGGAGCCTTCCTTTCCGATGACTGCTGCTCCACAACCGTGTGTAACATATCAAAATGAGACGGCCAAAAAAAAAAAACAGAGGAAGACGAGTCAGCTAAGGTGAGGATGAAGGATTGGAAACCGATGATAAAAAGTGAAGTGTACATCACACACTTCAGGACAAATAGGGCAGGCATGGACGCTTCTAGTATTAGTATGCATGAGTTAGATGTGCTTTAGCCTGCAGAAGATCGTGAAAGAATAGTACAACTAACAAAATCTTAGAGTTCATGAAACAAGCAACATGTTGTAGAAATGGTCAAAGACTGCAGACATGATACAAGAGATGGTCAGAGGCTGCAGACATGATACAAGAGATGGTCAGAGACTGCAGACATGATACAAGAGATGGTCAGAGACTGCAGACATGATACAAGAGATGGCCAGAGACTACAGACATGATACAAGAGATGGTCAGAGACTGCAGACATGATACAAGAGACGGTCAGAGGCTGCAGACATGATACAAGAGATGGTCAGAGACTGCAGACATGGTACAAGAGATGGTCAGAGGCTGCAGACATGATACAAAAGATGTTTAGAGACGGCAGACATGATACAAAAGATGATCAAAGACTGAGGGCATGATAAAATAGATGGTCAGAGATTGTGAACATGATACAAGAGATGGCCAGAGACTGCAAACATGATATGAGAGATGACCAGGGACTGCAGGCATCAAACAAGAGATGGTCAAAGACGGCAGACATGATACAAGAGATGGTCAGAGACTGCAGACAGGATACAAGAGATGGACAGAGACTGAGGACATGATACAAGAGATGGTCAGAGACTGCGGACAGGATACAAGAAATGGTCAGAGACTGAGGAAGTGATACAAGAGATGGTCAGAGACTGCACACAAGATACAAGTGAGGGTCAGAGACTACAGACATGATAAAAGAGCTGGTCAGAGACTGCGGACATGATACAAGAGATGGTTAGAGACTGCAGACATGAGACAGAGGATAGTCAGAGACTGCAGACATAATACAAGTGATGGTCAGAGACTGCAGACATTATAAAAGAGGTGATAAGAGACTGCGGACATGATACAAGAGATGGTCAGAGACTGCGGACAGGATACAAGAGATGGTCAGAGGCTGCAGACATGATACAAGAGATGGTAAGAGACTGCGGTCATGATACAAGAGATGGTCAGAGACTGCAGACATAATACAAGAGATGTTCAGAGACTGCGGACATGATACAAGAGATGGTCAGAGACTGCAGACATGATACAAGAGATGGTAAGAGACTGCGGACATGATACATGAGATGGTCAGAGGCTGTGGGCAGCAGCGTTTTTAAGCCTATTAAAAGTCGCATTCAGGTAAAGAACTTTTAGGCATAAAAACACTCAAATGTGCCTAAACAAAAAAAGAATGCATTACCATCAGATGCGTGAACGCACATGCAAAAACGCAGCTTTTTACCGCATATTTCTGCTGCTAAACTCCTGTATGAGAAAAGGTTGTCAGAGAGAATACAGTGTGCATGAGGCCTAATACAGGTAAAGGATCTGCGTAGTTTTGATGTATACAAAATAAAGTCGCTCCTCCACCATTACCTTACATGACGTCCCCGCAGAGGCCGTGGGCCCCGATTGCTGTTAGCAGGGCCGCCGTTTGAATATTCAAGCAGCCCCGGCCTGCTCTGTTTATTGGGCGCAGACGCTTCCTTCTCTTCACAAATCTCATCCAAATGTTCATGTTAGAAGCGGAGGATCTGATAAACTCCGAAGGATTGTAAGGCAGCCGAATCTGCAAGATTGCACCGCCTGGGGGGAAATCTTATTCAAGAGAGACCGCATCTCTACATCAAATAAAATCTTCACACCGACAAAGGTGAATTGTATAGTTCTGCGTGTTTACCAGCCCGCGAGTGCTTCTTTTATCTGACACACATAAAAAAAAAATAAAGGAATAAAAAAAAAGACGACGCCGGGCTGAAGAGCCTCTCTGCAGCAGAACAGACGCTCTACGCATGGAGGAAGTGTGCGCTGGAAGAAAAGGTTTTTGTTGCTAATAGCAACCGCTACGTCTACGACACGGGTTTCGAAAATGTAACAAGAGCGCTCTCTGATTGCTATGGGCAACATTATTATACTATTATATTAACATAGGTTGGACTTGATGGACTTGTGTCTTTTTTCAACCTCACCTTCTATGTAACTATGTAATTATATTTATACATAACTGAACAGTGCAAGGATTATTATGGAGAACTTACTAAAGCCTCTTACACACGATCGGATTTTCCGACGGGAAATGTTCGATGTCAGGCTGTTGGCGGAAAATCCAACCGTGCGTATGCTCTATCGGACAATTGTTGTCGGACTTTTCGCCAACAAATGTTGGCTAGCACGTCTTCAAATTTTCCGCGTACAAATGTTGTGTTGTCGGATTTTCCGAGCGTGTGTACACAAGTCCGTCAGACAAAAGTCCAAAGTACAAACACGCATGCCAGGAAGCAAGGACGAGCCGGAAGCGGTCGGTCTTGTAAACTAGCGTTCGTAATGGAGAAATAACATTCGTGACGCGGCAAATTATGAAATCTGGAAATGCAGCGCACAATTCTCTTCTTCTTTAATGGGATAATAATGAAGCTGCTTTGCTGGTGATACTGATGGAGTTATTGTAAACTAATTTTCAAAGGCTTTTTTTTTCTATTGATATCAAGAATAATATTATTATGCTTTTATATGTTTTTTATTTGGACAAGTTACCACAACACCATTATCCCGTAGTTTTTAAGATCAAAGATACATCTATGTTGGTGTCCCTTGTCAATTTTACATTGTATTTTTTAAATGTAACTGCCTACTCCCAAACTGTCATTTGAAGTAAAACACATAGCCAAGTATTATTCTACACAATTTTTTATTGTGTATTAAAAAAAGAAAACAAATAAAATTAGACATGCTATCTGCCAATAGAACTTAACCAAAAAGTGTATTCTATGCATCCAAAAATATAGAAAATATACCAAAACAAATCATTATTCAACCAAAAAAATAATGTCAAAGCAATAACTCCAAGGCCAATAATAAATAACATGTTATCTCCTCCGATTCCGCAACATGTCTGGTTGATGAACGGCCGTTCAGAAACTAACTGAAAAGCGCGAAATGAAAAACGCGAAAAGTAAAACACGAAAAGAAAAGCGAAAATCAACACTCACCAAACTTCTACTAACACGAAATTAGCAGAAGGAGCCCAAAGGGTGGCGCTAAAGAGCTAAAAAAACAGGTAGTACGTCACTACGTTCGTCTTACTTGGCCAACAATTGTGTGGCCGTGTGTATGCAAGACAAGTTTGAGCCAACACCCTTCGGACAAAATTCCATGGTTTTGTTGGCCAACAATCCGATCGTGTGTACGAGGCATTAGGCTGGAGGAGCCAGACTCTGGGGTAGCTGTGCATGGCCAGGGCCGGTGATAAGGCAGCAGAACCAGTCCTGGGCCCAGGCTCCATCAGCTAAACGGGGGGGGGGGGGGGTCCCGGGGCAGCTTCATTCTTCATTTCTGACTAAATGGATGCTACTAGATCACACCACCGCTCCTACTTGCTTACCAGAGCTTAAATTACATTTCCCTGGACCCCATCAGCTCAACAGATGGGCCCAGGAGCTGGGAGAAGAGGAGGGACTATTTTTTCATTTTTGCAGGCTGGGTTGGGTTGGGGTTCCATCAGGAAGGCTGTAGAGGGCCCTGTGATTTCTAACAGCACCCACCCTGTGCATGGCAACCAATCTGCTACATGCTTTTTCTAAGCTTAAAGTGAATGTAAACCTCAGACATAAAATATGAAAAAAGCATATCTCTCTATAGTGTGTACTTGTCTCAATCCAAAGCACTAAGTGTAATTTCTGTCTTCAGCATGAATCACTTCTGACAAGTTTTCCTGACACCAAGAGAAAAATGGTGACAAAGGAGGGACTTTCAGCACACAGCCTGTGATTGACAGCCTCGGCTCTGTTCCTGTGTGCTATGTGGAGGGGGTGTGTCCCTTCCCTCCAATCAGCTCTCAGAGCTCTCCTCACTAAGCTCTGCAGAGTGTAACTTTAGCGGTCCTCTCCCTTTCATTACATTCATTACACATAAACAGGGCACTGATCTTCAGTGCCCTGATTATCCCTGCAGCCCCATAAGTGCCGATTAGTGCAGCTTTTTAGGGCATCTTCATCAGTGCAGCCTATCAGTACCCATCAGTGCCACCTCATCAGTGCCCATCAGCGCAGCTTATGAGTGCCCATCAGTGCCACCTCATCAGTGCAGCTAATCAGTGCCCATCAGTGCCGCCTCATCAGCGTCTCCTCATCAGTGCCCATTAGTGCAGCTTATCAGTGCCCATCAGTGCCACCTCATCATCGCAGCTAATCAGTGCCCATCGGTGCTGCCTAATCAGTGCCTCCTCATCAGTGCCCATTAGTGCAGCTTATCAGTGCCTCATCAGTGCCTCCTCATCAGTGCAGCCTATCAGTACCCATCATTGCCACCTCATCAGTGCCCATCAGTACAGCTTATCAGTGCCCATCAGTGTCGCCTCATCAGTGTCTCCTCATCAGTTCCCAACAGTGCAGCTTATCAGTGCCCATCAGTGCCACCTCATCAGTGCAGCTAATCAGTGCCCATCAGTGCCGCCTCATCAGTGCCTCCTCATCAGTGCCCATTAGTGCAGGTTATCAGTGCCTCCTCAACAGTGCAGCGTATCAGTGCCCATCAGTGCCGCCTCATCAGTGCCTCCTCATCAGTGCCCATTAGTGCAGGTTATCAGTGCCTCCTCAACAGTGCAGCGTATCAGTGCCCATCAGTGCCGCCTCATCAGTGCCTCCTCATCAGTGCCCATTAGTGCAGGTTATCAGTGCCTCCTCAACAGTGCAGCGTATCAGTGCCCATCAGTGCAGCTTATCAGCCCCTATCATTGCCTCCTCATCAGTACCCATCAGTGCCGCCCCATCAGTGCCCATCAGTGCAGTTTATCAGTGTCCATCAATGTAAAACTTTATAATAGAATCTAAGAAAAACTTTTTTTTTTCATACTTTTCAGACTTTTTAAATTTGTTTAGCAAAACCTAAAAATCCCAGTCGTGATTAAATACCACCAAAAAAAAGCTCTATCTGTCTCAAAGTATGCTAAAAATGCCATATGGGTACAGCGCTGCATGACTACGTAATTGTCATTCAAAATGCTACAGCACTGAAAGCTGAAAATTGGTCTGGGCAGGGAGGGGGTGAAAGTGCCCGATATTGAAGGGATTAAATAGCGTTTTCAGTTTGCGGTGCTCAGATACAGTTGAGTCCTGCTTTAAGGCAAAGGTATTCCTTAAAGAGTCCTATCCGGCGTTATCTGTGTTAATCCAATTAATTAATTTTCCTGCTGATGTGCATCCTCCCTCACTATATAGCTATTACCAAGTCATCGGAAGCATAAATATAATATTTCCAATTCCCATACCATGATGGAGGTATAATGATATACAATGTGAGGAACTATATATTCCACCATCCGTGTCTGAGAGATAATTAGACCATAATTAGTCGTTTGTTTTTCAACTTATATCTCATATCACGTTTATAATGTATCGTTTTATTGCATAAGTTGCTAGCATCTGTTTTCTACTCTGCACTGGAAACGTGACGGCAAATTGTTTGCTATCCTAACCTACACATTTGCATTACTCCCTAAATATAGAATAATGAATGCTGGTGTGACATCCCACCAAAACACTGTTTTTATTTGTGTTCTATATTATGGGAACCTTTTCCAACAAAGGTTAGAGCCTATCTGCTGTCTGGGTACCCTTTGTGGATATTTACCCTAATAAGCAGGTGCAGGTATTATTCTTTCCTGTAGGTGGCACTGTGCTGATGTTACAGTGGAAGGGTAGTCTGTTTAAAGCGGTTGTAAACCATTGCAGTAAAAAACAAAAATCTTTCCCCTGTTGGGCAACTGCGTAATGTGCTAGCATGCATTGCATGCTAGCACATTATGAAATACTTACCTTAGAATGAACCCCTCCAGCGGCGTGCCTTCACCGCTGACAGAGCTTCCATCTTCCCCTGGTCTTCCTTCTGGGTTCACGGACTCCAGCTGTGCAAGGCCTCATGTACACTGCTGCTGGTAAACAGACGTTTCGGAGCAGTTGGGAGTTTTTTTCAACTGCCCCTGAACTCTCCTCTATGTTATCTTATCTGTCCATAAACACAGGGTCGTTTACAGTAGTTTCTAGGCAGTTGAGTTTAGAGGCATTTTTTGGAATGCAAAAAAATGCATTCAGAAGCTGCGTTTACAGGAATTTCAAGCTAAATGCTTCTAAACGCTTCTAAACGCGTTAAGTCGCGTTAAGCCATGTTTTGCTTACAGGTGTTTTTCATTTTTGGCTATTTAAAAAAAATATATTTTTTTTCTTTAAAACGCAAACACGGCAAAACGCAGCTAAACGCGGTATGTAAACGCGGCAAAACGGACGTTTTAAATGTGGGTTACTATCTGTCAAGTTACATTGTTCAGGAGAGGTTGTAAAAATGTCCCGTGTACATGAAGCCTTAGTGGCCGGAGCAGCAATGACGTCACTCCCGTGCATGCTCGCAGGAGCCCTCGGTTCTGGCATGGTGCTCTGGAGGTCCAGCGTGGTATGTTGGACCTTTAGAGTGCACACACTGCTGACGTCACCAGCTGCATCCAGTGTGAATATCTACTATAAATTTACCTACCTTATTACAGGCTTACCTGCAGGTAAAAATCGCAAAGCGGACTTTACTACCACTTTAATGGAAATGCCCCTTGAGGACTCCTTAGGTCCTCTGTGGGTAAGGTAGGTTTCTGATTTGATGTTGAATTCTCACGAGAGTTCAGGCGGCCATCTTAATGAGGAAGCTTTTAATAGGGGATTCCATATCATTTGGGGTTGCTTTGCGTGAGTGGTAGGTTAGAGTGAGGAGCTCACTGGTTAGGAACAGTGCTTAGCTCAGGTAAAGGTTCCTGATTAGTAGGGACAGAGACAGAGAAAAGGACACTTTCCGCTGTCAAAAACCCTCGCGAGGATCCCTTTCAGTGGACAAGTACAGTGTGATCTTACAGAATATCGTCACCCCTATTACAATTCCCTACAGCCCTTTGAGATGTAACTTGAAAGCAACATCACATATGGAATAAGGCACATAGAGTTAGCCCACTGAATCTGGGAATCTTGGGCTTAGTAATGTCCATAACTCAGGGCAAGCCTCTTGAGAGGGGCAGAAGCCATCTCCAGGACCATGTAAACAGAGCTTCTGGCTCTCACACCTGGGGACCAGACAAGTCCTGTCTGGGAGAGCTGCTAAGAGCCCACAGGAATAAGGGATAAAGAGAGAGAGCATCTCTTGTAATGAACCTGCTGCACATTTAGGGGAGGTCCTGGATCCTTTCACACACAGAACTGGCTTCCGGACCCAGCTGATCAAAGTTGCATGAAAATTGCATTGAAGTCACATCAAGTTGCAACGAGCCTTATACTCACCCCATTCTACCACTTGAGCAAGGTAAAGAATCCATGTGCATGCATCCTGTTGGCCTGGTAGGGCTCGCATAGGATCCTCCCCCTGTCCCATTTGATGGCTCTTGGGCCTGACAATAGGCTGCTTTGGCTGCATTATGAGACAAAGAGGAGGGGGGTCACTTGTTCTTCTATACACAGAAGTACTCACTTCACTCTGGTGGACAAGCAAAGAATTGCAATTGGCAGATAGATGTAAGCAGCCAAGTCAGGCAGGCTATTAAAGTGGAACTAAACTCTCACAATCAACATATGGAATAAGGCACATACAGTAAGTCCAATGAATCTGGGAATGTTGAGCTCAGCAATGTCCATAACTCAGGGCAAGCCGCTTGAGAGGAGCAGAAGCCATTTCCAGGACCATGTAAACAGAGCCTCTGGCTCTCACACCTGGGGACCAGACAAGTCCTGTCTGAGAGAGCTGAATCCCTGTGCATGCATCCTGTTGGCCTGGTAGGGCTCACATAGGATCCTCCCCTTGCCCCATTTGATGGCTCTTTGACCGAATAATAGGCTGATTTGGCTGCATTATAGGAAAAAGGGGAGGGGGTCACTTGTTCTTCTATACACAGAAGTACTCACTTCACTCTGGTGGACAAAGAATTGCAATTGGCAGATAGGTGTAAGCAGCCAAGTCAGGCAGGCTATTAAAGTGGAACTAAACTCTCACAATCAACATATGGAATAAAGCACATACAGTAAGTCCATTGAATCTGGGAATGTTGGGTTCAGCAATGTCCATAACTCAGGGCAAACCTCTTGAGAGGAGCAGAAGCCATTTCCAGGACCATGTAAACAGAGCCTCTGGCTCTCACACCTGTGGACCAGACAAGTCCTGTCTGAGAGAGCTGAATCCCTGTGCATGCATCCTGTTGGCCTGGTAGGGCTCACATAGGATCCTCCCCTTGCCCCGTTTGATGGCTCTTTGACCTGACAATAGGCTGCTTTGGCTGCATTATGGGACAAAGGGGAGGGGTCACTTGTTTTTCTATACACAAAAGAACCCACTTCACTCTGGTGGACAAACCAGGTATTGCAATTAGATAAGGCTTAAGTAGCTAGGTCAGGCAGGCTATTAAAGTGGAATTAAACTCTCACAATCAACATGAACTATTTTTAATCCTTTTGTTGCTAGCAAATAGTAAATAGATTGGAAGGTATATTATATTTACTTATTTTTTACGTTTCTTTAGTTGCTTCCTGGTTTCTGGCCTAGGCCAAAGTGATGTTATACACCCCAGAAGTCTTCCGTCTGGGCATTTTTTTTCTTTCATCTGGAGGAGGGGCTTTCTTATCTAAACACACCCGCCTGCACAGCTTCAATAATTTAGGATTGAATATTCATATTCCTGCACAAGCTCAGTGGTGATTGGCTCTCTCCACTTCGATGCTGGAGAACTAAAATTCCCAGCAAGCCCCACAGCTTCATACAGCTGACAAGTCTAAGTAAAAAAGCCTGCTGCTGAAGTATAAATGTGATACAGTCTACATTTTTATTCCACAACACGGTTAACCTTTTACGTTAAAAAAAAAAAATGAAAAAAAGATAAGTTCCGAGGTAACAGATGTTACTTTTAGCTCTTGCTAAGCTCAATGAATTAATCTTTTCCTAATTAGCATGGATGGTAATTGTCTAAGGGCCCGAAACAATTATTTCTACAAAAAGTCATGCTTTGTACCTCTGCATTTAAATGAACAGCTTCAACCTGTTCGCGCTTTTTTCTTTGGCTAACGGAATCCCAGACACAATGTATTCTCCGAGGACCTGAAAAAAAAGAGCAAAAAAAGGCGGGGCTTAGTCTGGGGTGAGAGGAGGCTGGATACAAAAAAAAAAAAAAATACAAAATCAAGCTAAATTAAGTCATGTCTTACTTTAGTGCAATTTTATCTAAAATATAATTATAATACAACATATATTTTTATCATATAAATATATATTATAATATATATATATATATATATATATATATATATATATATATATATATATATATATATATATATATATATATAATATACACTGAGCAAAATTATAAACACAACACTTTTGTGTTTGCCCCTATTTATTATGAGCTGAACTCAAAGATCTATGACTTTTTCTATGTACACAAAAGGCGTATTTCTCTGAAATATTGTTCACAAATCTGTCCAAATCTGTGTTAGTGAGCACTTCTCCTTTGCCAAAAAAATTCACCCACCTCACAGTTGTGGCATATCAAGATGTCGATTAGACAGCATGATTATTGCACAGGTGTGCTTTAGGCTGGCCACAATAAAAGGCCACTCTAAAATGTGCAGTTTTATTCTATTGGGGGGGACCGGGGGGTTCGAAAACCAGTCAGTATCTGGTGTGACCACCATTTGCCTCACGCGGTGCAGCACATCTCCTTCGCATAGAGTTGATCAGGTTGTTGTTTGTGGCCTGTGGGATGTTGGTCCATTCCTCTTCAATGGCTGTGCGAAGTTGCTGGATATTGGCAGGAACTGGAACACGTTGTTGTATACGCCGATCTAGAGCATCCCAAACATGTTCAATGGGTGACATGTCCGGTGAGTATGCTGGCCACGGAAGAACTGGGATGTTTTCAGCTTCCAGGAATTGTGTACAGATCCTTGCACCATGGGGCCGTGCATTATCATGCTGCAACATGAGGTGATGGTCATGGATGAATGGCACAACAATGGGCCTCAGGATCTCATCACGGTATCTCCCTGCATTCAAAATGCCATCAATAAAATGCACCTGTGTTCGTTGTCCATAGTATTTGCCTGCCCATACCATAACCCCACCGCTACCATGGGCCACTCAATCCACACCGCTGACATCAGCAAACCGCTTACCTACACAACGCCATACACGCTGTCCGCCTTCTGCCCTGTACAGTGAAAACCAGGATTCATACGTGAAGAGAACACCTCTCCAAAGTGCCAGACGCCATCGAATGTGAGTAAATCGGTTACGATGACGAACTGTAGTCAGGTCGTGACCCCGATAAGGACGATGAGCATGCAGATGAGCTTCCCTGAGATGGTTTCTGACAGCTTGTGCAGAAATTCTTTGGTTATGCAAACCAATTGTTGCAGCAGCTGTCCTGGTGGCTGGTCTCAGACGATCTTGGAGGTGAAGATGCTAGATCTGGAGGTCCTGGGCTGGTGTGATACGTGGTCTGCAGTTGTGAGGCTGGTTGGATGTACTGCCATAATTCTCTCAAATGTCTTTGGAAGGGGCTTATGGTAGAGAACTGAACATTCATTTCAGGGGGCAACAGCTCTGGTGGACATCCCTGCAGTCAGCATGCCAATTGCACACTCCCTCAAAACTTGCAACATCTGTGGCATTGTGCTGTGTGATAAAACTGCACATTTTGGAGTGGCCTTTTATTGTGGCCACCTGTGCAATAATCATGCTGTCTGATGAGAATCTTGATATGCCTGTGAGGTGGATGGATTATTTTGGCAAAGGACAAGTGCTCACTAACACAGATTTAGACAAATTTGTGAACAATATTTGAGAGAAATAGGCTTTTTGTGTACATAGAAAAAGTCGTAGATTTGTATGTTCAGCTCATGATAAATAGGGGCAAACACAAAAGTGTTGTGTTTATAATTTTGTTCAGTGTATATATATATATATATATATATATATATATATATATATATATATATATATATATATATATATATATATATATATATATATATATATATATATATATATATATATATAGATTATATATCTATATATAATCTATATATATATATATATATATATATATATATATATATATATATATATTTCTCTATATATCTCTATATATCTCTATATATCGATAGATAGATAGATAGATAGATAGATAGATAGATAGATAGATAGATAGATAGATAGATAGATAGATAGATCATAATAACAGTAGTAATATATATTTATATATCTACATGTATTTTTTGTTTCAAATATACTAATAATCTAATAATAATGATCAATATGACATATTATATAAAATGACTATTATAATATTACAAAACATTTTATAATACTTAAGCAATTATAATAATTAAGCAATAGCAAGATAACAATTTCAAGGGTATAATTGCAAGATAACCACAGCTTTTTCTGGCACTTTTTGTTTACAAGTTTATATCAGTATTTTGCTTAAAAATCACGCCTAACCCCCAAACTTTATATTTTCTTTTTTTTTTCCAGCAGAGACCCTAGAGAATAAAATAGCAAATTTTTTATGTCACATGGTATTTAGGCAGCGGTTTTTCAAATACAATATTTTTGGATACACTTTAATGAGTTAAAAAAAAAAAAGCCTGATATATGCCACAATTATTTTGTAAAATGTGAAAAATTATGTTACGCTGAGTAAATAGATAGCTAACATGTCAAGCTTTAAAATTGCGCATGCTCATGGAATTGTGACAGACTACGGTACTTAAAAATCCCCCTAAGCGATTCTTAAAATGCCTTTACAGGTTACCATTTTAGAGTTACAGAGGAGGTAAGCTGGGAGCGCTAGAATTATTACTTTCGCTCTAACGTTTGTGGTAATACCTCACATGGGTGGTAGCGAGTTACGTATGCATTCGCTTCTTCAATTTTTTCTTTTTCTTATTTATTTTATTTTTTAATTTTTACACTGTCCCTTTATTTTTTTTATCACTTTTATTCCCATTACAATTAATGTAAACATCCCTTGTAATAGAAATAGGGATGGCAGGTCCTCTTTATGGAGAGATCTGGGGGTCAAAAGACCCCAAATCTCTCCTTTACCTTAAAAAAAAAAAAAAAAAAACTGTAAATCCCCCAAAAAATGTTTTTTGATTTAAAAAAGAAAAATGGTTTACTTTCACTCTGGACCGGAAGGGATGTCATGACGTCGCTCCGATCCTCCATGGCCATAGAGGCGATCAAAGAAGATCTACTCTTTGATCACATCTGGGACCTGCCGGTGGCACCGTTGGTTTGTTCCTCAGGTGAGCCAGTTTTATCGGTAAGCTTGAGAAACACCAGCGAACGGCGGGTGGGGGTCTTCTCCTTCTGCAGCTTCTGAAAGCATTCACAAGTAAGCCAGTCGCTGGCTGAAAAAAAAAATACTCGGGTTATGGCTAAGAGCTTCATCTATAACCCCGGAAAAACCACTTCAAAGCCACAATGTGTATATATACGTATTGCCGTCTTGAAGTGGTTAAAGCAAAGGAAAATATTATTTTAAAATGTCACATTACAATTATTTTACGTCAGCCGTGTCACTTTACTTCAAACTATGCTCTATTTAGGAATCTGCGCAGACACAATATGACAGTTAGTCAACTGATAAGGGTCAAAGCTGGAGGCAGAACTTAAAGCCAATCAAGCATGCTTCATTCAAATGTCTCAAGCAACAACTGAAATCGGGGGTGTCGGCGACCATGGTGAAAAGTGATGTCCCTCTGTTGGTCATGTGACCGTGCTTGCGTCTGGCAATTGGCTTCTGGGTCACAGGGGAGAAAGTCATGTGCTCCTCAATGCCCTCTGGTGTTGCCTGCTGGGAAGTGCTGATGAGTAGATGGGGGTGGGTGGATGAGCTTTGCCGGGATTGCCACTTTGCTCTACATAGCAATGGTGGCTATGGGGTTGATTTGCTAAAGCAGTGGTCTCCAAACTGCGGCCCGGGGGCCAGATGCGGCCCTTTGCTTGCTTTTATCCGGCCCTTGGGGCATAATTTCTCCCCGGTAATACCAAAGATGGGGCACAATTCCTCCCAATGACACCAACAACTGGGACCAATGACAGCAACGATGGTGGGGCACAATTCCTCCCAATGACATCAACAATGGGGGCACACTTCCTCCCAATGACACCAACAATTGGGACCAATGATGGCGGACAATTCCTCCCAATGACACCAACAATGGGAGCACAATTCCTCCCAATGACACCAACAATTGGGACCAATGATGGCGGACAATTCCTCCCAATGACACCAACAATGGGGGCACAATTCCTCCCAATGACACCAACAATTGGGACCAATGATGGCGGCCAATTCCTCCCAATGACACCAACAATGGGGGCACAATTCCTCCCAATGACACCAACAATTGGGACCAAAGATGGCGGACAATTCCTCCCAATGACATCAATCATTGGGGCACAATTCCTCCTAATGACACCAACAATTGGGACCAATGATGGCAGACAATTCCTCCCAATGACATCAACAATGGGGGCACAATTCCTCCCAATGACACCAACAATTGGGACCAATGATGGCGGACAATTCCTCCCAATGACATCAACAATTGGGACCAATGATGGTGCACAATTCCTCCCACTGACATCAACGTTGGGGCACAATTCCTCCCGCTGACGTGGGGACCTTTTCTACTCCCAATGACAACAGTCTGGCCCCCTTAAAATCTGAAGGACAGTAAACTGGCCCCCTCGTTAGAAAGTTTGGAGACCCCTGTACTAAAGGAATAGAGCATGTTCTCTTTGCAAAGTGAATTTTCATGTATTTATTACTGTCCCAAATATGTGCAAATTTAAAAAAAAAAAAAAAAAAGATTTTTACTTACACGCGGTTTGATTATTATAATCAGCAGAACTAAGCTAAGTAAGGCCCCATACACACTATTAGATTTTCTGCATCTATTATCTTCAGATTTACCAAAACCATATAATATGAGGTCAAACCCTAAGAGTTTCAATTCGTATGCAGTCAGGCAGGCCCTTGCACTACATGGTTTTGGTAAATAAGAAGACAAAAATCTGCAGAAAATCTAATAGTGTGTATGGGCCGGTCTTACGTTTCACTTTCCAAAGAGAAAATTCACTTAGCTGAGCAAATAAGGTTGTGCTGACGTCAATCATCCAATTACGTGCAAGCACCTTTTACATTTTTTTGTACATGATTGGGTATATTTTGCACTTTATTGCACCTCATTCACCAATATAACTAAAAATGTACTATACAAAGTGAACATGCTCCACACCTTTAAAGCAAATGAACCCCACCACCTCTATAAAGCTAAACTTACGAATAAGCAAAAAATGTCTAAATTCATTTGTATTCTTCTTGAATCTCGGTGAGCTTTATGTATTTCTTCCAGATCTGTGCAGGAATCCAGTGTGAGAATTTCCCTCTGTAATAAAGACCACTCACTCCTTGTGCAGGGTGACTGGTCTCGTCTCCGCCCCTCCTGTAGTTTTCTGCAGGCAGCCTGGAGTGGGTGGAGCCTGATGGGCCCCTCCCAGAGCCCTGCTCTCTACAAAGGCTCCGCACAGCATAGTGATGATGTCACTGCAACTTTTAGAAAGTAATATCTGGGTTTGCAAAGGCATTCGCTGTACACAAAGTGGATTCATATCCTTTATAGCTCTTGAGGAATATATTAAATACATGATTTTGTGAGTTCAGATTTTAAGTGATTGAAATGTAATTTTTTTGTTTTCTTTAAAATAACAAACACATTATAAAGTGTATAATGGTGTAAAACCTCTGTGCTACCACTTGTGCTGTAATTAAAAAAATAAAAAAGTAATATAGATATAAATTAATGTGACATTAATGATGGGTTGCAGCCTGCATCAAATGGTGTTAAACCAACTACTAATCAATACAAAAAAATGTGGGATAAAAATGGCATGCTACCTCTTAAAGTGATTACATTGCATTGCATTACGATAAAAAACCTTCTGTGTGCAGAAGCCCCCCTCAGCCCCCCTAATACTAACCTTAGCCCCCTGAGCCCAATCTCGATTCAGCGATGTTGCACGAGTGCCTCGGCTGTCCGGGACTCTCCCTCCTCATTGGCTGAGGCAGCAGTGGGAGCCAGTGGAGCATCTCAATCAATGTCAGTGGGCCAATGAGGAGAGAGTGGGGGGCGGGTCCGAGCCGCGGCTCCGTGTCTGAATGGACACACAGAGCAGCGGCTCGGCTCGGGTGCCCCCATAGGAAGCTGCTTGCAGTAGGGGCACTGGCCAGGAGGGAGGGACCCGAGAAGAGGAGGATCAGGGCTGCTCTGTGCAAAACCACAACACAGAGCAGGTAAGTATAACATGCTTTGTTACTTTTAAACAAAAGAAAACAAGACTTTAATATCACTTTAAAGAGGAGCTCCAGGCTCCTTCAGAAAGTCAGCAGCTACAAATGCTGTAGAGTAGCTGCTGACTTATAATACGAGGACACCTACCTGTCCATGAATCCAGCGGTGTCTTCAACCCAGCCAATTTTTCAATCGGCTCTCGGGTGCTGCCCCCACCATTTCTTGTAAGGGAAACCACCAGTGAAGCCTTATGGCTTCACAGCCGGCTCCCTACTGCGCATGCGTGAAGAGCGCTGTGCTTTGTGAATGGCCCAGCGGCAGGGGAAGGGGGAGGGGGGAGAAATTCCGGGGGACTTCGCTGCAGCAAAGTCACCCAGAAGTGACCCGGAAGATACCAATTCCCCCCCCGGAAGGTGCCAAATGTGACAGCGGATGGGGGGGGGGAGCAAACAAGCAGAGCTTCCCCTTTTGGGTGGAGCTCCACTTTAATGCATAGAATAAGGGTAGTGGTTGGGGGAGGGGGGTTCTGTAGAAGCACAGCCACAGGGTCCCCCCCCCAACCCCCAACCAGCTCTGAGTGGCTTCATGCCCTTGTTCAGCCAGGTGGTAGAATCACAGCTTAACCACTCGCAGCCCCGGAAGATTTGGCTACTGATTGACCAGGCCATGTTTTGTGATTTGGCACTGCGTCGCTTTAACTGACAATTGCGCGGTCGTGCGACGTTGCACCCAAACAAAATTTCCCCCCACAAATAGAGCTTTCTTTTGGTGGTATTTGATCGCCTCTGCGGTTTTTATTTTTAGCGCTATAAACAAAAAAAAGAGTGACAATTTTCTAAAAAACACAATATTTTGTACTTTTTGTTATAATAAATATCCCCATTTTATTTTGAAAAAGCACATTTTCCTCAGTTTAGGCCGATAAGTATTCTTCTACATATTTTTGGTAAAAAAAAAAAAAAAATCGCAATAAGCGTATATTGATTGGTTTACGCAAAAGTTATAGTGCCTACAAAATAGGGGATAGATTTATGGCATTTTTATTATTATTTTTTTTTTTTACTAGTAATGGCGGCGATCTGCGATTTTTATCGTGACTGCGACATTATGGCGGACACATCGGACACTTTTGACACATTTTTGGGACCATTGGCATTTATAGAGCGATCAGTGCTATAAAAATGCACTGATTACTGTAAAAATGTCACTGGCAGTGAAGGGGTCAACACTAGGGGGCGATCAAGGGGTTAAGTGTGTTCCCTGGAAGGTGCTTCTAACTGAAGGAGGAAGGGACTGACCTAGAGGAAGTGATGGATCGTGGTCCCTAGCTAATAGGAACACACGATCTGTCACTCCTTTCAGAACAGAACATGGATTTGTGTGTTTACACACACACTTCCCCGTTCTGTCTCTCGTGCACGTGACCGTCAGCCACAAGCATCGGCATGCCCGCTGTGCAGCGGGCGCGTGCACGCCTGCTATCCCGATCCCGCGAGCCGATGTATAGCTACGCCGGTTCGCGGGATCGTGCCGACCTGCCGCAGTAAAATGATGGCGGCTGGTCGGCAAGCGGTTAACCGCCTGATTTTACCACCCCTGATCACTTGCGTGAATGACCCCTAAGGATAAGTCACCCACTGGGCTCAGTGACCTTTGTGTGGTCCTCTAGTTTCTCAGAGAATCCTAATATTTCTATCCTTTTCTGTATGCGGTATGTTATCCCATGTACATCTTGGCATCATAAAAATACATTTTCTGTACCTTAGGTAGTCAGTTTTGCTGTAATCAAGGTGGAATCATCCTTTAGGAAGTAGATCATCCCTGCTGGAGAAACACATCATTCCACCTTGTTCTTTGTGATATGAACTCTGTACCAGTTGCGTGTCACATTGAGCTCCATTTAAATAGGCCACGCTACCCTCAATTGTCTTCTCCAGAACATCGTGCGTCTCCGTCCAGGACAAACTTTTGTTTGGCCCCCCCTGGAGCTTTCACGCTGTGCGCCCCGAGCGTCGGTCTTAACAAAGCAAATAGTCTCCTTTTTTTTATTCCCTTTTTTTTTTTGATTTGGGAAGGAAAGTCTTTAAACCTTGTACTGGCAGACGCCGAGGCTTTGAAGCCGACGCATTCGGAGGAAGTGAGGGAACAAAGGATGAAGGGAGAGGGTGCTGTGAATCGGTTGTCTCCTAACAGAAGGGAACTTACAAGCCGCGCCACGTTTTCAGCGGGGGGCATTTGATCGGCAGTCAGTCGATTTGCCACATGGCTCGGTATACAGCCGGCTATTGTGAGAGGCGTCCTGCGTGAGCGGGCTCAGTCAGCCTGTATTATGTGCGCAGGGAACTGCCGAGCCAATCAGAAGTCAAAGAGCAGCCCGCGAGAGAAGGAGGAAGGGGGAGTAGTGTACGTTCAACCAACCAACACCCTTTTTCTGGATTTGCAACCAAACGGCTCTGTCAGTGGCAGCAGCCATACACCTCAAGAGAAGCAGTCACTGGGGGGGAACCTAAATAAGAATCTCAAATGACAGATTATTATAACTAGTGGTGCAACGAAGAGAAAATTCTGGTGCCGAAAGCGAACATTCAGGATGCATTTGGCCAAAACTGAAATTGAAGTTTTAAAAAATATATTATATTTTTTAAATGGTTGTATCATAGTGGACTTTTTAATTAGTACCATGAATTTAAATAAATATGAATATATTGTATTATCGGCACCCTTTGAAGTGGTGTTAAAATTCTGCTTGCTGCATTTTTGGTGCATATTTGTTTAGCACCTCCCCATTGAAATGCATTGAAAACATAGGAAGAACACATAAAAAATGCACCCCTCTATTACTTTTCTGGGGACAAACCCAAAATTTGGGATTTTCCTTAATTTTCATGTTCGATGGTAAAAAGGACAAATACAGAGGGTGGTTCTCCCAAACGGGGACACAGCCAGAAATAAAAACTAAAATGTGTCCTCTCCACTCTATCCAAAACTAAAAAAAAAGTTTTGCCTTTAAGGTTGTAAAGTTACCATTATATTTTAAGGTTGGTTAGGGGGAAAACTGCCAAAATGTACCTGTTATGCTGTCAGTCTGAATCACCCCTTGGGGGGAGCCCAGTCGGGGTTCCCAAAGGGGTCTGGAACCTATGGACTTACCTGGACTTGTGCTGTCTTAAAGTGGAGTTCCACCCACTTTTACAACTCTTCAGCATCCCTCAGTAAACTGCGCACTGCAAACGAATTGGATATTTTTAATTTTTTTTTTCTCAGCACCTACTGTATATCTGCTGTATTCATTTTTCACTTCCTCCTCCCTAGCCGTGGCTCATCGCATCATTTCCTGTTTGCAATGCCTTCTGGGAAGGGGCGGCAACTTCCTCTGACACTGCCGTTGCTATGGAAACCCTGACCTGAAACCTATTACACTGCTTGTGCTGCACTGAGCATGTGCGAGATCTGCAAGGATGAGATCCAGGAAGAAATACAGTCTGGCTTCAGATGCCCACACTTAAGATGGCCACGGCCTGCTGTAAGTTTATAAAATAACAAACTACTGCTATAAACTAACAAAACAGACCTTAGTTTACAGACTAACTTTACTAGAATACATTAAGCTTGTGTATTATGTGGGTATTTTTATTTAAAAAGTATAATTTTGGCCGGAACACCACTTTAACTCTGAACTCTGTTATGGATTATTGCTATCTCCTGTAGCTCTACTTCCTATTATGAACTCTTGCATTAAGAGGGACTCTTTCTGGATATAGTCATCTGCCTAACATATGACTACCTCATGGGGCACTTTTCTGGGGCAATAGATAACTGTGTATAGGAAAGTATGTGGAAGATGTCTTTGAAAACTGTTATGCCCCGTACACACGGTCGGATTTGTGAATGTGTGATAGGACCTTGTTGTCGGAAATTCCGACCGTGTGTGGGCTCCATCACACATTTTCCATCGGATTTTCCGACACACAAAGTTTGAGAACAGGCTATAAAATTTTCCGACAACAAAATCTGTTGTCGGAATTTCCGATCGTGTGTACACAAATCCGATGCACAAAGTGCCACGCATGCTCAGAATAAATAAAGAGATGAAAGCTATTGGCCACTGCCCCTTTTATAGTCCCGACGTACGTGTTTTACGTCACCGCGTTCAGAACGATCGGATTTTCCGACAACTTTGTGTGACCGTGTGTATGCAAGACAAGTTTGAGCCAACATCCGTCGGAAAAAATACATGGATTTTGTTGTAGGAATGTCCGATCAATGTCCGACCGTGTGTACGGGGCATTACTGGTTACCTGCAACTACTTCAGTAAAAGATAGTTATTTGCTCATATAAACTGCCTGGTCTGAAGTCTCTAAAAGGGTTCATGTAAAGAGTATCAAATGAACAGGGTTTAAAACAGAGGACTGAAGAAGTTAGAGAAGAAACAGTACATGGGCACAATGAGCAAAATGCTGTGCAAAAACTATATTGCCATTACTAAAGACTTCCGCATTTGTGTCACTTGCTAAATAAACCAACCAGCCAGGAAATGGGTGACATGGCAGAGCTGATGGATACTCTGGTAGTGAAAGGGTTTTATGCTTAGCCCCTTCACTATTGACTGGTTCCCGACATACTGGGACAAACCTTGTGGCACAAAGTACTTAGGTACTTAGCCTGGCGTCACAGGTGATGTAGTGAGGCCCCGGGAGGAGAAAGAGCATAGAACTATATTGTAAAGTGCTGCATTGGCACTATATAAATCCCGTATAATAATAATAATTATGAACATTTAATGGCATCCCAGTCTTCGTCCGTAGGGTTCAATATGGCCCACCGTTTACAGCTATAACAGCTTCAACTCTTCCGGGAAGGCTGTCCACAAGGTTTAGGAGTGTGTCTATGGGAATGTTTGACCATTCTTCCAGAAGCGCATTTGTGAGGTCAGGCACTGATGTTGGACGAGAAGGCCTGGTTCTCAGTCTGCGCTCTAATATATCCCAAAGGTGTCCTATTGGGTTGAGGTCAGGACGCTGTGCAGGCCAGTCAAGTTCCTCCACCCCAAACTCGCTCATCCATGTCTTTATGGACCTTGCTTTGAGTACTGGTGCACAAGAACAGGAAGAGACCATCCCCAAACTGTTCCCACAAAGTTGGGAGCAGGAAATTGTCCAAAATGTCTTGGTATGCTGTTACCAAAATGTCTGTTTTTATTTTGTATTTTTTTGCCAAGTATTTCGGCTTTATCGCTGTTAAAAAAAAAAGAAAGAAAAAAACACGGCTTTCCCAGCTATGCTTTTTTTTTCTTTAAACTCTGCTACGGAGATCCCAAAACACCCGCTCTATTATTCTACAGAACAAATTCCAGCATAGGGGTCTGACATAATAAACAAACAGGCACCTTTCATTTCGATCAATTATTAATACGGTAAGGGGATGCCGAGGATCAGCGTCTCTTTATCCTCCCCCCCCCCCCACCCCCGTCTCCTTTCCCTGCCTTGCTGCACAGCATGAAGACGACTCAGCTCTGGCAGCAGAATCAGTCAGCTCATTCCTTCCGGCAGAGGTCAGTGCGAAACCATCTGTCAGCGCATCTTACATCTAATCCGAACAGTCGAATGAAAAGAAAGGAGCACTGCCAACCTCTGCGCCCGTCCATTCCTGCCGGCCCGAGGAACGTTCGCTTCCCCTCCGTTCTGGTTGTTTTTAGAAAGTTGCCTAAAGCATCAGGTAGAAGGAAGTATTAAATTTCTGCCGTCTGAAAAAATAAATAAAAAATACACGATCGGCAGAACAAATATCGAAATCATATAACCTCTTCATGACCAGGGAACTTTTTTGCCTTCACCTAACAGGTCCAAGGCTTTAAAGCAGAACTTTTAAATATATTTCCCATTGATCACATAGGATATACATCCACTAGGGGTGCACCAAATGCCTTTGCAAACACAGATATTACCTTGTAAAGTAGCAATGACATCACTGTGCTGCATATAGCCTGTGCAAAGAGCTGTGGGAGGGACCCAGCAGGTTCCACCCACTAAAGGATCCCTGCAGAAAACTACAGGAGGGGGTGGAGACAAGGCTAGTCACCCTGCACAAATAGAGAGAGCAAAGTTGTGGGAGGGACCCAGCAGGCTCCACCCACTAGACGCATCCTGCAGAAAACTAGACGAGGGGGTGGAGACAAGACTAGTCACCCTGCACAAATAGAGAGAGCAAAGCTGTGGGAAGGACCCAGAAGGCTCCACCCCCTACAGGTTTCCTGCAGAAAACTACAAGAGAGGGTGGAGACAAGACTAGTCACCCTGCACAAAAAGAGAGAGTAAAGTTGTGGGAGGGACCCAGCAGGCTCCACCCACTAGACGCATCCTGCACAAAACTAGACGAGGGGGTGGAGACAAGACTAGTCACCCTGCACAAATAGAGAGAGCAAAGTTGTGGGAGGGACCCAGCAGGCTCCACCCACTAGACGCATCCTGCAGAAAACTAGACGAGGGGGTGGAGACAAGACTAGTCACCCTGCACAAATAGAGAGAGCAAAGCTGTGGGAAGGACCCAGAAGGCTCCACCCCCTACAGGTTTCCTGCAGAAAACTACAAGAGAGGGTGGAGACAAGACTAGTCACCCTGCACAAAAAGAGAGAGTAAAGTTGTGGGAGGGACCCAGCAGGCTCCACCCACTAGACGCATCCTGCACAAAACTAGACGAGGGGGTGGAGACAAGACTAGTCACCCTGCACAAATAGAGAGAACAAAGCTGTGGGAGGGACCCAGCAGGCTCCACCCACTACAGGCTTCCTGCAGAAAACTACAGGAGGGGGCGGAGACAAGACCAGTCACCCTGCACAAATAGAGAGAGAAAAGCTGTGGGAGGGACCCAGAAGGCTCCACCCACTACAGACTGCCTGCAGAAAAATACAAGAGGGGGTGGAGACAAGACCAGTCACCCTGCACAAGGAGAGAGAACAGCAGTGAGCGGTCTTTATTACAGAAGGAAAGTCTCACACAGGATTACTGCAGAGATCTGGAAGAAATACACAAAGCACACCAAGATATAAGGAAGAATTCACATGACAAATGTATTTTAGATAATATTTACTTATTCAAGCTTTAAAGAGGAGGTGGGGTTAAATGTAAAGTAGCATAGACATCATCACTGTGCTGTACATAGCCTGTGCAGAGAGCAGAGATGTGGGAGGGAGAGGAGGGGGCGGAGACAAGACCAGTCACCCTGCACAAGGAGAGAGAGCAAAGCTGTGGGAGGGACCCAGTAGGCTCCACCCATTATTAGGCTGCCTGCAGAAGGCTACAGAAGGGGCGGAGACAAGACCAGTCACCCTGCACAAGGAGAGAGAGCAAAGCTGTGGGAGGTACCCAGTAGGCTCCACCCACTACAAGGCTGCCTGCAGAAGGCTACAGGAGGGGGCAGAGAAAAGACCAGTTAACCTGCACAAGGGGAGAGAGCAAAGCTGTGGGAGGGAACCAGTGGGCTCCACCCACTACAAGGCTTCCTGCAGAAGGCTACAGGTGGGGATGGAGACAAGACCAGTCACAATGCACAAGGATAGAAAGCAAAGATGTGGGAGGGACCCAGCAGACTCCACCCACAACAAGGCTGCCTACAGAAGGCTACAGGAGGGGGCGGAAACAAGACCAATCATCCTGTACAAGGAGAGAGAGAGAGCAAAGCTGTGGGAAGGACCCATCAGGCTCCACCCACTACAAGGCTGCCTGCAGAAGGCTACACGAGGGGGCAGAGGCAAGACCAGTCCCCCTACACAAGGAGAGAGAGAGCAAAGATGTAGGAGAGACCCAGTGGGCTCCACCCACTACAAGGCTGCCTGCAGAAGGTTACAGGAGGGGGCAGAGAAAAGACCAGTCACCCTGCACAAAATTGAGGGAGCAGCAGTGAGCGGCCTTTATTACAGAGGGAAAGTCTCACACTGGATTACTGCAGAGATCTGGAAGAAATAAACAAAGCAATTGAAGATTCATGGAAGAATACACATGCCTCTTACGAACAGCCAGGCTGGGGAGAAAAGCACTAGATGACGCTGAGTGGTCTCCAGCCAGCAGGTGAGGTGGGCTCTGACTTACTGCAGCTTCTAATGCATATTGTGAGAAGCTCACAGTTTGCAGTGAAATCAGAGTATGGGATTTTAGTGCAGGAGGGAAGCCTGTACAACTGTGCAAGACTGTAGGAATTACTTTGTGACAGGTTCTCTTTAAGAAGACATCAGGAGTCTCATCTGCCCTTCATTGAAGCTGATGGAGCACAGATTGCCCTCCAATACCTTCTTCCCTGGCAACAGTGGCCAGGGAGAGTGACAGCAGAAAACGCAAGTGATGTTATACATGTCGCTAGAAAAGATCAGCGACAAACATTCACTGGTTTCCCTCCCCTCCAGAAGGGCTGTAATAAGGGGTAGGGGCATACATCCTGGGGTCCAAGAAAGTGTTTGCTTTCGTCAGAAAGCCAACATTTGGCTTGTGAAAGCAACACACACTCCTTCACAGAGGTTCTACCCGTTTTTGTTTGCAGCTGATGATAAAAATAGCTGACTCTTCAGCCAGCAGTCATGCTCCACAACGTTTTACTTCCAACTGATTATTGGAACACAGAACTAAGCAAAATTTCAAGAACAGCTGAACAAAATGACAAGGTTCACCTAAAGCGGTCAACAAAGTTCCTATTTCTGAACCACGATCCCTTCACTGTGGATGGAGTAATCAAATCTCAGAGCTTCTCCACTGACCCATTTACTCCGGGATACCGGGATCCATCTAAGGCACCAACTGGAAAGATTTGGGGATCTTTTGGTATGAAGCCCCACTTTAACACATGGCTTCATGCAAATTTTGGTCAAAATTAAGTGTAGTGCTACCACTGCAGAGGCAGCAGATACTAACTGGTTCTTTCTCAAACAGTACAGAAGCACCCATGCAACAGTCCATGCACTCCGGTTAGGGACAGTGTTTTCCTGAAATAAATGTGAAAAATGAACAGTCTACTCTGTCACAGCTGAAGTCCAAGAGCAAGTCTCTTTGACATCTGGTTACCTTGTGCCAATACATATTTGCTAGTACCCAGTGTGATCTCTAGAACGCTGTACAGTCACTGTGATCAGTTTAGGGTCAGAACTCACAAGTCCCCGGGACAGTTGCACACCTTCCAGCTTCCTCCTGTCACAATTCAATGAACGAGACAGTCCGTCTGGCCCTGCGTCACTTGCAGGTGGCACTGTGTTTCCCAGAATGGAAAGTTGTAGTTCCAGTGTCCCCCAGCAGGTGTCTCCCATAAACCATCAGTTTCTAGTAATTAGTCTCCACCTGATGCTGGTTGCTGGGAGGGTATTTAATCTCTCTTCTGCTAGTACACTTCGCTTCAGTGTTATGTAAGGAATCAGCAGCAGAGATGGCCAGATCTCTGTGACTACACTTAGAAACTGAGACCAATTTATTAATAGTAAAACAAAAGACATCCAAACAGCATCAAACAGCTAGCATAAACATATAAGTGAATAATTAACCGAATGACAAAATTCCTAATCACCTAACTATAATACAATAAATACAAGATGAGGAACATAGGTCACAGGAAATACCAGAGAAGCAAGGAAAAAGGAGGAGGGGGACCAGGACTGGGATCAGGTACAAGGGGAACAGAAATAAGGCAGTAAGGTGCAAGGTACAGGATGCAGGGCAAGCGCTAGATCAGGAGCAGGATAAACAGCGACTGATTTAGCGCAGCAAAGTAAAGCAAAACACTGACTGGAAGTGTACTAGCAGAGGAGAGACTAATTACCCTCCCAGCAACCAGCATCAGGTAGAGACTGATTACTAGAAACTGCTGACTGCTGGGAGACACCCGTTGGCGGACACTGGCGCTACAACTTTCCGTTCTAGGAAGCACAGTGCCTCCAGTAGGTGACACAATCTTTCTCTAGGCCAGATCCCTTTGGAGAAGTCCTGCACTTTCCAGGTCCCTGCACTACGGAGACCATACAGGGCAACAACCCAGTCCATAGGCTGCCTCAGGGGCAACAGCACCCCAACTCTGGGAACTCTGTTTACTAGGAAAAGGCAATCTCTTCTGGGCTGGTTAATTTACTCCTCCCACCCTAAGGTCCAGAAGCTTTTTAGAGACAGGGGAAGCAATCCAACTGCCAGCCCATGGAACCCTGAACAGACAAAGCCAAACAATTTCTGCTCCCTTTATTACAGAAGGAGTAAAAACTAAACTAGGAGGGCACTACATCAGACTGCCTCCCCCGGTATCGGCGGCTTCCCCTCTATTGTTTTCTTACTTTTTAAAAAAAAATTTATTAATTTGAACATAGATGGGTAAGAGCCAAATGCCAAATGTATCTTTCTTCTAAAGAGCTCTTCAGTCATCAGTGGTAAAGCTGCTTCCACAGTGTCCCTTGCCCAAGGACCACTTTGCCTTGAAGGCGTTTCACCTTGTGATCAAGCTGTTTCGATGAAATGTGTCAAGAAAGGTGATTCTTGGACAAGAGTCACTAGAGAAGCAGCTATACCACAGATGGCTCAATAAAAAATCTTTAGAGACGTTTGGTGTGTGGCTCTTGTTCAAATTGCAAGTAGGGATGGCTTTTTGAGCCAGCCCCTTACACATCGACGAAGACTGCATAAGATGCAGGTCGGGAGCAGACTGGCTCTTGTATTTAGGCAATAATGGCTTATTCAGAGACCAGCTTTACATGATGTTGTCACTGGTTTAGTCTTGTGTCTCCTTAAAGCTGACCTCCAGCCTTGCCAGCCTTTCGTACTCTGATTTCACTGCACACTGTGGGCCTCCCACAATGAGCATTAGAAATTGCAGCAAGTCAGATACAGCCCATCTCATTTCCTGGGTGGAGGAAGTCCAGCGTCATCTAGAGCTTTCCTCCCCAGCTTGATCGTCCCTGGCTCCTTCATTCAGTTCTGTTATCCATGGAGGCTCTGCATCACAAGTGGACTTTACCTATGGTGGTCTGCTGTTTTCAGGAAGTGAAAAGGGTTGCTATCAGTGGTGGCCTGTCCATTAGGGGCGCATGGGTGCCGCCCCCCCCCCCCCCCATCCATACGTCCGGCCCCATAATCTACATGCATGTATTCCAATGGGGGGGGGGTGTTTGTTTTTTTGAAGCATATGATTAGAGCCAGAGGCTCTAATAGGCCTTAAAAAGGGTGGGCGCAAATAAAAAAATACTATTGCATATACTGTACAATTACTATACAAGTCACATTGTAATTTAATGTTGAAATGTTTTAATCTGCAGTGTGTATTTTTTTGTAAAATTCAAGCAATATGGCAGCCTGCAGAACCAGGTTGTCATTTCATGCTTGTGTGATTGGCTCACTGATGTTCCTAGAAGTTTGCACTGAGATATAAGTCACATTTTAGACATTTCATCTTCAACAGAAATGTCATTTTTGGTGAGATACTCTCTAAGGGATAGTTTCAAAAGGGATTCAGACACTGCAACATTTCTCATTAGAACACTGAGGGTGCACCAGGTAATTATAATGAACCAGGCCCTCCCATTCACAATCAACACACAAATTGCACGTTCAAACAAACAGCTATTTTAAAAACAGGTAGGAATCTGAAATCCTTGCAATGTACATAGATCACCCATTCTTGCTAAAAGTAGATTTACTCTTTAAGGTAGGATCACCCAACAAGCTATATGTTTACCTGGCATGCTTTGTATTGTGTAGGCAGATGCATTTTGTGTACAAGTTAAGTAATCTAAAGGCTTGGGGCCTGAATTATCCAGGTGGAATTGATGTTATTCTCAAGCAGAATTTACAACAAATGATCTTCAAGGCTGGGTCAGTTTTTAATACAACCAGCTGTCACATTGTATTTCTTCTAAAAAGCCTACAAAGGCAAACCTCTGAAGGTCAGCAACATAGGAAAAAGAGAAACTTGAAAACAACAGATCTGTATTAAAAAAAAAAAACCACCAGCATACCTCCCAGCTTTTTGAGATGGCAACGAGGGACACCTTTTAGCAAAGGTGTGTAGTCATAAGACACACACATACTGACAATTATTTAAAAAAATCAGCTAAACTTACAAGTGTTTTTTTTAACCACTACTATTCCTTTGTACTGGCTTTGGACATTTACAAATGCATCAATTTAAAAATTGGATGAAAGGTTTAGCACTGGGCATAGGCGTGCGCACAGGGTGTGCCGGGTGTGCCCAGGCACACCCTAATCCCCCCATGCACATTAGTGTTATAGTTCTGTGTAGCAACAGGAACATGGGAAAGATCTCCCTCTTACCGGCTCTGCCATAAGAGAAGTGTTTATCTTTTTCTCTTTCACTGTGCTAGCAGGGAGATCAATGTGCCGGAGTCATATATATGTAGATACATACACATGCATGTGTGTTTGAGCTTAAGGGTGCACACCCTAATGCATTAGGCTGCGCACACCTATGGCACTGGGAAACACTTTTTGAAATATAAATAGTACATTTTATATACAACTATATAGATCAGACCAAAATGAGGGCCAAATGATGAGGAAAGAGGAGAGGGACTTTGTTCCAAATCAGGGACAGTCCTTGAAAACCAGGGATAGTTGGGAGCTACGCACCAGGCAATGGCAAGATTTGGAAAATGCAGACGAGACAGAGGAAGCTCAGTTCAATACTTTGGTGGCCAACTGGACAGGAAGTGAGATGATTCACATACTGTATACACAATCCAATGAGAGCAACAAACAAAAAGTCTAATGCCCTGTACACACAATAGGATTTTCCGTCAACAAAACTGTGGATTTTTTTCCGAAGGATGTTGGATCAAACTTGTCTTGCATACACACGGTCATACAAATGTTGTCGGAAATTCCGAACGTCAAGAACGCGGTGACGTACAACAAGTACAACGAGCCGAGAAAAATAAAGTTCAATAGCCAGTGTGGCTCTTCTGCTTGATTGTGAGCATGCGTGGAATTTTGTGCGTCGGACTTATGTACACGTGATCGGAATTTCCGATAATAAGTTTTGTTGTCGGAAAATTTGAGAACCTGCTCTCAAACATTTGTTGGCGGAAATTCCGACAACAAATGTTCTATGGAGCATACACATGGTCGGACTTTCCGACAACAAGCTCACATCCAACATTTGTTGTTGGAAAATCCTATCGTGTGTACAGGGCATTAGAGTTCAAAAGCTTTTAATATTAATGTTTACTGACAAGGAGAAAACACAGAACGACAATGTGATCTCCCCTTTCTTCAAGGTTTAATACATGCTGATCCATTGATCCACTCATCTTTGTCACATCAGATTTTTTTATGTAGCAAACAATTAAACACTGGTGGTGATTATGCCACTTTAGAGTCTTCCATCTCTCCAGGCCCTGAAGAAGGGGGAGGTATTCCAGTCCCTGAAGCATGTTGGCTGTTTTGTATTGTCTCCTTGTAAGCTTGAATCCATCCTGATCTATGATTCATTCATCTTTATTACATCTGTTTTTTTTTTTTTGTTTTTTTTATGCAGCAAACAATTAAACCTTGCTGGTGATTATACCACTTTAGAGTCCTCCATCTCTAAAGGCCCTGAAGAAGGGGAGATCTTCACATGCCTGAAACACATTGGCTGCCCTGTGTTGTCTCCTTGTGAGCATTTGGACTCTCAGACCTTTCGTTTGGTGCTCTCATTGGATCTTTTACACATAAATCTTTAAATTCAGGCTCCCTGCTTGTGGGACATCTTGCTTTTGTCGACAGCAGCCTTACCACAGCCACTATGCCTTATTGCAATCCGATTGATCTACTGTTGGTTTTAATCATCATTTTCCAATACTTCAGGAAGTGAAATGAAACCTTCCTGAGGCAACACAGTCCATGAAAATTCCAGCAGCATGCTAACATAGGGAATCATTTTCATGGTTTTAGAAGACTCATGGCATCTATAAAAAGCACAACTGCCAAGTGTCCTCCTTTCTGTAGAATATTCCCATCCCACCATCCATCCCATGCACCCCTCTTCCTGCAGAATGTCCCAATAGGTGAAGGGTTGCACACAAGTTATCATGGCAGATAAGGCTCCTTTCTGTAGGAAAATCTTTCCATGGCACCATTCAACCCATGCACCCCACTTCCCATGGAATGTTCCATCAGTTGAGGAGTTGCACACAAGTTGTCTCGCCAGGCAAGGCTCCTTTCTGTAGGACAATCTTTCCATCCCACCATTCATTCCATGCACCCCACTTCCCACAAAATGTCCTATCAGGTCAAGGTGTTGCACACAAGTTGTTGTACCAGGCAAGGCTCGTTTCTGTAGGACAATCTTCTCATCCCGCTATTGATCTCATGTACCCCACTTCCCATGAAATGTCCCATCAGTTTAGGGGTTGCACACAAGTTGTTTTGGCAGGCAAGGCTCCTTTCTGTAGGACAATCTTCCCATCCCACTATTCATCCCATGTACCCCACTTCCCACAGAATGTCCCATCAGGTGAAAGAGTTGCACGCAAGTTGTCATGGCAGGCAAGGCTCTTTTCTGTAGGACAATCTTCCCATCCCACTATTCATCCCATGCACCCCACTTCTTGCAGAATGTCCCATCAGGTTAGGGGTTGCACACAAGTTGTCGTGGCAGGCAAGGCTCCTTTCTGTAGGTCAATCTTCCCACTGTGCCATTTATCCCATGCACCCCAATTACTGCAGATGGTGGGATACTGCACAAAAGCTGTTTCTGGCAGGCAAGGCAGCAAGCACAACAATGTATCACTTGTGGGAAGCTATATGACGCTCCCCTGGCAACCCTGTCAGCTCACGCCATGGCCAATGTTGGTTATACAGAAATTAGACCCTGGGAAAAATAAGGTTTAAAATAATTGAATTACAAAAGCAAACCATCCCTCCAAATTAAGGAAGCAAAAAAGTGAGCCCATGAGGATCTGGCATGGCCTCAAATAAACCTCACTATGAAACGAAGGATGCCTCCAACTTTTTTTTTTTTCCAACAGTTTCTAATTGCTGACTTGGCATTTCCTTCAAAGCAGGTAAACAAATTCTTTCAAGGGATAATCCTATAAATAAAACGGAGATGTGAGATGTTAAATACCACCGTTTTCTGGTAACGTCTGAGCTCCGCACGTAGCCTATCTTTGTCCAATTACTGAGAAAATCTTTATTAATTAGTAAACTCTTTTGAAAGCGCCGTCTCCAACCTCTTTAGAGCTAAGCCTCACACACATGTTGAGTTTCAAAGGGCTACCGGGGCCTATGATCTCAAATTAATTAATACCACTGAGAAAATTCTACAAAGCTTCCTATCTGGTGTCTATGGGAGCTCCAGCTACGGACACCAATTATAAAAGAGCATCATAATTATTCCTAAACAAAGCTAATGCATGTTCCAAGTGACTCATGAAGCAGATAGATTATCTGACTGATGGGGAGAAGGGTTTAACCCATTTAGCCCTAAAAAGATTAGAACAGGCCAATGCCATAAATACATTTGGAGCAGTGTGTATGTTGCGTATGACCTGATCACTGCCCTCAAAGAAGACCTGTATAATTTTAAAGTGAACCTGTCATATACCAGTCTCTGTCTTGATCTGCGATCAGGTTCACAGTCCAGTAGCTGAAACGGTGGAAAGGTTTATGGTTAATAACAGGCCGGGATCAGTACACAAGTAGCAGTAAAGTAAAGAAGCAAGCAGAGATGTAGTCAGAAGTTAAGTCAAGGTCAGTAGCCAAAGGGCTTAAAGTGGAAAGCGATAAAGTGTGGTTGTTGAATTTTAAGCCAAGGGTCCATACATAAGTTATGGTAGATAAGGACATAGTGTAGCAGAAGCAACAAGAGCAAGATACTGTCATAAGCACACCAACCTGGCAAAACAACAAGTGCAGAGGCATGGCTTAAATAGGAAGTTTAAGGGAGGAGCAAGGAGTTCCAAGTTCACCAAGAAACAGGGTTATCAATGAAGAATGACCAAGGGATCAGGTAAGCAGCTATTCAGAGGTTCAGGTAGCTCAGTAGGAAGAGCCATCGCTAGACCCAGTAGAGACCTTTTTAAGAAAATTGTCTTAAAAAAGAAAACCAATGTAATCACTACATCCACGGCTGGAGAAAGGGGGTGCATCACTCTCACATGGGGGGGGGCATCATGTGGCAAGCACCGCAGTGCAAGGATGCTCCAGATCAGTGATGGACCAGAGCCTCTCTTGTACCAAGCTGTTGCTTTTGGTCTGGTCTAAGGACTACTGTTGTCACACTGCAATCCAACACTCCCACATTCCTCACACCAACTGTGCACAGCCGACATGAAATATACACTTCAATGCAACACTGCACAACCACTCAGCCACCCTAACTGAAACAAAGCAATGAAATGGTCATCCATGCGCATTGCACCCTCCATTCTAACTATAGACAGGTAAAGCAAGGGGGAGAATAAGTAGACCAATCCATGGGGAAGGAGCGCAATTTGGCATCATCTGCCCTGGGTGCTGGGCAGAACAGCCCTGGTACAGTCCACATCTAAGGACTGGTAAATTGTGTAGCGCATCCCCTTAGGAGCTGCTGTCGAATGCAGTTCTATTTCTCCACTTGGAACACACACAGTCTGGCACCCAGCATTTTTCTCACTATTCTACTGGCTCCAAAGAACAGTATAGGGGTGGCTTCTTTAGGTTTTATTGGGAACGATGAACTTGGATTGGGATAGAAAGCATGGGACACACCAATAAACTATAGACCTGAACAACTTGAGGTCTCCTCAACTTTCTGGCTACACAATACAAGAAGGAATGTCCCATAGGATCTCTATGTTGATGGTGACTAATAATCTTCAGAATTGTCGTCACTTACTCACATAGCCACAGGATCATTGGTTGCCATCTGCAAATATCCACCAGGCTCTTCCTATTGAGGAAGCTGTAGACTCACACCACCATAAATCAGCTAAATCC
The DNA here is from genome assembly GCF_042186555.1 of Aquarana catesbeiana. NCBI lineage: Eukaryota > Metazoa > Chordata > Amphibia > Anura > Ranidae > Aquarana > Aquarana catesbeiana. The sequence continues at coordinate 34,507,322 of NC_133334.1, read as the reverse complement.
CTTCCCACCAACTTCCTCCTGAGCTTCTCCAGACCCAACTTGATACCTGGACTCCAGCTTGTGAATAAGCCCTCAGCTAAGCTTAGCTAGGACCTCTGTGTCTTCCTAACAGCTTCTTCTAGAAATCTACGCCAGGGGCAGAGCCCCCCTTCCCCAGGGTCTCCTCCAGCAGGACTGGACCCAGGCACCCTGCTGTTCAGACCTCAGACTGTTTTATGGGCTCTCTCACCACCAACTTGATACACCTCCCTAGGAATTGAGTAGAGTCCCATAAATATCCAGGCTGCATGCCCTGTTCTTCCTCCCACTATGATTCTATAATCCTCTAGAACAAAGGGGGAGGTAACAAAGGAGCAGCCTGTGAGACACTGAGCAGCCCAAATTAATCAACCCCTGCTCCTCTGGTTACAGTGGAGCCAACTAAATTTACCTAGCAGCCCACTCTACTCTAGGGGGGTGCTACATCTGCAACATAATACATTTTCATTCTTCGGTTTGGATACAGCTTAACGTAATTTATAAATAAAGTTAACAGTAGAGAACCTTTTGAATTTGACCAAGATAAAGTTCTTACTGGAAAGCATCATCAGCTCATTGAATGGCCTCACGTGTTGCCTGCAATGCCTGGAATTGCCCCTCAAATTCAATTACTTATTTTGCGCGGCCAGTTCCGTCGCTAATTGTGCTTTGCGGTATTCTAATGATATTGAATGTTCTAATACACCAACTGTTGACATACAAGAACAAAGACATATTGGGCCAAATCTTGAACAGCTCATATCACAAATATGTTTCTCCAATTATAGCTCGCGGCTCGGCGTTATCTGTTTCCTATTTTCAAAATTGCTCACATACTGTTCATTAAAGGATTCGATATAATATCATCATAATCCATTCACAGCTCCTATTTTCTAGTCTCTTCTTTCTAATGAGGACATTCTTCTCATTGTCCCACGGGCCCGTCACTCACATCGTCCCCAACATTCTGCTCTCATTTTACCAAATTATCTCCTTATTAAAACCTCTGTGTGTTGTCCATTAGTACATTTTTTCTGTCATCTGTATTTATTCAATAAGTGCCTTCTTTTCAGGAATATGTGTGTCGGTGCTGATTTACATAAGTACAAAAGGATATAATTCCACATGCAACAAAAGAGGTAAAACTATAGTGAACATATTCAATCCTGATACTGCTTAAAGTCATATTAAACCCTCAGTGTTTTGATAGCCCAGCACACTGAGCATAATTAAATAATAATTTACCAGTAAACTATTAGTAAAAATTCTTACCCCAGCACTTGCGGTTTACAGCTTTTAATGCTGCTCTCTCCATGCTGCTTCCCTGAACTTCTGGTCTTCAAAGGAAAGAGCTGACAGTGGACAGTGCTTGGAGAAGGGAGGGGGAGGAGGAAGAGGTAGGAGCATTGCAGTGCCTTGCCACCCTAGACTATGGGGGCTGTGTGTTTCTATTGATGTACACAGTGTAGTGAGACACTACTCTAATCCCTGCATAGAAGGGTGGCTTCATAGGATGCTGCAAGAGAAAGGAGCCACCTTGAAACAGGAAGCCTGGGGCAGCAGTCATGGCAACAGCTTAAACTCGAACATAGACAAGGATTAAAAGATAAAGAAGTTGCATGCTCAGTAAGTGATTAAATCAGCCGACTAAAGTGCTTAAAATAGCTGAAGGTTGAGCCCTGGTTCACACTGGTGCGTTTGGACATGCGATTTGACTTGTCAAACCGCATGTCAAATCGGCGGCAAATGCCGGCAATGGCACTGTCCTAATCAGTGCGACGCTGCATTTGGGGAGCCGCACCACTTTCAAAAAAGTAGTTTCTGTACTATTTTTTGCGATATCGGGGTGCGATTTCCATTGACATCTGTGCAGAATCCCACACAGATGTCCCAATACTTTTGACACTAAATTATTGCAGAAAGGCAAGTCCAAACAATAAGACAAAATTAGTGGTACACCAGTATACATAGAACAGTCATAACTCAATCAATAAATGAATAAAAACTGAATATGAACAATCAACTACAATTTCCAGAGAGTACTTGTCCAGTATGAGTTCAACAATACCTTCAGTAGGCTTTATTTAGAAGGAAAAATCCCTAATGAGACTGGTCCCCATGAGGAGAACATATGACTGCCCATCCATTTTAAGTTTTATTAAAACACTATAGTAAGGAAATAAGTACATGAAAACAGAGAAGTAGATAGAAGACAGAGAAAAGAGAGAAAGTAAGGTGGATGGGGAACTGGGGAGAAAAAAAAAAGGGGGGAAGATGGGGGTTCTGATGGTAACCTGAAGTTTGGACTCAAGAGGGACTTACAATCAGCAAATTTATGATTCAAACAGAGCTTTACCCTCATTAGAGTAAACAAACATATTCCATAATGTCCAAGTTTTAGTGTATTTTTTTCATTTATGCTGTGATGTGAGGACCAAGTCTTCCATCTTCACGCACTTGAACTTTAATGGCATCCCAGTCTTATGCCCTGTACACACGGTCGGACATTGATCGGACATTCCGACAACAAAATCCTAGGATTTTTTCCGACGGATGTTGGCTCAAACTTGTCTTGCATACACACGGTCACACAAAGTTGTCGGAAAATCCGATCGCTCTGAACGTGGTGATGTAAAACACGTACGTTGGGACCATAAACGGGGCAGTGGCCAATAGCTTTCATCTCCACCCTATTAGATTGTAAGCTCTTCTGAGCAGGGCCCTCTTAATCCTATTGTATTGTATTGTATTATAACTGTATTGTCTCCCTTTTATATTGTAAAGCGCTGCGTAAACTGTTGGCGCTATATAAATCCTGAATAATAATAATAATAATCTCGTTATTCATTCTGAGCATGCATGGCACTTTGTGCGTCGGATTTGCATACACACGATCGGAAATTCCGACAACGGATTTTGTTGTCGGAAAATTTTATATCCTGCTCTCAAACTTTGTGTGTCGGAAAATCCGATGGAAAATGTGTGATGGAGCCTACACACGGTCGGAATTTCCGACAAAAAGGTCCTATCACACATTTTCCGTAGGAAAAACCGACCGTGTGTACGGGGCATAAGTCCGTAGGGTTCAATATTGAGTTGGCCCACCCTTTGCAGCTATAACAGCTTCAACTCTTCTGGGAAGGCTGTCCACAAGGTTTAGGAGTGTGTCTATGGGAATGTTTGACCATTCTTCCAGAAGAGCATTTGTGAGGTCAGGCACTGATGTTGGACGAGGAGGCCTCGTTCGTAGTCCCCGCTCTAATTTATCCCAAAGGTGTTCTATTGGACTGAGGTCAGGCCAGTCAAATTGCTCCACCCCAAACTCGCTCATCCATGTCTTTATGGACCTTGCTTTGTTCACTGGTCCAAATCATTTGGTGGAGGGGGGATTATGATGTGGGGTTGTTTTTCAGGGGTGAGGATTGGCCCTTTAGTTCCAGTGAAGGGAACTCTTAAGGCATCAGCATACCAAGACATTTTGGACAATTTCACACTCTCAACTTTGTGTGAACAGTTTGGGGATGGCCCCTTCCTGTTCGAACATGACTGCACACCAGTGCACAAAGCAAGGTCCATAAAGACATGGATGAGCGAGTTTGGGGTGGAGGAACTTGACTGGCCTGCACAGATTCCTGACCTCAACCTGATAGAACACCTTTGGGATGAATTAGAGTGGAGACTGCGAGCCAGGCCTTCTCATCGAACATCTGTGCCTGACCTCACAGGTGCGCTTCTGGAAGAATGGTCAAACATTCCCATAGACACACTCCTAAACTTATGGACAGCCTTCCCAGAAGAGTTGAAGCTGTTATAGCTGCAAAGGGTGGGCCAACTCAATATTGAACACTACGGACTAAGACTGGGATGCCAATAAAGTTCATGTGCAGGTGTCCCAATACTTTTGACAATATAGTGTATATAGATGTTTGTGGTTGCTTATAATTAGAGGCAATCAAATCAGTATACCAGAGAGAAGATCGAACCAGATTGGGCCTTTTTGTTGGTTTGACAAAAATTTTCAGTCCTGCTCCTTCTCTCATCACTGCATTCAGAAACGAACATCAATTTGATCCCACTAACAATTAGAAAATAAAATGAATGTTCTTAAAGCTAAACATTTCTGACTAAATTCTGCAAGTGTATGACCAGCTTAAAGCAGATCTTTACCCCAAATAAAAAAATATTCTCCCATGCCTCCCCCCACCCTACCTCTCTATTATATGGCTATTATTTAATTTTTAACTTCACAGTATTTGTGTGCACCTAGGTGAGAAAGATGTTCACTGTTTACCATCCCTCAAAGTTTGGGCATGCACAGAGCCCTGCAGCACATTTGCGCATGCACGGGTTTCCCGCGTATGCACAAAGACAGAGCTGGTATGGAAGTCCCAAACCTCAGCATGTCTGCATTTGTGCGCAAAACCCTCAAAACATGCGCAGATTCTGTCAGGGGTTGAAGGCTTGATAGTCAAAAGGTAAAGGGGACTAATGTTCCTTTTTTAAGAAGGGGAATTCCCCTCACTTTGAAGAGATTTTATCTCACTTCCAATTGCCTCTCGGTGGCAGGAAGTAAAGGGAAGTTTCCCCACTTGGGTGCAGACAGCAAAAAAATAAATTAATGAATTAATCAACTGGTGGTTCTCTTTTACTATACTCCAATGTTAAAATAAATGGTTTGGCTATGCATAACCTAAGCTAAGTCAGAAAAGATACCAGGTGGTGAGAATTATTCCTTCCCGATCATTTAGATGAGGATGTGATGTGGATAAGAATGCCACAGATCAGTGAGAAAATCCTTTGGGCTTCCTTCTCTATCCAAATGGTTGACAATAGATGTGTTGGTAGAGTGTTGGACCAAAAGTAGGAAGCAAATGACTTTAAATCCAAGGTTTAGAGGCAGCTCACTATCAACTGGGATATCCTTCGGTGTCCCCAGAGTAGTTATAAATGTGAAAAGGATGAGCGCTCCACGGTGAGACCAGCAAATCTTTGTTACACATGACAAGTGATCAGAAGAGCCAACGAGTTCCCAGGGCTCAGGAAACCTGGCCGTTGACCTGAACAAGCACTTGTCTTATCCTTTAATTTTGCAATTTGTTGCCCAATATTCTCCTCAATTACTGCCAACATCTAAGCCCTGGTGAAGCAGGAGTACTGAGCCCCCAAAAATAAAGACAATAAGACAAGTGCTAGTTCAGGTTAACAGTGAGACTGCCTGAGCCCTGGAAGCTCATTGGCTTTCTCCTCTGAGCTCTTGTCATATGTAATAAAGATTTGCTGGACTCACCTAAATCTGTGGTGCTCTCATACTTTTCACATTCTCTATGACTACTCTTGGGACCCCAAAGGATATCTCGGCTGACAGTGAGTTGCCTGTAAATCTTCAATATAAAGCCATTTGCTTCCTATTTTTGGGTCCGGGGCTCCACCAACACATCTATTGTCAATTATTTATTGTTCAATATTTCTTTGTTGAAATTGTAAGAGTTAGTACAATGTTACAAATATGCAAAACAATACACAATATGTTGGCATACATATTGATTGTTACAGAGATCAATTATTCACAGACCTAGCAAATAAGATAACAGGTGGGTGGGGGAATGGTCGTTATCTTAAAATCGTAAAGTATACTAACTTTGCTATGAAGGAAGGGGGTGTTGGTGGAAGGAACAAGTGAAGGGGAGTGGGACAATTAAACAAACAGGTGAATATACAGGTTATCGTTCTTAGACTGGGAGTTTCAATATCTAAAGATTCTTGGATAGGAGGAGGTTAAAAAGCTGTAGTGTTTTGAACAGCAGAGGTGCCCATTGTGACATTGTCTAATGATGGACCAAAATCATAGCGTATGATAATTGATATTAAGCTTTATTTTGGTGAACACAAAGCTTTATTTTGTGAATCCTATCCCATACAGTACTCCAACGGGCACCTCTGCCGGTAGAAACACCAACAGGTTTTTTGACCTCCTCCTATCCAAGAAGCACACCACCTGCCTGAGAGCCCCCCATGGATTTAGGATCGGGACTCCTGAAGCATCGAGAGCAACCACTTAGGAGGAATGCATGTCCTACCCTAGGGGATGATCACAACCTCACCAGATGTAAGGTATTTTGTTGGGAACTATACAATAGGACCTCATCCTGCCTTTTTGGCTTGACCTCCTGGAACTCCAAGGACCACCTCTTGTCAAAACCTAATGATATTAACTTTAGCTGTCAAAAGTAGAATGGAAATGATGGGTCTAACATTGGGAGGAAGGTGTTCAATCCCTAGATGCAACAATACAAGAGCAGTGTCACGTAAGATACATGTTCCTATGATATCAGAAGCTAGGTGGAAAATTTGGTTCCAGCATGACCTATTGTCAGTCATTTAGATGGGGATGTCCAATGGGTTTTCTCACACTCTGACTGGACGTCAAACAGTGGTCTATGGGAGCACTTACTTCTTGGTGGTATAATGCAAGAAAAGAAGCCAGTGTGTTTCAGGGGCTCAAAACTTCCCCTTCTTCAGGGCTATTGTGGATTACACTGGACAAGAAATATTGCATATGAAGTTATGAGATATATGGCTGTAATGGCTGTCAATAAAAATCGACTGGACTTTTATTAGTGCTGTGGAGCTAACATATTTTCAACATTCCTCAGACTACTCTGGAGACCCTTGAGAACCTCTGAGATCAGGTGACAGGCAACAGCCACTTGACTTTGAATCGCAACCTCTACTCTTTTTCAATTCTGTGGCTCAGTGCTCTACTAAGGCTTCATGTACATGGGACATTCTTAAACAATTTAACTTGACAGCTAGAAACCCGCATCTTACTGCATTTACATGCTTCGTTTAGTCGCGTTTAGCCGCATTTGCATCTAGAAGCGTTTGAGAAAAATAAAAATAGCCAAAAATGAAAAACGCCTGTAAATGAAACGCAGCTAAACACGAGTTACTGCGTTTAGCCCAGTTTATTCGCATGTGGCGTTTGAAATGCCTCTAAACACAGCTCCTGAACACATTTTTTTGGGTTCCAAAAAAAGCCTCTAAACACGACTGCCTAGAAATGACTATAAACGAACCTGTGTACATGTACTGATAAAATAACACAGAGGAGGGTTCAGGAGCAGTTGAAAAAAATGCCCAACTGCTCCTAAACGTCTGTTTACCAGCAGCAATGTACATGAGGCCTTACACAACTTCTGTTAAAAAATCTGCTTTGATTTATCATCTAAGGAATCAATCCAATCCACCCCAAAAAGGGCGAAACGCGTGGAGTTCTCTACAGGTGGAGAACAGTAGCTGAAGCCATCTTTTACCCATCTCATTACATTTATGCAACAGGGGGCTGGTGTCCATGTGCAGATGTAATTTACACAAAACCAATGTACATGCAGTTTTAAAGAAAGAAAAGCTCTGCAAATTTTTTTATAAATACACCCCAATAACTTTTTCTTGCCTTTGTGAACGGTAGAAATATACAGTATCTCACAAAAGTGAGTACACCCCTCACATTTTTGTAAATATTTTATTCTATCTTTTCATGTGACAACACTGAAGAAATGACACTTTGCTACAATGTAAAGTAGTGAGTGTACAGCTTGTATAACAGTGTAAATTTGCTGTCCCCTCAAAATAACTCAACACACAGCCATTAATGTCTAAACCACTGGCAACAAAAGTGAGTACACCCCTAACTGAAAATGTTCAAACTGGGCCAATTAGCCATTTTCCCTCCCCGGTGTCATGTGACTCGTTAGTGTTACAAGGTCTCAGGTGTGAATGGGGAGCAGGTGTGTTAAATTTGGTGTTATCGCTCTCACTCTCTCATACTGGTCACTGGAAGTTCAACATGGCACCTCATGGCAAAGAACTCTCTGAGGATCTGAAAAAAAGAATTGTTGCTCTACATAAAGATGGCCTAGGCTATAGAAAGATTGGCAAGACCCTGAAACTGAGCTGCAGCACGGTGGCCAAGGCCATAAAGGGTTTAACAGGACAGGTTCCACTCAGAACAGGCCTCGCCATGGTCAACCAAAGAAGTTGAGTGCACGTGCACAGCGTCATATCCAGAGGTTGTCTTTGGGAAATAGATGTATGAGTGCTGCCAGCATTGCTGCAGAGGTTGAAGGGGTGGGGGGTCAGCCTGTCAGTGCTCAGACCATACGCCGCACACTGCATCAAATTGGTCTGCATGGCTGTCATCCCAGAAGGAAGACTCTTCTAAAAATGATGCGCAAGGAAGAACTTTTTAAAATAATGTTTTATTTTATTTTTTTTCATATACAAAAACAACAAAAGAAAAAGATAAAGAAAAACCATGAGTAATATGAACCCATATAACAACCCATATAAAACAACCAACTGCATACAATTTATGCTTCCATCTTTTCAAAATATCTCTTTATTCAATTTTTAAGATGAAATCTTAACAAAAGCTTAACAAAATTATTACCATTTGGCCAATAGTAGGTAAATTCTAGCAAGATCATCCAAAAAATAATAAAAATAAATGAATAATAGTAGTAATAATAATAATAATAATATTAATAATAACAAAAATGTAAGGGGTGTACTGATTTTTGTGAGATACTGTATTTAAAAATACAGGTATAGTGTAAAAAATTAAATAATAAAAGAAAAAATGTAAAGCCCCTATAGAGAATAGCATTTTTGGATTTCAGAATGTTCTTCTCTAAAAGCCACAGAGAAGCAGGCGGAATGGAAATCAACAGCTTTTTTTCATCCCTCTCTCATGTCTTGCAGGCAAGTTTGGGGCTTCCAAAAAAAAAAGTGTTTAACATTCAGCACACAAGACCAAAAGGCTTTCACGTGAAGCAAGCCAGAACCCTTAGTCTGTGTTAATTAGATATTTTTTAAGTCTCTTGTTAGGACTCGGTAACTAAAAGCGACCGAGCCAGCTTCCAACGGACTGCTTGCGTTTCAGTGCCGCCAGACAGCTGACAAAGGCAAAATCTCGCACGTAGCGTGCCATTACTATTCAGAAGTGTTATCAGTCAACGCTCTCTCTTAATTATGCATAAAATGCCAGTAGGGAAATTTATGAGGCTTGAGGTGTTATTTATGCGTTCCCAACCATCAGTTTGTTCTCGACGTTGAAAGTGCAATCCATCCTCAAGCTTTTTTTTTTTTTTTTTTTTTCTTTTTATCGTGAAACATTAGATATCAAAAATTACATGGCTGACAAACACTTTTCTATCGCTATAAAAATATATCAAAAATATTGCCCTTGTCACATCAAATGGGAAAAAAATATTTTGTTAAGTAGAATGTTTTACATATATTTAGAATGGTTTTGGTGATTTTTAGCGTGGAAGGTATTCACATATCGTTGAATGCCCATAAATTCAGAGAATAAGAGGTTAATGCAATTGGGGGGGGGGGGGGGGGTGTTCATTTCTCCTTAAGGCTGGGGTCTTATATATATATATATATAAAATGTATTTTTTTTTTTTCCACAAAAGTGGAGGTAACCTTTAGGTTGGAAGTTCTAGAAAACCTCTACCTATTTTTACTAAGAATCCTTTAATGCAACAAAAAACATTTCCTGACTAGAGGAGAACTGGTTTCGTGACCAGGCTTCTCTCCCATCCTTTTGCTTGTGTAACAATTGTATATGCTATATTATTATTATTATTATTATTTTTTTTGCTAGATTTTTTTCCACAAAAGTGGAGTTACCCTTTTAGGCCAGGTTCACACATATGCCGCCACGTGTTCGGGGTCTGGTGCATCCCTGTTCACCGGTTCAGGTGCGGATCAAGTCCAAATTTTTACCTGGATTCGGACCTGAATCAGACACAAAGATGCACAGGTCCCCTTTTTGAATGCGGACCCCGGCCACCCCAACCTGTGTGAACCCGGCTTCATTGAAAGCCTGTCATGGGAATTGGATGCTGAGGAAGCCGCATCCAATTTGCAGATGTGTGAACCCGGCCTCAAAGTAGTTGGAAGTTCTGGAATACCTATAACTATTTTTACTGCTTCAAAGAAAGCTTTGTGCCTGGAGGAGGAACCGTCACGTGACCAGTATCTTCTCTCAGCTTTTTGCTTGTGTAGCAATTGTATATGCTATATTATTATTGATATATATATATATTTTTTTTTTTTGCTAGATTTTATTTTTTTTACCATTTAGATTGGAAGTTATGGAATACAACAAACTATTTTTACCTAGAGACCTGTAATAAAAACAAAGAATGCTTTGTGACTGGAGGAGGACCAGTCATGTGACCAGGCTCCTCCCCCAGTTTTTTGCTTGTATAGCAATTTTATATGTTATATTATTAATATTATGATTATTATGCTAGTTTTTTTTCATAAAATGAGAGTTATCCTTTAGGTTGGAAATTGGAAGTTCCAGCATACCTCTACCTAGTTTTTCTTAGAGTCTTTAAAAGGAACAAAGAAAGCTCAGTGACTGGAGGAGGACTGGTCACGTGGCCAGGCTCCTCTCCCAGTTTCTTTATTGTGTAGCAGTTGTATATGCTATATTAATAATAATATGATTATTATTATTGGTTTTATTATTATTATGCTAGATTTGTTTTTCATAAAATGAGAGTAATCCTTTAGACTGTTGGAAGTTCTGAAATACCTCTACCTATTTTTACCCAAAGTCCTTTAATGCAACAAAAAAAGATTTGTAACTGGAGGAGGACCGGTCACATGACCAGGCTCCTCCCCCCAGTTTTTTGCTTGTATAGCAATTGTATACGATTTATTACTATTATTATTATTATTATGCTAGTTTTTTTTTTTTTTTTCATAAAATGAGAGTTATCCTTTAGACTGGAAGTTGGAAGTTCTGGAATAACTCTACCTATTTTTACCCAGAGTCCTATAATGCAACAAAAAAAGCTTTGGAGGAGGACCGGTCACATGACCAGGGACCAGGCTTTTCTCCCAGTTTATTGCTTGTGTATATGCTATATTATTATTTTGCTAGATTAATTTTTTTTATAAAACGAGAGTTATCTTTTAGTTTGGAAATTGGAAGTTCCAGAATACCCCTACTGAGTTTTCCTCAGAGTTCTTTAATGAAACAAAGGAAGCACAGTGACTGGAGGAGGACTGGTCACGTGGCCAGCCTTGTTTCACAGCTGTTTTGTTTATTTTTATTCATTTATATTTTACAGTTTTTTTTAGGCCTCATGCGCACTGAACGTTTTAACACCCTGTGTGCATGAGACCTTACGGTTCCGGTGCAGCCATATCCCTGCTATCAAGGGCAGCCCATCCATTGTGGGCGCACGGGCACCACCTCCCCTATCCACTGCCGCCTCCCTCCCTATCCATGCGCCCGGCCCCTTTCAGGACGCCGGGTCGGATGAATGCCTATGGCGGGGCTGTGTTTTTTTAAGCACCTGATTAGAGCCAGAGTCTCTAATAGGCTTCAAAATAGGGTGAGCTCGGGGCGCAGGGCATTGCGTCTGGAGCTCACCCAGTTGTGTTGCAACAGCAAATGAATATTGGCTGTTGCAATACTGATCCTCCTCCTGGCCAGTCGATACCTGTCACCCGATTGGCTGAAAGGATAGGCGATCCTATTGGACGCCTAGGTGGAGGGGAGGAGACGCACAGCGGAAGCGAGGAGGAGAAGACACAGGAGCCCCTGCCCGATGCCCGCGGCAGCCTTATGTCCGCCGATGCCTCGATCCCCGCCGCTGCCCGATGCGCCCCCCGATCCCGGCCGCTGCCCGATGTGTCTGCCAATGCCCGTTCCCTGCCGCTGTCCAATGTGCCCACCGATCCCAGCCGCTGCCCGATGTGTCCGCCGATGCCCGATCCCCGCCGCTGCCCGATGTGCCCGCCACCTAGATGGGGTAAGTGCCGGTGGATCGGCAAACAGCAAGGGGGTTGGGGGTATAAGGTGCCTCAGGAGGCTGGTTGTTTGCTGCCCCCCCCCCAAAACAAAAAAACACCAGTCGCCACGGCCTGCTTTATAAATGGCCCTTTCAATATAGATTTTTTTTTTTTTTTATCATTTTGGGTCTTTGATAAAAAAAAGATGGTATGTACCGCAATTCAACTCTTGCCAAATGACCTTCGGGAAAGTTAACTTTTTTTTTCTGTGGGAACATGATGTATCGCCAGCCAGGTATGGCACAAACCGAAGATGAATACGCCATTTCATTTCAGAATAAAAACACAGTGGGATGTTTATGGCGAGATAAAAAGGTTGACCACAAGGTTACTGACATCCTGCCCCAATTACATTAAACAGCCCGTCTCGCTTTCCCAGCTAGCGAGTCAGCTGTCGCTCTCTATAATATTGTTCTGTAGAATGGTACATTCTTTAATAAAGTTGAAAAACACTGATATAGACAATCAGCATGCTAGCCAGCGGGGATCATACATCTGGCTCCGGCTACATTCCCTTTAGGTGAAAGATAATTCCTAAACAGAACGAGATACATTATTTCTACCCTGCCAGTAGAAAGGAACAGTTTATTCTCCAGGCCGCGGCGTGCTGCCTCGATACGGTGGAATTTATAGGCTTAATCAATCGCTTGAAAAGGAAAAAAAAAAAAAAAAGAAGAAAATTAATGTTATGATTTATTGATCTCCAAGTGTGTTTACTGGATAAAAATTGTCTTAATTCAATAAGTTAGAAGAGCTAGGTGGACATTTCCTCTCTGTCAATACAAATGAATTTATTCACTTGAGCTCGGGTTGCGGTAGGACAACAAAGTCACATTCCCAAAGGATAAAAAATACCTTATAAATGTAAAAACTACTAGTGTGCACATAATTCACAAAGCAATTGGTAGCATTTAACCACTTCAGCCATTCTTGCGATACTTTAATTGACAATTGCGCGGTCGTGCGATGCTGTACCCAAATTAAAATTGATGTCCTTTTTTTTCCCACAAGTAGAGCTTTCTTTTGGTTGTATTTGATCACCCCCTGCGGTTTTTATTTTTTGCCCTATAAACCTAAAAACACAGATGATTTTGAAAAAACTGCCAGGAAAATTGTTCGGGATGCAAAGAAAAACCCACAAATAACTTCAAGTTAAAATACAGGACTCTCTGAAAACATGTGGTGTGGCTGTTTCAAGATGCACAATAAGGAGGCACTTGAAGAAAGATGGGCTGCATGGTTGAGTCGCCAGAAGAAACCCATTACTACGCAAATGCCACAAAGTATCCCGCGTACAATACGCCAAACAGCAGAGACAAACCTCAAACCTTCTGGCACAAAGTCATTTGGAGTGATGAGACCAAAATTTAGCTTTTTGGCCACAACCATAAACGCTACATTTGGAGAGGAGTCAACAAGGCCTATGGTGAAAGGTATACCATTCCTACTGTGAAACACGGAGGTGGATCACTGATGTTTTGGGGATGTGTGAGCTACAGATTGATCCAAGCTGGCCAATGTAACTATGTAAAAATTACCATACCTAAGCTTCAGCTTTAAACAGCAATTCTAGGAGGAGGAAGCAGTTTGAGTAGAGAGGCAACTTCATCAGTCTGCTGCTGAAGGCTGGTGGAGATGACAAGGCTGGGGTAGAGACAGAAGCAGTGTCCAAAGGGATATCTTTTTTAATATACAAGCCATGATCCAAAACCCTAATGACCCTAAACCCTAATTAAGCCCATTTTGGGGTGAAACCCATTAGGGCGAAGTGACATGTTAAGTGGATGATTTGGCAGCTAGCAAAATAAAGTCTTAATTACAATGACTTCTTGGTCCAAGAGAAAGGGCTGCCCAGAAAGAAGAGGGAGGATGTCACCAAACCAGTATGAAGACTACAGGAAGAAGGTATGTATGGTAGGTGAGGATGGAGGCTTCAGAAGACTACAGGAAGAAGGTATGTATGGTACTAGAGGGTGGAGGCTTCAGAAGACTACAGGAAGAAGGTATGTATGGTAGGAGAGGGTGGAGGCTTCAGAAGACTACAGGAAGAAGGTATGTATGGTAGGTGAGGGTGGAGGCTTCAGAAGACTACAGGAAGAAGGTATGTATGGTCCGGTGAGGGTGGAGTCTTCAGAGAGGTGAGAGGGAGGGGGTAGATGAACCTGGAGTAAACCTTCAACTTATCCATTTGTACTGTTTTTATGTGAGTCCTGTCTTTGAGGCATTTTCTTTTTTTTTTTCTTGGGTTTGCAAAGAATACAAGTTTTTGGGCCTGTTTGTGTTGGCCAAATAGTCTCTATTTATCTGAACCATACAAATAACAAGAACAAATGGCCACTGACCAAGGCAAAGCTCCTGCTCCTGACAAGGGTTTGATACACAATCCAATAATTGTCTGGAGTCTAGAATAATGGCAGCGAGAATCTCCTTACTGTGGTGGGTCATTGAAATTTCCATCCCTCCTGTTTATATAAATGAGGTCCATTGTGTACCATGTTGTATTTTCACTTGCTCTACTTTCTATTGTGTTTTTACGACTGATGCATATTGCTCAGCAAGACTTCACCTGCACAAACTGGGTCAGACAGCACGAGGCACCGTCAGTGTTATTACCATATGACCTGTAATGCCATGATTGTATCCAACCCACGCAGGCAGCAAACCACAGGGCCTGGAGATGAACAGCAAAACAATAATACTTTTTTCGGTGAAAAGACAAGACCTTAGAAATCTATTCCCTTCTGAACTACGCAGAGGTGTAAATAAGATCTGGTCCGGAGAAAAATTAGAAAAATCGCACAAGGCTCATGGAAACAAGCTCATATTTTGGCCTTATACTTCTTATGACTTTCAACCTCAGTATATATAAAGACATTTTTGTATTATTTAATTTTAGATAAAGTAGGGAATGATTAAAACTCCTGACAGTGATTCTTTTTAAAATAACGTTTTAATTTATTTTTTTTTCATATACAAAAACAACAAAAGAAAAATATAAAGAAAAACTAAGAATAATATGAACCCATATAAAACACCCAATTGCATACAATTTATGCTTCCATCTTTTCAAAATATCTCTTTATTCAACGTTTAAGATTAAATCTTAATAATAAATCTTAACAAAATTATTACCATTTGGCCAATAGTAGATCTATTCTTGCAAGCTCATCCAAAAATAATAAAATAAATAAATAAATAAATAAATAAATACATAATATAATAATAATAATAATAATAATAATAATAATAATAATAATAATAATAATAATTTATTATTATTATTATTATTATTATTATTATTATTATTATTATTATTATTATTATTATTATTATTATTATTTTATATTGTAGTAGTAATAGCATGTGGTGAACCACATACACTTTCATCACATTGGTTTTACTAACTTTTTGAACAGGCAGCTGTTTTTACAATTTCACAATATATTTATTTGCGCGGGTAGGGAGCCATTGTTCCCCTATCACACAGTAGTAATAGTAGTATGATTTATTATTAAAATAAAAACAAATTAATAATAAACTGTTATTACTATGCTTTGGTTTGTGAATTAACAGGAAGCCACTCTGTAGAGAACTATTCCTGTTCCTTAATTCTGTGCATCTGAGGCTGCAGAGATGGAGATTGAGGACTGTGTCCTCAATCTCCTTTTTCTGTCTGAAAAGGGAGACATCAGGGTCCCCAACAGGGCTGCTAAAAAAAAACCCGTAAACCAATGATAAAAAACATAATTGTGAAAAAAAAATAAATAACCGGTAAAAAATTATTTAAATAGATAGCAAAAATAAAAAAAAACTACTGACAACATTGACTGCCCTACTGACACCATATTCTGCTCTACTGACACATCCCCTGCTTTACTGACACTTTTAAGATTAAATCTTAATAATAAATCTTAACACAATAATTACCATTTGGCCAATAGTAGGTGAATTCTAGCAAGATCATCCAAAAAAATACAAATAAATACAAATAAATAATAATAATAATAATAATAATAATTATTATTATTATTATTGTTTTTATTATTATATACTGTAGTAGTAGTAGTAGTATGATGTATTATTAATATAAAAACGAATAATAATAAAGACTGTTTACTATGCTTTAGTTTGTGAATCAACAGGAAGCCTCTCTGTACAGAGCTATTCCTTTTAATTCATTCTGTGCATTTGAGGCTGCAGGGATGGAGATTGAGGACTGTGTCCTCAATCTCTTTGTCTGAAAAGTGAGACATCAGGGGTCTGTTTAGACCCCTGATATTTCACCAAAACCCCCTTACCCCCCAACAGGGCTGCTAAAAAAAAATGTAAACCAATAATAAAAAACATAATGGTAAAATAAATAAATAAAATGGTAAAAAATAATTAAAATAATTATCAAAAATAAAAAACTACTGACAATGTCCACTGCCCTACTGACACCATCTTCTGCTCTAGTGACACATCCCTGCTTTTCTGACCCCGTTCACTTATAAGGTAGGCTAAGTTTATATTTTTACAGTAACATTTGTTTTATTATATTTTTCTAAGTTTTCCTTAGTATTCTAGTTAGACCTTGCTAGTTAATGTCTTTAAAAAAAGAAAAAGGACACTGTACCCTGGTGATATTTGATGTCTTTAATGTTTTTAGGTAGATCTCCACCTCTTAAAGATTGACCACCCCTGCTCCAGGTTATTTTGAAAGAATTGGAGAGGAGCATGCTGTGATTGGCCAAAGCATCCAGGTCAGGTGTATGCTTTGGCCAATCATCATACAGCAAGGCACTGCGGTCTTACCCCATAAAATTTGCTGTTCGGCGAATGAGGCGAACACCCAATGTTTGAGTCGAACTTACGTTCAACTCGAACTCGAAGCTCATCCCTAATAACTATACCTGCAAAAGGGGCCAGCCTGAAGGTATCTAGCAAAGACTTAATTTTCTTTCACTTTAAAGAGGACATGTTGATCCAAGGAGGAGGCTGGTTTCAGAAGCTGGTCCATGTGCAAACAAATCTTCCAGTGAGGAGCAACGCAATGCCTCTGACGATGGCCCATAGGCCAAAATGCATCAGGTGTTGTTGGGAGGATGCAGGCACGCTACTACCATGGTTCCTTTGTAAGTCATTTGATCCCATGCTTGTTTTATCAGTTTGTTTGTGAGTACCTTTTAATAGATAACCTTCAATGATAAGTTTCTGCGGGCTTCACTTTGTGCCTCTTTATTTTCTTTATGGAGCGCATTCCTTCTACTAATTTCGATTGGAGCTTCTGTGCATGATCGGACAGTGGAGGCTATAGTGGACCCTATGCCTAGAGATCACCTGTGCTGATTACACTGTGTGAGAGTGGATGACGCTGTGATGTGGAGACACTCGTTGTGTCATATATCCAAATGCCTGTAACATTTGGGCTTCTGGTAAGAAGATTAGATGTGAGCACGGTGGTGTATATACATTGAAGCTGGTGTGAAGATCTTGCTTCCTTCGTTCACCGTCTCCTTTGAACTGTAGCTACTTCCTACTTTTAGCGCTGCATACGGACTTTTGTTAACCACATGCCGACCAGCGCACGACGATATACGTCGTCACAATGGCACGGCTGGTCAAATGGGCATACAGGTACGTCCCCTTTAATTCGCGGCAATGTGGGCGCGCGTGTGCCCGCCGCGTACTCCGTGACCGTCCCTACGGGTCGATGTCCACCGGGGGCCCGCAATCGTGTCACGGAGTGGCAGAACGGGGAGATGCCTATGTAAACAAGGCATTTCCCTGTTCTGCCTAGCAACATGACAGGGATCTACTGCTCCCTGTCATCGGGAGCAGTGATCGCTGTCCTGTTGTAGTGAGCTTATCCCCCCTACAGTTAGAATCACTCCCTAGGACACACTTAACCCCATGATCACCCCCTAGTGTTTAACCCCTTTCCTGCCAGTGCCATTTACACAGTAATCAGTGCATTTTTATAGCTCTGACCGCTGTATAAATGACAATGGTCCCAAAATAGTGTCAAAAGTGTCCGCCTTAATGTCACAGTCACAATAAAACTTGCAGATCGCCGCCATTACTAATAAAAAGAAAAATAATAATAAAAATGCCATAAATCTATCCCCTATTTTGTAGACACTATAACTTTTGCACAAACCAATAAATATACGCTTATTGCGATTTTTTTTTTACCAAAAATATGTAGAAGAATACATATCGGCCTAAACTGAGAAAAAAATTAGTTTTTTTATATATTTTTGGGGGATATTCATTATAGCAAAAAGTAAAAAATATTGTTTTTTTTTCAAAATTGTTGCTCTTTTTTTGTTTATAGCGCAAAAAATAAAAACCGCAGAGGTGATCAAATACCACCAAAAGAAAGCTCTATTTGTGGGAAAAAAGGACGTCAATTTTGTTTGGGTTCAACGTCGCACGATCGCGCAATTGTCAGTTAAAGTGACGCAGTGCCGAATCGCAAAAAGTGCTCTGGTCAGCAAGGGGGTAAAATCTTCCGGACCTGAAGTGGTTAATAATATATTGCAATCAAACAATATTTATGCCAGCTGCTGTTACATGATTACTTCTTGAGCGCGGATATTACCCAAAAACATTTTTTTCAACGCAATGATATGCCCAGGCCATAGTTACACTTTAATCCCTATTCACTTCCTTAACAAATATTACAAACTTCTAGTTTGGACCCTTTTTCATGGTTTGAGGTCTGCATGATGTGAGCCCTCTATATGCAAAAGGTGCTTGGCCGGTCTAATCCGCAGCTTGCTGGCGGAAGCGCACTGTCAGCCTGTGAAGGTGACTGCGCTGGCCGGACTATGAAACGATCGAGCAGCTTTTTGTAAATGAGGGAAAACAATGAAGAGGAATGAGATGCAGAGCAATGCACAATGAGAAGTCAGCCCATACATATGAAGCAGGCTTTATTGTGTATCACTTCCACTGAAGATGACAGCTTCCTAATACCCACGCTAAAGAATGATCGTTTTTTTTTTTAGGTTTTTTTTTGTTTTTTTTTTGGCATTGGTAAGCAGGCCTCTCATCCCAGCATTGCTATGCACACATGCCGAGAGCATCTCAATGTCATTTGCTCACATTCCCTCATTGTTAGCACAGGGAAGACTGTTGGGGCTTATTTCAAAGGAGTGTGACATAAAAATGTAAGGAATAACCCATCGGCCTTCCTGCTCCAGGCTGGATATGGCTTTATATATATATATATATATATATATATATATATATATATATATATATATATATAATATAATATAATACCAAAAGTATTGAGACACCTGTCTTTACACGCACATGAACTTTAATGCCATCCCAGTCTTAGTCCGTAGGGGTTCAATATTGAGTTGGCCCACCCTTTGCAGCTATAACAGCTTCAACTCTTCTGGGAAGGATGTCCACAAGGTTTAGGAGTGTGTCTATGGGAATATTTGACCATTCTTCCAGAAGCGCATTTGTGAGGTCAGGCACTGATGTTGGACAATACATTACAAAGGGTGCGGCACCAATTAAACATAAGCCAATATCCTAAAAAACAAAACATATAAAGTCCACCAATGATAAAGGATAAAGATGATAGATATGAAGATGATGAAATCCCCTCACCAACTAGAGTGGATAGGATGAAGTATGCACTCATGCCTCTGAAGACATCTGTTATGATGAAACATGTCAGGCAGGCTGACATCCGTACGCTGATTGCTGCAGCCGTTTGTGCCTATCCTTGATGCATGCTGTTTTAAGCTTCAACTGTAAGTTACTACAATAAACGTTTTTTATCTATCATTACGGGCTTCACTATGGGTCCTTCATTTTCTTTTCTCGGATATATGATGACTACATGCCTGAATGCCTAATTCTGAAGTGACCATTGGGAGAAGCTTATATGTGAAGGAAATCCCACAGATGTTGTGGTCTGATGAGGGGTTCCAGTGGGCTGGATTTGCTGGATGCTTTTGAGTATTTTTCATCTATGCCTAATCCTTAATACCTTCTGGTAAGCAGACTACATTACCACGTGGTGACGAGTGACTCTTTCTACATCTGCACAATATATTTGGTGATTGGATTCCTCCCACTCTTCAATTTCATTTTCGAACTTTTCAGCGCCGCAATAATTTATATGCATGTGACTTTTTGTTTGTTATCTACGAACTTTGCTGGCCGCTTACTTTTTTCAGTTCAGCGCGAATTTTTACTTGTTTTTTGCCAAGTATGCACTCGTCACCACTGTAAATAAAGGGCAATCCTACTTATCAGACTGTGTTGACCCTTATGCCCCGTACACACGATCGGACATTCCGACAACAGAATCCTAGGATTTTTTCCGACGGATGTTGGCTCAAACTTGTCTTGCATACACACGGTCACACAAAGTTGTCGGAAAATCCGATCGTTCTGAACGCGGTGATGTAAAACACGTACGTCGGGACTATAAACGGGGCAGTGGCCAATAGCTTTCATCTCTTTATTTATTCTGAGCATGCGTGGCACTTTGTGCGTCGGATTTGTGTACACACGATCGGAATTTCCGACAACGGATTTTGTTGTCGGAAAATTTTATATCCTGCTCTCAAACTTTGTGTGTCTGAAAATCTGATGGAAAATGTGTGATGGAGCCTACACACGGTCGGAATTTCCCACAACAAGGTCCTATCACACATTTTCCGTCGGAAAATCCGACCGTGTGCACGGGGCATTAGATTACAAAGGGTCAAAAGCTTGTGGAAACAACCAGGCAAGATAGATGAACCTCCAGACTTCCACAACAGACACCACCCTAACTCCTCAGTGAAGATATGGATCACAATCCCCAGAAGGGGTGTTCATACTCCCAGTGATCGGTGCGTGCAAAATAATCCTCCATCAAAGGATACAAGGACACAACATAGTGCAGTATATACAAAAAAAGCTGAATCGATACTTTAATAGAGATGATTACACTCACATTTCTTCAATAAAAACAAGCGTATCTGTGTACAAAATAGCCATGGCAAATAGCATGCTTACATCATCCGATCCCTCTTGCACGTTTCGTCATCATGACGAAACGTGTAAGTCGGGGGATGTCAAGGACTGATTAAAGACACTGATGTAAAGGAGGACCATAATATAAAGAGCAATGGGTCTCTGATGTGAAGGGGGAGTGAGGATGCTGATGTAAAGGGGGGGTTGTAATGTAAAGGGGGGACTGTGAGGTAAAGGGGTGGGTTGTGGCTACCAACTCAAAGCAGATTAAGAGCCTTGGTAGCTCCTTGTTAGCTACCAAGGCTCTTAATCTGCTTTGGAGTTTGGTAGCCTCTCTGAATCACAGCAGGCAACAGGTGATGTGGCAGTTTTCCTTGCTAACTAGATTTTACCTTTAAATAGAGACTTGTACAACTATACAGTAGATTGTATGAAACCTCTTCTACAACACAAGGGGTTAACATGACTTAAAATAAAGGGAACACCATATAGTACACATGTGGTGCTACAAAGATGCACTGAACTGGGATTGCAATGCTGTATCTGCATAGCAAGGAGATATTAAATGACCTTTTATATATATGAGCATATAATGCTTGTACACATCGTCACCAACACTCAATGCTGGGCAATGCAAGCGGCAATGGGGAGGTTTATGGAAATGCAACCTTTATATGTCTTACAAGAAAGATTTCCATTTTAATCCCCACTGGCAAGAATTAAAAAGACATTCTAGATGCATCACCGAGGGCGAGGACTCTTCAAGAGGAACTTTCATGAAATTTGAAGGGAGATAGTTTATCTGTTTGGAAAGAGGTTGGTAAGTGGTTAGCAGTATGAGCTTTGAGGGGTTCTGGATTCAATCCCTAGAAGGGTTGCTGGCTGTGCGATATTTCGATTTGTTTCTTGAGTTTGTCAGGACAGGAAATGATGGGAAATCTCTTTAACGGTCCATAGACAAAATCAGAAACCCATTTTTAGTACAGTAGGATGACTACATCTTCTGGTGCACCAATCCTCAGCTTCTAGCAGCACAGGTAGATAGAGTCTGCAGGACACCATACAGGACCTGTTGGTCACCCAACGCACAGCTAACTTGATCAGGTGACCGATCTCCTCAACAGGAAATGCAACTGCCACAACTGTGCAACATTTTTTGATAAATTGGGGTTAATTGCTTGTTGAGGTCTAGGGGACATTAACGCCTTTGTGCCTTATTGCTGCGTACACACGAGTGGATTTTCCGTCGGAAAAAAACTTGGATGGTTTTTCAGACAGAATTCCGCTCAAGCTTGCCTTGCATACACACGGAGCTGACCATAAACCTTGATCTAGGGATTTTTACATTTTTTAGTTTGTATTATTACTATTATTTTTACACACACTTTTTTCTTCTCTCTGCAAAGAAAGAGAGAAATATGATATATATCTCTCCTCCATTCACAGAGAGAGGAAATAAGGGGGTGGGCTTCACAGTGACTGATCACTGTGGTAGCAAATCAGAGACTATCACAGCGAATGGGTGACTTGGAATCGGGAGTTCTGGGTCCCAATCGTTAGAATGGAGTGCGGCGTGCTCCCAGCACAAAGGGAGATACGCAAATATGCGGCCCCACGGAAAAAAAGCCAGCCTAGCGGGTCTGCATGTTTTTTTTTAAAAATCCTGCCCAAAATATGCTCACTATGACCTTTGACCCAAACACTAACCCTTGCACTGACCTAGATCAAACCTTGATCTAGGTATTTTTTCTTTTCTTTTTATTTATTTATTTTTTACACACAGTAGTTTGTTTTTCTCTCTCTACAAGCAGAGAGAGAGAGAGATACAGTGGAACCTCATATTGCGAGTAACGTGGTTTACGAGCGTTTCGTAATACGAGCTGTTTTTTTTTTTAATTTAATCCTGACTCGCTTTGCGAGCGTTCTCTCACAAGACGAGCAGGATTCAAGCCGCTGGGGTGTGCAGTACCGCATTTGGCCAGAGGTGTGGGGGTGCCGGTGCTCGGAAACTCTCAAAGACACTCGGAGAAGCTCAGAGACACTCAGAAACACTCTGAGCATCTCTGAATGTCTCAGAGCGTCTCCGTGTGGTCTTCGAGCATCTCCAGCACCCCCCCCCGCACCTCTGGCCACATGTGGTACTGCATAGAGAAGCAGTGTCTGTGGAACGGATTATCTGAGTTTCCATTAATTCCTATGGGGAAACTCGCTTTGATATAAGAGTGCTTTGGATTACAAGCATTCTTCTGGAACCAATTATGCTCGTAATCCAAGATATTAGGCCGGGTTCACACTGGAACCGGCTGCGGATCGCACAGGAGAGTTGTGCGTCCCTGTTCCCCGTTTCAGGGACAAATCAGGTCCGAATCTATGCCTGAATTGGGCCCTGAAACGGAGCCAAAGATGCACAGCGTTTCTGTGCAGTGTGCTCCGCAGCCGCAATGGAGATCTGTGAACCTGCTCCATAGGGAGCCAGTCACATTCTCTTGCTATGCGAAATGGATGCAGGCAAACCCACATCCAATTCGCATAGGTGTGAACCCGGCCTTACTGTATAATGTATCTTTGCTCTCCGTTCACAGAGAGAAAAACACAGGGGCACACACTTTTTTTTCTCTGCAAGCAAAGAGGGAGATATGATGTCTTCCATTCACATAGAGAGAAAACATGGGGGGGGGTTATCTTCACAGTGATCAGGGGACCCGGAACCAGAAATTTCAGGGTCCCGATCGTTAGTACAGGACCTGGGGCTCTCGGTGAGACCCTGGTCTCTGTGCTGGGAGTGCGCTTTGTTGCGTGCTCCCAGAACAAAGACAGATACAGTGGAACCTCGGATTGCGAGTAACGCGGTTAACGAGCGTTTCGCAAAACGAGCTCTGTATTTCTAAAAACTGTTGTCTCGCCAAACGAGCAGGATTCAGGCCAAAAGTGGTGTGCAGTACCGCTTTTGGCCTGAGGTGGGGGGCGCCGGAGCCGAACAGCGCCGATCGTTGGTGTTCGGAAATGCACGGAAAGCCCCGAGGACAGGACTTGTAAATGGAGTCTTTCCGAGGTTTGCCGAGGTCAGCCGAAGTGTGCTCGGGCCTTTTTGGCCGTTTCCGAGGCTCTCCGGTGCCCCCCCCCCCTGCCTCTGGCCACATGCGGTATTGCATCCCATTGAAGTCAATGCAGAACAAATTATTTTAGTTTGCATTGACGTCAACGGGAAAACTCGCTTTGATATGTGAGTACTTTGGATTACGAGCATACTACTGGAACGGATTATGCTCGTAGTACGAGGTTCCACTGTATGCACATATGCGAAAAAAAAGCTTAGTCCAGTGGGGCTGCATATATGCATACTGTGAGCGGGAAGGGGTTAAAAATATTTAGTTTTTTTCCTGATCCTCCGCTGCTAGACTGCTGCTGTTACTGCAGTGAAGGACCAGGCTGGGTTGTTTGGCAGGACAGCCTAGATCACATGATTGGTTGAGGGGAATTACAAATCCTTGGCCAGGTATAACAGTTCCCGTATATCTATACTAAATCTACATTTGGTTGCTTTGCAGGAGTTTAGGTTTTTATTGTCTAAACACATTACACAGTAAAATGAGGTATCTGTGAGCCTTCTATTGGGTTATGTTCCCCGGCATCTCATACAGTGATAAGGTACAGATAAAGTGCATATTGCTAGTGCCGGCTTTCCTCCTCCCGAGAAACTTGTTCTTTTGTTCCATTCGTCCTTGACATTTGATAAAATCTTCTATATAATGGACCTAGAAACATAGATTGTTACAATAAGAGAACTGCGTGGGAAGGGACATTCTTCCGATAGCTACAGATGCTCCTTGTTTATATGACATGAACACAAATCTTATAGAGATTACAGATTTCCATAATAAATAAAGCCGAGCTTCATTATTTTCCTAACCTTCTACCCAGAAGTCATTTAAAGCTGAGCTCCAAGCAAGCAGCACAGATTAACCGCTTCAGCCCCGGGAGATTTGGCTGCTGAATGACCGGGCCATATTTTTGCAATTCGGCACTGCGTCACTTTAACTGACAATTGCGCGGTCGTGCGATGCTGCACCCAAACAAAAC
Source organism: Aquarana catesbeiana (assembly GCF_042186555.1). Lineage (NCBI taxonomy): Eukaryota > Metazoa > Chordata > Amphibia > Anura > Ranidae > Aquarana > Aquarana catesbeiana. The sequence goes on along the minus strand of NC_133334.1, from coordinate 34,482,371 downwards.
TGATGTCCTTTTTTTCCCCACAAATAGAGCTTTCTTTTGATGGTATTTGATCGCCTCTGCGGTTTTTATTTTTTGCGCTATAAACAAAAGAAGTGCGAAAATTTTGGCAAAAACACAATATTTTGTACTTTTTACTATAATGAATATCCCTATTTTTTTTTTTAAAAGAAAAGCAAATTTTTTCTCAGTTTAGGCCGATGTGTATTCTTCTACATATTTTTGGTTAAAAAAACATCGCGTATATTGATTGGTTTGCGCAAACGTTGTAGCGTCTACAAAATAGGGGATAGATTTATGGCATTTTTATTTATTTATTTTTTTACTAGTAATGGCGGCGATCTGCTATTTTTATCGGGACTGCGACATTATGGCGGACACATCGGACACTTTTGACACATTTTTGGGACCGTTGTCATTTATACAACGATCGGTGCTATAAAAATGCACTGATTACTGTAAAAATGTTACTGACAGAGAAGGAGTTAACACTAGGGGGCAATCAAGGGGTTAAGTGTGTTCCCTATATGTGTTTCTAACTGTAGGGGGAGGGGACTGACCTAGGGGAAGTGATGTATCGTGGTTCCTAGCTATTAGGAACACACGATCTGTCACTCCTCACAGAACAGGGATGTGTGTGTGTGTTTACACACACACGTCCCTGTTCTGCCTCTCGTGCCCGCTATAGCTCGTGTCTGGCAGTCATCGTGACCATCGTCCACAAGCTTTGGCACCCCCGCAGTGCAGCGGGCACATGCGCCTGCCTCCGGTGGCGCATGCGCGCCTGCTCTCCTGATCCCATTAGTTCCAGTGGTTTGCAGGATTGTGCCGACCTGCCGCAGTAAAGTGACAGTGGCTGGTCGGCAATCGGTTAAAGCAGTATTAAATCCAACATGAATTATATTGCAGTATACTGATTTTTAAAATGTGATGGCTGCATTTGTTTCCTTTTTCAGACTTTCTTTCTTTCATTTTCATCTGGTAGTCCAGCCAGCAGGTCTGTTGTTTTTCAAAGCGCAAACATCTCCCGCCTGCATGTTTACATGGATGAGACAAACCATTTAGCAGGTGCTTACAACGATCAGCGGCTTTTATATATTTATGTAAAACCTTTATCCCAAAAGGAAAAAAAAATATGATGTAACTGATTACAAAGTGTGAACTGGCCCGTCCACTAGAGGCGCACAGGCACCGCCCCCCCATCCATGCATCCGGCCCCCTGATCTACATGCAGGGGCTCCATATGCATGGATTCCAATGGGGGGGGGGGGGGGGTTGGAGCACGTGATTAGAGCCTGAGGCTCTAATAGGCTTCAAAAAAGCTTGGGGGGCAGAGCACTGCGTAGATCCCACCCAGTTGTGTTACAATAGCGAATGAATATTCTCTAGATTCTCTGCTAAAATATATATATATATAGATATATATATATATATAAAATTATATATATATATATCTATATATATATATCTATATATCTATATCTATATAGATATAAATATATAGATATATATATATATATAGATATATATATGTAGAGAGAAAGAGAGAGAGAGAGAGAGAGAGAGAGAGCTGTATATATAGATATAGATCTTTATATATAGATCTATATCTATATATAGATCTATATATATCTATATATATATCTATATATAGATATATAGATATATATCTATATATCTATATATAGATATATATCTATATATCTATATATAGATATATATATAATGTTTGGGGGTTCTAAGTAATTTTCTAGCAAAAAAATACAGATTTTAACTTGCAAGCAACAAATTTCAGAAATAGGCTTAGTCGTGAAAGGGTTAAAGCTCATGTGCATGTAAAGGCAGGCGTCCCAATACTTTTGCTAATATAGTGTATATAGGTCAGGCTAAAATAAGGGAGGAAAGAGGGTCTTTGTTCCAAATCAAGGACAGTCCCTCGAAATTAAGGAGCTATGCATGTGACATCATACGGGGGGGAAGTGGTTAATCACAGGAATTAGATCAAGGGAAATGCATTGCTGGCATTGTGTGTAATGGCTAGCATGTTGCCTGGTAGCATACATAAGGGGACATAAATGGAGTCTATGTTGCCGTGGATCCCCCCCACCCCAGAAGATTTTTTTTCCTTGCCTGCAAAAAAAAAAACAAAAAACCTCAAAACACAAGTAAAGACACATTCCCTTTATCTGTAGGCATTCTTCAATTCTGCATGTTTGGTCGGAGTTCTCATTTAACAAGGGACCCCTTGTACTTTTCACACCAGCTGGAGCGATGCCCCCCCCCCCCCCCCCCCCAGGGGAACTGGTTATAAAACATGGCACATTACGTCCGGTCGCTGCGAGTTTCATACGGGGCCTCCGAGCTGCTAATTACCAGAGTAATAGACTCCTGACTGGCAGTAAGACCAATTGCCGTTACTAAAGCCCGCTCTGTCTTTGTTGCTGGGAATAGGCTCTCGAGCTGATGGGATTTCTGTGCTATCTGAATAGCTGCATTATACCGAGCTCCATTTCAGCTGCTTATCAGTTATTAGAGGCGAAATCTAGGCTCCCTTATTATCTATCAGCGGCTTGGCGGAATTACCCCTTCACAAAAGGCTAATAGCCCTGATTAGGGGGATGATCCACCCTTTCTGCTTCCTGTGCGGAAATCTCATCGCTCGGATATACGAGACTCTGCGCGTGCACGTAGCAAGCGGGTGAGGCCCCCTGCCTTTATCTGCTCCGGTGCACTTGCCTTGTAGTTTGGATCATATCCCTTTCATGCCTAATCCCATAGCTCCCAACTGTCTCTGATTTCGAGGGACTGTCCCTGACTTGGAGCAATGTCCCTCTGTCCCCCTCATTTGTCCCTCATTTTGGTTTGATCTATATAGATGTATATAAAATGCACTTTTTATCTTTCAAAAAGTGTTTCCCAGCGCTAAACCTTTCATCTGATTTCTAAATTGCTGCATTTGTACATTTTAAAAGCCAATATAAAGGAATATTGGTGGTAAAAAAAGCACTTGTGGATTTAATTAACCCTTTTTTTATGTATGTCTCCTTTAAGGGGCGTGACAGGGGGCGTGTCCTATGCCCACATATGTTTGCTAGTAGGTGTCCCTTATTCCCATCTCAAAATGTTGGGAGGTATGCCTAATCCTATTTCTGACATTTCCTCAGTGCTAGGCTACCTTTGGAAATCATACATTCCCATGAATACAGCCAGACTCATTTTTCATGGGAGGTGTGCCCAGTAGGGGGTGAGAGAGCCCATAAATAGTGCAGCGCTCCAGTCCTGCAGGAGGAGACCACTCTGCACTGCCCCGGTGCAGGATCTTAGAAGAAGTCTACAAGAGAACGCTGAGGTCCCAGCTAGGCTTAGCCTTGGGGGGTGGGGGGGTATTTGCAAATTAGAGTCCAGAAATCAAGTTGGATCTGGAGAAGCTCTCTGGAGAGAACCAGGAGGAGGTTGTTGGGAAAGAGTCCACCTGTCCTATGGTGGTGTAAGTCTACATCTCCCTCGCTGGGAAGAACCTGGTGGATATTTTCCGAAAGTAACCAATGACCCTGTGGCGTGTGCATAGCTCCCAACTGTCCCTGATTTGGAGCAATGTCCCTCTGTCCCTCATTCCTCCTCAATTGTCCCTCATTTTGGTCTGATCTGTATAGTTGTATAGAAAATGCACTTTTTATCTATCAAAAAGTGTTTTCCAGCCCTAAACCTTTCATCTGATTTCTAAATTGCTGCATTTGTAAATTCCAAAAGCCAATATAATGGAATAGTAGTGGTAAAAAAAGCACTTGTGGGTATAACCCAATCTTGTTTTTTTGTACAATTCTCCTTTAGGAGGGCGTGGCAGGGGGCGTGTCCTATGCCTGCATACTTTTTCTGATAGGTGTCCCTCATTCCCATCTCAAAAAGTTGGGAGGTATGCTTGTGTCATGTGAGTAGACGACCCCCAGTGCTGAAGAATTGGTGACTGTGGGGTTGATTTACTAGAACTGGAGAGTGCAAAATCTGGTGCAGCTCTGCATAGAAACCAATCAGCTTCCCGAATTTATTGTCAAAGCTTAATTGAAGTTAAAGAGGAACTGCAGTCTGCTCACATAATTTGTAATAAAAACATCTTTGCCATTCTGAAGCTTCCCTCCAACCACTTTGCATATTATTTTATATATACTGTGATTCTGTACTTGTCAAATATGCTGCAGAAATCTCCCTCCACTGAGTCTGGCTGCAGCCATTTTAACTGTGGGCAGCTGAAGCTGCTGCCTGTTCACTTCCTGGATTAACACAGAGGCACACCTCCAGCCCTTCAGCTCTCATTGGCTCTCTTATGACTCACCCCCCTCCCTTCCTGGCAAACTCTCACAAGAGTGAGAGAGATAGCTGTGGATGATGTCATAAGCCTAGGCTAATGACCAGACAAGAAACAGGAAGTGGGCTGTATAAGGTATTTACTGGCAGAAAAAAAATATCCAAAGTTAAAACAACAAGGGCAGAAGATTTAAAGCGGTATTCCTGCTGGGAAAAAAAAAATTAAAGTCAACAGCTACAAACACTGTAGCTGCTGACTTTAAATAAGCACACTTACCTGTCCTGGGTGCCCGCGATGTCGGCCGCCCGAGGCCAACCCGTTCCTCGGCTCTCGGGTCCCGGCATCCCCATCCTAACTAAGGGAAACAGGCAGTGGAGCCTTACAGCTTCACTGTCCGTTTCCTACTGCGCATGCACGAGTCGCGCAGCGCTTTGTGAATGGGACGCGATGTGTTGTGGGACACACACAGTTCCCATAACACACCGCGCCCCATTCCCCAGAAGACAATGCGAGGAGGAGAAGACTGAAGATCACCGCGGCGTAGGAAGAGGCAGATTAGGAAGACTGCCTAGCAACAGCCATTTCACGTGAGTAAAATTTTTTTTTTTTTCCTCCATTTTTTTCCTCCATTTTTTTATGCATATTTTTTTTTTTTTTAGGGTGGACCTCTACTCAGGGCCGTCTTTAGCGCAGGGCAAACGGGGCACTTGCCCTGGGCCCAATCTTTGTTGGGGGGCCCGCGCTAGCCGTGAATAAGGGCCCCGATTACAGCTTTGCAGAGCGCACAGAGGACACGGGAGGATGTATTCCTCGCTAGCCAGCTGAGAGGGGCGGGGCCGGGAGCTCCACTGACGCTCTGACCCCGCCCACGTGCAGCCTGTGTACTCGGAAAAGAGCTTCTGTAGTGAGAGCCAGTGATCGGAGTGGGAGTGTCAGTGGAGCAACTGGCCCCGCCCCCTCTATACTGGCTGATGAATACAGAGGTCCGGGGGCGGGGCCGGGAGCTCCAATGCCACTCCCACTCCGATCACTGGCTCTCACTACAGGCGCTCTATTCCCAGTACACAGGCTGCACGTGGGCGGGGTCAGAGCGTCAGTGGAGCTCCCGGCCCCGCCCCTCTCAGCTGGCTAGCGCGGAATACATCCTCCCATGTCCTCTGTGCGCTCTGCAAAGCTGTGATCGGGGAGACCATTCACGGGTGATGTGGGCCCACCCAACAAAGCATCAGTGGAGCTCCCAGCTGCTTTAGTGAGAGCAGAGAGTGGAAGCCCCGCCCACAGTCCTGAATGTATGTAGTTAGTTTGGCTGGCCAGGTATGTCCTTACAATCATAGAATGCCTGACTATTTAAACCCTGAGCTGTGTTATTTAACTGTAAAGCTGTGTATTGCTGAAAGTTCTCTGACCATCCCCTGTATAATGTCTGCAGTCTCTGATTGTCTCCTGCAGTATGTCCGCAGTCTCTGATTGTCTCCTGCAGTATGTCCGCAGTCTCTGATTGTCTCCTGCAGTATGTCCGCGATCTCTGATTGTCTCCTGCAGTATGTCCGCAGTCTCTGATTGTCTCCTGCAGTATGTCCGCAGTCTCTGATTGTCTCCTGCAGTATGTCCGCAGTCTCTAATTGTCTCCTGCAGTATGTCCGCAGTCTCTGATTGTCTCCTGCAGTATGTCCGCAGTCTCTGATTGTCTCCTGCAGTATGTCTGCAGTCTCTGGTAATCTCCTGCAGTATGTCCACAGTCTCTGATTGTCTCCTGCAGTATGTCTGCAGTCTCTGGTAATCTCCTGCAGTATGTCCACAGTCTCTGATTGTCTCCTGCAGTATGTCCGCAGTCTCTGATTCTCTCCTGCAGTATGTCCGCAGTCTCTGAACCTCTCCTGTAGTATGTCCGCAGTCTCTGGTAATCTCCTGCAGTATGTCCGCAGTCTCTGAACCTCTCCTGTAGTATGTGTATTAATGTGCCCCTTTACTTGCTCAATTATTTGGGATTGCTCCACTGCTCAGTGAGAGGTAATGATGTGCATGAACCTCTAGCAACCAATCAGCAAACAGTAGTGATCTGCTTTAATCTCTAGCAACCAATCAGTAAGTACTAATGATGTGCTGTAACCCCTAGCAACCATTAGTGAGCGCTAATAATGTACAGTAACCTCTAGCAACCAATCGGCAAGCAGAAATTATGTGTTGTAACCTCTAGAAACCAGCCATTGAGCAATAATGATAGGCTGTAACCTCTGGCAAACAATTGCAATCGCTGCGTGATCTGCTGCAATAAACTGATTTTGAGTCTACCTGCTATTTTTTGTATGTCTCAGAATGGAGGGGGGGCCCCAAGAAAATGTTTGCCCAGGGCCCAATCAAAATTAAAGACGGCCCTGCCTCTACTTTAATAGATGGAAAGTTGAAAAAATGACTGAAGGTCCGCTTTAAGATGAGTTAAAGTTAAGTTGAAGTTAGAAGCTGATTGGCTACCATGCAGAGCTGCACCAGATTTTGCACTCTCCGGTTTTAGTAAATCAACTCCTGTGTGTAGCTTTTAAACTCTGGAAGAAGTACAAACCACCATCAGCAAAGAGATCCTGTGGGACGTTCATTTTTGTTCAGCGCCGCCTGAAGTTGGGGAGTCCTTATGATGTTCTACAGCTTTTTCAGGGTATTCCATGCTCCCTATTCATATCCAAGGTCATCATTCCCAGTAAAAAATAAAAAATAAAAAAACACACAAAAAAAAAACCCCTAGACTGTTCTTTGGAGCCAGTGACAGAGTGCAGAAAATGTGGTGTGTCTGGCTGTGTGTGCTAAAAGGGAACCAAATTCACCAGTGGCCACCTGTTTAAGCAATAAGGGGCTGATTTATAAGTAATTTGCATAGACATTCGCCCAGGGAAAGTGTACATTCATTTTATGCAAATAGAGCTAAAAAAAAAGACTGAAAAAAGGCTAAAGTCTGTACTGTTTGAATGTAAATCATGTGCAATGAAAAATACCTTTATTTGGTCACTAGTTGGGGTTAAAGTTTTTTAAGACCTTTTCTATGATACTTGGCTCCATCTACTGGCCAAATGCATTTTTTCCATTAAAAATCAATCATTTATATTTTAACAGGATATTTACATTTATTTATTTTATACCCTTTCGCACAGAACACATGTTCATGCACATAGGGCAAAAAACAAATGTAAATAGGCTATATTGTATGGCCCAAACTACGGCCCCCCAGTTGTTCAGGAACTACAATTCCCATCATGCCTAGTCATGTCTGTAAATGTCAGAGTTTTACAATGCCTCATGGGATGAGTATTTCCGCAACAGCTGGAGGGCCGTAGTTTGCAGATCCCTATTCTATGCTGTTTAAATTTAAAAAAAATGGAAGATACCACATTTGTCCACTAGATGGGGCAAGGTTTCTAAGGAACGGTCCTATAATACTTAGCTCCATCTAGTGGCCAAAACTTGTATTTCTCATAAAAAAATCAATAATGTGCATTCAGACAGCACAGGGCGTGTCTTATTTACATTCATTTTCTGACCCATTTGCACAGAATTAATGCACATGCACTTTCACTGGGCGAATGGCTTTCTGAGTCCTTAATAAATTAACCCTAAGTTTATTCAAACATGCAGGATATGAGATAACACTCCTAAGGCAGGCCATACATGGGTCAAATTTCAAAATTATTAATTAATTAATTATTATTAATTATTAACCATTAGTAGACTGCAGCAACAGCCGATTTTCGTGCGGCAATAAAATTTGAGTAATGATACATGTTGGAAATTTTTTGAAAAACGAACGATTTTCTAATCAACGATGGGAGAATCGTGCGAGAAATGTAATCGAAAAAGAAATGCGCATGTGCAAGAAAAGAAAATTCCCGGAAAGGAAAGCCGCAAAAATTCTTTTCTGTAGCAACATGAGGGGAAATTGAAGGCTTGGTTGGCCGAATTTTGAAATCAATGGTGGCGCCATCGGATCACAAAACGCACAAATTTTCTGATTTTCAAAAGAAAATTCTTTCAAAATTCGACCCATGTATGGCCAGCCTAAGGCCACATCGTATAAAGTTAACTTGAAGGGAAAAGGAGTGAAGAGCCAACCAGGCCCTAATTCTGACTTTTTCTTTCAAACTGTTTCTTTTAACGCCCCCGAGTGTGTCCTGACGAAGCAAACCAGCGAAACGCGTTGACGCACAGGGGCTCACTGCTGTCCAGTTGGTGTTAACCTTCTGTTTACACTAGACACTTATGAGTATCATATGTGTATTGTATGTTTTTAATTTGACTTGTCTGTTAATAAAGTATCTATTTTATTATACTTTTGTCCATTTTGCCTATAAAGTCCAAATTAGGACCTGGTTGGCTCTTCACCCCTTTTCCCTTCAAGCTAACCTTACTCAAACATGCTTGGGACCCTTTCGCACAGAACAAATGTGCATGCACATAGGGCAAAAAACAAATGTAAATATGCTATATTTTATGCTGCTTTAATGTCATTGATCATTGATTTACAATGGAAAATACCGCATTTGGCCACTAGATGGGATGAAGTTTCTTAGGAATGGTCCTATAATACTTAGCTCCATCTAGCGGCCAAATCTGGTATTCATGAAAAATCAATAATTTACATTCAAACAGCACAGTGTATAGCCTACTTACATTAATTTTTGACCCATTTGTGCAGAATAAATGTATATGCACTTTCATTCAATGAATGGCCATGCAAGTTTTTTAAAGTTTTAAACTTTAAAAAAAAAAAAAAAAGAGTGATGGCAGAAAAAGAACAAGTGGCTCATTGTGCCTGCCGTTTTTCTAATTCATTTTATCGTTTTGGGGGTTTTTTTGTAACCTTGTTGTCTGAGTATAGATCCAGGTTTGTCCCAAGTGTGTTTAAGCAGTGAATTTAAACATGCTTGGCACAAACATAGATCTACATTTAACTGGTTCCTGACCATGTCACGCAGATATACTGTGGTACAATGGCTCTCCTGGTCGAAATCCCGTACAAGTACATCCTACCCTTTTGTGGCCACCAGAGGGCACACGCGTTTGCCCGCTGCACGGCGGGGGGACCCGATGCGCATGGCCAGCAGGCACGATGCGCATGGCCGGCAGGCACGATCTCCACCAGACATGCGCGATCAAGTGCACGAGCACCAGCACAGGGATTTGTGTGTGTAGACACACAAATCCCTGTGCTGTCAGAGGAGAGGAACCATATTGCTTGTTCCTACTAAGTAGGAAAAACAATATGTCTCCTCTCCTAGTCAATCCTATCCCTATACAGTTAGAACACACTGAGGGAACGCACAATTAACCCCTTGATCGCCCCCTAGTGTTAAACCCTTCCCTGCCAGTGACATTTACACAGTAATCAGTGCATTTTCATAGCACTGATCGCTGTATAAATGGCAATAGTCCCAAAAAAGCATCAAAAGTCTCCGATCTGTCCGTCGCAATGTCGCAGTACTGCTAAAAATTGCAGATCACCGCCATTCCATTATTAGTAAAAAAAATTAAATAATAATAAAAATGCCATAAAAATGACGCTAAAACTTTTGCGCAAACCAATCAATAAACGCTTATTGGGATTTTTTACCAAAAATATGTAGAAGAATATATATTGGCCTAAACTGATGAAGAATTTTTTTTTTTTTTTTTAATTTGGGGGATATTTATTATAGCAAAAAGAGTAGCAAATAATTCAGCGCTGCCCTTAAAGATAGCAGCTAACCTTGAATAAATGGCAAAATAGGTGAAAACAAATAGCGTAGCGCTAAGAGATAATGTGACACACAAACCAAAATAAGGGCAGTGAGCCCAAATAACACTCAAATATACAAAAACATTAATGTGTGTATAAATATAAAATAAATATGAATGATAAATGTCCACAAAAGGAAAACTAATACTATTCGACAAAAATAGTTCAAGACTTCATATGAGTAAGTACAGAACTCCCTTGTGAGAAGCTTCAATGTAAATGTCCCTTCAGAAAACCGGGATGTGTAGTTGAAGTGAAGAGAACCACCACCATATGAAAAGGAGGCTTACCGGAAAGTTTGAACACGCAAGAACATATATTCTGCGTGTCAAACAGGCTTGTGTTGTGATACAACCAACAGGCATGGACACTGGGACTGTCAGTAGCCTGGAACGGAGACTCCCGATTTTCATCAAGGTGGAGATATGTAAACAGGTGTATCTCATGCAGGACAATACTCAAAGATCCATCGGTGTATTGGGAATTGTTAGAGGAGAAAAAACAAAGGGGGCCACATAGTGTAATTCCGGTTAGTAAAAAATGGTAAATTTTAATAAAAGTAAGAAAACTCTCATTCTTGCAGATAAAACAGCGCTTGTGTAAAATCAAATGGCGGCAGTGTAGACCTGACCGACGCGTTTCGTCTCCAAGGACATCGTCTGGGGTGTGATATTTATTATAGCAAAAAGTAAAAAATATTTTTTTTTGTTTTTTAAATTGTCGCTTTTTTTTTTATAGCGCAAAAAATAAAAACCGCAAAAGAAATAGCCCAAAAGAAAGCTCTATTTGTGGGAAAGAAAGAACGCAAATTTTGTTTGGGTACATCGTCGAATGACCGTCCAATTGTCAGTTAAAGCGGCGCAGTGCCAAATTGTAAAAAGTGCTCTGGTCAAGAAGGGGGTAAAATCTTCCAGGGCTGAAGTGGTTAAGAAAAAGAAACAAAATAAAAAAAGAGACATACTTGCTAGGAGAGAAGAGAGGAGGGCCGGAGTAAGAAGGTGTTGCTTTTCCACCACGTTAAGGCAGACCTTATAGAGGTAGCACAATCTATAGGTATTGAACTGTATTGTAATTGTACTGTCCCCCCTCTGTATTGTAAAGCACTGCGCAAACTGTTGGCGCTATATAAATCCTGTATAATGATAAGAGTAATAATAATTGCAGAGACCAAAGAAAACCCTCATGCAGACCATTCTTCCAGGCAAATGCCACTGTTCTCAGACTGCTGCTCCGGGGCAGGCCGCCACATAGAACACCCACAGAATGATTAACTCCTTCAACATATCAGACCAGCAGTATGGACTCTTTCAATCTAATTGTAGAGCATTTAAAACACATTTAGATTATGAATTGCTGCTATAGGCGTCTCCGCCAAGCAGGATCCAGTTAAGCTTTGCTAATTGTCACTCTCGACTTTGAGTGATTGCTTTTGTAATGGAGGAAACCATGTTTTTCTTTGCGTAGCAAGATGACCTTGAAATAAAGCTAAGAAATTTAAATGACGTGGCATGTAAATCTTTGACAGGTTGTCTCAGCCCGTGGAGGCTCCTACAGAGCGTTGCTGATGCTTTTATTGTTTTCTTTCCAGGGGGAAGAAAATGCGAGACGGTGATCGCTCTGTTCCTGCAGCCATTTTATTTAAAGGGGATTTCCGATGTTCCACGCAGTCCCTAAGCAACACATATTTAAACTAAGTGGAATCAGTGTGTGCTGTCGCTCCCCACTCATTGAGCTGATATATGATAGTCGCATGAATGCTACTTTAGTGATATGCATAAATTGGATCTTCATCCTTCACACCTAGCTTCGAGCATTCAATTCCTACCCCACGCCTTTCAAAACTGAAACTTTTTTAAATACTTTCTTTTGGGGGGAACACATAGCCACACTTCCTTGATTCTTGCCTGGGCAAAATTGACATATCAGCTGCTCGCTTGTGCTGTAGACTACCCCCAGGCCTACATCACACACCCCAGGAGGCTCCAAGGTAATCCACATCATCATAGAGTTGGCTGGCTCTTCCTGGTTCTTGAAGTCAGCCCCTTGATGCATGCACCACAGCGCATCAGCGGAAGGGCAGCTGCAAGAACTAGGATGAGACAGCTGACCCCCTACGCCTTTCAAAACTTAAACTTTTTTTAATACTTTCTTTTGGGCCCGGGGAACACATCGCCACACTTCCTGGATTCTTGCCTGGACAAGATTGACATATCAGCTGCTCGCTTGTGCTGTAGACTACCCCCAGGCCTACATCACGCACCCCAGTAGGCTCCGAGGTAATATACATCATCATAGAGTCGGCTGGCTCTTCCTGGTTCTTGAAGTCAGCCCTTTGATGCATGCACCACAGCGCATCAGCAGAAGGGCAGCTGCAAGAACCAGGACGAGACAGCTGACCCCCTGTTGACATTAGAGAAGAAGATGGTGGCACGGGAATGAGTAAGCAGCAGCAGAATGGCGGAATGGTGGATCCCTACAGAGCACCAATGGATTGGCCCCCTTTTGACATTATAAAAGAAGAAGGTGGCTCAGGAATGAGCGAGTAGCAGCAGAATGAAGAAGAAGATGGTGGCAAGGGAAGGAGTGACCAGTAGCTAAATGGCAAATCCCAACAAAACACCAGTGGATTGGCTGGGCATGTAATTTTTTATTTTTTTTGGGCAACCAGCAAATATGTTAAGTGGGGGAAGTAAAGTTCCCTTTAAAGTGAAATTCTGGCCACATACCAAGAAAATATCTTTTGCTACCGGTCACTCCTTCCCTTGCCACCATCTTCTTCTTCATTCTGCTGCTGCTCGCTCATTCCCGAGCCACCATTTTCTTTTTTTTTTTTTTTGCTGCCTGTAGAGGGTGCAAAGTATAAGGAGTTGCACCATCTTCATTGATCTTGGTTATCATTGACTCTGGTATAAAAAGTAACGGGAAATACAAAATGTTTGCATTATCACACAAAACCAGTTTTGGTGGCAACCGTCTAAAAGGAAATATCCTCTCCCTTTTGAGAGATCTCCTCATACCTCCCAACTTTATTCAAAATTTTAAAAAAGTTTTGGCTTTACATACACTTTTTTTAGATCATCCGACACATGCTTTGGGTAGGGTTACAATCCCAAATTTGTGTTTTGTGTTTAAACCAGATTAAAAAAAAAATTTGGTTTGATATGGTGCACTGATCTTAACCTTTCCCAACTTTATTCAAAATTAAAAAGAAAAATGTTTGGCTTTACATACACTTCTTTCCTACACTGAGTTTATGTAGTTCCTTCTACAGAAGGCAAGTTTTACAAGGTCTTTAAGTAAAAAAATCACTACGGGTAGGGTTACAATCCAAAATGTGTGATTGATTGAGGTCATACGTTCTACAGAAGCCAAGTTTTGCAAGGCCTTCAAGAAAAAAAAATCCAGCTTTATGTGGAGCACTCGTCTTAACCTTTCCCAACTTTATTCAAAATTTTAAAAAAATGTTTTGGCTTTACATACATTTTGTTAGATCATCCGACACACGCTTTGGGTAGGGTTACAATCCCAAATTTGTGTTTTGTGTTTAAACCAGATTTAAAAAAAAACTTGGTTTAATATGGTGTACTGACCACACACTAAGGGTAGGGTTACAATCCAGAGTTTGTGATTGGCTGAGGACATGTGGTTCTTTTTGCAGAAGACAAGTTTTGAAAGGCCTTCAAGTAAAAAAAAAAAAAAAAATCTAGTTTTATGTGGGGCACTGGTCTTATGCCGCGAACACACGACCGGACTTTACGGCATACTTGGTCCGGTGAACCTGAGTCCATCGGACAATTCGATCGTGTGTGGGCTCCAGCCGCCTTTTTTTTCTTAAAAGTTTGACGGACCTAGGAATAAAACATGTTTCAAATCTTTCCGACGGACTCAAGTCCGGTCGAAAAGTCCACTCGTCTGTATGCTAGTCCGACGGACAAAAACCAACGCTAGGGCAGCTGTTGGCTACTGGCTATCAACTTCCTTGTTTTAGTCCGGTCGTACGTCATCACGTACAAATCCGTCGGACTTTGGTTAATCGTGTGTAGGCAAGTCCGTTCATTCGGAAAGTCCGTGGAAAAGTCCGCAGGACAAAGTCTGCCGTAAAGTCCGCTCGTGTGTACGCGGCATAAATCTCTCCCAACTTTATTTAAAATAAAAAAAATAAAAAATGTTTTGGCTTTACATACACATTTATTATATCATTCAATAGACTTGTGCACAAAGGGAAATTTCGTTTAGTTTTAGTTTGTTGTCATTCGTAAAATACATAATTTCGTTCTGTTATATTCGTTATGTTGCGTTAATTCGTTTTCAGATAATACGTTATTATTCGTAGAGTGTCAATATTCGTTATTCTGAATCTCGAATCATGTCGAATTCATTCGTTATATACGCTATTAGTTGAAATTCGATATTTATAAATGTATGTATATATATATTCGTGATAATCATTCGTAGTTTGGAAAGTCGTTTGTTTATTGAATCTATTAACACACACAATGACAATATCTCTTCTCCTCTGCTCAAATACAATACAACACCCTTCTCACTCAGTTCTCAGGAATGCACTTTGCCAGTAATCCAACCTCCAGCACAAAATGAATCATCTGATTGGACTGTAAGATTTACTTTGCATTGACCTTTTGTTTCATTAGATCTGTAATGAATTACCGAATCATGACGAATTCATTCGATATATTCGCTATAATTTCTTTCGTATTAGTTGAAATTCATTATTTTTTTATTCGAACATTCTGATGCATCCGAATGTCCGAAAAATGCAAAATTTGGCCGAATTTCGATTCGTTACGAAACGAATTGCACATGTCTATCATTCAACACATGCTAAGGGTGGGGTTATAATCATGGATTTGTGGTTGGTTGAGGTCATGTTGATCCTTCTACAGAAGCCAAGTATTGCAAGGACTTCAAGTAAAAAAATAGGGTTTTCTGTGGGGCACTGGTCTTAACCTTTCCTAACTTTTTTTCAAATGTGAAAAAAAATGTTTTGGCTTTTCATACACTTTATTAGGTCATCCGACACACGCTTAGGGTAGGGTTACAATCCCAGATGTGTGGTTGGTTGTTTTGCAAGGCCTTCAAGTAAAAAAATTCTGGTTTTATGTGGAGCACTGGTCTGGTCCAGCCGCACCTGGAGTATGCTGTCCAGTTCTGGGCACCAGACCTGAGGAAGGATGTACTGAAAATGGAGCGAGTACAAAGAAGGGCAACAAAGCTAATAAAGGGTCTGGAGGATCTTAGTTATGAGGAAAGGTTGCGAGCACTGAACTTATTCTCTCTGGAGAAGAGACACTTGAGAGGGGATGGGATTTCAATATACAAATACCGTACTGGTGACCCCACAATAGGGATAAAACTTTTTCGCAGAAGAGAATTTAACAAGACACATGGCCACTCATTAAAATTAGAAGAAAAGAGGTTTAACCTTAAACTACGTAGAGGGTTCTTTACTGTAAGAGCGGCAAGGATGTGAAATTCCCTTCCACAGGCGGTGGTCTCAGCGGGGGGCATCGAAAGTTTCAAGAAATGATTAGATAAGCACCTAAACGCCGCAACATACAGGGATATACAATGTAATACTGACTTATAATCACACACATAGATTGGACTTGATGGACTTGTGTCTTTTTTCAACCTCACCTACTATGTAACTATGTAACTGGTCTTTACCTTTCCCAATTTTGTTCAAAATTTTAAAAAAAATGTTTTGGCTTTACATACATTTTATTAGATAATCTGACGCATGCTAAGGGGAGGGTCACAATCCCAAATTTGTAGTTGGTTGTAGGTCCATGTGGTTCCTTCTACAGAAGCCCAGTTTTGCAAGACCTTCAAGTAAAAAATTCCAGTTTTATATGGGGAAGTCAAAGCCAATTTCTCCATGGCTTCATTATTGAATAAAAGCCTTCCCTATGAAATCATTTACAATCTCTGTTATAGGAAGAGAAAAAAAAAAATTGCAGAAAAAAGGCACTTGTCAAAAAGTTGAAAGATGTACAAGAGAAAAAGGAAAGCCTGGCAAGGACAAAACATTCATTCATCTAGACTGTTAACATCTTTGCATAAATACATGATCTGAAATCCTCATTAACGATTAGAGCGATTTATTTTTTTCTTCCCATTTTCCAAGGTGAAATCAGCGTTCCAGGCCCCGGCGATTCTGCTGTAACACTTACAGAGTCATAGAGCGCAAAATTCATCTCCTTGGGACCTGCCATTGGTAATTATTCCCAGTTGCTGTATTAAGAGTCCACCAAGGGGTTAAAGACATTTAAGACTTAACAGAAATCTTTGATTTCTCAGTAGCAAAAAGAAATCCTTTGTAATGAGTGATAAGAGGTAGAAGAGGCTGGGCTCGAGCACATAGGCGTCCCGATTCATTACTGCCACACTTTATTACCAGGGGCTGACGTCTGTGCTTGTCATTAGAAAACATTTAGTGCTATAAATTGTTCAAAAACGATGTTGACTTGAGTATTAACAGATCTGGAGTTTTCCAAGAACCAGGGAGTGGTAATACTTATTTTCCAAGATATAGCCGGTATGTGACTGAAATGAGCAAAACCTAGAATTAAAGTTATACTAAACCCAGGAGCCTGCATTCACTATATCTGGTCTCCCACAGTACACAGAACATGGAAATGCCATTATTTTAGTAAATATAAACTGCTAAATACCTTTTCTCATCAGCAGTATATAGCAGGCTTGCGACTTCTATCAGTGTCTGGATAAAGCTTGTAGGAGGAGTTTTCATTCTCCTCTGACTGTCCTATGAGGCTGCATGACCCCTGACCCTCTGTCTGGACAGTGCTGATTGGCCCTGGGCTGATCACATGCACCCTCCCAAATTTACACTGTTATACAAGCTGTACACTCACTACTTTACATTGTAGCAAAGTGTCATTTCTTCAGTGTTGTCACATGAAAAGATAGAATAAAATATTTGCCAATTTCTACCAATCCCTTCACTGGCTTCCCCCACCCCACCGTGTAAAATTCAAAATGCTAACCATAACATACAGGGCCATTCACAACATCGCCCCCAGCTACATCACCAACCTCATCTGCAGATATCGCCCAAATCGCCCCCTCCGCTCCTCCCAGGACCTCCTGCTCTCTAGCTCCCTTGTTACCTTCTTTCATGCTCGCCTTCAGGACTTCTCCAGAGCCTCTCCCATCCTCTGGAACTCCCTGCTCCAGTATGTCCGATCAGCCCCTAACCTGACCTTTAGGAGATCCCTGAAAACTCATTTATTCAGGGAAGCCTATCCCACACCGACCTAACAACTGTCCCCGAGCCACCCCCATCAAATCATTCTCTGCAGCTATTACCTTTTGTACCACCACCCCCTCCCTTTAGAATGTAAGCTCTACGAGCCAGGCCCTCCTTTACTTTTTGTATTGAACTGTACTGTAATTGTGTTGTCCCCCCTATACATTGTAAAGGGCTGCGTAAACTGTTGCCGCTATATAAATTGCGTATAATAATAATAATAATAAAATAATAATTTACAAAAATGTGAGGGGTGTACTCACTTTTGTGAGATACTGTATGATAGCAATATACAAATATCTCAATGGTAATCCCAGTGAAGGTGGGGAACTATTCAGTCTCAGGGAGTAAAGGAGGACACGGGGCCACACAATGAGATTGGAATTGAAGCGGTTTAACCAAAAAGAGGAGGTCCAGCCCCTCCCTCCAAAAATTTTAAGTCAGCAGCTACAAATACTGTATTTAAACCAAATTGTACACACGCTGCGCTTATCAAAATAAAAAAATAAGAAATTTCCACTAAAATATTAATAAAGTGATATTGTGCTTAACATATACAAAATCTATTAATACTATTGGTTTAACTATTTTGCATGGTTATGAGACATGCGTAATGTTAGCAGCTGATCATTTGCAAAGATATACTATTTTGGAGACCAGATTTGGTCAATTACCTGGAGGCTCACAGGACTACAAATTAGCATTCTGTACAAATACTGTAGCTGCTGACTTTTAATATTCGGACACCTACCTGTCCTGGAATCCAGCGATGTCAGCACCCCAGCCGGTTTTCCTCTCGAGTGCTGCCGCCAACATTCGTGCTAAGGGAAACCAGCAGTGAAGCCTTTTGGGTTTCACAGCTGGTTCCCTACTGTGCATGTGCGAAGCCCACTGTGCTTTCTAACTGGCAGGGAAGCAGGGGGGGGGGCCGGACTTCCTGCGGCGAGGTCCGGAGCGAGGTCTCCTGGAAGTGGGGACAGGTACCCACTCCCCCTGAAAGGTGTCAAATGTGGCATCAGAGGGGGGGGAGCAAACAAGCGGAGATTTCCCTTTTGAGTGGAGCTCCACATTAAGCTGCGTAGGGGATCTTTCACTGACAGGGTGGTAAGGATGTGGAACTATCTTCCACAATCGGTGGTGTCTATAGGAAGTACAGTATTGATAGTTTCAAAAGACTCTTGGACGTGCATCTTAGCAAACACAATATGCAAGGATATGGGAAATGATTATCTACATGAACACACACCTACACAGGTTGAACTGGATGGACTATTGTCTTTATTCAACCTTACCAATTATGTAAATATGTAAGATAATGACCTTGGAGGCTGTACCTTTATATATATATATATATACAGTGGCAGTGCGACCATAAAGGGCGCAGGAGCCCCGCCCCCTCTCTCCTGGCACCGCTCTATCACCATAGATAGATTCATGCATTGCTTGAATCTATCTATGGTCGCCGCTGACCCCCCCCTATTCAGGTGTCCGGTCCCTTTTCGGGTGCCGGCCACCTGAATTACAGCGGCGGGGGTGTTTTTTGGAAGCACCTGATTAGAGCCGTAGGCTCTAATGGGCGCCCAAAAAGGTGAACAGCGGGAGAAATGCTGTGCGTTCGCTGTTTACTCAGCTGTGTGTTAATAAAGCGAAGGAATTCCCTTTGCTAACACTGAACTGCCTCTCAGCCAGTCAGGTGCTCAGGTATGTTACCTGTCACCTGATTGGCTGAAATGTCAGGCGCTGTGATTGGACGCCTGATAGGGAGGAGGGAAGGAGACATCGAGGAGCGTGCAGGACACTGCACGCTGACCCGCTGCGAGGCGGGTAAGTGCCGGGCGATGCACACTGACAGCATTTGATGGGACACAGTAGCGGCAATTGATGAGCACACTGGCAGCATTTGATGGGTACAGTGGCTGCGTTTGATGGGCATAGTCGCTGCGTTTGATGGGCACAGTGGCTGCGCTTGATGGACACAGTGGCTGTGTTTGATGGGCACAGTGGCTGCGCTTGATGGGACAGTGGCGGCAATTTGTGGGCACAGTAGCTGCGTTTGATGGGCACAGTGGCTGCGCTTGATGGGCACAGTGGCTGCGTTTGATGGGCACAGTGGCTGCGTTTGATGGCCCAGTGGTGGCAATTTAATGGGCACAGTAGCTGCGTTTGATGGCACAGTGGCTGCAATTGATGTATTTTTTTTCAGTTTGTTTGTGCCCCCCCAAAAAATTTTGAGCACCAGCCGCCACTGTATATATATATATATATATATATATATATATATATATATATATATATATATATAAAACAGCAGCTCCCATTTTTTACACTGAACAGGTTCCCTTTAAAGAAGAGTGGTTAATGGAAAAAAAAAAAGGGCTGAAGGTGAAGTCTTTCATAAGCTTTAAGTCTTTAATGACTACTAGCATTTCCATTTGTCATGACATACATGAACATGGATCCCGACTTACAACAAATATTCAAATGCCGAAATCTTAATTTGTGAAAACAATGAAGAAATATTGGAATCCACAACCACAAGTAATGACACGTTCCGCTGTTGTCCTTTAGGACAATTCCATGTATCCACCATGTGGAGTGCTGCTTTAATTGGCAATTAGCAGACGTCAGGCAGAAGACGAGTTAATTCGGAAAATGTCTGCGGATTGCGCAGGCTCTGGAAGGATTGTCGCAAGAGCTGGTTCTCTGCATCTCTCCCCCCCCCTCCCCCCCCCGAGCCCTTTCACGGCTCCTTTGTTTGTGTAGGATTCATTTTTATCAGCAGTCACAAAGCACTTTACTTCTTTGTGATCTGGTTGCCAAAGAAAAGCAATTTTCAGAAGAGGCTTTTTAGTATAATAGTGGACTATCTTGTGTTTTACAGTCCACAAAGCCTCAGTCTTTTCTCTTCTGCTTAAACTGCCTCTAATGCCGCGTACACACAATCGGACATTCCGACAACGAAATCCTGGATTTATTTCCGACGGATGTTGGCTCAAACTTGTCTTGCATACACACGGTCACACAAATCTTGTCGGAAATTCTGAACGTCAAGAATGCGGTGACGTACAACACGTATGACGAGCCGAGAAAAATGAAGTTCAATAGCCAGTGTGGCTCTTCTGCTTGATTCCGAGCATGCGTGGAATTTTGTTCTTTGGAATTGTGTACACATGATCGGAATTTCCGACAACGGATTTTGTTGTCGGAAAATTTGAGAACCAGCTCTCCCCTTTTTGTTGTCGGAAATTCCGACAACAAATGTCCGATGGAGCCTACACACGGTCAGAATTTCCGACAACAAGCGCACATCGAACATTTCCCGTGTGTGTACGCGGCATAAGAGTAAGGAACCATCCTTCTTTGTTTTTGAAATATTTTCATTAGGCTTTTAGATTGTAAGAAAGGCCACGATGTAGTGGGGGTACTTTATTTTTTGGCAAGTGCCTACAAGCTGAACATAGATAATATTTTTGGAGTGTATGTTACTCAATTAGTGTTGACATGTTCTGCACTTCATGGAGAATACTGGAGACATGGAGACCAATTCCTTTTAGTAAATGTTTCTGAACAGCTTATTGTCTCATTGTCTTTGATAGACAGGAGAAGACTGACCTGAGGGCCGTTGGCTCCCTAGACCAGTGAAGAAAATATACACTCACCGGCCACCATATTAGGTACACCTTGCTAGTACCTGGTTGGACCCCCTTTCAGAACTGCCTTCATTCTTAATGACTTAGATTCAAAACATTCCTCAGAGATTTTGGTTCATGTTGACATGATAGCATCACGCAGTTGCTGCAGATTTGTCAGCTGCACATCCATGATGCAAATCTTTCATTCCACCACATCCCAAAGGCGCTCTACTGGATTGAGATCTGGTGACTGTGGGGGCCATTAGAGTACAGTGACCTCATTATCATGTTTAAGAAACCAGTGGTGAGATGATTGGAGCTTTGTGACATGGTGCATTATCCTGCTGGAAGGAGCCATCAGAAGATGGGGACACTGTAGTCATAAAGGGATGGACATGGTCAGCAACAATAGTCAGGTAGGCCGTGGCATTTAAACGATTCTCAGTTGGTACAAAGAGGCCCAAAGTGCCAAGAAAATATCCCCCACACCATTACACCCCCACCACCAGCCTGAACCGGTGATACAAGGCAGGATGGATCCATGCTTTCATGTTGTTTACGCCAATTTCTGACCCGACCATCTGAATGTCGCAGCTGAAATCGAGACTCATCAGACCAGGCAACATTTTTCCAATCTTCTATTGTCCAATTTTGGTGATCCTGTGCGAATTGTAGCCTCAGTTTCCTGTTCTTAGCTGACTAGGGTGGCACCCGGTGTGGTTTTCTGCTGCTATAACTGTTGCTATATAGCTTCTGCTATAGCCCATCTGCTTCAAGGTTAGATGTGTTCTGCATACCTTGGTTGTAACTAGTTGCCTTTCTATCATCTCGAACCATCATCTGCCCATTCTCCTCTGACCTCTGACATCAACAAGGCATTTTCCTCTACACAACTGCCGCTCACTGGATATTTTTTGGACCATTCTCTGTAAACCCAAGAGATGGTTGTGCGTGAACATCCCAGTAGATCAGCATTTTTTGAAATAATCAGACAAACCCCTTCTGGCACCAACAACCATGCCACGTTCAAAGTAACTTAAATCCCCTTTTTTCCCCATTCTGATGCTGAACTTCAACAAGTCGTCGATGCGTAAATGCATTGAGTTGCTGCCATGTAATTGGCTGATTAGCAATTTGTGTTACCAAGCATGCCCTTCTAGGAGAGTCAGCTGAAGCCTGCAGAGAGATCTCTGAGGTCCTGTCTATGCTCAAGTTGGGGGCCTATCTGAAGCAGTTCAGAGGGGCCTGGAGATTTACACCACAGCATCTAGCCAATATTGGACAGAAGGTATCCAAGTATCTGCAGACACTGTGAGTAGGCGCCTTTAAGTGGGATCCTAGCAACTGTTTGCTGTTAACTCCTAGTGTAACTGTGTCAGTTCTGCTAAAATGGGATTTGCCCTGCTAGGAGTTCTAGAAGTGCTTGTGTTTCTAGTTTCTGCAAAGAGGGACATTACCTCCCTGAGGAGAATAGGCAGAATAGGAGTCATCCAAAGGTTTGTGCACTAAAATCTGGAGTATCCCAGAGCTTCCCCTGCACCCCATCCAAGCTTAAGCAGCAATTTAACCAAGAAAAACCATCCACTGCTGGGTTATTGTGAGAGACTCTGCAAGTGTTGTGTGTAGGGTTGCCACCTGTCCGGGATTCACCCAGACAGTCCAGGTTTTAAATCCTGTGTCCTGGTTTCAGTCCACCTGAAACCCGGACACATCAGTGGCAGCCCCACAGCACCAGTCCTCCTATCTCCATCTCCCCTCCGATCTGTTTCCAGTGCTTTTAATTATATTGGTACAGGGGATGCTTTAACTGGGGTATGGACAGCCCTGGGGGGGGGATTATACTGGGGGGGAGGCAGACTGACCAGTAGGGGGTTATACTGGGGGACAGATTGAGCTAGGAGGATTATACTTGGGGACAGACTGACCTGGGGGGATTATATTGGGGGATAGAATGACCTTGGGGGATTATACTGGGGGACAGACTGACCTGGGGGTGGGGGAATTGCACTGTGGGACAGACTGACCTTGTTTGATTTAACTATTCTCCTTCAGCTTCTCCCGTTATTAACACAATTTGGCCACACCCACTGTTCATCACCGGACGCTACATGCGCCGCAATACTACTCAAAGTTGTTCCAGATCTTTTACAATACTATAGTGTATACTGAAAAAAAAATTGCTGTGTGCCGCTAAAATGTTCAGGTATGGCTTGATGAAAAGGTGGCAAACCCGGGACAAAACAGCGTTACCAGTCAGAGGGTCTGTGCTACAGTAGCAAAAGCCACAAGATGAGATACTTATGAAGGATACCTTTAAATAATTTTCTTTGTCTTTAGATGGTAAAATGAGAGGGCATTTTTGGCAAAAATTAGTTCTGTGTAAAATTACTATTCATGCAGAAAAGTAAAGTTTGAAAAAATGTGCTCTGTTCATTAATCAAGGTGTATTGCCTGGCTTGTGTATGTTACCCAGTATTCCAAGTAGGGTTGCACCGATATCGATACTAGTATCGGTATTGGTGCCGATACTGAGTATTTGCCTGAGTACTTGTACTCGGGCAAATACTCCCGATGCCTAGTCTGATGCCAGGACAGTCAGGGATGATCGGTGCGGCAGCAGGGGAAGTTATAATCACTGATCTTCCTGTGTGGCTTTCAATAAAGCAGCTGACAGTCGCTTCTCTTCCTCTCCCCTCCGTGGCTTTCAGCTGCTTTATTGAAAGCCACACAGGGAGATTGGTGATAATAACTTCCTCCACCGCCGCACCGATAATCCCTGAGTGTCCCCTGTATCCTCCTCCGGCTCCCCTCTGTGTCCTCCTCTGGTCCCCCCCATCCTCCTCCGGTCCCCCTCTGTGTACTCCTCTGTTCACCGTTGCCATCCTCCTCTGGTCCCCCCTGTCCTCCTCTGGTCCCCCTCCGTGTGCTCCTCCAGTCCCCTCCACCCTCCTCCGGTCCCCCTCTGTGTACTCCTCCGGTCCCGCCCCCCCTTCCTGTCCCAGATCTTTCAGGATGGAGAGCAAAGGAAGGAGTCGGTAAATATGTAATTTACCGGCTCCTTCCTTTTCTGAATGAACAGAGTCAGTGGTGTCTATTCATACCTGAGCATCACAAACTGTGTTTACTATGCTTCCGTTTATGAATGGAGAGAGGAGCTGCTGTCTCCTGTCCATTCATGTTCAGTGCAGCTGAGGCTGCTGAGAAAGGGACTGGGGAATCTCTATCCTCAGTCCCATTCCATGTCTCAAAGGGGAGATGTTAGGGGTCTGTTTAGACCCCTGACATCTCACCAAAGCCCCCCTACCCCACAACAGGGTTGAATAAAAAAATAAAAAAAATTAAAAAAAGGAAACATTGTAATAAATAGATATTTTAAAGTAAAATTGCAAAAATAAAAAAAAAATAAATAAAAAAACACTGACAGTCCATTTATCCCACCCCCAAAAAAAGAAAGCATTTTATATATATATATATATATATATATATATATATATATATATATATATATATATATATATATATATATATATATATATATATATATATATATATATATATATATATATATATATATGTATATATATGTATATATGTATATATGTATATATGTGTATATATATATATATATATATATATATGTATATATATATATTAAATGCTTTCTTTTTTTGGGGGTGGGATAAATGGACTGTCAGTGTTTTTTTATTTAATTTTTTATTATTTTTACAATTTTACTTTAAAATATCTATTTATTACAATGTTTCCTTTTTTATATATATATATATATATATATATATAATTGTAAAAAATTAAATTTAAAAAAAAAAAAATAAAATAAAAAACTACACCTCATCAGTGTCCATCAGTGCTGCATATTAGTGCCACTGTCACATGACATTAAAAAAAAAAGTATTGGTAATCAGTATTGGCAAGTACTTAAAAAAAAGTATCGGTACTTGTATGTACAACACAGAAAAAAACATTTTGCCCACGGGACTTTTAGAGAGTCACACCACAGACAGTAGATATAAAAATATGAAAAATGTATTAACATACATCTAAAAACATATGTACCACAATGATAAAGAAGACATAGATGATAAACATGAATGTTGCTGCATAGAGTACATATGAAAAAATAAGATATGCGGGACCATACAGATACCCCAATCGAGCTGTAGCTGCTGTACGACTGATCTCTACGCATTTCGCGAGGTAATTCATGCTTCCTCAGGAGAGGTGCAGGTAGGTATCTGGTGATAAAGATGGATCAATGAATGATAATAATAACCAAAAAAAAAACTCTCTAAGAGTCCTGTGGGCAAAATGTTTTTTTTTCTGTGTTGTACATACCAATTTGGGACTGAGACACTACCTCAACCCTTCTCACATTAGCTCTCATTGTCTGTCTATATCGGTACTTGTACTCGGGCTTAAAAAAGTGGTATCGATGCAACCCTAATTCCAAGCATACCTATGCTTTCCTACACAACATCCTAACGTATGTGAGATTCATAATCTACCGTACTATTAACATATCGAGAACCATCCTTAGCGCAGCCAGTAGCTGTTATTCTAAGAATCCAGTTCTGAATTACACACAGGTCAGTTTAGGTTAGTGCTTAGACTGAGAAGAGGAGACGAAAGCATAGGCAAGTAAATGGACTGGAAATTGCCTTATGGCTGCTGAGTGGATACAGGCTTTAATTTACTGCGTGGGCTTGATTTATCAAAGTGGGCTCAGTAGAAAACAGGTTTAAAGTGGACTTGCCACTCTCGTATTTAACACCAATAAGGATTTATCTAGAACATTGCACGCAGACTAAAACAAAACGCTTGCACTTTGCAGCTCTGTTAGGAAAAATGAGCAAGCAAAGACCAATTAGGACAATGTAAGCATCTCAATGGAACCCTCTACGCACACATTACTGCCACAGCAAAAAATCCACAGGAGGTGTGACATTTACTTAGTGCAAACCTGTGTGACCGATCAAGGAGAAGACATCTTAAAAGCCAAATCCAATTTGTGGGGCCCCCCACCATTTTCAGTGCCACCCTACCTAGATACATACATACATTTTTTCGTTTTTTATTCAGTCCGGACCTCTTTTTTTGTCTTCAATTTGTAGGCAGATGCAGTCTGTTTTCTCCTCTAGGTGGCACTCAGGCCACTGCAGCTGGAGAGGAAGTCAGGAGAAACTTTGTTTCTCTATGGTTTCCTCTGCCTCCTGGAGCAGTATTTTGGCTGGCTACGCTGGTGACCTTGGTGAATATTTTGGATCAAGAAGAGTCCTTTTAGGTCCCTGCCCCCAAGTTTTGGCACACATTTTGCAAAGTGGCTAATGTAGGAAGAGCTTACACATCTGTCAGGGACAGCTCTAGTGGTAGGGAAAGATTCCAGTGGAGTAGGGAAAGCGGATCTACTGCTTCACTTCCTCAAGCTCCCTCTTGGGTTGGACTGGCCATGACACACTCCACCTACCTTGGCTTTCTTTAGCTTAGATCTACCACCACTGACTTTTCACTGCATCGACTGTGAGTTCCCGGTCTGGGGTTCCACCCCGCCAGGCTGTTGTATTGTTCTGCAAGTTCTTAAATACAGAGGAATGATGGGACAGCAGCCCCAGATCCTACACAACAATAGAAATATGTGTATTCTAGAAAGTTTAACAATCAGCAGATAAAGATACTCCAAACACCTGGTGTTAACACTTCAATCATCCCGCCACTATGATTGTTATGGTGTCAGGATGATTGAAGCGCATTATTTCTATTATTACATTGTAATATAAAATTAAATCATTCAACTCACCATAATGCCAAATCAGTGGGATCCCTGAGCGTGTCACCTGCCACGTCGCCTGCCACAAGCAGAGTCCATCCTTGCATCAGGTGCCCCTAGCAGAGTCCGTCCTTGCATCAGGTGCCCCCAGCAGAGTCCGTACTTGCATCAGGTGCCCCCAGCAGAGTCAGTATAGACCTCCTCAGTGCAGACCCCCTCAGTGCAGAGCCCCCTCCATCAGTGCAGACCACCTCAGTGCAGACTCCCTCCATCAGTGCAGACTCCCTCAGTGCAGACCCCCCTCCATCAGTGCAGACCCCCTCAGTGCAGACCCCCTCCATCAGTGCAGACCCCCTCCATCAGTGCAGACCCCCTCAGTGCAGACCCCCCTCCATCAGTGCAGACCCCCCTCCATCAGTGCAGACCCCATCAGTGCAGACCCCCCTCAATCAGTGCAGACTCCCTCAGTGCAGATCCCCCTCCATCAGTGCAGACCCCCTCAGTGCAGACCCCTCCATCAGTGCAGACCCCCCCATCAATGCAGACCCCCTCAGTGCAGACCCCCCTCCATCAATGCAGACCCCCTCAGTGCAGACCCCCCATCAGTGCAGACCACCTCAGTGCAGACCCATCTCCATCAATGCAGACCCCCTCAGTGCAGACCCCCTCCATCAATGCAGACCCCCTCAGTGCAGACCCCCTCCATCAATTCAGACCCCCTCAGTGCAGACCCCCATCAATGCAGACCTGCCATCAGTGCAGACCCCCTCCATCAATGCAGACCCCCTCAGTGCAAACCCCCGATCAGTGCAGACCACCTCACTGCAGACCCCCCTCCATCAATGCAGACCCCCTCAGTGCAGACCCCCCTCCATCAATGCAGACCCCCTCAGTGCAGACCCCCATCAGTGCAGACCACCTCAGTGCAGACCCCCCTCCATCAATGCAGACCCCCTCAGTACAGACCCCCTCCATCAATGCAGACCCCCTCAGTGCAGACCCTCATCAGTGCAGACCCCCCTCCATAAATGCAGACCCCCTCAGTGCAGACCCCCCCATCAGTGCAGACCACATCAGTGCAGACCCCCTCCATCAATGCAGACCCCCTCAGTGCAGACCCCCCTCCATCAATGCAGACCCCCTCAGTGCAGACCCCCATTAGTGCAGCCCCCCCTCCATCAATGCAGACCCCCTCAGTGCAGACCCCCTATCAGTGCAGACCACCTCAGTGCAGACCCCCCTCCATCAATGCAGACCCCCTCAGTGAAGACCCCCTCCATCAGTGCAGACCCCCCTCCATCAATGCAGACCCCCTCAGTGCAGACCCCCCCATCAGTGCAGACCCCCTCCATCAATGCAGACCCCCCTCAGTTCAGACCCCCCATCAGTGTAGACCACCTGAGTGCAGACCCCCCTCCATCAATGCAGACCCCCCTCCATCAGTGCAGAAGCCCTCAGCAGATCCCCCTCCCATAACGCCCCCCAGGCCCCAGCACATGTCCATTACAGTGGCAGCCAGCACCGTGTGTTCAGTGGAGAGGGGAGGGGCCGATCCGTGCAAGAGGAGAAGCCGATTCATTGGCTGCATGGATCGAGCCCCTTTCCTCTCTCTACTGAACACAAGGGAGAGCGTTCTAGCGGCGGCGGCGGAACCAGCCGCCATTTTACTGAAGCCTGTTGCCAAAAAATAAAAAATAAGTAAAATGCATACATTCCCGAATTTCCCTGGGCAAATCCCGATTCGAGACAGCCTCCGATGGGGACGAGGGTCCCAAAATCGGGATTGTCCCGGGAAAATCGGGACTGTTGGCAACTATGAATGTGCGGGGATGGGGACAATTGTGGGTGCTCACTCAGGTTGAACTGGATGGACTGGTGTCTTTATTCAACCTTACTACGTAACTATGTAACTTAAAAGAGAAATATGGTCAAAGCTTTTATGTCCCTACTTCTCTTGTGGGTCATAAGAGTACACTTACTAGAGTCAGCTGATCATGCTTATCTCTATGCTGCAGCTGTCGCACTTTGGCTCTAAGACCGAGAACTGAGCAACCACTTGTCTTCTGATTGTTTTGTTTTTACTTTGCTCCAAGTGGAGAGTAGAGACTGTCAGCCACCGCTCTCCGGTCTGCCCCTCTAACGCTTACTGGAGCACCTGGTTTAGGCTCACAAAAGGTGCTGAAAGAAAAAGCCAGTTGTCATTTAGGCAGCCAAAATTGTGATCCTTCCTGAGCCTGGAGCTATTCTGCCCAGTCACCTGATAGCGGGAAAAAGCCCATGATCGTTTGTTATTTTCACAATCATATATTTCTCCTTTAACACCCAAGGCTCACACCAAGTTTTATGAATGATGCTGGGTGTTGTTCAACCTGAAACAGCAGTACAATTGAGTGGTGGAGACTTAGGGGTCTATTAATGAAAAAATCTGCTGTACAAATATGGCAAGCATTTATACAGCTGTCCCGAATAATCCCAATAATGTGTCTAATATGTTTATCTTCTATGATTATAGATGGAGCTGACGATCATTGAATATAAACATATTAGACAGATTACAGGGGTTATTCATGATAGCTGTGCAAATGTTTGTATGAGTAGACCCTGTGGGGGAAAGTAGGGCAGATAGGGTGGGTATGTTTAGCAAGAGCTGCATTTTTTCATTTTTAACCCCACCGATACTTTAAAAGATAAAAACACTTTACCTGCAGTTGGTCTTTAAATCCCAACCCCGGTCACAAGTTTTATTTCATTTTGGATGTAGCTGGGAAAGGTTAGCCCCTCTGTCTGGTTTTATTGTCATCTGTCTCCCTACTGAAAAAGATTTCCTTACAGTTCCTGTTAGGACAAGAAGTAATGCATGGAATGACCCTATAGAACATTGATCTCCAAACTGCAGCCTGTGGGCTAGATGCAACCCTTTGCTTGTCTTTATCCGGCCCTTGAGACATAACTCCTCCCACTGACACCAATGATGGGGCACTATCCCTTCCATTGATACCAATGATATTGCCATATCGCTCCCATTAATACCAATGTTGGGGCAATCTCCCTTCCCTTGTTGCCAATGATGGGGCACTATCCCTCTCATTGATACCCATGAAGGGGCACTATCCTTCCATTGATACCGATGATGGGATAATATCCCTTCCATTGATACCAATGATGGAGCACTATCACTCAAATTGATACTAATGATGAAGTACTATCTTTTTCATTGATACAAATGATGGGGCACTATCCCTGCTATTGATACCAATAATGGAGCACTATCCCTTCTATTGATGCCAATGATGGGCCACTATCTTCGATTGATACCAAAGATTTGGCACTGTTTATTTATTATAGCAAAAAGTAAAAAAAAAATTGTGTTTTTTTCAAAATTGACGCTCTTTTTTTATTTATAGCGCAGAAAATAAAAACCGCAGAGGTGATCAAATACCACCAAAAGAAAGCTCTATTTGTAAGGGGGAAAAAAATGATAAAAATGTAATTTGGGTACAGTGTTACATGACTGCGCAATTGTCATTCAAAATGTTACAGCGCTGAAAGCTGAAAATTGGCCTGGGCAGGAAGGGGGTGAAATTGCCCTGTATTGAAGTGGTTAAATATTGTGCCTGGGGGTGTCCTTAGTATGCCTGTAAAGTAACGCATCTTTCCCGTGTTTAGAACAATACTACAATAAAATGACATTTCTAAAGGAAAAAAATCTCATTTAAAACAGCTCACGGCTGTAATGAATTGTCGAGTCCAGGCAATATAGATAAAAATCATTGAAAAAACAGCATGGGGACCTGGGTCCTGCCCCAGGGGACATGTATCAATGCAAAAAAAAGTTTTAAAAATGTCATTTTTTTCAGGAGCAGTGATTTAAAAAATGCTTAAAGTGAAACAATAAAAATGAAATATTCCTTTAAATATCGTACCGGGGGGTGTCCTTAGTATGCCTGTAAAATGGTGCATCTTTCCTGTGTTTAGAACAATACCACAGCAAAATTACATTTCTAAAGGAAAAAAAGTCATTCAAAACTGCTCGCAGCTGTAATGAATTGTCGGGTCTCGGCAATATAGATAAAAATCATTGAAAAAAAACGGCATGGGTCCCTCCCAGTAAATTACCAGGCCCTTTGGTTCTGGTATGAATATTAAGGGGAACCCCACACCAAAATTTTTTTTTAAAAATGCATGGGGGCCCCCTAAAATCCATACCAGGCCTTTCAGGTCGACCCGACACAAAAAAACCACAACAACTCTGCCTCTATGGGAGGCTCCCGCTGACTGAAGCCTCTTCGCAATGACAGCTGTTATATAGCTGAGGGCGGGGCCACACGGTGATGTAAATGGATGACCCCGCCTTTCTCTGATGTCACATGGCGTCAGAGGGGGCGTTGTCACCCATTTACATCATCAGGTGGCCCCGCCCTCAGCTATATAACAGCTGTCATCGCAAAGAGGCTTCAGTCAGCGGGAGCCTCCCATGGAGGCGTATTTTAACGTTTTTTTTCTTTTTCTCAGGTCGTAGGACCCTGTGATTGAAGATGAATGGACATTTTTTTTAAATAAAGGACTTGTCCCAAATTGTCTACTGTCATTTTTACCATTTTGACACTTTTAATTGTGAATGTGTAGGGTTACAATGTACTCTATACCCATTCACATGGGGGGGGCGGGATCTGGGGGTCCCCTTGTTAAAGGGGGATTCCAGATTCCGATAAGCCCCCCACCCACAGACCCCCACAACCACCGGGCAAGGGTTGTGGGGATGAGGCCCTTGTCCCCATCAAGATGGGGACAAGGTGCTTTGGGGGGACCTTGTCCCCCCCAAAGCACATTGAGGGCCTGGTACAGTTCAGAAGGGGGGCGCTCTCTTGCCCCCCCCGCTTGGATAAGGGTCTGGTATTGATTTTGGACAGGAATAGACTGGGGGGGACCCATGCCATTTTTTTCAATGATTTTTATCTATATTGCCGGGATCCGACAATACATTACAGCCGACAGCAGTTTTGAATGAGATTTTTTCCTTTAGAAATGTCATTTTGCTGTGGTATTGTTCTAAACACGGGAAAACTGTGCCACTTTACAGGCATACTAAGGACACTCCCCGGCACAATATTTAAAGGAATATTTCATTTTTATTGTTTCACTTTAAGCATTATTAAAATCACTGCTCCTGAAAAAGCAGCCGTTTTTAAAACTTTTCTTTGCATTGATCCATGTCCCCTGGGGCAGGACCTGGGTCCTCAAACACTTTTTATGACAATAACTTGCATATAAGCCTTTAAAATGAGCACTTTTGTTTTTTCTTGTTAGACTTAACGGTGTTTCGCGGCTTTCGAATTTGCTGCGAAACACCGCATAATGTTCGCTGTTCGGCGAAAAGGCGAACACTCGATGTTCGAGTCGAACTTACGTTTGACTCAAACATCGTACTCATCGCTACTGTAGATCTATATCCTTTATTATTCTAGCTTTCTCACTCCTTCCATCAGCAGGGTATCAGTGTTGAACCAGCTTTCATCACTTAGAGGCTGTATGTTATGATGATATGTATTGAAGAGCAGAGACGAAAGGCCAACCACATTATAGAAAAGCTGACAACACCAAAAAACATAGACACAATGACAGGTACAGTAATCAACAACTTGTACAAGGAATGAGTAAGCAGGGATTGCTCATACTGGAGATGATGTCTCGGGGTTTGTAGGATGGGGTCATCTCTTAATTAGCAGAACCCCATAGTGATGCGGTTTTATCTGGTCCCTTCTGCTTCAGATGACAATATAGCTAATCTTGGAGCTTTAACCCTTTCGCTCCCCTTTTCTTTTCTTTTTTCTCTCATTTTGTACATGCATGGCTGATTTTTTTTTTTTGTAAAATAAAAATTTGCATAACATACACTCAAAACCCCCTCAAAGTAGTATGTGTTTTCTGAAAGCAAATGACCCATGAAATTAAAAAATGGCAATTTCATTTTTTTCAATGTCACATGATATTAGGGCTTTTTATCAAACCTTTATTTTCAGTAAAAAACAAATGACTCAACTCAATTTTAGTGCACACAAACACAATACATTCTCCAAGTTTTCAATAAAATATGAAAAATGAGACTGAGTTGAACAAAGATACTAAATATATCAAGACTGAGAGAGTAAGGCTGGCCATGTATTATGCAATTATTAGACATGTGCGCTGCCAAAAAATTAGTTTCATTTTAGTTTCATTCGTTTTTTTGGGGGTTTTTTTCGGGTCATTCGTTATGATCGCAATTCGTAAACTAGAAAGTTTGCAAATTCGTAAATTTGTAAATTCGTAAATTTGTAAATTCGAAAATTCGTAAATTTGTACATTTGTAAATTTGTAAATTCGTAAAATTCGAGAATTCGAGAATTCGAAAATCCGAAAATAAGAAAGAAAATCTGAAAATTCAAAAGAATAACTAACTAACTAACTATTAATAACTATTATTATTATTATTTATTATTAATTTGATAATAATAATAATTATTAATTAATAATAATAATTAATAATAATAATAATAATAATAATAATAATAATAATAAGTTTTTATTATTATTATTGTTATTTATTATTATTAATTCATTATATTCCATTCGTTTAGATGCAGCCTTGGTTATTTCGGATAATTCGTAACTTATTCGTTACGTTCACTAACAGCCAAATTTGAAAAGAAATTCCAATACCTATAATTTAATAGTTAGCAATAGTAAAGTTATTATTAGTCAGTTATTGTTTCAGATTTTCAAATTTTCTGGTTTTCGGATTTTCAAATTTAAGAATTTCCAAATTTCCAAATTTGAACATTTTCTAGTATTAAAATTTTTGAATTTACGTATATTCGGAAAAATTTGTTAAACAGGTTTTCGTTAATTCGGATATTTGCGATTTAACAAATTTGTCGAAATGTGTTAAAAAAATGAATTCAGAACTAAACAAATTGCACATGTCTAGCAGATTTTTTTCCTTCAATTATGGAGGGTTGGGAGGAGCTGAACATTAAAGTTTTTTACCCCAGTTAAAGTAAAAAAAAAAACTTTAGGCTCCGTTCACACCTGAGTGTACTGGAATCGTGGGCGGAATTGCGCTATTCTGTCTGGGATTCCAGAATCGTGGCAAAACTCGAGACGCGTTTGGATGCCATTATTTTTTTATGCTCCATTCACAGCTAAGCGTAGTGCAGTTACAGCTGCTGCACCAAGTTTTTTTTTAAGCTTTTTTGTGTTTTTTTGTGGCACATTTTTGAAGCTGCAGCATTCATTTGAATAGGCCTCCCTCCGCGCAAAAAATGCTCCAAAGAAGCTCATGTACCAAATTTTGGCACAGAGCCAGGAAGCCAAGAGTGTTTGGTGGTGCGATTTTTGCCGCAATTTTAGTGCATTTTGTCTCTTGACGATTGCGCGTGCGGCTGCAGCACGATAAATTGCGCTGCAAAGATGTTGATCAAAAGAAGCTCCTGCTCCTTTTTGTAAAAAAATCGCACCACAATTGGGGTGCCATTAACAAGTAATGGCATCGCAAATACGTCCTGTGTTTTGCTGCAATTCTGAAATCGCAGGAAGAATCACCCGATTCCAGAACACCCAGGTGTGAAGGGAGCCTTAAGCTCCATACACATGATCAGAATATTGTACAAAAAACACCGCTTTCAAAGCGATCGTAGTGATCATTAGTACACAGCTCTCAACTGAAATTTTTCGAAGGGACAAAGAGGAAAATTTTTCTCGTACGATTTTCTTTTAATCAATACAGTTTTCGTCCACAAATACAATACAAATACATTATATAACTTCCGAACTTTTATTCTGTTGTATGAGCATTTTCGTACTTTAGTAACATATTCGTTTTCGATGAGACTAGCATCCAAAAAAACAAAAACGGACGTTCGTTCATCCGATAATCTCATTGTGTGTGCTAGGCTTTAGAGCAGAGGTCCCCAAACTTTTTTTACAAACTGTCCCTCAGACTTTAGGAGGGCCGGATTGTGAACATTAGGAGTAGAAAAAGTACCAGCATCAGTTAGAATAAACAATGCCCCATCATTGGTGTCAGTGAGAGGAATAGTGCCCCGTCATTGGTGTCATTGGGCCCCATCATTGGTGTCATTGAGCCCCATCATTGGTGTCAGTGAGAGGAATAGTGCCCCATCATTGGTGTCATTGGGCCCCATCATTGGTGTCAGTGAGAGGAATAGTGCCCCATCATTGGCGTCATTGGGCCCCATCATTGGTGTCAGTGAGAGGAATAGTGCCCCATCATTGGTGTCATTGGGCCCCATCATTGGTGTCATTGAGCCCCATCATTGGTGTCATTGGGCCCCATCATTGGTGTCAGTGAGAGGAATAGTGCCCCATCATTGGTGTCATTGGGCCCCATCATTGGTGTCAGTGAGAGGAATAGTGCCCCATCATTGGTGTCATTGGGCCCCATTATTGATGTCGTTGAGAGAAATAGTGTCCCATCGTTTGTGTCATTGGGAGGAATTGTGCCCCATCTTTGGTGTCATTGGGAGGAACTGGGCAACATCATTGGTGTCATTGGGCCCCATTGTTAAGGTCATTGGGAGAAATAGTGTCCCATCGTTTCTGTCATTGGCAGCAATTGTGCCTCATCTTTGGCATCATTGGGAGGAATTGTGGCCCATTGTTGGTGTCATAGGGAGGAACTAGGCACCATCACTGGTGTCATTGGGCCCCAGTATTGATATTATTGGAAGGAATAGTTTCTTATCGTTTGTATCATCAGGAGCAATTGTGCCCCATCATTGGCGTCATTGGGAGGAAATGTTGCCCATTGTTGGTGTCATAGGGAGGAATTGTGGCCCATTGTTGGTGTCAAAGGGAGGAGCTGAGCACCATCACTGGTGGCATTGGGCCCCATTGTTGATATCATTGGGAGGAATAGTGTCCCATTGTTTGTATCATTGGGAGCAATTGTACCCCATCTTTGGCTTCATTGGGAGGAATTGTGGCCCATCATTGGTGTCATTGGGAGGAACTGGGCACCATCACTGGTGTCATTGGAAGGAATTGTGGCCCATTGCTGGTGTCATTGGAAGGACCTGGGCACCATCACTGGTGTCATTGGGCCTCATTGTGAGGAATGGCGTCCCATTGTTTGTGTCATTGGGAGCAATTGTACCCCATCTTTGGTGTTATTGGGAGGAATTGTGGCTCATTGTTGGTGTCATTGGGAGGAACTGTGCCCTATCTTGGTGACATTGGGAGGAATGGTCCCCTGTCCTTGGTGTCAATGGACCCACTGTTGGCGTCATTGGGAGGAACTCCGCCCCTTTTTTGGTGTCAGTGAATGAAATAGTGCGCCAGGGGCCAGATAAAAGCAAGCAAATGGCCGCATCCGGCCCCAGGGCCTCAGTTTGGAGAGCACTGCTTTAGAGGATCTCCGATAAGTGTTGACTTATGCATGTGGGTGGAAGGGAACTCAAGCAGAATAGCGGGGCCTCTTTGTTCTTGTGAGTCTATCAGTGGAATCACTTCACGGAAATGATGTTATCTCTCACACACAAGTAATAGATCAGTATTCTGATCCCTGATTGTCCTTTATAGCCTAAAGCAAGTCATGCTAAGGATGGATCTGGATA
Source organism: Aquarana catesbeiana (assembly GCF_042186555.1). Classification (NCBI taxonomy): domain Eukaryota; kingdom Metazoa; phylum Chordata; class Amphibia; order Anura; family Ranidae; genus Aquarana; species Aquarana catesbeiana. Next base: position 34,445,991 of record NC_133334.1, on the reverse strand, counting down.
GATAGTTTCAAGGCTGCAGACGCATTTTCCCCAGAGAGCCATTAATCTTTGTTTCTTTACAGAATCATTTGCTTAACTTATACATTACATTGTGGCAGGTTTGGCATTTCTATATTTCTTGAGATAATAATATTAAAGCATATATGTCAAGGCAAAAAAAAATCATATGCATCCTTTAATGCATGCGCCTTCCTCATGGTTTATAACTTTAACCTATTCACTTCCAGAGCCATTTTTTTTTTCTTTTTTTTTTTTTTTGCATAGGTTTAAAAAAATCTATTTTAGGCCTGAAGATTAGTGTTAAAGTGGTTGTAAACCCTTCTATATACCCAGTGAAGTGGCTGGCCCCAGGTGATACAAACAAATCCTCCTACATAGGTTGTAACTATAGCCGTCTTTCCCCTACATCCATTCAAAGCGCAGAATTCACACGGGATCTCTCAGCTCTGAAAAAGCAGGGGGGTGGAGACCTGAAGTTATATCAGTGAGGAGCTCTGAGAGCTGATTGGAGGAAAGGGACACACCCCCCCTTCACACAGGAACAGAGCTGAGGCTAGACATACGCAATTCGTTTGGTTCCGAATTAGTTTTTCAACTAATTTCGACAAATTCGTTAATTCGGAGATATCCAAATTGAAGAAAACCCATTTAACAAATTTTTCCGAATATTCATAAATTTCAATATTTGAAAATTCGTAAATTCCAAAATTTGTAAATTCGAAAACCCGAAAATCTAAAAAAATAACTAACTATTAATAACTTAAAGTGGAGTTCCACCCATTTTTACAACTCTTCAGCATCCCTCACTAAACTGTGCACTGTAAACAAATTGGATATTTTTTTTCTTTTTTTTCTCAGCACCTACTGTATATCTGCTGTATTCATTTTTCACTTCCTCCTCCCTGGCCGCGGCCCATTGCATCATTTCCTGCTTGCAGTGCCTTCTGGGAAGGGGCGGCAACTTCCTCTGAAACTGCCGTTGCTATGGAAGCCTGACCTGAAACCTATTACACTGCTTGTGCTGCACTGAGCATGTGCGAGATCTGCAAGGATGAGATCCAGGAAGAAATACAGTCTGGCTTTAGATGCCCACACTTAAGATGGCAACGGCCTGCTGTAAGTTTATAAAATAACAAACTACTGCTATAAACTAACAAAACAGACCTTAGTTTACAGACTAACTTTACTAGAATACATTAAGCTTGTGTATTATAGGGGTATTTTTATTTAAAAAGTATAATTTCGGCCGGAACACCACTTTAACTATTACTAACTATTAAATGATAGGTATTGGAATTTCCTTTCAAATTTGGCTGTTAGTGAACGTAACGAATACTAATTTATCTGAAGTTACGATTTATCCGAAATAACGAATGCCGCATCTAAACAAATGGAGCGTAACAAATTAATAATAATAAATAACAATATTAATACTAAAAACTTTTTATTATTATTTATTATTCATTTGTTCAGTTCCATTCCTTTAGGTGCGGCATTCGTTATTTCGGATAATCCATAACTTCAGATAAATTCGTAATTCACTAACAGTCAAATTTGAAATGAAATTCCAATACCTATAATTTAATAGTTAGTTATTATTAGTTATTCTTTCTTATTTTCAAAATTACAAATTTACGAATTTTCGACTTTTCTAATTTACAAATTTACAAATTTACGAAATTATGAATTTACAAATAATATTAAAGCATATACAGTATGTCAAGGCAAAAAAAAAAAATCATATGCATCCTTTAATACATGCGCATTCCTCATGGTTTATAACTTTAACCTATTCGCTTCCAGAGCCATTTTTCCTTTTCTTCTCTTTTCTTTTTTTTTTAAACGCTTAAAAAAATCTATTTTGGGCCTGAAGATTAGTTAAAGTGGTTGTAAACCCTTCTATATACCCAGTGAAGTGACTGGCCTCAGGTGATACAAACAAATCCTCCTACATAGGTTGTACCTGTGTAACTATAGCCGTCTTTCCCCTACATCCATTCAAAGCGCAGAATTCACATGGGATCTCTCAGTTCTGAAAAGCAGGGGGGTGGAGACCTGAAGTTATATTAGTGAGGAGAGCTCTGAGAGCTGATTGGAGGAAAGGGACACACCCCCCTTCACACAGGAACAGAGCTGAGGCTAGACATGCGTAATTCATTTAGTTCCGAATTAGTTTTTCAACTAATTATGAATTTACAAATTTACGAAATTATGATTTTACAAATTTACGAAATTATGATTTTACAAATTTACGAATGTATGAATTTACAAATTTGGCTCCCGAGTTCTAAACTGTCTGAGGTACCAGAGTAAACCACTCACCAGAGCCCAGCCCCAGAGAGGGGATAAGGTGAGGATTGGATGGAATAGTAGTATACAGTAATGAAGGAGATGGTGAGTGAAACAAGCAGGGGACAGTAATGGAGAAGAAGAAGGTGACACAAGTGGGGGATAGTAATGAAGAAGAAGGTGACACAAGTGGGGGACAGTAATGGAGAAGAAGAAGGTAAGTGACACAAGTGGGGGGGACAGTAATGAAGAAGAAGAAGGTGACACCAGTGGGGGACAGTAATGAACAAAAAGATGGTGACACAAATGGGGGACAGTAATGGAGAAGAAGAAGGTGACACAAGTGGGGGACAGTAATGGAGAAGAAGAAGGTGACACAAGTGGGGGACAGTAATGGAGAAGAAGAAGGTGACACAAGTGGGGGGCAGTAATGAAGGAGGTGACACAAGTGGGGGACAGTAATGGAGAAGAAGAAGGTGACACAAGTGGGGGACAGTAATGAAGAAGAAGACGGTGACACAAGTGGGGGACAGTAATGGAGAAGAAGAAGATGACACAACTGGGGGACAGTAATGAAGAAGAAGAAGGTGACACAAGTGGGGGACAGTAATGGAGAGGAAGAAGGTGACACAAGTGGGGGACAGTAATGGAGAGGAAGAAGGTGACACAAGTGGGGGGACAGTAATGAAGAAGAAGAAGGTGACATAAGTGGGGGACAGTAATGCAGAAGGTGACACAAGTGGAGGACAGTAATGAAGAAGAAGAAGATGACACAAGTGGGGGGACAGTAATGATGAAGAAGAAGGTGACACAAGTGGGGGACAGTAATGCAGAAGGTGACACAAGTGGGGGACAATAATGAAGAAGAAGAAGGTGACACAAGTGGGGGACAGTAATGGAGAAGAAGAAGGTGACACAAGTGGGGGACAGTAATGCAGAAGGTGACACAAGTGGGGGACAGTAATGAAGAAGAAGAAGGTGACACAAGTGGGGGACAGTAATGGAGAAGAAGAAGATGACACAACTGGGGGACAGTAATGAAGAAGAAGAAGGTGACACAAGTGGGGGGACAGTAATGGAGAGGAAGAAGGTGACACAAGTGGGGGACAGTAATGGAGAGGAAGAAGGTGACACAAGTGGGGGGACAGTAATGAAGAAGAAGAAGGTGACATAAGTGGGGGACAGTAATGCAAAAGGTGACACAAGTGGAGGACAGTAATGAAGAAGAAGAAGATGACACAAGTGGGGGACAGTAATGAAGAAGAAGAAGGTGACACAAGTGGGGGACAGTAATGAAGGAGGCGACACAAGTGGAGGACAGTAATGAAGAAGAAGAAGATGACACAAGTGGGGTACAGTAATGGAGAAGAAGAAGGTGACACAAGTGGGGGACAGTAATGCAGAAGAAGAAGGTGACACAAGTGGGGGACAGTAATGGAGAAGAAGAAGGTGACACAAGTGGGGGACAGTAATGAAGGAGGCGACACAAGTGGAGGACAGTAATGAAGAAGGTGACACAAGTGGGGGATGGTTTCGAAGAAGAAGAAGGTGACAAAAGTGGGGGGGGGGCAGTAATGAAGAAGGTGACCAAGTGGGGACAGTAATGAAGAAGAAAGGTGACACAAGTGGGGCATCTTTTTTTGGGTGGGCGGACAGGGGTAATATTTAATCTATAAGGATAAATATCTAATACAGTGGAACCTTGGTTAGCGAGTAACGCAGTTAACGAGAGTTTTGAAAGACGTGCAACCTTTAAAAAAAAATCCTCCTCGGTTTGCGAGTGTTGTCTCGCAAAACGAGCAGAATTCAAGCTAATGTAGTGTGCAGTACCGCATTTGGCTAGAGGTGCGGGAGCGCTGGGGACACTCAGAATGGTTCAGAGCCGCTCGGAAATACTTAGAATCACTCGGAAATACTCAGAAACACTCGGAAATACTCCGTTCCCGAGTGTTTCCGAGTTCAGCTGAGCTGTCCCTGTGTATTTCCGAGGCTCTCTGGCACCCCCTCACCTGTGGCCACATGCAGTATTGCAAGAAGTCAATGCGGAACAAATTATCTTCGTTTCCATTAACTTCTATGGGGAAACTCGCTTTGATATGCGAGTGCTTTGGATGACAAGCATTCTCCTGGAACAGATTATGCTCGTAGACCAAGGTCTCACTGTATGTAATAATCGAATCTAGGAATGATAAATGTGTCACTGTTTTAAACAAGGTTAGGACTGTATGATACGTTAAATACAGTTCTGTAAGCAACACCTTATTTTCTGGCAGAGCCCCTCCCGAGACTAGACTCTGGATCCACCCCTGCCGGTAAGCGAGCAACATTTTGGTTCCGGACCAACGAGATTAATGTTATGGAGCAGCCAGCCCAATCCCCAGACCTTAATCCAACAAAAACTTGTGGGGTGACATCAGAAATGCTGTTTCTGAGTTAAAACCAAGAAATGCAGAAGAATTGGGGAATGAAGTGCAATCGTCCTGGGCTAGAACACCTATTCACAGCTGCTAGAAGTTGGCGGACTTCATGCAACACAGAAACAGTGCTTATACAACTAAATATTAGTTAACTGATTCACAGGAAAGTGAATTCTTCAAGCATTTTTCAGTTTATACAGTAAAGTTTTTTTTTTTCAAAATTGTTGGTTTTTTTTTGTTTATAGCGCAAAAAATAAAAACCGCAGAGGTGATCAAATACCACCAAAAGAAAGCTCTATTTGTGTAGAAAAAAGGACGTCAATTTTGTTTGGGTACAACATCGCACGGCCGCGCAATTGTTAGTTAAAGCGACACAGTGCCGTATCGCAAAAAATGGCCTGTTTGTGAAGGGGAAAAGTCTTCTGGTCTGTAAGTGGTTAAATTAAACATTTGTTTATGCAATCTCTTTATATCAAAGGTAAAAAATGGACAACAGCTAAAAAAATGGACAACAGCTAAATACAAAGTACAAAAGGGATTTGGTCCAAAAAGAGAAAAAATAAAAATCACTCTTGCATTTAGGAATGTGAACTATGTATACAAGCCACCCATGAATGTATATATATATGTGGTATACAATGTACAGTGGTTTCCTGGTCGGTGGTCTTAATGCGACACCTAGTGGTGGGGACCAGATTCTCACACTAAGATCGCTCTAGCATCTGTTCCAGGAGCAAGCACTAAAGCCTTCCACCATACACATTTCAGATCATGTGATCAGCTCATGGAATATTTCGAGCTCTCACATTTGCTGTTTTCAGCCAGTGCAAAGCAATACTCTTTCCCAGGTGAAGTCCAATCCAAAAATGAGAAACCGGCGCTTAAAGGGTAACTCCACTTTCGTGGGAAAAAAAAAAACATAGCAAATAAAGTAAATATATAATATAGCGTACAATTGCTACACAGGTCATATTGTAATTGAATTTAATGTAATTGTAATTGAATGTTTTTTAATGTTATTATTAACCACTTACAGTCCGGAAGATTTCCCCCCTGAATGACCAGGCCATTTTTTGCGATACGGCACTGCGTTGCTTTAACTGACAATTGCGCGGTCGTGCAATGCTGTACCCAAACAAAATTGACGTGCTTTTTTCCCTACAAATAGAGCTTTATTTTGGTGGTATTTGATGACCTCTGCGGTTTTTATCTTTTGTTGGGCTACAAACAAAAAAAGAGCGACAATTTTGAAAAAAAAACAATATTTTTTACCTTTTGCTATAATAAATATCCCCCCCCAAAAAATAAAAATCAGTTAGTTTTAGTGGTGCTTTACCGCTGTTATAGCGGCGCTTTGGTGCCGCTATTCGGGCGGGAGCGAGGTGCTTTTAACCCCCTAAAGGGGGTTAAAAAGGGTTAAAAGCGCCTGTGTAGCGCTGCTGCCGAAGCACTTTTCAGGTGCTTCGGCAGCACTGCCCATGAATTCCAATGGGCAGGGGCAGTGTAGGAGCAGTGTATACACCACTCGCAAACCGCCCCAAAGATGCTGCTTGCACGACTTTTTCTAACGTCCTGCAAGCGCACCGCCCCAGTGTGCAAGCACTCGGGCTCTCACACTGGGACTGCAAGTGGGGCATTTTTCAGGAGCTTTACAGGTGCTATTTTTAGCGCTAAAGCTCCTAAAAAACGCCCCAGTGTAAAAGGGGTCTTGAAGCATCTACAAAATAAGGGAAAGAATTATGGCATTTTTATTATTTATTTATCTTTTTTTTACTAGTAATGGCGGTGATCAGAGATTTTTTGCAGGACTGTGACATTGCAGCAGACAGATCAGACACTTTTGACACTTTTTTGAGACCAGTGACATTTATACAGCGATCAGTGTTATAAAAATGCACTGATTACTGTATACATGACACTGGCAGGGAAGGGGTTAAAGGGGTTGTAAATCCTCGCTGTTTTTCACCTTAATACTTTCTATGCATTAGTGTGATAAACCTTCTTTACTGCAGCAGTGCCCCCGAGCCCCCCTTATACTTACCTGAGCCCCGAAATTTGGTGCGACGGGAACGAGCACACCAGCTCCAGCTGGTGTCTCATGACCTGATTGGATAGATTGATAGCAGCGCAGCCTTTTCCTCCCACTGCTGTCAATCAAATCCAATGACGTGGGCTCCGGGGGGCGGAGCTGAGTCCTGCTGGCTGTGTCAACAGACGCAGCACCAGGACACAGGAGCATGCCTGCACGGGTGTCCCGTCGTAGAGAGCGCTTCTCCAATGGGGTACTCGAGAAGAGGAGGAGCCAGGAGCGCTGCTGAGGGACCCCAGAAGAGGAGGATCGGGCCACTCTGTGCATAGCTAACTGCACAGCGGAGGTAAGTATGACATGTTTGTTAAAAAGAAAAAAAAAGCTGAACCTTTACAATCACTTTAACATTAGGGGGCGATCAAAGTGTTAAATGTGTTCCCTGGGAGGTGTTTCTAACGGTGGGGGGAGGGGACTGACTGGGAGTAGAGAGAGATCGCTGTTCCTGATCACTAGGAACAGACGATTACTCTGTACTCCCCTGTCAGAACGGGGATCTGTTTGTTTACATTGACAGATCCCCGTTCTGGCTCTCTGTGGAGTGATCGCGGGTGGCCGGCGGACATTGCGGTCGCCGGCCACGCGCGTCAGCTCCCCCGCCTGCTATAGTTGTTAAAGGGACTGACGTACAGCTACGGCGATTCGTGGGAACGAGCCAACCTACCGCCGTATAATGACGGCGGCTGGTCGCCAAGCAGTTAAACTTTAGCTTAGTTATTTTTAAAGGAAAGCAGTGACTTAAATTGTGTTTTTTTTTTGTCATCTGGCTTTGGGTTTCAGCACTTGGGAAAACACCTTAAAATCAAATAAAATAATCCAGACTGCTTTTATTGTGAGATCTATACATAAGATGCCAGCGATACTCCCCGTCAGCTCCTGATCACAGAGCCCAGCGATTCCACATGCCGACAGAGCGCGATATAACACGGCTTTGCTTGGCTCCCTTCCACGCCATGCATACGTTCTTTTTTTATGAAGCATGTCACTGGCAATCAGCATACATTTTGCAGTAATTGATGTTTGGTTTGAGGGAAGAGTTCATCCATAGATCTGGCAAGGAATAAAATATGTTTCAAAATGCTGAATATTCATAAATCAGAAACGCTAAGCTGTTTATTTTTAGTTTGCTGGCAAACGGCAGCGCAAGACAAGATGTCAGCCAGCGGTGTTGCCTCATAAGCTGAGCTGCAAAAAAAAAAAAAAAAAAAGGACAAGCGATCTGGACAGAGGGGACTCTGTCTTCCATGGAATCTGGAGGTGTAGAGAATGCACAGTCATTGGACAGTTCTACTTTTTCCTCCAATATATTTTGTTAAAGTGCTCATATATTTCTCCATCCCGCCAGTGGCGGCTGGTGAAGTTTTGGGATGGGGGGCGCCAGACCCTGCCCTTCCTTTTTGACCCCTCCCACTTCTCATAAGGCCCACCCCTTGTAGAATCCACCCACTCCGTCCCCTGTATTCCACCCATAGTGTCAGGAGTATACAGCTCAGCATCACAGGACAGAGTATATAGCTCAGCATCACAGGACAGAGTATATAGCCCCAGCATCACAGGACAGAGTATATAGCGCAGCCTCACAGATCATGGCAGCCTCACAGATCATGGTATATATAGCGCAGCCTCACAGATCATGGTATATAGTGCAGCCTCACAGATCATGGTATATAGCGCAGCCTCACAGATCATGGTATATAGCGCAGCCTCACAGATCATGAACACTGTGGATGGGATGAGTGGTGTGCCGATCAGCTTGCTCCTGTCACCTGTCACCATGCTCATGTCACCCCATCCCGGCAGCTTACATCAATCTCTCCTGTCCGGATGGATATGATGGATATGCTCCCTGTCCCTGTGCAGAGCTCCCCTGGTAACAGCACACAGGACTTGGTTGGACGGGGCAGTTGGGGGCTTGTGGCACTGACAGCAACCCCCCATGAAGGCAACTACCACCACCCCCCGCCACGGGGCTCGCGGTTCTCTGAAGGCAACCACAACCCCCCCGCGCGGCTAGTGGTACTCACAGGGCAACCAACCCCCCCAGGCTCACGGTACTTGCGGTACTCTGACAGCAACCACCCCCCCCCTCGGGGCTTGCAGTACTCACGGTCCTCTAAAGGCAACCCCCGGAGGTCTGGCCCTTCACTTACTGGGCTGTGGTATCCTCTCCTCCTGTGTCTCCTCAAGAGTGCAGGCAGCAGCAGAGGTGTCCATTCCTCCAGTGCGTGCCTCCTCTGCATGTCTCCTCTTCCTAAGCGCTGGGCATCTAATAGGACATCCAATAGTGCTTTGGCCAATCGGGAAACAGGTCTCACTGACCTGCCTCCTGATTGGTGGGGAGGCACTGTAGTGTGAAAATAGCAAAAATTTATTTGCTATGGTCACACAATTGGGTGGGATCAGGGCGCATTCTCCGCGCCCGAGCCCACCTTATTTTGAAGCCTATTAGAGCCTCTGGCTCTAATCAGGTGTATCAAAAAAAAGATCCCCTCCCACTCCGTTATAGGAGTCCATACATCTGGGGTCTTGAAAAGGGCCGGCCGCATCGATAGGGAGGGCGGCGGCAGGAATAGGGGGGGCGGCGCCCGTGCACCCTCAATGCACGGGCTGCCACTGCATCCCGCTGTCGGCTGACATCACAGAGCCAGAAAGTGAGCACATTAAGAGCTCTGTCTGTTTGTAAACTCTGTTACATTCCTGTCTGGGGGTGGCAAGCAGCCATTTTTAAAAAAGTTTTGGATAAAAAAAAAACAAACAGAACAAAACAATCATACACACCTATGTGGCAACAGCAATGATCCAATGTTGCAGCTCTCCCCCGTCGGCTCTAAGACTGAGAACAGAGCAATCACAAGACCGCTGATCAATAAGCTCTCGATCTTCACTGAGCATTCACTGATTCACTGCTCTGCCCCTCCAGTACTCACTGCCGCGCTGGGCTGTGGAGGGGGTGGGAGCGGCTGGCTCAGGTTCTCAGTGGCATGCTGAGAGGCTGATCCAGCTGCTGGTCAGGAATCGGGATGAATCAAAAGAAAAGGTTATAAATATATACTGATAAAAAAGTAGCCGCTGTCACTTTACAAGTGATTCCACTCCACTTACAAAATTATATAAACCAAAAACAGTGCTGCGCTACTGTGTGAATCAAATATATATATGTGATAAATTAACCAAAAAATCTAAGTTCATGCAAATAAATGGTGACTGATTGAAGAGGATCCAAACCTGAATAAATTCACCCAAAGTGACGATTTTTCAAAAGAATACTGTGTGTTTCGCCTCCACCAGTTTCATAAGCTGCTCACCTCAAACATGAGCCAAAACAGCAGTGTTCCCCTCCCCGAATGCCGCATCTAAACAAAACGAACGTAACAAATTATTTTTTTTTATTATTATAAGTGTTATTATTACCGTATTTATCGGTGTATGACACGCACAGGCGTATAACACACACCTTCATTTTAAGAGGAATGTTTTAGGAAAAAAATAGCAAAATATAGTTCAGTACCCATCAATGCAACCTTATCAGTGCCCATCTGCAGCCTCACCAGTGCCCATAGATGCAGCCTGATTAGTGCCCATCCACAGCCTTGCCATTGCAGCCTGATCAGTGCCCATCTGCAGCCTCACCATTACAGCCTGATCAGTGCCCATCTGCAGCCTCGCCATTGTTGCCTGATCAGTGCCCATCTGCAGCCTCACCATTGCAGCCTGATCAGTGCCCATCTGCAGCCTCACCATTGCTGTCTGATCAGTGCCCATCTGCAGCCTCGTCATTGCTGTCTGATCAGTGCCTATCTGCAGCCTCGCCATTGTTGCCTGATCAGTGCCCATCTGCAGCCTCACCATTGCTGTCTGATCAGTGCCCATCTGCAGCCTCATCATTGCTGTCTGATCAGTGCCCATCTGCAGCCTCGCCATTGCTGCCTGATCAGTGCCCATCTGCAGCCTCGCCATTGCCTATCAATGCAGCCTGATCAGAGCCCATCTGCAGCCTCACGTCAGATTACATAGAGCGAGGATCTCCTAGGCGGCCTCTGTAATACGAAGTTCTGCCTCCTGGAGCGGCTCCTATGATAGACAGAACGGTGGTCCAATACCGGTTCAGATGACTTTGTATTACAGACAGGTATTTGTTATTTTGAATAATTTGTGACTTCAGATAAATTCATATTCGTTACGTTCACTAACAGCCAAATTTGAAAGCAAATTCCAATACCTATAATTTAATAGTTAATTATTATTAGTTAGTTAGTTATTCTTTCAAATTTTCAAATTTACTAATTTACAAATTTATGAATTGCGATCATAACAAAAGACCCAAAAAATGAAAAAAAAAAAAAAAAAATCAAAAAAACAAATGAAACGAAAATGAACTAATTTTTCGGCAGTGCACAATTTAATAATGTAAAAAATTGGTAGATAAGTAAGGCACAATAAGCCTGTGCTAGCTGTAAAGACAACCTAGTCATGAGATGGTCGCAAGGTGATGTCAGTACGCAGGCTCCAACCCCTAGATGTGCATCGTCAAGGCGTTGACATCTTCAGTAAAGATCAACGCCTTGACGACACGCGTCTAGGGGGCGGAGCCTGCGTACTGATGTCACACTGCGGCTATCTCGAGACTAGGTTGTCTGAATGCCTTTACAGCTAGCACAGGCTTATTGTGCCATACTTGTGAGTGTATAGTTGTGCTCATAAGTTTACATACCCAGCAGAATTTATGATTTCTTGGCCATTTTTTGGGGGGGATGTGTGAGCTACAAAGGCACAGGAAATTTGGTTAAATTAATGACAAGATGAATGCAGTATGTTATCAAAAAATACTGGAGGATCATTTGCATTCATCAGCCAGGAAGCTGGGACGTACTTGAGCATTCCAACATGACAATGACCCAAAACACGACCTGTCATTGGCTACAGCAGAATAAGGTGAAGGTTCTGGAGTGGCCATCTCAGTCTCCTGACCTCAATATCATTGAGCCACTCTGTGGAGATCTCAAACGTGCAGTTCATGTAAGACAGCCCAAGAATTTACAGGAACTGGACGCTTTTTGCCAAGAGGAATGGGCAGCTTTACCATCTGAGAAGATAAAGAGCCTCATCCACAAAATACCACAAAAGACTTCAAGCTGTCATTGATGTCAAAGGGGGCAATACACGGTATTAAGAACTGGGGTATGTAAACTTTTGATCAGGGTCATTTGGCTAGTTTCTGTTTTCATTATGATTTAAAAAAAGTAAACACAGTTGATTGATAATAAATGACTTCAGCCAAACATGAACCACGAGTGAAAGAAAAGCTTTTGTGTTATCATTCATATTCTCTAAAAAATGGCCAAGAAATCATAAGTTCTGCCTGGGTATGTAAACTTATGAGCACAACTGTATCTACCAATTTTTTACATTATTAAATCATCTTAAAGGGAGAGCACTAGATGTTGCCTTCTTTTTTGCATATTACATCCTAATTGGTGAGACGATCGGCGTTCTGCAGAACCCAAAGAAGGAGCCTTGGTTGAAGGAGGTTAAGTATCCATACCACGCCAGCTATCTTCATTATCCCCAGAGGGGAACACTGCTGATTTGACTCATGTTTAAGGTGAGCAGCTTATGAAACTTCTTTTGAAAAATTGGCACTTTGGGTGAATTGATTCAGGTTGGGATCCTCTTCAATCAGTCACCATTTATTTGCATGAACTTAGATTTTTTGATTCATTAATCACATTCAGTGGATTTATTTAATAATGTTTGCACTTATGAATTTATCAAATTTACAATATATTTGATTCACACAGTAGTGCAGCACTGTTTTTGGTTTATATCATTTTGTAAGCGGAGTGGAATCACTTTTAAAGTGACAGCGGCTACTTTTTTATTAGTATATATTTATACACGTTTTCTTTTGATTGCGCAGATTGATTTTGCACATCCCAACAATAATGTCAGGAACCTGGGCCAGCCGCTCTCACCCCCTCCACAGCCCAGCGCTGCAGTGAGTACTGGAGGGGCAGAGCAGAGAATCAGTGAATGCTCGGTGAAGATCGAGAGCTGATTGATCAGCGGTCTTGTGATTGCTCCGTTCTCGGTCTTAGAGCCGACGGGGGAGAGCTGCAGCATTGGATCAATGTTGTCACCACATAGATGTGTATGATTGTTTTGTTTTGTTTTTTGATCCCACACTTTAAAAAAAATGTCTGCATGACACCCCCAGACAGGAATGTAACAGAGTTTACAAACAGACAGAGCGCTTAATTTAATTTAATGTGCTCACTTTTGTTAGAGTAAAAATTAAGATTGCAAAGGAGCTTGTTATACTCCTGGTGGAACCTAAGGGGTTAATCCTCTGCTATGTGTAAAAAGGCTGCTTGATCCTCTATGCACAGATCCTCCCCTCCCTGTACTGTCCCCCTTTACAAGTCCTGATAAGACAGAGCCTTTGGAGTCAAGCTGCACATGCTCAGTGTGGTGTGTATTGCTAGAGAGTTTTTCTTGGGAGAGTGCATGTGATCAGCACAGGGCCAATCGGCTCTGTCCAGACATGTCATCCAGACAGAGGGTCAGGAGCCCGGCAGCTTCATAGGACAGCTCCGTGCAGTTTAACCTCCCTGGCGGTATGATTATTTCAGATTTTAGGTGCTGAAAGCGGTACAATTATTTTGCACAGAAATATGGCGTTTCATATTGTAGGCCTGTAATTCTTAGGAATAGTTCACTTAAATCTGTCCAAACAAGAGTCTAGTAGACATCCCGGGTATGATAAAGTTTGAAAAACGAAATAAAAAATTATAATACAATAAATAACTATAAATAATTAAAACACATAATAATATAATAATAATAAAAATTATATAATAATGTAATCAAATCAAAAACACTGAAATTTGCACAGTTGCAGAATTTTAGCTTTTATTACTTTTAGTGTTTGATGACGGATCTCCCCACAAATCGCTATCGCTCATTTCTACAAGTGATTATAATTTATTATCGCTTTTTTCTAGCTGGTCTAAAACCACTTTTGATGTAAAGAGACAGTTTTGGTTGCTATGGACAATCTCCAGTTTCCTGGCAGAAAGAACAGTTTTATATATATAAAACTGCATGCAGGACACTGGGCAGACCACTAGGGACAAAGGGGATGTGTCATTATTTGATACAGTACTGTAATCTGTAAGATTACAGTATGCTGTATCTATACTATGTGTTTCACTTTTGAATTTACCGCCGAACTCCGTCCCCGTGCGTCGCAACGCTCGCAGGGAACGGAGCTCGGCACTGTGAATCGAGCGAGACACAGCGGCTCGCCGATCACAGCGGGGAGACATCGCAGGAACCAGGGGACAAGGTAAGTAATCTCTTCCTGGATCCTGCGATGCAAGCCCGAGTCTGGCTCGGGGATACCGCTTTTGGTATGTAAAATCCACCCCGAGCCAGACTCGGGAATACCGCCAGGGGGGTTAAAAGCTCCTCCTACAAGCTTCACCAGACACTGATAGAAATCACAAGACTGCTATATACTGCTGATGAGAAACGATATTTAGCAGTTTATATTTACTAAAATAATTGTATTTCCATGTTCTGTGTACTGTGGGAAACCAGATATACTGACTTCAGGTTCTGGGTTTAGTAACACTTTAAAGAGTAAGTTCAATCAGATATGGAAGAGTCACTGACTCTCATAAATGACTCTTAGGGGTTGATTCACTAAAAGCAAACAGACTGTGCACTTTGCAAAGTGAATTTGCTCCAGAGCTTAGTAAATGAGGTAAAGCTTCACTTCGCAAAGAATACCCAATCACGTGCAAGAAAAATAAAAGGGACGCATTCATGTCTGCACATGATTGGATGATGGAAGTCAGCAGAGTTTCTGCTCATTTACTAAGCTCTGCAGCAACTGCACTTTGCAAGGTGCACAGTCTATTTGCATTTAGTGTTCCATAATAGTTGCAATGGTAAGATGGACGCTCCAGCTGCCAAATGCAGCACCTTTTTCTTGTCCCTGTAGAGGACATTGCAGAGCTAACTCCAGCCAGTCAAAGGGTCTAAGGGTGTGCTATAGGGGTGCTGGCATGTTTTATTATGCCCAGCCAACACACACTTAAAGCGGGGTTCCTATTTAAAAAAAAAAAAATCAAAAGTCAGCAGCTACAAATACTGCAGCTGCTGACTTTTAATTGGACACTTACCTGTCCCAGGGTCCAGCGATGCGGGGGTTCGAAGCCCCGCTCGTCCCCCCCTCCGCTCGTCGGCTCCGGCATTGCAACTGTGGGCGCCCAGCTGTGGCTTCACTGCCAGGCATCCACTACGCATGCGCGATTTGCTCAGCACGCCATCACCGGTCATGTGTCCCAGATGATTGACAAGAGGGAGAGTAGAGAGGCAATCTCCCTTCCTGCGCCGAGGGAAGTGACGTCAGGAGCCCAGGCACCGAAGGAGGCAGGACTACGAGGGACCCCCTAGCAACAGGCATTTAGAGGTGAGTAAAAAAAAAAAATTTCTCCAAATGTTTTTTTTTATTTTTTTTAAGAACATTACTAATTTTTTTTTTTTTTTGGTGGGTGGAACTCCACTTTAATGCCAGTTACCCTGGGTACATCAATATATCCATATGACAAGGTTTTACAATCCACAAACCAGCATATAATTTAAAGCTGAAATCCGGGAAATCAGCTTCTTTGTAAAAAATAAAGGCACACTATGAGCTAAGGCCAGTGAGGTGCATGATACCTCCTGGGCTTAGCTCTATTATTTATATTAGATTTCTTTATAGTACATTCAGAAGATGGCTTTATTTACAGGAGAATAATGTTGACCCTTCTGAGCTCCGCATTTTGAAAAGGAGAGCTGGTGCAGCTGCTATGCCCGCCCTTCCCCTCCTCCTCTTGCCCAGTCACAGAAGCCTTGGCATTATGTGAACACATTTACAAAATACAAAAGCTTCTGTGAATGGGCAGAGGAGAGGGGCTGTGCTGTGTGTGTTTCTCTCCTCTCAAATCTCTGGAGTGTCTCTGGGGCAATAAACCTGTCAAATGTAGAGATAAGCCCTGGAGATGTCATGCAGCTCCTTGGACTTTACACATAGTGTGTCTTTACTTTTTACAAAGTGGCTGAATTCCTGGAATTTAACAGCTTTAACGGAATGAAATTATGATTTGTTGGATACCAATTATATAAAGGCATTTTTGGTGCCCAACTGAGTGGACTCTTCTACATTAGTGTAGCCACTTTTTAGGAGGGCAACTCTATTACTATACAATGTAAACAAGGCAGACCGTTGTTCTGTGAGAGGTGATGTTAACCCCTTCCCTGCCAGTGTCATCAGTACAGCAACAGTGCATATTTTTTAGCATTGATCACTGTATTTGTGTCACTGGTCCCCAAAAAGTGTCAATTAGGTGCCTGATTTGTCCACCCCAATATTGCACTGCGGCTATAAGTCGCTGATCTCCGCCATTACTAGTAAAAAAAAAAAAATACAACCAAAAAAAGAAATTAAATGAAAATATACCATAGTTTGTAGACGCTATAACTTTTGCACAAAATCAATATACACTTATTGTTTTTTTTTACCAAAACTATGTAGCAGAATACATATTGGTCTAAATTGATAAAGAAATTAGATTATTTTTTTTTTATATTGGGAATGTTTTATAGCAGAAAGTAAAAAATAGTTTTTTTTTTCAAAATTGTTTGTCTTTTTTTTTGTATATAGCACAAAAATAAAAACCACAGAGGTGATCAAATACCACCAAAATAAAGCTCTATTTGTGGGAAAAAAAAGAACAAAAATTTTATTTGGGTACAGCATCGCACGCTCGCGCAAATGCTAGTTAAAATAATACAGTGCCGTCTCGCAAAAAATGGCCTGGTCATGAAGGGGGTTAAACCTTCCGAAGCTGAAGTGCTTACAGTTGAAAGTTTTAGTTGTAGGAAAGATCAGTTCTAGGTCAATATAGGTCACTAACCCCAATCTTACTGATGTGTGTTCCCTAAACTTCTCTCCAGACTGTTTACAACATGACCGTTTACGACTGGTCCTTTGACAGAGGTCCCTTTAAGACCCTGCTAAGTAAAGTTTATGATGTTCTGTGTTCCTTCTAAGCTGGGCTGTGGTTTGTGAAATATGTCACCTTACATGGTTGCCTAGCATGGACATAAGATTTAAACTTACCTTTTTTATTGGGGGGAATTTCTGGGAAAATGATGGCAACTGTGGGGGATGAGCTGATGGAAGTGATAAAAGATTAGTTGAAGAAGTGGTAGGCTTCCCTGAAGAGATGAGTTTTTCAGGGATCACCTAAAGGCAACCAGAGTAGGAGATAACCAGGCAGATTGAGGTAGAGAGTTCCAGAGGAAGAGAGAGGCTCTGGGGAAGTCCTGGAGACGAGCATGGGAGGAGCTGACAAGGGAGCTTGAGAGCAGGGAGTCTTGAGAGGAGTGGAGAGGACAGTTGAGGTGATATTTGGAGACAAGATTGGTAGCTGGGGGCAGAGTTGTGAATGGCTTTGTATGTTGTGGTTAATATTTTGAATTTAATTTGCTGGGCAATCGGAAGCCAGGGTAAGGATTGGCAGAGAGGGTTGGTAGACACTGAGTGGTTGGTAAGGTACATGAGTCTGGCAGCAGCATTGTTAATACACTCAAGAGGGGATAACCTATGGAGAGGTGGCCTATGAGAAGGGAGTTGCAATAGTTAAGGCGAAAGGTAACAAGGGAGTGAATGAGTAGCTGTGTACTCATTAAGTCTCTGTGCACAGTTTGGATCGCCCGCGGTACATGTACTGCAGATTGGCAGCAGTTCCAGACTAGGTGACATACCTGTACATTACTTACCACATGCAGACTTGTGTGCCCCTGGGGTGCACAGCTCGCAGCTCCTGTGATCGTTGTGTTCAAATTGTGGTTGCCGTTGCCCGGCCAGTTCGATCGGCTGGGGGATCATGTCATCGCTATGCGATGACATGATCACAATGTCAACAAAGCTGGCATGAATTAATTCATTCATAACATAACTGTGTTTCTTATGCTGTGATTGGCCCACAACTATCACATTGTACCTGGGCCAACCACAGCACCCTGTACCATGTGATTAGCTGTAGCCAATCACAGATCACTTGTAATCACAGCTGTCATGAATGTAACCTATTCATAACAGTTGAAAACTTTGCTGTTACTTTGATCATCATTGTATTGTACCCAGCCAATCAAAATCAGCTCCTTTGATTACAGAGCAAGCCAACAGCAAAATTTGTAAGGGGACGCGGAAAGGTGAGAATGTTGAGGGTGGTTGGTGGTATTACAATCTTACTATTTTGCCCCAAATAACCTGCAAAAATGCAGAACAGGAATCAATATTGGGTGGAGATGTCTTTTTAAATGTGGGTGAAGGCTTTAAAAAGTAAAACACGTGCATTGTATGGGTAAGGCAGCCTGTTTAAACAGCATGAAGTTGGGAATATTTCTCCCCACACCTTGAGCAGAGACGCCGGCGCCAGGTGTGAGCCTACGCTCTGTGCAGTCATCTCATTTAGCGAGAGGATATTAATGCAGAGAGGCATATCTAATAAAGAAAATTTCTGTCTGTACAAGCTTCAACTGTCCTTCAATGTGTTCAGCCTTAATTATCTCACATTACGCATGCAAATTGGGAAAGGAAGCAGAGATTCTATTCTAGTGCCGAAAACTGGGATGCTTTAGAGATCAAATTAAAACAAAGAAAGAAATTGGACAATGATTTCAGGGAATGGGAATAGCAAAAATATGAGTGGATGTCTATACATGCTGGCTTTGTTTAAATAGCCCAATCCCAGTTTGGTCTGACTCTTTCCATTGGATGAATTACCCCCCCCCCCCCCCCTTTGGACTACCAACCCTGCATTCTTTTTTTCTTTACATATTTTCCTTTTTCTATTGATTCCACCACCCTTTTTTTTTCCTTTTTTTTCATGTTTTCATTCTAGACAAATATAGAAATCTAGAATGGACACCCAGGTCATTGCCACCAGCATGCAAGACCAGAAAGTCCGGGGACCTGTCCCATCGTGAAACCCTATGGACCTCTGGGACCACCCAGCTCCACAACATTCCCGGTACACCTATCCACTTGATGCTGGCCTCGTACCCACGGAACCCAGCTGACGAACAATTAGGTCTGACGCCAGCCCTCTTGGCCCCCCAATGAATGAAGGAGTGACCCAAAATCCAAACGAGGCAAGCATGATCTGAAAGGAAATACATAGACACAACACAGAACATGAAAACTGTAATCAAAAACACAGATTAACACACATAATATGAATAAAAATAAGACGCCCCAAAAAAAAAAGTTGGCTTAAGCCAAATGAGGATGGACATAAAGTCTAAATCGGTCCGACTCCTACCTGCTGATATGTTTTACCATCACGTTGTCTAAACCCCACCAGGCGGCCTCAGTGACCGCCCCGATGCGGAACGAATGGGAAGAGTAACTGCCTGCCTCCAACCCCGCGGCCGTTAAACAATGCCGAAGCACTGACACAAACTGGAAAGTAGACAGGGTGGAGCCATCAGAATGGATTAGAAAAAAAACAGTTCCAACAGGGCGAAACTGTAAATATTCCCCTACCGCGGAATCTGGGCAGATGGGAGAGCCATGAACCTACATCAATCGCAAATGTGCCCCCCTGATCCGTCTTAGATGGTGGATAAAAAGGACCACTGAAGTGCCATCACAGCGGACATCCGCCGCTGACAAGCCGCCCTGAGCAGCCTTGGACTTAATGACCAACTCACCCACCCTAAGAGCTTCATAAAAGGCTAAGGCGAAAGCCGCACGGAATAACAGAGCTTCGAAAACAGAAGAACACACCGCACTTGTCAGCAGGAGCAAAGATTGCAGTATGTCAAAAGTGATTGGCCGACCTATGAGTTCCTTTTCGGTAACCTCGCAGGGCCTGTTTTACCAAAAAGTCCTTGGTAAAATCCGGGATGCCCTGCAATTTAAATAGGAAGGGCAGCCTGGCCAGTTTGCAGTTCATGGCGGAGATAGTCACGTCGTCAACAAAACTTAAACAGACAATAGATCCTGAGATGTCTCACTTCGGAGCTGCCCATATCCACACTTGCCCTCTGAAGAAGCTCCCCCCATTCTCACCAGACCTTATTGTATGAAGACCACGTTGACTCACTCAGTGAGCCTCAAATCAAAACGGAGGTGACTCCAACGCAATCCACCACATCCGAGGAGGACAAGGGGTTCCATGTTGCTCCGTGCCCAGCACCAACTCCCGAAACCTGTCCAACTGGAAAATGAGAGAGAGTGTCAGCCAACGTACTCTTCACCCCCGGAAGATGAAAAGCTTAAAGAAACATATTTTGCTGAAGACAACATAAAACAAGATGTCGTAGAAGCCGGATTACGGGAGGAGAGGATCCAGTGAGTTGATAACCTGAACCACTCCTAGGTTGTCACAGTCGAGACAAACCTTTTTATTATGAAGCTATCCACTGACTCCCCCCAAGAAAGCTTCATAGCCAGTAGACCCAGGAGCAGTAAAAAGCTCCAGATCATAACTGCCGACAGGCCCCTCCATCCACAGAGACCGACCATTGAAAGTTTCCAAAAAAAACTTGCCACACTCTCAGGTCGGCCCTATGCTCCCTGTTTAACCAAACGAAGTGCCTAGGCGAATGTACCCCAACTGTAGCTACCGATAGCCACCGACAAAAAACTCTGCCCATCAGCATAATGTGGCAAGCAAAATTCAGCTTGCCGAGGAGAGACTATAACTCCCGGAGCTGTATTTTATGATTGCCACACAACAAATGAACCTCTTCCTTGAGAGAAAGCAACTTGTCATCAGGCAGATGACACTCCATTGCCTAAGAATCAATTACTATCCCTGGGAATTTAATAGACAACGTGGAGCCCCTTTGTTTTGTCAGCTGCGAGGGGAATCCCAAAATGCTCAGTGAGGTGCCAAACCATAGCCAAGAGAATCCCACATAAATTCGAAGAGGGAGGGCCAACGCACAAAAAGTCATCCAAGTAATGGATAACTGAATTGACACCCGCCACGTCGCGAACCACCCAATCCAGGAACGAGCTTAATGTCTCGAAAAAGGCGCAAGATATGGAGCAGCCCATAGGAAGGCACCGATACACATGAAAAGAGCCCAACCATCTACAACCCAACAGGTGAAAACTACGCGGGTGAACCGGAAACACTGGAGTCTTGCCTTTTTCCTGCAACATCGCAGGAACGGCCCCTGCCAACTTTAAAACAGCAAAACAGGGGGTGAGCCCCCACCATGAGAGCATTCGTGTCTATGTTAGCAGCTTGTGCCGAATCTGCAAGAACCCTCATTGAATTGCCTGCACTGGCCCTGCTGTTTTGCGTCCGGTTGTCCAGGGGCAGTCGGACTCCCGGCCCCCGCTGGAAAAAAAAAACAAGGTGGAGGCCCGAGACAAGGACATGAGTTGTATCCATAACCCGACGTTGATCCCAACGTAGAGAGGGACGAAAAGCCTTACGTTGATGAAACTGTTCATCATAACACAGCCAAGCCACAAATCCATACACCCTCTGGGCCTCACTAATGGCAGCCAGATAACAAAAAAGGGGGGAACAGTTCTCAGATGATTTTTCCCTGATCAAGCTAGCAAAAATGATGAATGCCTGGAACCAGTTACTAAACATCCACGGTAGCGATAGGATAATCCTATCTTGGTTAAACTTCTCAAGATACAACAATGTGAAAATTTCCACATAATCCTCCTGCCAAATCTTTGAGATGTGCACCCAAAGGACCCTCAAAACAGACATAAACCTCGCATTTGGCCGCATCGGCCAAGCGAACCATATCTGTGCTCTTACTAATGTCCCTCGGCGAGTCTGCCAAGGTCTTAGCCATCCCCAGGGCCGCTGTGTCCCCCGACGTCCCTCCAGACACCAGCGCAGGAACCGAAACAGCCTGAGCCTGGGTCACTATGGCTGGCTCCCAATGGATCCGAAACCCCCCCCGACAACATTGGCATTGAGCCAGAAGCCAAGTCCGCATCAAAATGCTGTACTAATGAACGCAGCCCGGCCACAAGATCGTGGACAGCAGAATCACCCAGCACGGCGGGCCCAGAGCCCGTCGGCCATGGGAATGTGGGGGGAAGGAGCCCTGCCCACTGTAGCTGTAAGGGTACCCGTACTAACCCCGGGGACCGAACCTACCCTAACCCCCAACATAGCAGACAAAGGAAGCTGTAAAGAAGACATGGAATTAGACATGGACTGACCAGGACCTGATCCTACAGCCGCAGATCCGAAATCCCCCGTTGCCGATCACAGCAGAACGACCCCGTCTTCAGAGCCGGAAAGCTCGCCCTCAGATCGTGAGGATTCCAGGAGATCATCTGGCAGCCGAGGTTCTGGCATGGATGTGCCGACCGCAGAAGTCCCAGGCTGCCCGTTGTCCCTCCTGCGCCTCCGCCCCGCAGGACTTTCGTGCCTGGTTGTCGTAGCATGGCTCCTCTTCACCCCTCCGCTGGTATGAGGGGTCCTGCTGTAAAGACCGGCTCCCGCGCTCTGCCGATCCTTCCAGGATCTGTCGTGAGGGGCTCACCGGCCGCTCTGCCCGACCGGCCAGCACCCGCATGATGACTCCTCGCACACCGAGCCGACACTCCTGCCGCGGCATCCACCTGGGAGGCGGCCTTATCCCTCCAAGATCTCCTGTATGCAGGGACTGGGGACAACGCTGGGCTCTGTCTCCGTTCCGCTGAGCTCCGCCCCATCACACACAGCTCCACCCATGACGGGGATTCCTCCCAGCGCTCGCACCGGAGCTAGCCAGAGGAAGCTGAGCTTGAGGGTCCATGGCTGGGCTCCCTGACTAGCTCTGCACAGGAGAGGGGGGTGAAGGGCTGAAGCGCGTCTCAATGGGGAAGCAGTCGGAGCTGAGGAGGAGGCTCCCTGCATGGCAGCTACCTGAGACTCTAGCCAGTCCGTCCCCATTGATTCTGCCATGGAGCAGATCTGCTCCTGCAGAGTCCTCAGATCCGACATATCAATGAAATCTTCTCCTCCTCGTGTCTGCCCCCCCGGACATCCGGCTACCCGTATATTTCCACAGACTGACCTCTGCAGACATTCCCCCCTACTGGCCAATCAATGACCCCACTAAATCCCTGTGCATGTTAACCCCTGGCTTCCCGGATTACCCTGTGCACAATATCATGCTAGCTCTACGCTTATTATTATTTTTATTTTATTTTTTGCTGCGGGCTGTACTGTTGGCAGTGAGCAGCAAGAAGAGGTTGGAGTAGCTGGCATGCTGTAGTAGCGGCTGCCTGGGGATGGATTGGTGGTGGCCACCTGTTCAGGAATGGAGCCTCTCCCATCCTTCCTTAGAGCCAGTCAAGAAAGGGTGCTGCACAGAGCAGATAAGCTTTCGATGGGCTGTCATGGTGTGTCTGAATCTTTATGCTGTTAATATACAAGCTGCCAAAGTAGGTTAAACTGCTGTGTATAGTTCTGTCTGTTTCATTTGCCTCACAGGTTTGTTTGTCTGTAGGACTACTAATGCATGAACTGATATACAGGTGTTTGCTGCAAAGTTGAGTCTTTCCTATTAAATCAGCAAGGCCTGGCTTTGCAGGTTTGAGATCACTGTGTCAAATGCTCTAATGGTTGGATTTGCTGTTTTTAACCTTTACAGGGCAGTCGTCTAGTGTAGGTGATCCTGTCAGGTATATTAAGCCTTCATTGCACTGCTTATGACAGAGTGATACTTCAGTATGGATGACACTGCTATGCATTGTGTTGCTGCTATGCGTTTAAGGTCTGCTTTTGGGTGCAATGTGTTTAATGATATGCATTAACCTATTATGTCTAAATGCCAGAGTGAAATTCAATGTTTTGCTTAAGGTACAGTGCCTTAAGTAATTGGTTTATTACACTACTATCTGTAATTGCTCCTGTCTAAGTGTTTAACCCTTGCTCAGTATATAGGTCCATTTACTGCTTCAATATCTACAAATGGGTGTGTGGGTGGCCACTGATATTTTATTAAGGCTATGTCCTAGCCAGTACTTGCAGGTATTTATTATGACCACAAACCTGCAGCTCATATCTTGAGCCATGAACTTACCCAGAGACCAGCCACGATCAATAAGGTGAGGGTCAGGTAGGTATGCTATCTTAAAAAAAAAAGAAAAATAAGAGTGCACGGGCACTCAGGCAGTATGGATAGTAAAACTCTCCAGCCCTTAAATAGCAGCACCACTCCCCAAAGGAAAAGTAGCAACTTGTTCCAACAGTGACAGGTCCTGTTTGGCTCTAAAGAAAACTGCTATACATTCAAAGTGCTGCCAGAAGGAGCAGACTAAAGGAAATCACAATAAGGACCATCATGGGGAGTGTGGTTAGCTGACGTGACCTCCAAGATGCTAAGCCAAGTTGCATATCAGGCAGCAGTAAACACAAAGGCAAATGTGTTGACTCAAGTGCAAACTGACTGGGTGGATCTCTAGTCGCTAACGCTCAGATACTAAGCTGATCAAACAACCAAATTTGTTTAAAGGATACCTCTGCCTCAAAAGCAGCAGGCCACGAAGTGTTCATCAGATTGGCTAGATGTGTCTTTATGCTAGCAGAGGATGCAAGATCCCCTCTGTAAAGCCCAACTTTTACTGCAGAGGCAGTTAGCCAAGCCAAGTCATCTTCATCAGACTAGCCAGTCTGCAATAGCCTTCGCAGTGGCATGGGAACAGCAATATGGATTAGGAAATGAAGGTTTATACTACCATTAGGGAGTATGGTGTGGCCTGCGTTGGAGTTCACCTCAGTAGCCAAGGCTATTTGGTACTCAGCAGACGAGTTGAAGGCAAATGTGGCCAGTAATACGCCTCTGTGGTGTTTGATCCATGAGTGAAATTAGAGTGACCAGCGAGGCAGTACAACCACTATGGATGCAGCAGGCTGTTCCTTCTACTATCCCAAGGGGTCAGTCAAGCCCTATGGCTTAACCAATTGACTGCATATACCTCTTCTAAGTTGAATGGAATGTGATTTAAGATGGAATCAGTGATGTCTAGATCAGGGACTAATCCCTTAAGCTAGTCACCTAGGCCCAGAAGAAAGAGTTGGTGACAGGGCCTGAGAAGAGCTAGCGAAGAGATTGGAAGATCCATAATCGTCTTTGATCGCCTAAGCCCAAGTCTGCTCCTCTCGAGGAGCAGCAGAGTTTCTTTTCACTCAAATGTGCCCAGTAGGTGTTATATTGAATAAATGAATGCAAATTTGGGCAGGAGGCTCAGGATCAGTGGGGCCTGTGCAGCACTTGTCTTTGTGATGTGATCTGTCTGCATCAAAACCTTGGGACAACAACGGAAGATTCCTGGTGTGCTGGCGAGTTGTATTTTGTGCAGTAAGGAAGTCAATGGAATTTCTTTCCACTCTTCCAACTCCTCTAACTCCCACTATGATTCTTTAGAGCAATCAAGGCTGTAAGCAAATGTTACCAAATCTTGCCCAACAGAAATCATCGATCCATTGTTCTTTAGTCGGAAAGCAGATTTAGGCAAGATCACGACCCAAAACATCATATGGAGTCATTGAGAACAATCACTCAAACCGTCAGATAAAGCAGCTACAGTTTCTCTAGATCTAGCTGATGTGTACATTCACACTTTGGTGCACCTAGGCTTCTGAGAGTTTCACTTCGGGTTCATTCAACAACCTTTGACCTTGGATGCACTAGAAGATTGAGAACATTAAAACCTGGCCTTCTAAGGTGATGGAAGATTTGCTTCCTATTCCAGGGAAGATTGCCCCACATATGAGACAAGCTTCCAGGCATACCAATCATCAAAGTTTATTCACTTTTTTTTGGTATTCACCTCGGTGACCTCCTAGCTCAAGGTCAATGACATAGGCCAGTGGAGGGCAAAGTGTCTAATATCAGGGGTACAGTGATTCCCAAGTGGGGAAGTCGATTGGGCAACACAGCCTAGGAGGCCTCAGTTATACTGCAAACAGACGACAATAGGTAATCTCCTATCGTCATGGCAAGAAAGAATACAAGATTATTCAACTCATGCCAGAGGTATCTCCCATTCTTGTTTGCCAACAGTAAAACCTGTCTCATCTCATCGCTCTGTGTTCGGGCTTCCTTGAACTTCCTGTCAGACACAGTAAAATACGAAGCCTTGGATGTCAGGGGTGAGTCCCTAGACCAGTGATGGCGAACCTTGGCACCCCAGATGTTTTGGAACTTCATTTCCCATGATGCTCATCCACTCTGCAGTGTAGTTGAGCATCATGGGAAATGTAGTTCAAAAACATCTGGGGTGCCAATGTT
This sequence comes from Aquarana catesbeiana, assembly GCF_042186555.1. Lineage (NCBI taxonomy): Eukaryota > Metazoa > Chordata > Amphibia > Anura > Ranidae > Aquarana > Aquarana catesbeiana. The sequence goes on along the minus strand of NC_133334.1, from coordinate 34,419,867 downwards.
CGCCATCACTGCCCTAGACCAAAAAGCAGTTCAATGAATCTCAACTTGGCAGTAAACTCAATGGTCTGGAAAGGAAGTTATTCCTGCAAGAGGAGCTTCCCAGAAGTGGAATCAGTAGATCTACTAACATCCAGCTGGGTCGGCAGGTTGGCCTATAGAGCCACCAGACTCTGTGATCTCCAAGCTCCTCATCAGGATCCGTAGTCATACAGCTGTGATAAGGACAATATTGATCTGGTGGCCTTGCAGGCCATGGTGTCCTCAAAGTACAGTCTTTGGTCCAAGAACCTCCTATTCTTTCTGAGATCTCAGACCTTACACAGCAGAAGCCAAGTGTATCCAAATTCAGCCACGTTATATCTAGCAACTGGGAGACCATGTTAGGAAGGTTCATCTAAGGGTCTCACCTTCAGTATTTGAAACCATGTAAAAGCCGGGGCACCTGCGGAAAACTCCAGGTATACTAGAACGTGGGAAATCTCGCAGAATTTAAGGATGGAATCCTCTGCTCCCGGCTGTAAAGATTAAGTTATCTTCAAGTATGCCAAGATAAGGGATTGAGCGGTAGTCAAGTCTTGGTCAAGTCCTCACTTCTTGAGATCCAGTCACCGCCGCACATCTTGGGGAAACCAATTTTCGAAAGGCCGGTACAGTTCGTTCTTTCCCCTTTAGAACTTGCAGTGCAACTAGTGTTGGGAAGGTTGTCCCACTCTTCCATTCTTCTGAACAAGACTGCCTCAATAGGTTCAGTGACACTAAAGCAGTATTTCTTAAGCCAATCACGTCTGGGAGAAAGCATTCAGATATCCAAGCGGTAAACTACCCTTTTGCTACCATAATCAAACAAAATAGCTATGGTTTCTTCTTCTCCAGCACCAGACAAAGGTCTGCATCCTTGCATCTGGGTCAAGACATCACCTTTCCAGCATGTCCAAACTGAAATGTCTGCGTCACCACAAGCTGAGGTAATAGACTCAATATGGAATAAATACATGCCAGTGGCCCTTCTCTAGAAGGTCAGACAGTGGCCTCTTCAGGCCTGACAGTATCAGAAGAAGACTTTTCACTGTCCATTAGAACAATGGCATTATTTCGGGTTAAAGTAGCCTGAGGAACTTATAGAACAAAGATTAATTCATCAATCTAGTACTGAGCTCACTTTACCAGACGGGTGGCGTACTCATGGTCGAAAACTCAGAGGTCCAGAATTTGACAGGATACCAACCAGGTTCATATACTACAAACTATTTTTTTCCCTATTGCAAAGTTAATCAATCAGCTTTGGAAGCAGGGGAATTGACTTCAGTACTAAATAAATCTAATGATAAGTTGGTTAAAACACTTCTTCAGCATGGCCTGGTAATTTTCCTTTCCTGATGCATAACCATGACAGCATACAGGTCCCTCCCTTGAGTATAGTTACGAGAATGCCGCCTAGGGGGAGGCGACTTATTTAAATATAGTATAACCAGTCCTGATTGGGGCGAGGGGCGGAGCCTAACCCATACGTGTATGCTGTCATGCTTATGCATCAGGAAAGGAAAATTACCATCAGGTAAGTATAACATTTTCTGTTATGTCACACAATATTTTTTTTGTTCTAATTGAATCTATATTTTCAGGAAAAAATACACTAAAATGAACTTGAGTGCACACAAACACAATGTAATATCCAGTTTTTTTGTAAAATTTAAAAGATGGGGTTGCATTGAGAAACATACAAAACATATATAGTCTTAACCACCTGCCGACTGCACACAGTAAATATACTGCGAGAGGGCAGCCTTCTAACATGTTTGGGGCATGCATGCGCATGCCGCCTGCTGACCCAAAACTGTGATTGGACACATCACGAATTTGGCAGCAGATTTCAGCCAATGAGTTCGGCTGAAACCTGTCGATTGGCTGTGCCCAATCACACACAGAGTTCTGTGTTTACAAAAATACAGAACTCTTTGTACAGGGAGCAGCGATCTGGCTGTTTCTCCCTGAAAAGCAGGGGGGAAAAAACAGCAGCACACATTACACTTGTTAGGCACACAGTTAACCCCTTCATTACCACTAGATGTTAACCCCTTCCCAGCCAGTATCATTAGTACAGTGTCAGTGTATAGTATTATCAGTGATCACCATATTAGTGTCACTGGTGACGTCAGTGTCAGTTAGTGACCCTCCCAGATGGTGTCTGTTAGTGCCAGATTGCCTGCTACCCTATCACAGTCCCAGTATAAGTCACTGATCAACGCCATTACAAGTATAGCTTCTATAGCTGTATAAATTCCAGTATACTGTATATATCATAGTTTGTAGATGCATTAACTTTCACACAAACCAATTAATATAAACTTATTGGGATTTAAAAAAACAAATAAAAAAATATGTAGCAGAATAGATTTTGGCCGTAAATTTATGAAGAAGTTTTTTTTTTTTTTTATTGTGATATGTTTATAACAGAAAGTAGAAAATATTGGGTTTTTTTTGATAATTAAGTGATTCATTGGACCATACATGTGAATTACCACCATCCCTTGGTAATAACATAGAATAAACCTAAAAAAAAATGGGATTTTATGGAAAATTGAAAAAATATATAGAGAGAGAGCTTCACATTTAGAAAATGTAACTTATTATAGAAAAATTGTCACCCTTGTATATATGATAATTAAGTGATTCATCGGACCACACATGGGAATTGCCATCATCCCTTGGTAATATATAGAATAAACCTAAAAAAATGGGATTTTATGGGCAATTGAAAAAAAAAAAAAAAAAAAATATATATATATATGTATATAGTTTTTCTACTCTAATAAATTACATTTTCTATATGTGAAGCTCTCTCTCTATATATTTTTTCAATTGCCCATAAAATCCCATTTTTTTAAAGTTTATTCTATATTGTTTTTTTTTTTTCTTCATCTATATAATAAAAATAAAAAACCCAGTGATGATTAAATACCAGCAAAAAAAAAAAAAAGTTCTATTTGTGTGAAAAAAAAATATCAATTTTATTTGTGTACTCTGTTGCATGACAGAATTTCCAGTTAAAGTAGCGCAGCGCTGAATAGCAAAACATGCTCTGGTCATGGAGGGGGTAAAACCTTCCCGGAGGTCAAGAGGTTAAAATTGCAATTGCAGTGATACCTATCATACCGTATAAGGCACAGTAGCTGCTTACATAGATGTGCGCACCCTGGTTGCGTGGGGTTGCTTTTAAAACATGTTTGCAATTCTTACATATTTCCTTACAATATTGTTTATTGTAAGTGATAAGTATAATGTTTTTTATGAAATAGTCTTTGCATCTATACATAATTATATTCTAGCAATAATGCTAAACCTATCCAAAACCGAGCTCATGATATTTCCTCCCCCCGCTTGCCACTTCTCCTGATTTCTCTGTCAAAATCAATGGCTCAACTATCAACCCATCCCCCCCCCCCCCCAAGCCAGGGTTCTAGGTGTAATCCTGGACTCTAAATTATCCTTTTGGCCCCACATCCAATCGCCTTCCAAAGCTTGCCGCCTCAACCTCTGCAACATCTCCAAGATACGCCTCTTCCTAACCAATGACAACATAAAGCTTCTAATCCACTCCCTAGTCATCTCCAGTCTCGACTACTGCAACTCCCTCCTCGTTGGCTTACTTCTAAATAGACTATCTGCCCTTCAGTCCATCATGAATGCTGCAGCCAGACTCATCCACCTTACAAACCGCTCAGCGTCTGCTGCCACTCTCTGCCAATCCCTCCATTGGCTACCACTCACCCAACAAATTAAATGTAATATACTAACAATGTCTTACAAAGCCATCAACAACTTGGCCCCCAGCTACATCACTAACCTAGTCTCCAAATACCAACCAAATCGTCCTCTTCACTTCTTCCAAGACCTCCTGCTCTCTTCCCTTCTTCCCTCACCTCCAGCACTTCTCCTGAGCCTCTCCCATCCTCTAGAACAGGGGTCTCCAAACATTCTGAACAAAGGGCCGCTTTATTGTCCTTCAGACTCTAGGAGGGCCGGACTGTGGCCAGCGGGAGTGGAAATTTTCCTGGCATCAGTGGGAGTAAACATTTGGTATTAGGGGGAGGAATAGTTCCTCATCGTTGGTATCATAGAGAGAAATAGTGCCCCATTAGTGGTGTCAGTGGGAGAAATGGTGGTCCATTGTCAGTATCAGATGGCAGAATAGTGTCTCGTATCAGTGGAAAGAACAATGCCCCAAGGGCCGGATAAAGGCAAGCAAAGGGCCGCATCCAGCCCTCGGGCCACAGTTTGGAGACCACTGCTCTAGAATAATCTACCCCAATCTGTCCTGCTATCTCCTACTTTATCCTCTTTCAGACGATCCTTGAAAACTCATCTCTTCAGAGAAGCCTATCTTGGCCCCCACCTAACAACTGTACATTTATTTTCTCCATCCCCCCACAGTTATTACCTCTTGTATCTTTTGACCCTCCTTCCTAGATTATAAGCTCCGACGAGCAGGGCCCTCTGATTCCTCCTGTAATAAAGTGTATTGTATTTATACTGTCTACCCTCAAGTTGTAAAGTGCTACGTAAACGCTTGGCGCCATATAAATCCTGTATGATAATAATAATAATTCTACATTTGTAGATATTACTTCGTACAAAATAATAAGGAAATGGAAATGGGTGTCTATGGGGTTAATTTACTAAAGGCAAATAGACTGTGTTGCAATGTTGCTCCAGAACTTAGCAAATGAGCAGAAGCTCTGCAGACTTTCATCATCCAATCATGTGCAGGCAAAAATGCTTTTTTTATTCTTATTTTCCTAGCATGTGATTGAGTATTCTTTGCAAAGTAAAGATTTACCTCATTTACTAAGCTCTGGAGCAACATCACTTTTAGAGTGCGCAGTCTATTCGCCTTTGGTAAATCAACCCCTATGTCCTTTAGACATTTGCACCAGTTTTTTAATTTATTTTGTGAATAACATCCATTCATTTTATATCACAATATAGATTCCCCAAATCCCTACATTTATGAAAAGAAATGCCTTGCTGAAAATGTTCAACCAAGCTGATTTATTAGACCCTCCTAGAATGATGAGCTAGGAGCATCTATCTCCCTCAACATGAAGGGCACAATGATTATACAGGAAATCCAATGTATCTTTCTTCTCCATGGCACTTGGCCCTTCCACCCATCAATTAAGCTCAGTCTTTGGTCGGTTAGATGAGTTTTCCCAGTTCCAATTCATTCTTTTAGTAATGTCTGCCACATAATCACTGTCACCCGATCTTCAAACTCCTCCACCATCAGGTTCTTCTTTAGTGACTCCTATCTTCACATCATGTGGTTGAAACATCTCAACTTTTGTTGCCCCATCAGTCCTTCCAGCGAGCATTGACGGCTTTCTTCTGTCATTTCAATGGACTAAACACTTCTGCTACATCACACTTCAAAAAGCATTGATTTCCTGATGCTCAGCCATTCTAATAATCTGCCATGGGCTACTTACTAGGAAGACCAGAACCAGGTGCTCAGAATGTCATATATTTGTCCTTCACACTCCTGTCATTGTCCAGAGAAGCCGGGACAATCATCCCATCTCTCTATAAGTAGTAAATACAATTTCCCTAAATGGATCAATACTATTCTATACAGTAATAGTAACTAGTCATGTGTAATTCGTTTCGTACCAAATTAATTTTCTAACAAATTTCGACAAGTTCGTTAATTCGGAAATATCCAAATGAATGAAAACCTGCTTGACCAATTTTTTCAAATATATTCGTAAATGCGAATATTCAGAAATTCGGAAATTGTTAATTCAAAAATCCGAAAACCCCAAAATTCGAAAAAAAAAACGGAAATAATAGATAACTAATAATAACTTAACTATTACTAGCTATTAAATTATAGGTATTGGAATGTCCTTTCAAGTTTAGCTGTTAGTGAACCTAACGGATACGAATTTATCCGAAGTTACGAATTATTCGAAATAATGAATGACGCATCTAATTGAATGAAATGTAACAAACTATTAATAATAAATAACAATAATAGTAAAAACATATTATTATTATTATTTATTATTAATTTGTTCCGTTCCTCTTGTTTAGATGCGGCATTCGTTATTAGGGATAATTTGTAACTTTGGATAAGTTCATATTCGTTACGTTCGCTAAAGCCGTGTACACATGAGCAGAATGTCCGATAGAAAAAGTCAGACAGAAGCTTTTCATCATCTATTCTGATTGTGTCTAGGCATCATCTCACTTTTTTTTTTTTCCCAAAAATTCTGACAGACCAAGAAATAGAACATGTTCTAAATATTTCCGGCGGAACCAATTCCTATCGGGGAAACCGACGCATGCTCTGAAGCAACTACGAGACGGAAGCTATTGGCTACTGGCTATTGAACTTCCTTTTTCTAGTCCCGTCGTACGTGCTGTATGTCACCGCGTTCTGGACGGTCGGTCTTTGGTCGGACTTTGGTGTGACCGTGTGTAGGCAAGACCGCTGGAATGGAGTTTCGTCGGAGAAACCTTTGGAGTTTATTCCGACGGCAAAACCGGTCGTGTGTACGCGGCATAACAGCCAAATTTGAAAGGAAATTCCAATACCTATAATTTAATAGTTAGTTATTATTAGTTAGTTAGTCTTTCGAATTTTAGGATTTTCTTTCTTATTTTCAGATTTTCAAAATTTTTTTAGAATTTCAGAATTTTTGCATTTACGAATTTACGAATTGCGATCAAAACAAAAGACCCGGAAAAAACAAAAAACAAAAAACAAATGAATGAAATAAAAACTAAAACACATTTTTTTTCGGCAGTGCACATGTCTAGTAGTAACTGATTGTTTGTATTTTACTTGGCATAGAAGTTGATACTGTGGTTCAAAAACCCCTGATAGCTAATCAGAGGCATGTTTTCCTTTTCTCAGTGGGGTGGAGTATATAACTCATGTCATGACATAGACACGTCACAATATACGTCAGGAGTGGAGCAGGGTGGAGTATTAAAAGATACATCACATTGTACAGGGAGGAGCAGTGTGGAGTACATAACATACTGTACATCAAATTCCTGATCAGAGGCATGTTTTCCTTCTCAGTGGTGTGGAGTATATAATGTACAGCACAGGTTACAGGGTGGAGTATATAACAAACGTCACAATGTACAGAGTGGAGTAGACACATGCATAACCGAAAAATTAGTTTAATTTTGTTTTCGTTTCATTCGTTTTTTTTTGTTGTTTGTTTGTTTTTTTTGTTTATCGGTTCATTCGTTATGATCGGCATTCGTTACTTCGGATTATTCGTAACTTCAGATGCATTCGTATTCGTTGCGTTCCATTCGCTTAGATGTGGCATTCGTTACTGCTCATAATTCGTAACTTCGGATGCATTTGTATTCGTTGCGTTCACTGACGATTATTTTAGCCAAATCTGAAAGGAAATTCCAATAAAAATATAAATCGAATCTATCCCAAATTAGCTGCTATGGTGCAGAGATCTGAATAGAAGAATTACTGACTTCAGCTATTTTACCTATAATTTTATAGTTTATAAAAATAAATAATAATAATAATAATAAAAATAGTTAATGATTTAATTATAATAGAAAATACGAAAAACAAAAATGATCCAAATGTAATCATTAAACTCGTAGGTTGAATCGTCTTTTGTTCTTTCGGATTTTTGTATTTTCGGGTTTTTGTTAGTTATGACAATTTGTTTTCGTATGCATTCGTCAAAAGAGTCTTTCGTTCATTCGGATGCATCCGAATGAACAAATATGCCGAATTTCGTCCTGAAAAACAAATTCGTAACGAAATGAATGGCACATGTCTGGAGTAGAGTGCTTTGGAGTATATACAGCATCAGTAGAGTTGTGTGGAGGATGTAACATACATAACAATGTAGAGAGTTGAGTAGTATGGAGTATATATCATCCCAGTCATCCCCGTCCATCTGGGGGAACACCTCGCCCATAGGTGTGCACAGCCTATTGCATTAGGGTGTGCACCCCAAAGCTCAAACACACACTACCGATCGCCCACTGTGTTCATTCAGAAAGGGAAGGGGTCAGTAAATTACATATTTACCGGCCCCTTCCCCTGTTCATCCTAAAACATCCCCGCAGCATCAGCAACCAGGAGAGGAGAGGAGGGAAGCCAGCAGCTTTGCGGGGGAAAAGGGGGAGGGAGCTAGGGCAGTAGGGGGGGTCTATGCTGCACAGGGTAATTAGGGTGTGCCTGGGCACACCTGGCACACCCTGTGCGTACGCCTATGACCTCGCCCCATGCCGTCCTACACTTTGCAAGGAGGTCTCCTCCTCCACTGAACATTTGTTTATATATTGTAGACAGGGCCTTGTCCAAAGTGTCCTCCCTCAACAGAGACTCCAAATCACTCATTTTCAGGGTAATACCAATATCCCCAAATTGGGCATTGTATGCATGTCTGAGCGGAAGATAACGGAACAAGTGAGTGTTGGGAAGATTAAACTTAGTTTTCAGGGCGTCAAACTGCAGAAGTTTCCCACCACCCACCATATCCTTCAGGGTCTTGATACAAAATTCAGTCCAGATGATTGGATCAGGGTACTCACAGAAGTGCATTAATTTAGGATTCTTCCAAAGTGGTGTGTGAGGAGAAATCCCAGAAGAGCTACCCATCTTGGTCACTGCTACCCATGCCCTACTGGTTATACGCATGGATATCGTGAGCCTATATGGAGCCCTGACACCCCGAAATGGGAGGTGTGCCAGCGCCTCATACGAACCAACAACAGCCGCCTCTAGAGTATTGGCAGTGTCATCCTCAGGTAGAGTAAACCACCTGTGTATAAATACTAGCTGACCCGCTAAGAAATATCTATGAAAGTCCGGGACCGCTAGACCCCCCTTGTTTCCACGGCAGTTGTAACACCCGGAGTTTAATTCGGGGGTGTCGCCCCTGCCACAGGAAATTTGTTATAAGCTGATCTATTCTTTTGAATATATATCTTGGTATCCATACAGGAGAATTCCGAAATATATATAAAAACAGAGGTAGAAATGTCATTTTTACCAAGTTCACCCTACCTATGAGTGCCAAACAGGGATGGACTGGCCATCGGGACTACCGGGAGATTCCCGGTGGGCCGATGGCTCAGTCTGGGCCAGTTTCACTTCCAGCCGCATCTGCGGTGTGCGGCGATCTACCCATCAACCGCCGACAGCTGGCGCCTGACGGGTAGATCGAGATTAGCCAGCATGCAGAGTAGCGCAGGGAGCTTCTGTAGTAGTAAGTTCTCTCTCTCTTGTGTCATCACGCTGTTCCCCGGCGGTCCCTCCTCTCTTCTTGTCTATACCAATTGGCTTGTAAGATCATCTGGTATAGACGAGAAGAGAGGAGGGGCCGCCGGGGAACAGCGTGATGACACAAGAGAGAGAACTTACTACTACAGAAGCTCCCTGCGCTACTCTGCATGCTGGCTGGTAAGATTCCACAATGTGCCATGTGCCCCACAATGTACCCTGATGATGTGCCCCGATGTGCTATGTGCCCCATCATGTGCCCCGATGTGTTATGTGCCCCATCATGTGCCGCGATGTGCTATGTGCCCCATCATGTGCCCCGATGTGTTATGTGCCCCATCATGTGCCGCGATGTGCTATGTGCCCCATCATGTGCCGCGATGTGCTATGTGCCCCATCATGTGCCGCGATGTGCTATGTGCTCCATCATGTGCCCCGATGTGCTATGTGCCCCATCATGTGCCGCGATGTGCTATGTGCCCCATCATGTGCCGCGATGTGCTATGTGCCCCATCATGTTTCCCCCGATGTGCTATGTGCCCTATCATGTGCCCCGATGTGCTATGTGCCCCATCATGTGCCCTGATGTGCCCGTGCCCTGATGTGCCATGTGCCACGTGCCCTAATGTGCCATGTAGCCTGATGTGCCCTAATGTGCTATGTGCCCTGATGTCCCCCGTGCCCTGATGTGCCATGTGCCACGTGCCCTAATGTGCCATGTAGCCTGATGTGCCCTAATGTGCTATGTGCCCTGATGTGCCCCATCATGTGCCCCGATGTGCCATAATGTGCCCTGATGTGCCATGTGCCCCGTGCCCTAATGTGCCACGTGGCCTGATGTGCCCCATACCCTGATGTGCCCCTATGTGCCCTGATGTGCCCCATGCCCTGATGTGCGATGTGCCTCATAATGTGCCATGTGCCCCATCATGTGCCCTGATGTGCCCGTTCCCTGATGTGCCCTGATGTGCCATAATGTGCCCTGATGTGCCCCGTGCCCTGATGTGCCCTGTGCCCTGATGTTCCATGTGCCCTGATGTGCCCCGTGCCCTGATGTGCCCTGTGCCCTGATGTGCCCCGTGCCCTGATGTGCCCCGTGCCCTGATGTGCCCCGTGGCCTGATGTGCCCGTTCCCTGATGTGCCATGTGCCATGATGTGCTATGTGCCCCGATGTGCCACGTGCCCTGATGTGCTATGTGCTCTGATGCGCCCTGATGTGCTATGTGCCCTGATGTGCCCCGTGCCCTGATGTGCGATGTGCCCCATAATGTGCCATGTGCCCCATCATGTGCCCTGATGTGCCCGTTCCCTGATGTGCCCTGATGTGCCATGATGTGCTATGTGCCCCGATGTGCCAAGTGCCCTGATGTGCTATGTGCCCTGATGCGCCCTGATGTGCTATGTGCCCTGATGTGCCCCGTGCCCTGATGTGCTGTGCCCCGATGTCCTATGCCCTGATGTGCCTTGTGCCCCGATGTGCTTTGCCCCGATGTCCTGTGCCCTGATGTGCCCCGGTGTGCTGTGCCTCAATGTCGTGTGCCCTGATGTTCTGTGCCCTGATGTGCTGTGTCCTGATGTGCTATACCCTGATGTGCTGTGCCCTGTACCCTGATGTGATGTACCCTGATGTACTGTGCCCTGACATGCCCTGATGTGTTGTGCCCTATTAGCTGATGTACTGGGCTCTGTACGCTGATGTACTGGGCACTGTACCCTGATATGTTGTGCCCTGTACGCTGATGTACTGGGCACTGTACCCTCCTATGTTGTACCCTGTACGCTGATGTGCTGGGCACTGTACCCTGATATGTTGTGCCCTGTATGCTGATGTACTGGGCACTATACCCTGATATGTTGTGCCCTGTACGCTGATGTACTGGGCACTGTACCCTGATATGTTGTGCCCTGTACGCTGATATACTGGGCTCTGTACCCTGATGTGCTGTGCCCTGTACCCTGATGTGGCCTGGTGTGCTGTACCCTGATGTGCTGTGCCCTGATGTGCTGGGCTCTGTACCCTGATGTGGCCTGATGTGTTGTGCCCTGATGTGCCTTGTGCCCTGTGCCCTGATGTGCTGGGCTCTGTACCCTGATGTGGCCTGATGTACCGTGCCCTGATGTGTTGTGCCCTGGGCCGGTCTGGATGAAGTCCAGGGCCACATTTTTGTCCCAGTCCAGCCCTGGTGCCAAAGGTAGATTCTGCCACGCTTGCAGTCTGGATTTAAGTTTAGTCAAAAGTGGATCGACATTCAAAGCAATAAACTCTGATTCAGAGTTGGAGATATGTAACCCCAGATATTTGATCTAGAGTAGTGTGCTTTGAAGTATATAGTGTACATCACAATGTACAGAGTAGAGTGCTGTGAGGTATATATAACATAAATCACAATGTACAGAGTAGAGTGCTGTGAAGTATATAGTATACATCACAATGTACAGAGTAGAGTGCTGTGAGGTATATATAACATAAATCACAATGTACAGAGTATAGTGGTGTGAAGTATATATAACATAAATCACAATATACAGAGTAGAGTGCTGTGAAGTACAGTATATAGTATACATCACAATGTACAGTGTAGAGTGCTGTGAAGTATATAGTATACATCACAATATACAGAGTAGAGTGCTGTGAAGTATAGCATACATCACAATGTATAGAGTAGAGTGGTGTGGAATACTGTATATATATCATACATCACAATGTACAGAGTAGAGTGCTGTGAAGTATATATAACATAAATCACAATGTACAGAGTAGAGTGCTGTGAAGTATATAGTATACATCACAATGTACAGAGTAGAGTGCTGTGAAGTATATAGTATACATCACAATGTACAGTGTAGAGTGCTGTGAAGTATATAGTATACATCACAATGTACAGAGTAGAGTGCTGTGAAGTATATAGTATACATCACAATATACAGAGTAGAGTGCTGTGAAGTATATATAACATAAATCACAATGTACAGAGTAGAGTGCTGTGAAGTATATAGTATACATCACAATATACAGAGTAGAGTGCTGTGAAGTATATATAACATACATCACAATATGCAGAGTAGAGTGCTGTGAAGTATATAGTATACATCACAATATACAGAGTAGAGTGCTGTGAAGTATATAGTATACATCACAATATACAGAGTAGAGTGCTGTGAAGTATATATAACATAAATCACAATGTACAGAGTAGAGTGCTGTGAAGTATATAGTATACATCACAATATACAGAGTAGAGTGCTGTGAAGTATATATAACATACATCACAATATGCAGAGTAGAGTGCTGTGAAGTATATAGTATACATCACAATATACAGAGTAGAGTGCTGTGAAGTATATATAACATACATCACAATATGCAGAGTAGAGTGCTGTGAAGTATATAGTATACATCACAATGTACAGAGTAGAGTGGTGTGGAATACTGTATATATAACATACATCACAATGTACAGAGAGGAGTAGTGCGAAGCATATAACATACAACACATGAACATTGCAGTAGTCACAATAAATGGCACACTGAACATAGAGCGGGTGTATTTCCGTACAATGTGGGAAGCACTAGAAGGGGCGAGTTGTTCTATCATGCTCATGTTGCTGCAACACACAAGTATGAGTGGGTCCTAATCGCCCCCCGTTTGTCTTTATTGACAATTGTTTTAAAATTGAAATTAAACAATGCAGAGTAAATTCAGAAAACAAATGATTTTAGTTTTTTTAGCCCAACCAGCTCCAGAAACGGATACATAATTGCTAATAAGTTACATTTTGAGATCTAAAAAAAGCTTTGTGATTAGAAAGTATTGAACAGTTTTTCTATTAGACCAAAGTTGTTTAACCTTCAAGGAAATTAGCTCCTTTCAGGGCGCCATTCCTTTGTAAAGTAATACAGAATATATTTGCACTCTATAAAAGTAACAAATAAATAAAAGCCAACTACAGACCGCATCCAATTAAAATCACAGATGTAGCCAGTATGTTGGTATTTTAGCTCATAATAAATCAATACAACAACCTTAAAAAAAAAAGGTAGTTTTTATATTAGAGCGAGCTTTGATAAAAGGTCACAGCCTCCCAATTCACGATGGGAACGCAGATGATTACAGTTTCTTTGTAAGCGAGGGAACATATGCCACCCATATAAAATTCTGCTTGCTCGGAGTATCATGATCAATTAGGCTCCATGCCCGGGAAACAGTTATTATCCTCCCTGTACAGGTCTAGAAATTAATTTCTCAACAGAATTCCTGTCCCTCCACCACAGTGAATGCGATGGGATTTTCATTAAATTAAAAAAAAAAAATTATAATAAATAAATAAATAAAAAGTAGCTATAACATTCTCCAGGTGTCCCGTCAGTTCCAGGCTTAACGTCATCGGAAATACGAGTTTTATATCATTTTTTTTAAATAAACTTAAATAAATAACTTTAAATAAACTTTATACTAAATTCCACATAAGCCAGAAAATGCAACCAAGACACTTTTTTAAAAATATATTTTAATGCTTTTCAGCATTTTGGATCTTGAATATCCTCCAATGCTAGTGTTATATGGGAGGGAACCAATATGAGAAAAACTCATAGAAACGCAAATTGGTTGTTTTAAGTTTGCAAATGTTTGTGTTAAGAGTATCAGCTTCAATAAACATTGACAAAGCAAAGCCCACACACCACATCTGTCAGCTACAGCTGGATTCAGGTCTTAACCTGGATGTTGGCTGTAGCTTTAAACAAGGGGAAAAACCTGCTAAAAGCTTGTTTAAAGCAACAGTCATCACTCCCATTAAGATTTGTATGAAAAGAACTACAGTATACAGAAATAATAAAACAATAATCAATATAGTAAAATGTCCACAGGCAGGGGCGTTGCTAGGTCTACAAAAGATCTGGGGCTAGAGCCCATAGCAGCGGTCACCAACCTTTTTGCAGGCCCACGGGGGGGGGGGGGGGGGTGCCACGCCGGTGGTAAGCCATATTTTGCGGGCAATGGCTGGTGTTGGCGCTTCAATCATCATGGCACCGTGGTTGATATGGTGTCAGGGTGATTGAGGTGCAATGTTTCTATTGCTACGTTCTAATATATAATGAAGTGGTTCAACTCCCCATAATGCAGAATCAATAGGAGCCCTGGTCGTGTCACTTGCCCTATCTCCTGCCACCAGATGCAGGGTGTCACTTGCCACCGTCGCCTGTCACCAGATGCAGCGTGTTACTTGCCATGTCACTTGCCCCTAGATGTGGATTGTCGCTTGTCACTTTCACCTGGCAGCAGATGTGGATTGTCACTTGCCATGTCACCTGCCACCATTTGCAGATTGTCACTTGCCACATCTCCTGCCACCATTTGCAGATTGTCACTTGCCACGTCACCGGCCACCAAATGTGTCATCTCGCTGCTCCCTGCCGCACCTCTGACATTGAAGCAAGGGGTTCTGGCAGCAAAGTGGAGCAAAGTGGAGCTCCACCGATGACAGGAAGCACGTGACCTCCACTCCACCACGCTGTGAGGGTGGAAGAGCGCTGATGTGTGGCGGGCAGTGAGAGATGATGACATCTCTCTGCTCCTGCCACGCCTTGCTCCCACATTGAAGAGGCCCAGCTGTGAAGAGCGCTGATGTGGAGCGGGCGGCGAGAGATGTCATCTCTGCTTGTCCGCCCGCTCACTTCTCTCCTCCTCCTGTCTCCTGCAGCTAGCCCGCCTACCACAGCAGCCGCAGCCGTGACCCTGCGGCAAGAGACTCAAGGCTATGGGCCCCAGATTCGGGGCTATAGCCCCAATAGCCACCCCCTAGCAACGCCCCTGTCCACAGGTATCTAAATAAGTACCTATATATACCAGAGCAGCACTGCTATCATTACTTATTATGACTAGCTTTAATACAGTACAGTATCAGCATATGAGAAAAGGTAAATGACAGAAGGTGATAACCAGTCCAACAGGTGGTGATCTTAAAGTGATTGTAAGGGTTGTTTTTTTTTTTTTTTAAATAACAAACATATCATACTTACCTCCACTGTGCAGCTCGTTTTGCACAGAATTACCACAAACCTGGTCTTCTGGGGTCGCATTAGATAACCCCCTAGGAGAAGCACTTCCCCGAGGGGGTTTACCTTGCGGGCGCGCTCCCGAGTCCAGCCTTTGGCGTCTATAGCCGAAGGCCTGGTTTCACTTTTTATAATAAATCAATATAGCTTGTATAAATTAAAATGGCCAAAAGGCCAAAGCGGTACCACATTCGCATTTCTGTAACAATATAAATAAAAATATGAAGAAATGAATTATTCCCGCGCTACTTGTGGCTATAGGGATGAGGACACTAGTTGCCGCAAAAACATCCAATCGGTCAACAAAAACCAACAAAGTAAATGGGAAAAAAAAAAAATTGATAGAATGTATCCATGTTTTAGTGGTTGTTTACACCATTGTTTGATTAGAATTTAGGACTTGATCTTATATGTGTCCACTTTCTATTTATTTTGGTTCTTACAACACCGTCTATACATCACAGTTTTTTTAGTTAGTATTCAGAGCGCAACACCAATTATTTATTTATTTTTTCCCCCATAAATAAAAATATATCTATTTATACTTTAATTAAAAGAAAAAAAAAGAAGAAGAAGCACAGTAATGTGTGTGTGTTTGTATATACAGTGGGGACGGAAAGTATTCAGACCCCCTTAAATTTTTCACTCTTTGTTATATTGCAGCCATTAATGTGCTGTATCTAGGCCAAAGTTCTACAAAACCTTTGGGCTCCAGGACCCAGAGAAGACTTATGAAGATTCTAAGAAGATAAAAAAAGTCAGTTTTCTCCATACCAGACACAAACCCTGCAACCCCTCACTAAGAAGTGTGAAGGTGAGAACCCTAGGTGACACATTTACACCATCCACAGTGTCTCACAATAAATATAATATTATATATACAGTGGGGACGGAAAGTATTCAGACCCCCTTACATTTTTTACAAAGAGTGAAAAATTTAAGAGGGTCTGAATACTTTCCGTGCCCACTGTATATATATATATATATATATATATATATATATATATATATATATATATACACTGTGGTGGCTGATGGTAATTTTTCTTTTTTGGGGGAGCAGCAAATAATGCAGCCGCGGCAGCCCAACCCTCCCCCCACCCCCTGGTCAGGTTGGTCGGTGCACTTACCACATCCATGGTGTGCATCACGGACGGCATCCCCTGCTGTCCTCCATGGGCATCGCGGCGGCGGGCATCACGAGCAGCTTCTCCTTCCCCTGCTCGGCAGCTTCCGTTTCCTCCCTCCTCCTTGGCGGCCAATCAGAACGCTTCTCCTTTTTGGCCAATCAGGAAACGGGTCTCAGACTCGCTTCCTGATTGGCAGAGAGGAGATTCAGTGTGAGAATAGTGAATATTCATTCGCTATTATAACACACCTGGATGGGCTCCGTTCGCATTCTCTGCCCTCTGAGCCCACCCTATTTTGAAGCCGATTAAAAAACAGCATACAGACGATCGATTTTCTTGTTCGGAATTGGTTCCCGTCAGAAATATTTAGAACATGTTTTATTTCTTGGTCCTTGGCATACACACGATCGGAATAGACGAGGAAAAGCTTCCGTCTGACTTTTTCTGTTGGACATTCTGCTCGTGTGTACGCGGCTTTACAGGTCTTGTCCCTCCCCCAGCCTGTGACTGAACAGTGAATGAAGAAGCAGCAGACGGATGAGCTCATCTCTCTGCCACTCTGCTCTCTCCTCCTATCAGCATGCCCCTTGTTATAAGATGAGCACTGCAGCACAAATGATTGGATCCTTGGGCTGCACTCCCAGTCTAAGCTTTGCTGTAATTGGACTGCTAGAGGAAGTAAATTTAGGTTCTTGCACTGCTTGCATTAAAAATCCATTTGATTTATTAATAAACACAGAGCTGCATAATGTGTGTATTTCATATAAGCTGTATTAAAAAAAAAAAAAAAAGAAAGAAAAACATAGTGGTATAATTTATAGTGGTAACCCATTGGATAGTGGGTTAGCAGGTGATGTGCCTGAGCCCCAAAGTGAGAGCAAAGTGATCGTCTGTTTTCTAAGTTTGGCCATTCCGGAGCTCATAGAAGAAGATTTATTGAAGAGTAAAAAAAAGCTGCTGATAGACAATATTACTTTTATGACAGGTTCCCTTTATTTAAAGCCTGGAGCCACTTATCCTAAAAAAAGAAAAGTGTTCTTGCTGCCCACACAAAATCCAATATCCAACTGTCATTTTCTTGTACATGTTAGAAAAGGTGTCTGACTGGTTGACAGGAACAAGAAAAATACTTTACTTTTAGAAATCCTAGCAAATGCAGTCACCCACAGTAACCAATCATAACGCCTTTCACTGATCTGACTTCGGTGAATGGACACTCATTTGCTGCTGGTCACAGCTTTATGCAACATCTTAGCAAATTATAGAATAGGGATCTAAAGTGGATCTTAGCACTCAGCGGATGTCATATCTTTTGAAAAGTAGAAAATAAAGGTATGGAGCACCTGATCTCTTAAAGGAGAAGTACAGCAAAAACTCGTTTGGCTGTACTTCTCCCATGGTTTAAGGGAGTGCAGCTCGTTCTGCACTCCTATGACACGTTTTCAGCAGACAGCGGGCTGAAGCCTACTGTCGGCTGACGTCACAGAGCCGGTCCAGGTTTGGGAAAGATTGTGTCCTTATGTTTGGGATCCACCCACATGCCTGGACCGGCATACTGCTGAGAGGCTGAGCCAGCCGCTCCCGCCCCCTCCACAGCCCAGTGCTCCAGTCAGCGTGGAGAGGGGGCCGAGCAGAGAGCTGGTGACTGACGGTCACCAGCTCTCTGCTTAGGGAGCATTCTGAGTTACTGCAGAGGAAGAGTTACTTGTTACTTTGCCCACATGTGAAGTTTGAACAACCTATGTAAGTTAATAAAATTGTTATGCCCACTTCTGCATTACTTTCAGTACAGCCCTTGTATCAGTGGTGGCTGGTGGGTTCTTGCTTGTGGGGTGGGGGGGGCGGCAAACAACCGAACTGCCTCCCCCTCGCCACTGTCTGCCGGTCGGTCCACCAGCACTCACCCCATCTAGGAGTCCGGGGAGCGGCGGGGATCGGGCATCCGAGGAGCAGCGGCGGGGACCAGGCATCCATGCATCGGCTCTTCTCCTCCTCACTTTCGCTGTCTCCTCCCCTCCCCCTAGGTGTCTGATAGGAGCGCCTGTCCCTTCAGCCAATCGGGTGACAGATATCAGACCTGCCACCCAATTGGCCGGGAGGAGGATCAGTGTTGCAACAGTGAATATTCATTCACTTTTGTAACACACCTGGGCGGGATCGGAGCGCACTCTCTGCAAACCATTCCCATTCTATTTTGAAGCCTCTGGCTCTAATCGGTGCTTAAAAAAAAAAACCCTGGCCGCTCTAATTCATGTGGCCGATGACCAGAAAGGGATCGGGCGTATGAATAAGGGGTGGCCGCGGTGGCAATGAATAGATTCATGCTATGCATAAATCTATCCATTGCATATAGGGGGGTGGCGAGGAGAGAGGGGGCGGGGCCCAGGCGCCCCTAATGGACGGGCCGCCACTGCCTTGTATGTATGTAGGTGGGGTGCACCACAGTGTGGTAAAAGAACTTGTACTAAAAACAATACAAAGACAACTCACAAATAACCGGGTGGGAAAGCAACCCAGCTAGGAACTCTCACAGAGAGCACACTAATAGCATCTGTAGAAAGGGGCAGAATGCCACCCAAGCTGGAAGATGTCCAGAGAAGTAGTGATCCCTATACTTTCTCTCTGTGTCAGGAACCTTTCCCTGCCGCTAGTTCTGTCCCTACCAGGCGGGTTGTCTGTCCCTACTCTACTAACTCGCAAATGACCGCCAAACCTGGGATCCAGGGCCTTAAAATGGCTCTGTCTGACCCAAGATGGCTGCAGGAGTCACACGGGGTGGCAGCATCCAATGGGATAGCTTCTTCAGTGACCCAGGAAACCATAGAGGAGCATTGTTCCTCTTGACTTCCTCCGCTACGAACAAGTGCCATCTGCAGTGGACAAAGTAGACTGCACCTGCCTACATTTAGGTACCTATTCAGTCATATCTGTCTCTCTGCAATACTATGGGCCAGATCTCTGAGCACCATGCCTGATATGCTTGAGAACCTTAGGGTCTCAAGCATATCAGGGTCTCTTTAAAGACCATTTATCCCTTGTTTATATTTGCCTACATGAGGAGGTAGACACCCTTGTGTGTTGGCAGGGTTGGTAATAGTCCATTCTGTTCTTTAGGTACATCTAATGTGCCTTAGTCTGTATTCGTCAAAGGGTACAAAGCTTTATTCATGTGGTCACATGGAACACATATAGTGATGTTTCGGAGCCACACAGGGCCCCTTCATCAGGCAGGATGAAGTCACTTGCCTGACGAAGGGGCCCTGTGTGGCTCTGAAATGTTGCTATAAAGTGGATATAAAAAGTCTGAGACAAATCTAAATCATTTCATAACTTTTTGCACTTTTAATGTGACCTATAAACTGCAAATCAATTGAAGAAGCTAATGTAAATCTTTTAGGGGGGGGGTTAAAATATAAAACATGAAAATAATGTGGTTGCATAAGTGTGCACACCCTTCTATAACTGAGGATGTAGCTGTGTTCAGAATTAAGCAATCACATTCAAACTGATGTTAAATAGGAGTCAGTACACACCTGCCATCATTATGACTAAACCTATTTTTGAAATTTGGTGTTTACAAGTTAAAATCCATATTTTTTGCTAGAAAATTACTTAGAACCCCCAAACATTATATATATTTTTTTAGCAAAGAATCTAGAGAATAAAATGACGATTGTTGCAATATTTTTTATCACACGGTATTTGTGCAGCGGTGTTTTAAACGCAAATTTTTGGAAAAGTGACACTTTCATGAATTTTAAAAAATCCAAACAGTAAAGTTACCCCAATTTTTTTGTATAATGTGAAAGATGATGTTACGCCGAGTAAATAGATACCAAACATGTCACCCTTTATAATTGCACGCACTCGTGGAATGGCGACGAACTATGGTACCTTTGAATTTCCATAGGCGACGCTTTAAAAAAAATTTTACGGTTACCAGGTTTGAGCTACAGAGGAGGTCTAGGGCTAGAATTATTGCTCTCGCTCTGACGATCGCGGCGATACCTCACATGTGTGGTTTGAACACCGTTTACATATGCGGGCGCGACTTCCGTATGCGTTTTCTTCGCTGCGCGAGCTCGCGGGGACAGGGGCACTTTAAAAAAATTTTTTTTTTTTTTTTTTTATTTAATTTATTTATTTTTGTACTTTATAAATTGTGTTTAAATTTTTTTTTTTTTTTTTTTTACTTTTATTGCTGTCACAAGCAATGTAAACATCCCTTGTGACAGTAATATGTGGTGACAGGTACTCTTTATGGAGGGATGGGGGGTCTAAAAGACCCCCCATCCCTCCTTTACACTTCAAAGTATTCAGATCGCCGAAAACGGCGATTCTGAATACTGTGTACTTTTTTAAATTCGGCGCCATTGGCAGCCGAGTAAACGGGAAGTGACGTCATGACGTCGCTTCCGCATTTACAAGAAGAAGGCTGGAACGAAGCCGCTCGCAGCTTCGTTCCAGTCCGCCCCCAGCCGCCGAAGGCAGCGGACCGGACACCGGGCCTCCCGATCGCACGGGAGGCCCGGTAACAGCGGCGGGAGGCGGCGGGAGGCGGCGGGAGGGGGGGATGTCCCCTCCCGCTCCTCCGGTATAACAACCGAGCGGCTTTTAGCTGCATCGGTTGTTATATTCGGGTAGCCGATCGCCCGCTGAAAACAACGGTACCAGGATGATGCCTGCAGCTGCGGGCATCATCCCGGTATAACCCCGGAAAGCCGAGGACGCATATATGCGTTTGGTCGGCGGGAAGGGGTTAAAGTGCCTCTGATTAACCTCAAATAAAGTTCAGCTGTTCAGCTAGGTCTTTCCTGACATTTTCTTAATCACATTCTACAGCAAAAGCCATGGTCCACAGAGAGGTTCCAAAGTATCAGACGGATCTCATAGTTAAAAGGTATCAGTTGGGAGAAGGGTACAAAAGAATTCCCAAGGCATTAGATATACCATGGAACACAGTGAAGACAGTCATCATCAAGTGGAGAAAATATGGCACAACAGTGACATTACCAAGAACTGGACGTCCCTCTAAAATTGATGAAAAGACAAGAAGAAAACTGGTCAGGGAGGCTTCCAAGAGGCCTACAGCAACATTAAAGGAGCTGCAGGATTATCTGGCAAGTACTGGCTGTGTGGTACATGTGACAACAATCTCCCGTATTCTTCATATGTCTGGGCTATGGGGTAGAGTGGCAAGACGGAAACCTTTTCTTACGAAGAAAAACATCCAAGCCTGGCTAAATTTTGCAAAAACACACCTCAAGTCTCCCAAAAGCATGTGGGAAAATGTGTTTATGGTCTGATGAAACCAAGGTTGACATTTTACCAGGGGTGTGTAGACTTTTTAAGTCCACTGTACGTGTGACCATGTGAATAAAGCTTTGGACCCTTTGAGGAAACCTTGGTGAGCTGATGACATTTCTTCACTCTGATTGTCTACGGTTCCCGGCCTGTGGTCATCACAGCACCCAACATTACTACAGCCATTTCCATGAAGCGGATTATTGCGTTTAGTCTGTATTTGCACAGCTCCATTGTAAATTTCCAACCTCAAAAAAAAAATAAAACAGCCTTCTCCCATGATGCACCTCAGCACACATGGAGCTGCAGACTTTGACCACCAGGGACCCATCTTGTTCCATGTTTTTTTTTTTTCCCTCATGCTGAGCCTCAATTAATCAGTATGATATTTTTATCATAGCCCTGGCTTGTGTGGATCCCATTGGGATCTGACAAGCACAATAATGGCCCCAGCAGTTACTCACGCTAAGCTGCCTAGTGCTTTCACACAGCAGCAGGCTGATCTCAAAATGTGCTATCTGTTTGCCCTCATTTGTGTCACACTTAGAGCAAGATACGCCTGCGAGCCTTGCAGCGCGAGACGAAGCATGTAGAAATTTGTAAGAGGGGGAAAAGCAAAGCTCGGCTCTCCCATGAGATTCGCCAAGTTCAACGGGAAAAGGTTACAGTCCCATGCAACGGAGGCAGCGACGAGCCTGCAAGACTGCAAATCTGCAGTGATGGCTCGGAGCCAAGAGATGGAGGGAGCGAAGCCTGGGGTCAGCTGTGATAGGGGAGGGATGAGCATAGATTCAGCAACAGGGGTGGTGGTGGGGGGGATAAGGCAGCTAATTTTAGACCCCAGCTTGTCTCTCTGATTAGATTATAATGTATTTTTGGTTAAGCCACAATTTGATCTATGTATAGAGCTTTTTATATCATCAGCGATGTATGATGAGGAAATGAAGAATGACATTAATAGAAATGAATTGGAACCAGGTGGATTTATATGCAAAATGGGAGCTTAACCGTTATCACAGATTTTTAACAGAGCTGTTAAAAAGCCCGATCCACCTTTTTTCCTTATGTTCATCTTTGCTATATACATGATTTTTAGTTTATGTTCATTTTTTAATCGCAAGTAAATTTACACCTAATCATATAGGCTCAAGGTAAACATCAAAATAAACAGATAATATCCACTTCCAGACCTGGCCTTTTTTTGGCACTTTTTGTGTACAAAAAGTTATCAATTAACAATCAATTAACAACCAATTAATTGATTAATTAATTAACCACTTTCTTTCTGGCCACTTAAACCCTCCTCCTGTCCAGACCAATTTTTAGCTTTCAGCGCTGATGCATTTGAATGACAATTGCGCGGTCACACAATGCTGTACCCAAATGAAATTTTTATCATTTTTTTCCCACAAATAAAGCTTTCTTTTGGTGGTATTTTAATCACCTCTGCGGTTTTTATTTTTTGTTAAAAAAATGTAAAAAGACCAAATTATTTTTAATTTTTTTTTTTTTTATATATTTTGTTATCAAATTTTAAAACAGGTAATTTTTCGCCTTCATTGATGTACGCTGATGAAGCGGCACTGATGGGCACTGATAGGTGGCAGTGATACGCACTGATGGGTGGCAGTGATGGGCACTGATGGGTGGCAATAATGGGCACTGATCGGTTACACTGATAGGCAGCACTGCTAGGTGGCACTGATTGGCACCACTGAGGGGCATTGATAGGTGGCACTTGTGGATTTTTTTGATTTTTACACTGTTGCTTTAATTCTTTTTTTTTTTATCACTTTTATCACTGTCACAAGGAATGTAAACATCCTTGTGACAGCAATAGACATGTGACAGGTACTCTTTATGGAGAGATCTGGGGTCTATAAGACCCTGGGAAAGGGCCTTTTTTGATCCAGAATGCCTGTGCCCCTGTGCACAAAGCCATCTCCATTTAGACATGGTTTGACCAGTGTGATGAGGAGGAACTTAGGTGGCTTGACCTCAATCCTACTGAACCTTTGGGAGGAGTTGGAATTAATATTGTGAGCTGGGTCATCTTGTTTAACATCAGTACCTGACCGAACAAATGCTATTTTGGCTGAAGAGGCACAAATTCCCACAGATACACTCCCAAATCTTGTGAAAACCTCTCTAAGTAAATGCTTACCTAGCCACAAATAGATCCCCTAAGGAAGGCCCTTTTCTGATACAGTATGACCGTGCCCCTGTGCACAGAGACATTTCCATGAAGACATGGTTTGACCAGTTTGATGAGTAGGAACTTGGGTGGCTTGACCTCAACCCTACTGAACAACTTTGGGGGGAATTGGAATTCCTATTGTGAGCTGGATTGTCTTCCTCAACCTGACCTAACAAACGCTGTTTTGGCTGTAGAGGCACAATTTCCCACAGAAACACTCCAAAAGCTTGTGGAAAACCTCTCTAGAGGAGTGAAGGCTAATATAGTCACAAATGGGAAAGAGAGTCCACAAAATCCATACCAGAACCCTTATCCGAGATGAGAGTCTTGGGGAGGGGGAACAACTCCATATTAAAGTGGTAGTAAACCTCGGCATTTAAAAAAAGAAAAATACCATGCAAGGCAATGGCATAATGTGCTAGTATGCATCACATGCTAGCACATTATGAAATACTTACCTTAGAATGAAGCCCTCCAGCGGTGCACTGTCACCGCTGGCAGGGCTTCCATCTTCCCCAGGTCTTCCTTCCTGGTTTGTGGGCTCTGGCCGTATGAGTGGCCAGAGCCACGATGACGTCATTACCGGGCATGCGTGCGAGAACCCTCCACTCCAGCACGAAGCTCTGAAGGTCTAGCACGGTATGCCAGACCTTCAGAGGGCATGCACCAGTGACGTCACCAGCTGCATCCAGTGTGAATATCTTCGAAACAGTGCAAGTTTAGGGGATATTCACTTTACCTACAGGTAAGAATTATTATAGGCTTATCTGTTGGTACATGTGCAAAAATGAATGAACTACCACTTTAATACCAATGGTATAAATAATTGTGTGCATAATTTCTGTGCATAATTTAAGTTTTGCTATATAGACTATGCTAAGACATTCAACAGTTGTGTGCAACCTTCAGTTATATGGGAGTCCTCCCACCAAGCTTGGTGTTAAAAGCTTCAGTGGAGGTAAGTTTTCACTGCTGGCTTTTTACCACAGTTATGATACAAGAGCAGCCCTGTGAATCAGCCAACAGTGACACACGATCAAAGCTCTGTACTGTTAAATTAACCATATCCTTGATAAGTTCCTTCAGAAGCCAAGGCCTGCAAGTAATCCCCCAAAGACCCTAGTTCAATTCCAGACACCACGGGGCATTTGAGACTCAGACAGAAGAGGGAGGATAAGAAAATCAAGTTGTATTAATCATAGGCTTCTGATCTCTGAACGTTGCCAGGATGGAATTGATCTCTGAAACCTTTTTTCCCCAAGGGGAGGTGCAAACCTGAGAAGATGATAGCAACTCATCCTTGAATTATTCAGCTAGACCAAATGATACTGTCCCCTACAGTCCTCCTTCCAAGAGTGCAGAATGTATGGCTTCATAACGCACACTGACTTGGAGGCAGCCATTGGCTCCTGAGCAGATGGAAAATGTATACCTTACAAACCGCACAGCTTGACAGTGCTGAATGTTGAAATAACATGTGAATCATTCAGGTAAGTACTGTGTAAAAGTAGCTTTTATTCAACCAGAAATAATAGCCTTGACACATATTTTTGATATTTATTATTACCTACTTTCAGCAAATACTAATAACTTGGCCTGATTTACATAGGGGACAGTATCACTTGGCCAAGCTGAACAACTCAAAGATCTGTTGCTATTATCTGCTCAGGTGTATATTATGATATTATTATTATAATTATTACGGAAATTATTCAGACCCCCTTAAATTAACATTACTCTTTGTTATATTGCCTTAAATTTGGCCTTAATTCTAAGCGGTATGTGTGGAGAAAACCAGGCACTGCTCATCACCTGTCCAATACAGTCCCAACAGTGAAGCATGGTGGTGGCAGCATCATGCTGTGGGGGGGTTTTCAGCTGCAGGGACAGGACCACTGATTGCAATCGAGGGAAAGATGAATGCGGCCAAGTACAGGGATATCCCGGATGAAAACCTTCTCCAGAGTGCTCAGGACCTCAGACTGGGCCGAAGTTTACCTTCCAACAAGACAATGACCCTAAGCACACAGCTAAAATAATGAAGGAGTGGCTTCACAACAACTCCGTGACTGTTCTTGAATGGCCCAGCCAGAGCCCTGACTTAAACCCAATTGAGTAGCTCTGGAGAGACCTAAAAATGGCTGTCCACCAACGTTTACCATCCAACCTGACAGAACTGGAGAGGATCTGCAAGGAGGAATGGCAGAGGATCCCCAAATCCAGGTGTGAAAAACTTGTTGCATCTTTCCCCAAAAGACTCCTGGCTGTATTAGATCAAAAGGGGCTTCTACTAAATACTGAGCAAAGGGTCTGAATACTTAGGACCATGTGATATTTCAGTTTTTCTTTTTTAATAAATCTGCAAAAATGTCAACAATTCTGTGTTTTTCTGTCAATATGGGGTGCTGTGTGTACATTAATGAGGAAAAAAAAATGAACTTAAATGATTTTAGCAAATGGCTGCAATATAACAAAGAGTGAAAAATGTATGGGGGTCTGAATACTTTCCGTCCCCACTGTATATATAATATTATATTTATTGTGAGACACTGTGGATGGTGTAAATGTGTCACCTAGGGTTCTCACCTTCACCTTTCTTGGTGAGGGGTTCCAGGGTTTGTGTCTGGTATGGAGAAAACTGTTTTTTTTTAATTTTCTTAGAATCTTCATAAGTCTTCTCTGGGTCCTGGAGCCCAAAGGTTTTGTAGAACTTTGGCCTAGATACAGCACATTAAGGTCCTGGAGTGGCCTAGCTAGTCTCCAGACCTTAATCCCATATAAAATATGTGGAGGGAGCTGAAGGTTCCAGTTACCAAACTTCAGCCTCGAAAACCTTAATGACTTGGAGAGGATCTGCAAAGAGGAGTGGGACAAAATCCCTCCTGAGATGTGTGCAAACCTGGTGGCCAACTACAGGAAACATCTGACCAACAAGGCTTTTGCCACCAAGTACTAAGTCAAGGGGTCAAATACTTATTTCACTCATTAGAATGCAAATCAATTTATAACTTTTTTGAAATGTGTTTTTCTGGACTTTTTTGTTGTTATTCTGTCTCTCACTGTTAAAATAAACCTACTATTAAAATTTTAGAATGATCATTTCTTTGTCAGTGGGCAAACATATAAAATCAGCAGGGTATCAAATACTTTTTTCCTTCACTGTAAAGCCTCCAATCCTAGGTCTACCTTTTACCTAGTAGCAAGAACTTAAACGTTATATGTATATACAGTCAGGTCCATAAATATTGGGACAAAAGACACTGTGAATGGTGTAAATGTGTTACCTTTTGTTCTAACCTTAACCCTTCATGGTGAGGGAATCCAGGGTTTGTGTCTGGAATGGAGAAAACTAACTTTTTATTTTCTTTGAATCCTCATAAGTCTTCCTCTGGATCCTTGAGTCTAAAGACTTTGTATTTTTGAGTTAGGTAAAGCCTCAATTCCTAGGTCTACATTTTACCAAGTAGCCAGAACTAATTTTTCAGTCTCAGATGTCCACAGGCCTTTCTGCATGTGGCCTGACTGATTCTCAGGGCTCTACAGAGTCCCCCTGCATTAAAACAGTTTGTTTTCTGCAAGACAAACCTGCCTGAACTGTTCCTTGGATGTTTATTGTCTCATGGATGCTTTACTGTTGCCAAGACCAGTTGAGCCTATCCCCCTTACAATATAGAGCATTTATGTACACAAGTTCAGCTAACATAGTTTACACCAGAGAGAAAAAAAATTATATCCCAACCTGAAGACCCCTTTTAAATATCTTTTTTTTTTAAACTACCCCTACCATTAACGCTCTTTGTAACCCCAACACTTACCGTCACAGTAACCCTCCCTGTATCTTTAACACAAACCCTCCCTGTAACCCCAATGATAAGCTGCCCCCATAACCCTAACACTAATCCTAAAGCCGCGTACACACGAAGAAAAAGTCAGACGGAAGCTTTTCATCGTCTATTCCGATCGTGTGCATGCCGCATTGGACTTATTTTTTCGAATATTCTGACAGACCTAGAAATAGAACATCTTCTAAATTTTTCCGACGGAACCAATTCCTATTGGGAAAAATGATCGTCTGTATGCTGTTCCGACGGACCAAAAACGACGCATGCTCTGAAGCAAGTACGAGACGGAAGCAATTGGCTACTGGCTATTGAACTTCCGTTTTCTAGTCCCGTCGTACGTGTTGTACATCACCGCATTCTGGACGGTCGGACTTTGGATTGACCGTGTGTAGGCAAGACCGCTAGAATGGAGTTCCGTCGGAGAAACCTTCAGAGTTTATTCCGATGGCAAAACCGGTCGTGTGTACGCGACATTAACTAACCCTCTCTGTAGACCTTACTCTAATGTATTACCAGTAGCATTTATACCTAATACTTTTTATCACCCTATTAGTTAACTCTATGTCCGCCCTACCTTAACCACTTCAGATCTAGAAGGCTTTACCCCCTTCATGACCAAGCCATTTTTTGCTATTTAGCACTGCGCTAGATTAACTGGTAATTGTACGATAATACAACACTGTACCCAAACAAAATTTATTTAATTTTTTTTCACACAAATAGAGCTTTCATTTGGTGGTATTTGATCACCACTGTTTTTTTCATTTTTATTATATAAACTAAAAAAAAAATGAAAATTTTGAAAAAAAAAATTTTTTACTTTCTGCTATAAAAAACATATCCAATAAAAAAACAAAAAAACCCACATTTCATCATATATTTTGGCCAATCTGACACTAACTGACACTGAGTGGGAACTGACCAGTGGTGGCTGATGCTCAAAATTTTTGGGGGGGGGAGCGGCAAACAAACCTCCCCCCCCTCACTTGCACCACCGCCCCCCCCCCTCCCCATGGGAGACAGACGGGAAGGCAGCCTTACCTTAGGAGATGACGAGGATCAAGGACGAGGGGTAGGGCTGCTGCTCCTCACTCCAGCCGAGGGAAGAGCCGGGGCTTCTCCTCCCGGCCGAACAGACGCTGCTTCTCCTCCTGGTTGAACAGGAAGGATTGGTCTGAGGACATGCTTCCTGATTGGCCCGGGAGGAGAATCAGGAAGACAATAGCGAATATTAATTCGCTATTGCCACACAACTGGGTGTGCTCGGGGTGCAGTGGTCTGCGCCCTGAGCCCACCCTTTTTTGAAGCCAATTAGAACCTCAGGCTTTAATCATGTGCTTCCAAAAAAGAGAAAAAAAAAAAAACACATTGAAATCCATGCGTCCGGCGCCCTGCATGGAGATTAGGGTCCGGACATATGGATTGGAGGTGGTGGTGGTGCCCCTGCGCCCCTTATGGATGGGCCGCCACTGGAAATGTCTGACTGACACTGACTTTACCAGTGACACTAATACAGTGATTAGTGATAATAATATACACTGTCACTGTACTAATGATACCGACGGTGAAAGGTTAACATCTAGGTTGATCAAGAGGTTAAAGTGGTTTAATGGTTTTTCACCTTAATGCATCCATGTAGATATTTTCTACATTTATTTATAAAGATCCAAATTCACATCTATCAGTGGGAAAATTTGGAGGACAGAGGGGAAGAGGAAATCCTGTCCAAAAAAAGGACAGTTGGACATCCTAGTTAATCAAATACCGGAACTACTTTTCTGCAATCTGTACTCGCATATTTCTCTCTCTTCTACCCACACAGACCCCAGCTGCTCGGACTTCTCTGCTGCACAGAACTTACAAACTGCAATACAATATTCTCAAACTGTAGGCAGGACTTTGCGGGGGTACTCAGAACCAGCCAGTAAATCCCTATCTACATATTCATTCTGGCTTGGTGACTCATGAAGGGAAGCCGTAGGGTGAGGACCACAGTCTGAAAACTAGCAAAGTCCAAAATAAGAGTTAACTTTAAAGCAAACCTATGTTTTAAAGGGCAAAGAAACAGGTTCACTTTAAAGTGTATCTAAAACCAAAAACATAATATATTGCAGCTTACTAGTTCTGGAGGAGTGGGTGCATTCGTTTTCTTTTTTAGGCTTTTTACCTTCTGTTTTCACCTGGTGATGGCCAGTAATACATCTCCTGTATTAGAATGCCCCCATGTCAGGAAACTAATACAGCTAATGCTAATTTTTACATAGCTAATGCTCATTCCCATGCAGCTAATGCTCATGCACATGTAGCACCCTCTTTCATAGGTAGGTGCTAAAGTGAGGATTTTTTGGTAAGGAACTGTCAGTACGGGTACATTTAGGCAGGCCTATGCTTCAGGCTAGGCCTGTTTGTTTTGACCTGGGGGCAGGGAGTGGTTAGTGTAGCAGTGGGTGTGACCACCTGTGCTTTGGTTCTGAGGCACCTACCCTGCTTCCAGGGAGAATGTTCTGGAAGAGGGGCAGGGCCTAGAACTGGAGTGGCGGGTAGCTCATGTGAGGAGCCCTGATCAATCTCCAACTGGAATTGGCAGGGACAGGCCTCCCATATAAGCTGAGGTAACAGGCCACTGGGGGGAGTTATCGGCCGGCAGAAGTGGAGAATGGAGTACTAGACAGCAGCAGGAGGGCATCTCCATATTGGGGGGGGGCTGCGCCGATCGCGGGAGGAGGCCCGGGAGAGTTGTGAGGGAGCTTCACCCTTACACGGTCATGGGTGAAGTCCTCATTTTACACGGTCATTGAGGAGTTCCTGGAGCAGAGGGGCAGGAGAAGCTGTCAGAACGTATGGTCCGTTTAAGTTCTCCATCATGGACTCGGGGCAGAGAAAGGTCGGTGAGTGTACCACAGTGGAGAGCTGGATGTGGACACATGCCAGGGAGTCTGTGAGGGAACTTCATCCATACACGGTCATGGATGAAGTCCTCATCTTTACACGGTCATTGATGAGGAATCCTAGAGCAGAGGAGAGACTGTGGGGAATAGTGTAAAATTGATGTGGCCCGAGGGCGCAGGATTTGCAGGCAGAACTAGCTGGGAACAGTAGTCCACCGTTCAGCACATGCTATTAGACTACTAGACCTACTAGACCTCCGGGGAGAGGTACTGCAGACCTCTGGCCTAGTAGCAGCAACCAGAGTCAGCATTAGAGACTATTCAGAGTGGGTTCTTTTGCATATAGAAGAGGATGTGACAAGAAACATAATGTGCCACAGAATAATTTTGTGCAGGAGGGAAAGATTCCTGGGAGCAATAGTCTGCAGGAGTTACGCAGAGGAGGAGCAATAATCTGCATGGTGATGCAGGGAAGAGACTGTAGATGTTATAAATGTGCATCATTTCTTCATGGCTCAATTCTAGTTTTAATTTATAAATATGATGGCAAAGTAATTTGATCTATGGGCATCCCATATACCCTTTTCCCCCAAACAAGTTATACCCCCCAATAAACAAAAACAAAACAAAGCAAATGACTGTTCATTGTCTCAGAGGTGATATATGGAGGTCTGGAGGTCTGGCAGCAGGGTGATTAGATATGTTTAGTTATTACTGACAACTACACCGCTACACATATTTACCAGCACACAGATGAGCTTGGGCTAATATCCAGTGTGCACTGACACACATTGGCGCACACATCCATGTGCATTGGCGCCAAGCTGCCTATTTAAAAGAGATCCAGGTGTGTGGCTAATCACTGGATGTTCTTCAGCTTTCCCGTGACCCGTGTTCCTGTGTCCCTGCTCTTGCTGACTGATCTTCCATTGCTAACCCAGCTTGTTCCTGACCTTGCTCTGTGGATTCTGGATACTGACCTCAGCCTGCTCCTAGTCCTTGCTGTAGCTGGCCACCTAAGACCTGTCCTAGGTTGCTAATGTGACTTACATGCATATACAGCTAGACCTGCTAATAACCTATAGTTTATAAGCTCACACGTGAGAGATAAAAACAAAATTGAAAGCAGAAAGCATAGTGTTAAGTCTTTGTGACTCATCATGGAGTTTTTGGCCAATCACAGCCACCCTCACACTGCGCAAGAATTTTGGCCAATCACAGCCAGCCTTACACCTATTATTTTGTGTGGAAATTACCCAGCACATTGTTAGATCTCACTACATCAGAGAGAGTGCAGCTGAACAGATATGCCTCGTTTCCACCGAGCGGATCGGTTTGGGTCGGATCGGTTTGGACGGCCTAGAATGGTCCGGCCTATTCAGGCGAGCGTTTCCACTGCAAGTAGGACCGACAGGGGCCATACGTGGGTTTAGAAAAAATGCAGTCATGGCGTCACATGTCCATAAATCAGTGTAAAGTATCGTAGCTCCGCCCTAACCGAACCGTTCCATTTTCTATGGCCCCACATCTGAAGCAGGACCTTGAATGGAACGGTTCGGTTCGGTTGTATGGGCCGCTT
The DNA here is from genome assembly GCF_042186555.1 of Aquarana catesbeiana. NCBI lineage: Eukaryota > Metazoa > Chordata > Amphibia > Anura > Ranidae > Aquarana > Aquarana catesbeiana. The sequence continues at coordinate 34,387,594 of NC_133334.1, read as the reverse complement.
TCATAATGGAAACACCCAAAATAGCGTACCGTACCGAACCGAACCGATCCGCTCAGTGGAAACGAGGCAATACAGATCCAGCCAGAGTTCAGTTTTATGGAAGCAAGTAGCCAAAATAGGTATTTAATACAGTTATATATGTTACTATTGTTAAATAATGTGATTAGAACTGTATGCTGAACTAGTTATGTGTTCCACCAAACAAACATCACCAAACAGCATAGCAAACATTTAAACAAGCAAACAAGCGTGCAAATTGCAATATCAAACAAGTAAAACTATTTCTTAAGCCTCAGATATACCTCTCAGAGAGATCATAAAGTGTCTAAGGAACTTTAAAGTGAAAGTACAGATACTGAAGAGAGAAATACATCTACCATTTTATGTAAAATGACAAGATTGAACAGTTGAATCGCCATTTTGTTATACTTTATTCAACACGTTTGTACATGCACTGCCTGCTGCTAAATTGTCAGTGTTATATATGAAGAAAAGCTGAAGTTAATAAAGAAGATATCATAGAGGTTTGGTGTGCTCTTTAAACCTACTGCTTCCATAGAACGGTGCTAGAGGAATTATAAAGTAAGAGATAGTCTTGTTTGGACTAAAATCTCAGAGAGTAAAATTCTTCTAATGCCACAGCACATAAGGCACTTCATAGTGCTGTGCCTGCCACACTTGCTCTGCCTGTTTTCCTGGTACTGACCTTGGCTTGCTCATGCACCTTGCTCTGCCTGCTTCCCTGGTACTGACCTTGGCCTGCTCATGGACCTTGCTCTGCCTGCTTCCCTGGTACTGACCTCAGCCTTCTCCTGGACCTTGCTCTGCCTGCTTCCCTAGTACTAAACTTGGCCTGCTACTGGACTTTGCTCTGCCTGCTTCCCTGGTACTAACCTCAGCCTGCTACTGGACCTTGCTCTGCCTGCTTCCCTAGTGCTGATCTCAGCCTGCTACTGGACCTTGCGCTGCCTGCTTTCCTGGTACTGACCTCAGAATGCTCCTGGACATCGCTCTGCCTGCATCCCGGTACTGACCTTGGCCTTCTCCTGGACCCCGCTCTGCCTGCTTCCCTGGAACTGACCTTGGCCTGGTCCTGGACCCCCTTCTGTCTGCTTCCCTGGTACTAACCTCAGCCTGCTACTGGACCTTGCTCTGCCTGCTTCCTGTCCATACTGCTGATAGATCCTCTCATTTATAATACATTTAGTTATTCATTTCTAAGCGCTGATGAAGGGGGATTTGTGAGCCCCAAAACACGTTGCATATATCTTCTGACCTCTTGTTGCTAAAAATAAAATTTTATTGGACTTATCTTTGATCATTGGCGCTCTCATTCTTTAGATACTCCATTTAAAAACAATATGAGAATCTTAAAAAAAAATGTGTAGTGTTTCATTATTGTGAGACTTGAGGTACTAAGATCCCAAAGTAAGGTGACATCACTAGTGCCTAGACCAGGGTTTCTCATCCAGGGTTCCATGGAAGCCTAGGGTTCCTCCAGAGGCTGATAGAGCAATGAGCAATTTCTGCCTCTCATGTAAGTTACCACTGATTTTTTTAGCTGTAAGGGGGTAATTCTTTCCAGTGGCCACAAGTGTATGGAGCATTCTTCCCACTGACCATCACACTAATCATGAGTTGTAGATACAGTAATTTTTTGCAGGGGTTCCCTGAGACCGGAAACTATTTCAAGGGTTCGCCTGCATTAAAAAAGGTTGATAAAGGCTGGAGTCTCCAAGCTTTCCAAGCAAAGGGCCAGTTTACTGTCCTCCAGACTATAGGGGGGTCAGACGGTGGAATGCATGGGAGGAATAGTGCCCCATCATTGGTGTCAGTAGTATGAATAGTACCCCATTGTTGGTGTCAGTGGGAAGAATAATGCCCAATCATTGGTCTCAGTGGGAGGAATAGTGCCCATTGTTGGTGTCAGTGGGAAGAATAGTACCCCATTGTTGGTGTCAGTGGGGTAATGTCAAATCATTGGTGTCTGTGGGAGGAATAATGCTAAACTATTGGAGTCAGTGAGAGGAATAGTACCCCATTGTTGGTGTCAGTGGGAGGAATAAGGTCCAATCATTGGAGTCAGTGGGAGGAAAAATTCCCAATTGTTGGAGTCAGTAGGAGGAATAGTGCCCCATCACTGAGGTCAGTGGGAGGAATAATGCCCAATCATTGGTTTCAGCGGAAGGAACGATGCCCAATTGTTGGAGGCAGTGGGAGGAATAGTGCCCCATCGTTGGTGTCAGTAGGAAGAATAGTGTCTTCATATCAGTGAGAGGAACAGTGCCCCAAGGGCGAGATAAAGGCAAGCAAAGGGCCAGATACGGCCCTAGGGTCTCCTTTTGAAGACCACTGGTCTAGAGGAAGGGAAACTTGGTCTAAGATGAGGTTCTTTTATTTTTTATCTCCTTTTTTTTTTGGAGGGGGAGGGGATTAGGTTTACTTTCATGTATTTTGGAGTGGGGGTGGGAGGGGAGCTCCAGACCTTGTATTTTCATGCAAGGTCAGCTTTGCAATGATGACATTTTTTTACATCATGATGTTCAAATTCACATACTCATTTACAAAGCTAACTAAATGATACTAGTTCCTATTTTAAAGACAAATCACATTCTCTTCTTTCCCACTTGGAGACATTGTGCCACATATTCATCCCTTGAAACATTGAGGACCTGTGTATACCGAACAGAGAGAGGGATGCTGCCGTCACCATGGCAACTTCATCATTTTCTCCTTGAGTAACTGAGCAAATAGTCCCGTAAAAAGCCATTGTTAATATTGGCATGAAAATGAAACCTGTCTTCTGCCTGGATGGTTCCCTCGTTAACTTTTTAGCAAATTCAAATGTGATTTTTTATTTTTTTTTTGCCGTTTCCTGCAAAGAATAGTTGGATTCTCTGGCCGAGAAACTGTTAACCTGTCAATGATAGTCCATTTAAGCATATTTTTTTATTTAAAGACAACGGGAAGACTCCAGTGCTGAAAGAGAGCCGTGTGATGCATATTAAGCATTTGAATTGGAGCCAAGTGGCTGGTCTGCCCAGAAGACAGTTCTGCACGGAGAACGCCATTTAGACTGTGTATCGCTGACATTGGAAAGAGAGAAAAAAAACCCACTATAGCTGAATAATTAAAGAAAAGAGAAGGAAAGAATGGTGTCTGTGATCTCTTAAATGGCCAATCAGATTCTACCTGCTGCTAACTACCTTAAAGTGATTGTAAAGTCTTGTTTTTTTTCCTATAAAAAAAAAATGTCATACTTACCTGCTCTGTTGTAGTGAATTTGTACAGAGCAGCCCAGATCCTCCTCTTCTCAGGTCCCTCTTCTGTGATCCTGGCCCCTCCCTCTTGTTCAGTACCCCCACAGCAAGCAGCTTGCCATGGGGGGTTATCTAGAGCTGAGTCACAGACACGGAGCCCCAGCCTGGCCTTGTTCCCTCTCTCCCCTGATTGGCTAGCTGACTTTGATTGACAGCAGTGGGAGCCAATGGCACCACTGCTGTGTCCCAGCCAATCAGGAAGGAGAATCTCGGACGGCTGAGACACTCATGGACATCGCTGGAGAGAGAGGGACCTCAGGTAAGTGTTAGGGGGGCTGAGGGGGGCTGCTGCACACAGAAGGCTTTTTATCTTAATGCATAAAATGCCTTCTGCCTTTACAACCCATTTAAAGAAGAATTCCATGAAATTCTATTTCCTCCAATGCATTGGGGCTCTGCCCACACTGCATGGGTTAACTGCTCATTTTTGTCTAGGGGAGAGGAGAGCAGAGATACACTTATCCAATCCACCGATCCTCCAAGTGCAAGATCAGGCTCTGTCGCTCCAACCCCCCCTTCTATTTAGCGATCTTGTGCAGTGGACCGTTCCTGATGTCATCACGCCTATAGACCAACTCTGGACATGAGGACAGTAGGAACAGGTCACCGATGGATGTGGGGGAGTGCTATTTTCTGGAGGATCGGTTGAGGATAGCCTTTCTATGCACCCCTGGAAAAAAATGAGCAGTTAACCAATGCAGATCAGACAAATTCTACAGCGTTAGAACCACAGGAAAAAATTCCAGAGTTCTGCTTTAAAGGAAATTTTTTTTTTTTTCTTTTAAAAACTCATATTTATCTCGGTTCTCACAGCTCCGTGAGTAGAGAGGGGCTAACTGTCAGTCAACACTCTGCTCTGCCCCCCCTCCAAGCTCACTGGAGCACTGGGCTGTGGAGGAGGCGGGAGCGGGCATTTCAGGCTCTCAGCGGCTTGCTGAGAAGCTGAGTTGGGTGCCGATCCAGGTATGGTATGTCGGCAGGTATGTGGGGCGGATCCCAACTCCATTGACGTGATCTTGCCCGAGCCTGGACTAACTCTGTGATGTCAGCCGGCAGCGGGCTTCAGCTACACACTGGGGTTCATTTATTGAGGATTTATCGTGGCTCCTCTTCTTCTTGGTGGTAGCCCATAGAAAGTAGACATGTGCGATTAGTTTCGTACAAATCGAAAATTCGTACAAATTTCTGTAAATTCGTCCATTGGGGAGGATCCGAAATACGAATTGCTATGCTTCCGAATTTTTTGCGAAATACGAAATTTCGTTTACCAATTTCGGATCCAAATTCCTAATGAACATTCGTAATTGTTACGAAAAGTTAACAAACCTAAAAGTTAAAAACCCCAGGAAGTCAGCACAGCACAGAAATGGTGGGAGCCCCTCATAATGATAAATTCATCATAACGAACATTCATAATTGTTACAAAAAGTTAACGAACCTAACGAAAATTCGTATTTCGTATGAAATTTTGGACACGAATTATGAAATACGAATTAATTCCAATACGAAACGGAACAAATTTATTGACGGCGCACATGTCTAATAGAAAGCCACTTCTTATGGGGTACCACCTGCTGGCTCACTCCCAAGCCACGCTGCCTGCGGCCATAGACACAGACAGTGTAGCTCGGCCTTCCTCCCCGTTCCCTTGTCACAAGATGTGACTGACAGCAGCTGGAGCCAATGTGAACCTGTGAGACCAGTGAGAGCCGCTACTACAGATGGGCAAAGCACTGGATCAAGTGAGGACTGGGGTAAGGTGGGGAGGTAGGTGTGAGGGGGCGATACTGTACCTAATAATGTTTTACTTTAATGCAGGGAATGCATTAAGGTAAAAAAAAATGTTTAGGCTTTAGAACAACTTTAAGTAAGCTTGCATTGGATTGTCAAAAATACCTATTGTTTGTATTGTTATTACAGTGCTGATCTTATAAAATGAACGTGTATGCTGTGACCATAGAATTCCTTTAACTAACATCATTTGCAGATCAAAGGGCAGCCTTTTAATCATATGATGTAACAATAATGTGGCTACTTTGTATTCCTCAATGGAGCTTGATGTTCAGAAGCTTTGTTTTACACAGCCTTGGCTACATCAGCACTAAAGGTACAGGAGCGGTGGTGGGGGTGAGGAGAAGGGCATACCATGTACGTCCAAAGTACTTGGTTGAGTTTTGTGAGGGCATATGTGGTACATCCAAAATTCTCTACTTGTTAAAGGTCTTTTTTTTTAGGGACTTTTTTTTTTTTTTTTTTAGAAATGTTTATTTTAAACAGATTTCATTAAACCACTTGATCACCTCTGCATTTGTTATATTTTTGTGCTCTTAACAAAAAACAAACAACAATTTTGAAAAAAAAACCCAAAACAATATTTTTTACCTTCTGCTATAAAACATATCCAATACAAAATGTAAAAATTCCACTGTCTTTATCAATTTAGGCCAATATGTTTTCTGCTACATATTTTTGGTAAAAAGAAATCCCAATAAGCGTATATTAATTGGTTTGCCAAAAAGTTATAACGCCTACAAACTATTTATAGAATTTGTATTTATTTTATTTTATTTTTAGCTAAAAAATATGGGGGGGGGGGTTGGGACTTGCAGCCCAATCACACTCACAGAGGTGCAAACATATGTATGTTTATTAAGGACCAATGATCAACATGGCATAAAAACGCATTGCATGCATTAGACATAAAATAATCGCATATAGACAATAAATCTATGTATATACAATCATGGGACATGGGTAGGTACAATTATGCATCTTAATCCCCCAAACAAGATAAAAGTCATGTGAAGTAAAAAACATCTGAAAATTGGTCAATGTGTGTTTGATGCATCAAAGGTAGGCCCGACGCTGCGTTTCATGGATTTCAATCCACTCTTCAGGAGCCAGATGCATCTAAATTCTATAAAAGATGTATAAAAAGCAATATATTTTAATGGGTCTAACAAAATCAGCAAAAAAAGGGAGAAATTTGGGCATAATGGGCCATGCCAAAAAAGGTTACTCACTTTTAGCTAGTAATGGCAGCAATCAGCAACTTATAGCGGGACTGCGATATTACGGCGGACACATCGGACGCTAACTGACACATTTGACACTTTTTTTGGGAACCACTGACACTAATACAGCAATCGGTGCTAAAAAATATGCACTGTCACTGTACTAATGACACTGGCTGGGAAGGGGTTAACATCTAGGCCGATCAAAGGCTTAACTGTGTGCCTAGCCAGTGTTTGTGTACTGTGTGGGAGGTGCTTTTACTAGGGGAGGACATGGATCCTTGTCCCTGCTTTGCAGGAACACAGGATCCATGCCTTTCCTACTGACAGAACGACAATCTGCCTTGTTTACATACTGTAGGTACACTGCTGTTCTGCCTGTATAACGAATGATCAGCGGGTGCTGGTGGACATCGGGTCTGCGGGACCCGCTGATCGGCTCCCGCTGTGTAGTATCACAGTGGGAGCAATCCGCCGATGTCACGCCCGCTACCCGGAAGTGTGGGATCTTGTATATATACGTAATCCTGCACAGCACGGTCACCCTGTAGCAGTGTAACTACTATAGGGCAGTCGGCAACTGGTTAAGTAAGCTTACTGTATATTGGATTGTCAAAAATACCTATTGTTTGTATTGTCATTACAGTGCTGATCTTATAAAATGAAAGTGCATGCCATGACCAATGAATTCCTTTAACTAACATCATTTGCAGATCAAAGGCCAGCCTTTTAACCAATTGTGTACCACCCACTGTAGATTTACTGCAGCAGGGCGGCCGCTCTGTGCCAGATCGTGTACCTAGTAGGTGATCTGGCACTTCCGTGGTCTAGGGAACACGCGTGGGCTGCCGGCGACCCACTCCCACTGTGAATAGACACAGCGGCAGCCAATCAGTGGGTCCAGGGGATGTGATGGACCCGCCGATCGTTTTTTTTTTATTTTTTAGAAATATTAATTCTAAGTAAGAGATTACTTTTAATAAGTGATCTCTCATTGGTGCCCAAGGGTTACTGAACCTTTCTCGCTGCCTCTTACTGAACTGGAGTTTGCATTCCCATTAGCAACCAATCACATTATAGCCGCCATTCTACAGATACTCGTTCACTCCGCTTTTAGAGGTTTCTTCTATGCTAAACGGCTCATTTAAGCAAAATAAATACACTGTCAAAGCAAGCTAGATGCCTCCTGTGCTATAAGTGATAGTTCATGCAAAAAATACATTTTTTAAACAATGTTTAATTTGCATTGCTTGCAAGAGACCAGCATCAGCGCTGAACGCGTCAAATTGAAATAAACTGAAAACAATCACTTATGTATAGTACAAATGACAAGTGATACAAATCATTTAGATTGCGAGCCTTCACGTCGGAATTACCATAACAATAGCTGAAATGTAAATTCGATTAATATTTATTCATTGGCTGCTGTCATCGTTGGAGGGACTGCTATTTTGGCTCTGTTCTTCAAGCCACTAGCTGTGAATGTTTTATCCGTTCTCAGGTAGAGGCAAATCTGCATTAATTAGCAACCTGATAAAGACTAGAATTACAAGTAAGTTTTATATAGCAGAACTCCAGTCAAAAATGATAGGATAAACATGCAAAGCTCATTCAAATTTAACATAGCGGCTTTTTTTCTGCATGATTTATCTTCAGCCCAGAGCTGCAGTACTTCCGTGATGGGCCTCAGCTTGTGGCTGGACAGTGAAGGAGAAGCAGTGCAGTGATGAGCTCATCACTGAAGATAGTGAGCATTATTCAGTGCACTTCCTCTTAGTCAAGGTTGTCCCAGACAAGCCCCCAATCGAGGTTGTCCCGGACAAACCCCCAATCGAGGTTGTCCCGGACAAGCCCCCAATCGAGGTTGTCCCGGACAAGCCCCCAATCGAGGTTGTCCCGGTCAAGCCCCCAAATGATGTTGTCCCGGACAAGCCCCCCAATCGAGGTTGTCCCGGACAAACCCCCAACAGAGGTTGTCCCGGACAAGCCCCCAATCGAGGTTGTCCCGGACAAGCCGCCAATCGAGGTTGTCCCGGACAAGCCCCAAATCGAAGTTGTCCCGGACAAGCCCCCAATCGAGGTTGTCCCGGGCAAGCCCCCAATCGAGGTTGTCCCGGACAAGCCCCCAATCGAGGTTGTCCCGGACAAGCCCCCAATCGAGGTTGTCCCGGACAAGCCCCCAATCGAGGTTGTCCCGAAAAAGCCCCCAATCGAGGTTGTCCCGGACAAGCCCCCATTCGAGGTTGTCCCAGGCAAGCCCCCAATCAAGGTTGTCCCGGACAAGCCCCCAATCGAGGTGGTCCCGGACAAGCCCCCAATCGAGGTTGTCCTGGACCTGCTGTCATAAATGAGATGTTACCAGTGCAACAGAGTGAACTAAACATATGTAGGTGAAAAAGTAGGTAATTTATTAAGATAAGTGAATACAAATATAAACGCACCACCAATACCAAACAGTGTAAATAAACCAACAACCAAACAGTGACCCACAAAGAACAACAATCTAATTACCATATACAGCAAAAGGGGATACCAGAATTGTAATCTTTAGCCAGGCCAGGGTCATAAACGGAAGATCAGCAGATGGGGCAAGGAGAAAGACAGACAGGGAGAAGGTGGAAGGGATCAGGCTGCAGGGGTACAGGAATACAGGATAACAGGATGGACAGGAACAGGTACAAATACAGGTTCAGGTTTACAGGTTCACAGGATACAGGTCAGGGCTCAAGGACAATACCAAGGCAAGGATGTGTGAGCTTGCCGGGTATTTATACTCATCTCCTGCAATCAGGCTCAGGTAAAGCCTGACTGCAGGAGATGATGTTGGCTCCATACAGCCAGGAACCACCCGTTGGTGGACGCCAGTACTGCGGCCCAAAGATCACATACCACCAGCAGGGGAAAGCTCCCCTGACAGTTCCAGACTGCCAGGAGACACCTGCTGGTGGACATCAGTACTGCAAGCCAAATGTCAGACAGTGTTATCAGCGGGTGGAACCTTTCCTGACACCTGCCCCCAGCCATTCATTGGACAGTGAAGGCAGAAGCAGCAAAGCGATGAGCTAATCTCTCTGTCACTCTGCTCTCTCCTCCAATCAGCAGGCTCCTTGTAAGCAAATGAACTGATTGGCTTCTTGTACTGCTTCTCCTTTTCGCACTCCAGTCCTGCTGTTTGTGGATCTTCCGGAGCCTACCACCAGGTCAGGTGGTAGGTGCTTCAGGTGTTTACACTGGTTGTATTTAAAAAATACATTTAATTATATATTAATGATTAAAGAGCTGCATTCATTTGTATATTTTATATTTTCTAGAGTTCAGCTTTAACTTTACAAGAAAACCCTACCGCTACAAATAATGGTATATCGCATATAACTACTAAACAAGCCATGTTATATTTTAATAGTCTCCCACACTAGAAAAGGTGACGTTGCAATTCTTTTGGTGAGATCCCGTGCATAGTACAGTGAAGGATCATGTTCTCCTGAGGTTTGGGATACTCAGTGTTCCCGGGATCTCACTGGAAGAATCAAGAAGTCACCTTCACCTAAGTGCCATAAGTGGAAGCCACCTGTAATATAAATTTATTTTTCCACAGGTAAGGTTTTTTTTTTTTTTTACAGGCATCAGATGGGGATATGTAAAGGTTTGGCCTGATGTAATACATGGAGTTTAATGGTTATTTTTTATACACAACGCTGTCACCATTAGATTTCAATACCTAGTATAGGTGGTTGATGAACAGCGGCAGTCATAAATATACATTGGTGATATTTTAAACCAACGAAGTATAATATACCACAGCGCGGGTGCACGCATACACATGAAAAGTGGAAAAGAGAAAATCTGCTGTGCTACAAAAAAACTCAAAAGTGGCTAACACAATATTGCTGGGTACAATAACAAAAAAATAGGGGCAAAGGTATAGCGCTAATTAGTGGTGGTAATTTAAGACATATAAGGTAGATTCAATAGCACAAAAAATTGCAGTCCATCTAGAAAACTCCAGATAGAAAATAGGAGAACCGTCACCGACATCCGACACAACTGACTCTTACCGCCAGTGTATAGGACATACACATTGAGCAAATGACTGCAAAGCCAAATTCACAACTCCTATTCATCAAACGGTCCACTAATTGGGCAAGGAGTCCTCTATCATAGACCCACCAGAGACAGATGGCTGTATCTTTTCAACCTCGGCTGGGAGATAAACTCCACAGGTACAGCTCAGTGGTTACATATAAAGGGATGAAAGAACAATCTTATTGAGCAGACATCCAAAAAATTGATCGTTTATTGCAAAAAAACAATGGATATAAACTCACATTTATCAAATAAAAAGCAAGCATGAGCAAAAAGAAAGCGTCCAGCCCTGTCTCTGGTGGGTCTATGGTGGGTCTATGATAGAGGACTCCTTGCCCAATTGGTGGACCGTTCAATGGATAGGAGTTGTGAATTTGGCTTTTCAGTCATTTGCTCAATGTGTATGTCCTATACACTGGCGGTAATGCCGCGTACACATAAGCGGACTTTACGTCAGACTTTGTCCTGCGGACTTTTCAACGGACTTTACGTTGGACTTTCCGAATAAACGGACTTGCCTACACATGATCAACCAAAGTCCGACGGATTCGTATGTGATCACGTACGACCGGACTAAAACAAGGAAGTTCATAGCCAGTAGCCAATAGCTGCCCTAGCATCGGTTTTTGTCAGTCGGACTAGCATACAGACGAGCGGACTTTTCGACCGGACTCGAGTCCGTCGAAAAGATTTGAAACAATGTTCATTTCTAGGTCCGTCGAACTTTTGGGGAAAAAAAGTCAGCGGGAGCCCACACACGATCAAATTGTCTGATGGACTCCGGTCCGCCGAACCAAGTATGCTGTAAAGTCCATTATGCTGCGTACACACGAGCGGACTTTACGGCAGACTTTGCCCAGCGGACGGGATTTCGTCGGACAATTCGATCGTGTGTTGGCTCCAGCGGACTTTGTTTTCTCAAAAGTTGGACGGACTTAGATTTGAAACATGTTTTAAATGAATCCGTCGAAATCGAGTCCAGTCGAAAAGTCCGCTCGTCTGTATGCTAGTTCGATGGACAAAAAGCCACGCTAGGGCAGCTATTGGCTACTGGCTATGAACTTCCTTGTTTTAGTCCCGTCGCACGTCATCACGTACGAATTCGACGGACTTTGGTGGATTGTGTGTAGGCAAGTCCGTTCATTCAGAAAGTCCATCGTAAAGTCCGCCGAGCAAAGTCTGCTGTAAAGTCCGCTCGTGTGTACGCGACATAAGAGTCAGCTGTGTCGGGTGTCGGTGACGGTTCTCCTATTTTCTATCTCATTGGAGTTTTCTAGATGGACTGCAATTTTTTGTGCTATTGAATGTACCTTATATGTCTTAAATTACCACATGAAAAGTGGAGTTTGCCTTTTAGACCCGGGGTTCAAGAATCACATAATGGAAACCAGCATTCCCGATAAACGAAGGCTCGATCCTCACGAAATTGTGCTTGTCACATAGGGCTAGCCCATTCATTTCAATGGCCTTGTCCTATGCCCATTTGTAACCCAAAAAGTGTCTCCTGCTCCTTTTTTGGGGAACAAGCATTGCACAACATTAAAGGCATTTGGCTGCATATACCACGCGTGACAATCGCAGCAGAATCATTTAACGTTCGGGGTGCCTTTAAAGGATAATGGCACCCAAAGGCGCGTCGTGCAGTGATTGTCACTGCAATTCTGCTCGCAATTCCAAATTGCAAATTGTGAATAAAGCCTTAGCAAAAGGAGTGCTTTTAAATTGTATCTTAAGCCAAAACTTATATTTTTTTCCCTAGGTTTGGATAAAGTGAAGAGAGGTTATAACCTCTGTCAGGTTTTTCTATACAGTGTAGAGAATCACCATTCACCCCCCAATTTGTCCTGCTAATCATTGTCAGGGGGACTGGAAATGAGGGATATCCCAAAAAATTGAGTTATCACCACAACAAAAAGAGAGTATACAGAAGAAAATGGTTGGGGCTTCAGCCATCCCTTACTCTGCATAAAATTAAATACAAAAATAAAGTACATAAATAAATTAAAATAAAACAAAAAAAAATACTGTAACTGCAACCTGCAAAAAAGGGTGTTTTTTTTTGTTTTTTTTTTGGATGGGGGAATGTGATAAGTACTTTTCAAAAGTCATGGTCTTTAAATGTCCCCTTCAAAAAACAATCCAGCTAATTTTCAAAAGCAGAAAATATACTTGGCCAAATACATACCATTTTTGGCAATAAGCACAAAAAAAAATTTTTTTTGGATGATCACAGTAAACACAGAAACCACATTTGTGGCATTACTGAAATGGAACAATTCCACAAAATGTTTGACACAGTGCCTGCCATCGTGTACATAAGAGGCAGATATATGTATGAAGGAATGACCTGAAATACCAGGTTCTAAGGAGTCTCTGGGCCCCGCATGACTTTTTACATGGCGAGTACCGTTATTATAAAAAGAAGGGTAAAAAGGAGGACCTTGTGGATCTCACAAAGGGAAAAGGACTGTGAACAAGAGGAAGAATAAAAGGTAGGGTGACAGAAGTCAGAAAGGGAAGAAAGAGAAAGAAAGAGAAAAAAAAAGGGGAGAGGGGGAACCAGTCAATCCCCTAATGCTCCAGGGCCTGGAGACCCACCAGTATAATTTACAGTTAAAAGAATTTAATTCAGCAGCTCCTTGTACTAAACAAATTTGTGCCAGTAGAACCACTTATTAAGGAATTTCTCCCGGAGGCTTCTCTCTGTGGCCGTCCATCTCATTGATTTCATCTACTTTTTTCAACCAGACGGTTATGGACAGTGTCTGTGTTTCCAAAAATGCGGGTTACAGCTCTTCGCTGCTGTAAGCAGAAGAGGTAGAATGGATTGCCTGTAGACATTAATCAAGAATCAGTGGTGGTGCAGAAGGAAGAACGCAGGGTTCTTCGGTAGCTCGCGGTCAGTGAATTTTTGGGTTATATGGTGAACCTCTGTCCAATATGATTGTAGAAGATGGCAGGACCTGAAAATGTGAAGAATGGAACCGGATTCCTCTTCACACCTCCAACAAAGGTCTGAACACTGCGGGAACATCCTATGGATCTTCACCGATGTATGGTACCACCAGGTCAGAACTTTAAACCCTGATTTCTTGAAAAAATTCTCACGGATTGCGGGAAACTTTTGGTATTATTCCTGCAATTCCAATGCTGAGAACTATAACCTACACGTAGTATAACATTTGGACTCAGTCCTCTGAAGGGAGATTCTCTCCTTTGGTCTTACTCATTGGTCATATCTATAGTTTTTGTTGGCTTAGAAGTTTCCCTTGTTGCTCTGGTGAAACTACAGGATTAAACAACAGGAGAAAATTTAGACCACAGTTCCCTGTTTTAATATAACGTAATAATAGAAATTGAAATGCTATTTCATTTATGTACAAAAAATGTCTAATGAGTTCTTGTCTTTGCTTAGTATTGTCAGAGGTTGGATGACATGCTTAATCTCTTTCTTTTTATATAACCTACAATCCTTAAATAAAGATTTAAAAAAAAAAAAAAAACCCTGATTTCTAATGTTTAGCACAAATCAAGGTTTTATACCCTTGTTATCTCTCGCCTTGACTATTGCAACTCCCTTCTCATTGGTCTGCCTCTCCATAGGCTCCTCCCCTCTTCAGTCTATCATGAATGCTGCTGCCAGACTTATCCACCTTACCAACCACTCAGTGTCTGCCAACCCTCTCCTCCAATCCCTACACTGGCTCCCATTCACCCAGCGAATTAAATTCAAAATACTAACCACAACATACAAAACCATTTACAACTCTGCCCCAAGCTAAATCATCAGTCTTGTCTCCAAATATCACCCAAATCGTCCTCTCCGCTCTTCTCAAGAACTCCTACTCTCAAGCTCTCTCGTCTCCTCCTCCCATGCTCGTCTCCAGGATTTCTCCAGAGCCTCTCCCATCCTCTGGAACTCGCTACCTCCACTATCCCCTACTCTTGCTACCTTCAGGCGATCCCTGAAAACTCATCTCTTCAGGAAAGCCTATCACGTCTCCAACTAATCTTCTACCACTTCCACCAGCTCATTCCCCACAGTTACAACCTTTTATACCATCTGCCCCACCCTATTAGATTGTAAGCTCTTCTGAGCAGGGCCCTCTTAATCCTCTTGTATTTTATTGTATTATAACTGTATTGTCTCCTTTTTATATTGTAAAGCGCTGTGTAAACTGTTGGCGCTATATAAATCCTGTATAATAATAATCATAAGAGAACAGCAGAATTCTCTCCACCTGCTTCTCTGTGAGGTTCGGCCCCAGTTCCCATTCCCACTTGGCAATGTAAGGAGGTCTGAAGTCTGGCAGTGGGATAACAGTTCAATTTAAATGGATTGAAAAAAAAAGGTGTGACTAGTGCACCGATTGTTAACAAAAATCCCAGTGCTTTTCACAAAAAAACTTTCACAATCAGCACCAAATAAGTAATGGTTCAGAAAACGAGTCTGTCTGTACCAAGTATAATATTATATTATACCTCAGTATGATCATTTTTGTGAAATGCAATGCACCACAATCAGACGTACCGCGTGACACTTTACATTCCTCTATAAACCCCATTCATACTTTATTGAGTCCTCTATAATATAAGACAGTAGTCATTATAACAACTTGAAAAGATCCTTTTCACTCAAATTCCCCTCTAATTATAATATTTAAAATCAAATTTAATTTGATTTTTTTTTAGATTGTTGACGGTGTTCTCTTGTCCAGCAAAAGTTGTCTTGATGCCCCAAGGCTAGCAATGGTTTTTACCAACCAGAAAACAAATCATAGATTAACTATTTTTTTTGTAACAGGAACATATTCAACATATTCACTTTTTACAGTACTCCTGACTCAGTCAGGCAAATGTTAAAAAAGCCGAGCCAGTTCCAAGGGCAGAGAAAAATAGTAAAACAGAGGTTGGGCTGAACAAAAACTAAAAAAAAAATCTCGATTTTTTGACTCAAATGTCAGTCTTCACAGTCCAGTAGCTCTCTGTAAATGTTAAAGGCTGTCTGGGTTACCTTTGAGCAGAGTAACAGATGGTTTTGAATGTTGATCTTTCTGGCCGTCACCAAATGGAGACACAATCCAAAAAGTTTGTGGTCCTTTAATGGAGCTGGAGCAGACTCCAACAATAAAACTGCAAAATACTTTTTTTTTTTTTTTTTGCAGACCCAGAGAATAAAATAAAACCTTGTCACATTAAAACTTTGTGAACTGTTTCAAACACCTATTGTTATGGCTGCATAACATCATATCATTTTTACTACTACAGCTCTCGGATGGTTAGCATAACATGGGCAAGTTTAAGGCGAACCTGGGCTTTTCAATGCAGATCTAAGGGCTGTCATTTCTGCATCAACATAGCAGTGCTGGGACCTAGTGACCTAGTGGAGCATTGTGGGGAGGGAAAGTAGCAAATAAGAGATACTGAAGCTGAATTGGTAAAGCACAGGTTCACTTTAGCATGGAACAACAACCAATACTTTTTTTGTTTTGGGTGAAGTAGGGAAGGGTTACATTGTTACATAGTTGGCAAGGTTGAATAAAGACACCAGTCCATCCAGTTCAACCTGTGGTGTATGTGTTTATGTCAATAGTAAATCACATATCCCTGTATGTTGTGATTGCTAAGATGCCCATCCAGTAGTTTTTAAAACTATCGACACTCCCTGCTGATACCACTGCTTGTGGAAGAGAATTCCACATTCTTACCGTTCTGACAGTAAAGAACCCTCTACGCAGTTTAGGGTTAAACCACTTCTCTTCCAATTTCAATGAATGGCCAAGTGTTTTTTAAACTCTCTCCCACTGAAAAGTTTTTCCCTATGCTGGGGTCACCAGTAAGGTATTTGATTATTGCTATCATATCTCCTCTCAAGTGTCTCTTCTCCAGAGAGAATAAGTTCAATGCTTGTAGTCTTTCCCCTTAACAGAGGTCCTCCGGTCCCTTTATTAGCTTTGTTGCCCTTCTATGAATTCTTTCCAGTTCCAACACATCCTTCCTGAGGACTGGTGCCCAGAACTGGGTGGCATACTCAAGATATAGCCAGACCAGAGTCTTGTGGAGTGGGAGAATTAGAAAGGTAACATCGTTCTCTGCAGGCACAACTCAATCTATACACCAGGTCCACTCACAGGTGCCGAGGCTCGATGTGTTCCAACACACTCCAATGCAACAGTAGTAAGAAGAGCCGGCAAAACTGTAATCCTTGAAGTGTCGTTTATTGGTACACTCTGATGTACCAATAAACGACACTTCAAGGATTACCGTTTTGCCGGCTCTTCTTACTACGAGTGGGAGAATTATCGTTTTGTCACTGGACTTAATCCCCTTTTTGATGCATGCCAATATTCAGTTTATATTGCTTGCAGTAGCTTGGCAGTCTGTGATCTACCAGCAGATCTTTTTCCATTCTGGATTCCCCCAGAGGTTCTCCCCCTAGCAAGTAAATTGCATTCGAATTTTTAGACCCCAAGTGCATTACTTTACATTTTTCAACATTAAACCTCCTTTTCCATGTAGTTGTCCACCCCATTATTTTATTTAGGTCTTATTATAAGGTTTCCACATCTTGTTGTGAAGTTATTGCCCTGCTTAGCTTTGTATCATCCACAAATACTGAGATTGAGCTATTTATACAAACCCCTTTAACATTTATGAATACATTAAACAGAATTGGTCCCAGGACAGATCCTTGGGGGGCCCCACTTTCCACACCAAACCATTCTGAGTGCCCGCTATTTATCACCCAGTTTACACCTTCCCCCGTAGTTTTCTATCCAGGTACATACCCTATAGTCCATGCCGACAGACCTCAGTTTGTAAAGAAAAGGTTTGTGGGGAACTGTATCAAATGCCTTTGGGTTAGATCAGCCTTTTTCAACTGTTTTACCACAGGGAACCGCTTGAAATAATTTTCAGATATTAGGGAACCCCTGCTAAAATTAATTAATTGAGGAATGACCATTAAATTGTTGAACACTTATAGTGGTGGTCAGAATGCCACCCTTACATACAGCTAAAAAGATAATTGGTGTCATAAAGTTGGCTCTGCCTAGTGGCACTGGACCTGGAATTATGCAGACACTATCATGTGGGTGATCAATCAGCCACAGGTCAAGGAACCTCTAGCAAACTCTGGAGGAACTAAGGGTTACAGAAAATGGCTGGGTTAGATCCTTGGTTAGAATTGTATTTCATTCTGTGTCTCTCTGTTGGGGAGAAAAAAAAAAGAAATAATGCAAAGAAAGAAATGAAAATAAACAAATGAAAAGCGGTAAGGATGTGGAACTTCCTTGCACAATCGGTGGTTTCAGCAGAAAGTGTCACTAATTTCATACAACTTTTAGATGGGCATTTTATTGAACACTGTATACAGGGAATACGGAAAGTGGTAGAGACATAAATACAAACACTCACCCTCCCAGAGGTTGAAGTAGATGGACTGCAGTCTTTATTTAACCTTCAACCCCATCTACTGTAAGAAAGAAAGAAAGGCAAGAAAGAATGGAATAGAAGGGAAAGGAAAGGAAAGGAAAGGAAAGGAAAGGAAAGGAAAGGAAAGAGGAAAGGAGAAAAAGAAAGGAAAGGAGAAAAGAAAAGGAAAGGAAAAAGGAAAGGAGAGAAGAAAGGAAAAAGGAAAGGAGAAAGGAAAGGAGAAAGGAAAGGAAAAAAAAGGAAAGGAAAGGAAAGGAAAGGAAAGGAAAGGAAAGGAAAGGAAAGGAAAGGAAAGGAAAGGAAAGGAAAAAGGGGAAAGGAAAAAGGAAAGGAAAGGAAAGGAAAGGAAGGGAAAGGAAAGGAAAGGAAAGGAAAGGAAAGGAAAGGAAAGGAAAGGAAAGGAAAGGAAAAAGGAAAGCAAAGGAAAAAAGAAAGGAAAAAGGAAAGGAAAGGAAAGGAAAGGAAAGGAAAAAGGAAAGGAAAGGAAAAAGGAAAGGAAAGGAAAAAGGAAAGGAAAGGAAAGGAAAGGAAAGGAAAGGAAAGGAAAAAGGGGAAAGGAAAAAGGAAAGGAAAGGAAAGGAAAGGAAAGGGGAAAGGAAAGGAAAGGAAAAAGGGGAAAGGAAAAAGGAAAGGAAAGGAAAGGAAGGGAAAGGAAAGGAAAGGAAAGGAAAGGAAAGGAAAAAGGGGAAAGGAAAGGAAAAAGGAAAGGAAAGGAAAAAGGAAAAAGGAAAAAGGAAAGGAAAGGAAAAAAGGAAAGGAAAGGAAATGAAAAGAAAAGAAAAGAAAAGAGAAGAGAAGAGAAGAGAAAAGAAGAGAAGAGAAGAGAAGAGAAGAGAAGAGAAGAGAAGAGAAGAGAAGAGAAGAGAAGAGAAGAGAAGAGAAGAGAAGAGAAGAGAAGAAAAGAAAAAAGAAAAGAAAAGAAAAGAAAAGAAAAGAAAAGAAAAGAAAGGAAAGGAAAAAGGAAAGGAATCATTAATTAAGACTAACTATTGCAGTTAGTGTGAATATTTGTGATTGTCTGCTTTGGGCTAGTGTGTATATTATTCTTTGCATTTTGATTTCCTCTGTGGGGGAGAGGAGAGTCTGAGTCAATATTAATATAAAAATGCCATTATATGTATTACTTTAATAATACCCTAAATTATAGAACCCCCTCCCACCATTGTTATAACTATAGCTTTCCATCATCCATATAATATACAGTATCTACCACCATCTAGAGAGAAGCTGGAGACCCCCAGGCCAGACACTTCCTGTGCAGAGTGGTGGAGGGTCATTATTATTATTAACATGCAATTATATGTATTACCACAACAATATCCTTTATTAGAGTAACCTTCCCCCTTCATTGTTATTATATGGCAACATAGGTTTTCATTATATATATATCACCTTCTGGAGAGGAGCTGGGGACCTCTGGGCCAGGTACTTTTTGTGCATGATTATGGAGGGTCTGTGTCATTAATATTATTATCCTCCATGTGTTACTATAATAATGTACTATAATAATATCCCATGAGAGAAGACCTACAATCATTATTATTATAGTGGATCTTCCATTATCCGTATACAATACTCTTCAGTGTTTGGCGGATGCTGGAAAGGTAAGTCACCTTTACCTATCTCTCTTTTCTGTAGCAGGGAGGGAACTTTGAAATATAGTGGCAGATCAGTGTTATATAGTAGGGTTGACCAGGAAAGGGGGGCCCTTTCGGGTTAGGCTATGATTTCCAATGGCGCCTTTGACGACAGCCCTAAGTGCCATTTAAACTTAATTCTTAGCAAGTTTACTGCAAAGCACTTCTCTGTTCCATTTGGAGTCGTTGAACGGGTTAATCAATCAACAGTAAAACATGGAAGACGGTCCACAATCTCATTCTCTCCCGGAATATAATTTATTTGCTGTAAGTGAAACACTGGTTGAGCCTTCCACGCATTGTAAGTGACACAAAACTGCCCACCGCAGTCTAGGAAGCCGTCACTTATTCCGGAGAATGAATTGGAAACACTGAAACTGTCTCCATTATAATTCCACTTAAATGCTTTCAATCGCTGCCTCAGAATATAAAGAAATAAAAATGGGCTAAGGCTACAGAAATAAAACATTTCTGTCTCTGCTTTTCATTAGACCGGGCTGTAATCTACGGAGTCACATGGGCCAATTTTTTATGAAATAGGGAAAGCAATTTATTTCAGAAGTTAGCAGTATTATAAGCAAGTCCATTACACGGAATGAAAGCTTGTGAGTGTATTTAATCACGCTCTCTTGTAAGTCTGGGGTGTTTAAAGGACAACATTGGTCTAATGGAAATGAGGGAATTTTTTTTTTTTTCTTTCTTTTTAATCAGAAGACCCTAAAATCACGAAATAAAGCAAAATAACACTTTTACATCCTTACCTTGCAATGGAAAAATTGCCAGTTTATAGCTCTACTTGATCATGAAAGTAGACCTTTTCTACCTGCTGTTCAGACCTGCTCACCTGCGACTTGTCGATGGAAATCAATTATACCATTGAAAACATCCCTGTAGTCATGGAATCTGTCCAGTTTGCAGCAATCTGATATTAACTGCAACCTGATGTTTGATCCTCTAATAAAACAATCTGCTTTTGACCTGTTCCTTGTTGAAGAGTGTACATTGGGACCCCCTTCCAAACATGCTCCTTTTTTAGACCCCAACCCTTCAAACAAACCCACCAAACTCTCACTTTTCAAAAAGAGTAAGTGGACATAAACTCATCTATGTCATGACTGTGGCTTAAAGTTTTCCACTTCTGCCTTGCAGCACTGGAGTTCTTTGTTCAAGTCCTGGTTAGAAAACCATCTACACAATGTTGGCATATTCTCCCTGTGATTGCCTGGATTTTCTCCCACCAGTATTGCCAACCTACTAGATTGTAATTTACTGACACGACACCCAAAATTTCCTGGCACAGCCAAGTTTTTACTGGCATTGCCAAAAGTTACAAAATTACAGTTTTAATAAGTGCAAATTTTAGTATTTAGGCTACGAACAAGTATAATATTTAATTATCAATGTGATTTAAAGCGGGGGTCCACCTATCTATCGTTTTTTTTTTTTTTGAGTTCATTCACAAACTTTTCTTCTCAGCATTACATACTCACATATTGTGTGTAATATGTCCGCCTGTGTCAGATTTCGTCGGAAAGAATAACTTATATTATTCACTGCAGGCGGTTTCCATCTTCATTGTGGGCATTTGAAGCCCACAAGCATTTATTTCCTGGATGCGGTGAATGCTGTGCTCCCAGCATTCACCGCTCGTTCCCGCACATGCTCAGTGGCATCCTGGGAAGCCTGAGACTAGCTCCCAGGAGGCTGTGCGGAGTCTGGGGGAGGCTAGAAACACGCCTACTCCTATGGGAGGAGAACCAGGAAGTGCAAAGAAGAATAGAAAAATAAAAGGTAATTACGGCGATTTAAATTTTTTTAAACAGCATGTCAGCATCTAGGCAAGGAAGAGAATACATACAGATATTGTTCAAAATTTGGGTGGAACCCCACTTTAAGGTAGATATTAGCACAAGCTTTGTTTCAGGCTCGTAAATTGATTCTGAGACACTGGAAATCCACTGAACCTCCTACAGTACAGGAGTGGATTACCCAAATGGGTGATACCCTCAGATTGGAAAAACGTATGTATCAGCATAGGTGGCAAGCCTCAAGTTTGATAAACCGTGGGCCTCTTGGCTGGATGCCCCGGGCCTGGCACCGGTAGATTTGGTGTATGACCATTTATTCTCGTGGTGGAGGGAATCTTTTCTTAGTTGGATATGGAAATGTGGGCGGGGGATCTGTGGTACCTGTATAGCTCTACCTGAGGAATTTGAACGTGATTCTCACTTGAAAAGACAAATCAGGAGGTGGTATATATTGCTTAATGAAGATATTATAATGTATTGAATTTTTTTCCTGTATGATCTACAATAATAGATGTATATACAGAATATGTTCTGGAACTGCTGGTTGTATTCCCTGTGTTCAATAAAACCCTTTTTGCTTGAGAAAAAAGGTAGATATTAGGGCAAAAAACAAATTTCTTATTTTATTTTCGATATAGTAAGTAAGTAGCTCAGGGACAGGACTCAAGAGGGTAAGAAATGAGAATAGGAAGGCATGCACACATGAAGTTGGTCCCTTCAGTCCACTCCAGTCCCGCTCCCGACCTGCCCTGCTCCTGTCCTGCAGACCCGTACACGCGGCTCTGGCCGCTCTGCTTGGCTCCCTTGCATCATGACATCACACGACATGCTCGGGCACCGCCTCCACCAGAGCTGCCGAACACACTGTAGCAGGGACTCGGATGGTCTCGGCCACCTCTGGACCGAGCCGAACATCACAACCATATTTTTTACTGGCAACTTTTTCCTTTTACTGGCATTTACTGCCAGAAGAAAATTGCCTGTTTTTTTACTGGCTCCCAGTAAAAATACTGACGGTTGGGAACACTGCCTCCCACAATCCAAAGACATGCTGGCGGGTTATTTGGCTCTGTTGAAAAAATGCCCCATTGGGGTATTTTACTGAGGTAGCCCCAGCAACAGTGAAAAAAATGGCTCCCTGTTCCCAGGGAGAAGAACACTGTATAAAGTAAGTGATGCTCTAGCCCTAAGAGATGGGGGATACTGCTCATATGTTATCTTACATGTGGAGGGGGTAGTTATACATGGCTTTACATATGCTGATTTTTGTATTTGTTACATTATAGACCAATTGTGACCACTATACTGAAATCAATGGAACTGCATGGATGTGTTGTCACTACTGGGCCTGAGGAAGTGGAGCTATTTACGAAACGCGTTGATCACAATCTGTTATCTGGGATATAGGACACTCTGCATAGTGCAAATATATAAGTGGTGTTTGTAGTGTGTTAATGTAATTCAGAAGGACATGTTCCACTGCAGGCACTCATCCTCCCTAATCCTCTGACTCAGGGTCGTTGGCAACTCCATAGATTCCACCACAAACTCACAGAAAAAAAGGAGTGAAGCTGCTAACTGTAAAAAGCCTTATTCAAGTTAAAGTTTTACTTAACCCACAAAATGCATTTTTTTTTTTTTGCAGGTTAAAAAAAAAAATAAAAAAATAGTGTGTATTTAACAACTTCTGAACCGCCCCATGTACATATACTACTGCTTCCATGCACATGGACTGGGGCGTTTGCGGGCTGCCGGCGACCCGCTTCCGCTGTGATTGGACACAGAAGGAACAAATCAGCGGATCCGGTGGACGCAATGTCCGCCATGAACCGATGATCATTTTTAGGAGAGGCAGAACAGTGGTCTGCCTACGTAAACAAGGCAGACCACCCGATTTTGAAGCCTATTAGAGCCTCTGGCTCTAATCAGGCGCTTCAAAAAACACCCCCGCCGCTGTAATTCATTCTCCCGGCATCTTGAAAGGGGCCAGATACATGAATAGGGGGTGGCGGCTGTGGACTGGATAGAGCATGGGGGGTGGCAACCGTGGATAGAGGGGGCGGCGCTCGGGTGCCCCTAATAGATGGGCCGTCACTGGTTAGCACATTGGAGAGTACAATAAACTTTAGATTTTGGCATTATATAAATCCTGTATAATAATAATAATAAATAAATAAATAATAATACTAAGGAGGAAGTGTTATCCTACCAATATGTGAAATTTGAACAACCTGTGTAAGGGAATTAAAAAATGATGCCCACTTTTGCATTACTTTCGGTACATCCCTCGTGAATTTTGCCTCTCCATTTGTCCTTGGGGACCATTGTTATCAGGACAGAAAGTGATAAGAAATCCAACATTTTACAGAACAAGAGACGAGGGCAAATCTCCCAATGGGGACACCTGTTCCAGTGACAACTTTGAGATTATCGCTTTTGTGTTGGGTTTTGTTACTTTCCTTTCATTAACAGCATGACAGTCTTTCACATAAAGTACTGTTCTGTTTAAGGTTTATGGGTCCTTTAAATCCCTCAAAGATTTAAACTCTGCAGACAAAATACTTGGTAGAATTCAGAACAGGGACTTACATCTCCTGTCATCCTATGACCCAGAGTCAGCAGTCTATATATTCTCCTTCCAAACTTGTCGACGGGGCTTCAGACATCAGGAGAGAGAGAGGCACGCTTTCAGTAAATAGATCTGCCAATTTTCTAAAGGAGCTACTTCAGCCTGAAATTTCATTCAGCAGCTCACCGAAGGAAGGACTTGGATACAAGCCTTGAATTGATTGCAACGCAGATGGTCCTTCTACGTGCTCACCTGCTGTATTAAAGCTCTTCCTTCTCACCTTGATGTGACCCTGAGAAACAGGCAGAGGAGCAAAGCTCATAGGCCTGAGTGAACAATCTTTTGCTCAAAACAGATTTAACAGTTGTTAGATCAGAGGAGATTCAAAATGTGTGGCCATCATCATTGTATTTGCTGGATTCACATGGTGGGCGCAGCAGTTAATTAAAGCAGAACTAAGCTCCCAAAAAGGAGTTAGCTCCTCTTTAACCCCCCCCCCCACCCCCAGCTGCAGGCAGATTTACTGATTTTTTGTTTATTCTTTTCTACCTATTTTTTTTTTTTTTTTTAGCCCCAGCCCCTGCCACCAGTCTAGTGTAGGCTAGAATAACATGTACTTGGTCCTGCAGCCCCCTGGGATACTTACATTACATCTCCCAGTAGGCTACAGGAACGGAAGACAAAGTGGCCAAGAGGGCAGTCCAATGGGGCCAACATCTCATTGGAGCTGGCTGTCTACATCCAGAAGAGGCAGCAAGCTGAAGAGGGCCAAGATGGTAGCATGGGACCTACTGTGTGACACCTGAACAGTAGATCACATTGGGACAACACTGGATTCATTGTGGGGTTGAGTATGTGCTTTGAAGAGCACTACAGGTAAGTGGGAAAAAAATCATGGTGGGAGGTTGGTTGGGTACCGCTTTAAAGTAAGCTGCTAACTGCAATACTTTCTGAGTCTTTGGCTCAGAACTTGATCTAATATATATATTGTAACAGTGGGACTCCGTGCTACATGGAAGACGTGTGGTTTAAGCCCGATTCTTGGAGAAACAGGCACGCTGTTTGTCCAGGTGTGGGCTGGCTTCATAATAGCCCAAAGCTAAAGCTCAGGGCCCCACCCAACTGGCAGGAGGTCTGTGAATGGGAGTCAGGAGAACTCCCATCCTCTCAAGGAATCAGAGAGGCTGCATGGGGCAGCCAGAGCGTGCATATCTGCAGGAGGCAGATTTAGTCTGTGACAGAACAGCAAGGAACTGATTGTGAGTAAGTTATGAGAGAGCTTGACTCTAAGGAACTCTTTTGGTCTGAGGAGCACACCTAAGGCCTAGGTTTGAGGCCTGAAGCAGCTGTGTGCCAAGAGAGTAAGCCAGGAAGCTGAAGTATTCTGATTGTGCAAGTTACAGTCATGGTGGATCCCCCTGCATGGGCAGTTGATGTCTTTTATGAACTTTTCCATTTTTTTAAATAAAGGTGGGCTACAATGCCCTTAAAAATACAGTTTTGGACTGGCGCGACTTATTGAAAATGCACCTACCGCTTGCGTCTAATCACCCCAATCTCACAATATATATTTATATATCCTAGACGGCAGGTATATTAACTCACTATTTTGGTTGTCTGGGCTATGGTCCCTTTAAGGGGACAGTTTGAAGACATTGTTGATCAGGAGTCTTCACCCTTGTAGCGTGAGGGGTTCTGGGGTAGTCCAGTTTGAGAGGAGAGGACTGACTTTCAGGTACTCCCTCTGAATTGTTAAGTCTTTGTACAGGACCCAGAGTTTCAGAGGTTTAAAGAGTTTTGAAAGGTAAGAACCTCCAAACCCTGATTACAGGGACTGATTACCTTGTTTGACCCAGGTGCTTCAGAGAGAAGAGAGAGCAAACAGTCGGCACCAGTCTGTGAGGGAGAGAGCAGGATATACCTGAGTGAGCAAGGTGGACTAGCCTGCCAACCTCCTTTTTGGGGCCCCTGAAGCAGACAGGAAACCCCGTATAGTGGAAGTAAGCCATACTCTTGTTTTCCATTGTACCAAAGTTATAGATTACTTGGTTTTCAATTGCTGAAGAAAGCTGTTTTTGTTTTTTGGACTGTTTGAAAACTCAATAAAGACTGTCACATCTACAAGTCACTGACAGTGATCCTAAACTCCCATATTGCTATATCTATATATATATCTATCTATATATATATATATATATATATATATACTAAAAATCCCCCTTTTTAAGCAAATATTTGCAATGAATATGTGACTATGTAAGGTTTAACATGTGGGCACACCTCTAGCATCTCATGTGTTGTAAATATGGAAGATATACAGTGTGTGTGTGTGTGTATATATATATATATATATATATATATATATATATATATATATATATTCAAAAGTATTGGGACGCATGCCCTTACACGCACATGAACTTTAATGGCATCCCAGTCTGCGTCTGTTGTGTTTGCCCACCCTTTGCGGCTATACCAGCTTCAACTTTTCTGGGAAGGCCGTCCACAAGGTTTAGGAGTGTGTCTATGGGAAGGTTTGACTATTCTTCCAGAAGCTTCCTGGCTTGCAGTCTCCGCTTTAATTCATCCCAAAGGTGTTCTATAGGGTTGAGGTCAGGACTCTGTGCAAGCCAGTCAAGTTCCTCCACCCCAAACTCACTCATCTATGTCTTTATGGACCTTGCTTTGTGCACTGGTGCGCAGTCATGTTGGAACAAGAAGGGACCATCCCCAAACTGTTCCCACAAAGTTGGGAGCATGAAATTGTCCAAAATGTCTTGGTATGCTGACACCTTAAGAGTTGCAGGCCAGTCAAGTTCCTCCACCCCAAACTCGATCTTCCATGTCCTTATGGACCTTGCTTTGTGCACTGGTCCAAATCATATGGTGGAGGGGGGGATTATGGTGTGGGGTTGTTTTTCAGGGGTTGGGCTTGGCCCCTTAGTTCCAGTGAAGGGAACTCTTAAGGCGTCATCATACCAAGACATTTTGGACAATTTCATGCTCCCAACTTTGTGGGAACAGTTTGGGGATGGCCCCTTCCTGTTCCAACATGACAGTGCACACCATTTAAATCATATACACAGTGTGAGTGAGGAAAATCATATATGGTGTCTCACCCATAAATACAGATTTATCAGTGTTACTTATTTTACACATAAATTTGTCTCTGAAAAGTGGATCTTTGAACAGACCCCTTCCCCATCTATGTGTCTAAAGTCTCCGGAATTTTTAGAGAAAAGGAACTAATCTAGCGCTGTACAGTATATAATTAGGTTAATCTCGCCTCTCCAGAATGCAGCCTACACTGGGAATATAAGATTTATATGGATGACAGAGCGGCACCAGCAATGCTGATATTAAAGCTGAAGTTTAATCTGCTTGTATTTTGCCATCCCTGCTTATTCCTTTCCACCCTCATCAAAATGCTAATAACGTCTTAAAGAAAATGTGTCCCTTTTCATTATATACCTAATTTAGACCCAGTGATGTTATCATTGGCTCTCTGTGTATCTCAATGCAAGGCAGGCAGATCATGCCTGGTGGGAGGGGCCTTGCAGGGTGCTGTACTTAGTTTCCTGAAAATATTACAGCACCTTGCCTCAGTACTCCGCAACAGCGGGCTGGCTCTTGGGAGGGGTTATGCAAATAACCAAATGTCTTGATAGGTGGATGTCAGTCTGGGGGAGTGGCTGCATTTGCATAAAGACCACCCTAGGTAACGCCCACATGCAGTTTTTTTTTTATTTATTTCAGGCAATAGGTGCAGAAACTCCCTTGTCTCCACCCCCTACCCACCACCTGCATCGTTCCTTGGTCCCACCCCCTACCCTCCTCCCAGTACTGCCCCTTTTTAGAGAATGCTGAACTAAGTAGCAATTGTGGTACTAAGTAATTTGTATGGAATTTGTTAATGATAGCAAGAAAAGCAGTAAAATAGATCCCATGCAGCCAGCAACAATAGATCCCCCCAGGAACAATGGACCACTCGCAACAAAATACCCCCTCCCCCCGGCAACAAAAGATCTCCAGCAGCAATAACAGATCTTCCTGCAGCCAGCATCAATAGACTCTCCAGCAGCCAGCAACAATATAAAATTGTCACCCTAGGGCCCTGGTGCTCATCCACTGACACCAATGTTGGGGGTTATTATTGCATCCACTGACACCAATGCTGAGGGTTATTACTGCTTCCACTGACAGCAGAAGTGGGGGCTATGGTTGCGTCAAATGGCACCAATTTACAGGGTTATTATTGCATACGCTGATACCAGTGTTGGGGGTCATTATTGCGTCTACTGACACCAATGCTGGGGTTATTATTGCACCCACTGACACCAATACTAGGGGGGTATTATTGCATCAACTAACACCAATGCTATGCTAGGGAGTTTTTATTCCATCCACTGACACCAATTCTGGGGGTTATTGCATCCACTGACATCAATATTGTTTTTTTTTATTGCATCCACTGACATCAATATTGTTTTTTTTTATTGCATCCACTGACATCAATATTGTTTTTTTTATTATTGCATACACTGACACCAATACCGGGGTTGTTATTGCATCTACTGACGCCAATATTGGGCGTTTTTTATTGCATCCACTGATACCAATGCTGGGGTTAATATTGCACACAATGGACATAATACTGGTGGTTATTATTGCATCCACTAACACCAATGCTAGGGGGTGATTATTGGCTCCACTGACACCAATATTGGGGTTATTATTGTATCCACTAACACCAATGCTAGGGGGTTATTATTTGTTCCACAGACACCAATGCTAGGGGTTTTTATTGCATTCACTGAAACCAATACTGGGGGTTTTATACTGCATCCACTGACACCAATGCCAGGGTTAATATTATATACAATGGACATAATACTGGGGGTTATTATTGTATCCACTGACACCAATACTGGGAGTGTATTGCATACAACTGACACCATTACTGGGGAGTAATTATTGTATCCATCCACATTTGGGCTGGGGGTTATTACTGCATACAAGTGACTCCAATGCTAGAGTTAATATTGCATTCACCGATACCAATTGTACACCAATTGTACATTGCGGTATACTGCAAAAAATGCATCAGGACTGAACTTTTTAGGCACTGAAGTGTGAAAATGCCCTTCTATTGTGAGGGTCTATGGCGGTGTTGGGGGGGCCGCACTTAATGCCCTCTCTAAATTTTTAAGTTGACCACTACTGCGCTAGGACAAGAAATATTAAGCCGCGTACACACGAGCAGAATGTCCAACAGAAAAAGTCAGACGGAAGCTTTTCATCGTATATTCCGATCGTGTGTGGGACTCATCAGACTTTCTTTTTTCGAAAATTCTGACGGACCTAGAAATAGAACATGTTCTAAATATTTCCGACTGAACCAATTCCTATCGGGAAAACTGATCGTCTGTATGCTGTTCCGACGGACCAAAAAAGAAGCATGATCTGAAGCAATACGAGACGGAAGCTATTGGCTACTGGCTATTGAACTTCCTTTTTCTAGTCCCGTTGTACGTGTTGTACGTCACCGCGTTCTGGACGGTCGGACTTTGGTCGGATTTTGGATTGATTGTGTGTAGGCAAGACCGCTTGAATGGAATTCCGTCGGAGTTCCGTCGGAGAAACCTTCGGAGTTTGTTCCGACGGCAAAACCGGTCGTTTGTACGCGGCATTACTGTCAAGATCAATAGGGGAAAAAAAAAACAATGCAGCCTCCACATATTAGGTATGGTAAGCTGCAATACATTACATTTTTGTACTTGAATCTAATGCCAAGGATCCACGGGAGATGATCTGATCTGTGGAACAAATCTCAGATTTTGGTTTGGCTGTGAGAACATTACACTACAAAAATCTAAGTAGACTTTTTTTTCTATTGAAGTAAACCATGGAGGTGGTTCTGCAAAAAAAAGACCATCCGGGATCAAGGGAATTGACAGATCTGGACTGGACCTGAGTTTATCCAGTTTGTGTCATTAGCCTCTTATCCTTTGCCAAAGAATGTATTTGTAAAGAAGAAAGAAGTGGCTTGCTGATGGCATGGAATGGTTGGTCTATCTCCACTTAAACATACAAAGTAAATTAAGAGTTAGCCTCCGGACTTGGCAACGGTAAAACCTGCTCATGCAAGGTGATAAATCAAATAAGACAACCAGTCAACCATATTGAGATTGGGATGTTTAATGAAAAATCTATTGCACTATCACCCTTTGGACTTGGATCATTATTAATCACTGCTGCTGCAGGAACGCTTGTACATGTGCAAGGGAGTGTTTTGGCTCACGCATGCCAAAGTTATTTTGGGACCTCCTGGTCACCCACATGGCTTGTTCCCTGACTTTTTCATGCTTGGAGGTCTTGATGTTCATTGGGTAAATGCCCCGTACACACGGTCGGATTTTCCGACGGAAAATGTGTGATAGGACCTTGTTGTCGGAAATTCCGACCGTGTGTAGGCTCCATCACACATTTTCCATCGGATTTTCCGACACACAAAGTTTGAGAGCAGGCTATAAAATTTTCCGACAACAAAATCCGTTTGTTTTGTTTGTTTGTTTTAAACAGGGAAAATAGAGGACAATTATATTTGCTGTGTACTTATGTTGAGTCTGCATTGCTTAAAGTCGTTCAACGCAGCTTGACGCACATGGTGTGAACCAGTCTTTAATTACCGGTACATATACACTATATTACCAAAAGTATTGTGACACCTGCCTTTACACACACATGAACTTCAATGGCATCCCAGTATTAGTCTGTAGGGTTCAATATTGAGTTGGTCCACCCTTTGCAGCTATAACAGCTTCAACTCTTCTGGGAAGGCTGTCCACAAGGTTTAGAAGTGTGTCTATGGGAATGTTGGACCATTCTTCCAGAAGCGCATTTGTGAGGTCAGGCACTGATGTTGGACGAAAATCCATGTCTTTATGGATCTTGCTTTGTGCACTGGTCCAAATCATTTGGTGGAGGGGGGATTATGGTGTGGGGTCATTTTTCAGGGGTTGGGCTTGGCCCCTTAGCTCCAGTGAAGGGAAATCTTAAGGCGTCAGCATACCAAGACATTTTGGACAATTTCATGCTCCCAAATTTGTGGGAACAGTTTGGGGATGGCCCCTTTCTGTTCTAACATGACTCCGCACCATTGCACAAAGCAAGGTCCATGAAGGCATAGATGAGCGATTTTGGGGTGGATGAACTTGACTGGCCTGCACAGATTCCCGACCCCAACCCGATTGGGATGAATTTGTGCGGAGATTGAGCCAACCTCAACTTGATAGAACACCTTTGGGATGAATTAGAGCGGAGACTACAAGCCAGGCCTTCTTGTCCAACATCAGAGCCTGACCTCACAAATCTGCTTTTGGAAGAATGGTCGAACATTCACATAGGCACACTCCTAAACCTTGTGGACAGCCTTCCCAGAAGAGTTGAAGCTGTTATAGCTGCAAAGGGCGGACCAACTCAATATTGAACCGTACGGACTAAGACTGGGATGCCATTAAAGTTCATGTGCGTGTAAAGGCAGGTGTCCCAATACTTTTGTTAATATGGGGTATCTCTAATGAAAACCGAAGCTACAAACTTAGCAAGACCACAGGCAGTGCTAAACATTTTACCACTACTACCCACATTGGCACAGTCCAGCTTGTCCTGCTATTGCCCCAAATTGTTACAAGCATTTTATTTTATTTTTTGTCTTACAAATGGTGCAGCTAGGAACAATTTAACATCTTGTCTATAACCATACACATTTTTATTTTATTTTATTTTTTACCCTTACAAATGGTGCAGCTAGAATCAATTTGGCATCTTGTCCATAACTATACACATTTTTTTTTCTCTTACATATGGTGAAGCTAGAAACAATTCGGTATCTTGTTCATAACCATACAAATTATTATATTAATTTTTTTTTTGTGTTTTTTTTCTTTTACAAATGGTGCAGCTACAAATTATTTTTAATCATATCTATAACCATACGCATATTTTATTTTATTTTTTACCCTTACAAATGGTGCAGCTAGAAACTATTTGACATCTTCTTCATAACCATACACATTTATTTTATTTTGTTTTATTTTTTTCTCTTACAAATGGTGCAGCTAGAAACAATTTGGGATCTTGTCTATAACCATTCACATATTTTATTTTATTTCATTTTTTTCTCTTACTAATGCTGTAGCTAGAAACAATTTAGCATCTTGCCTATAACCATTAATACATTTTATTTTATTTTCTTTTTTACCCTTACAAATGGTGCAGCTAGAAACAATTCGGTATCTTGTCTATAGCCATACACATTATTATATTTTTTGTGGGGTTTTTTTGTGTTTTTTTTCTTTTACAAATGGTGCAGCTAGAAACAATCTTGTATCGTGTCTATAACCATTCACACATTTTATTTAATTTTTTTATTTTTTTTTCCCTTATGCCGCGTACACACGGTCGGACTTTTCGTCTACAAAAGTCCAACGGACGCCGACGGACTAAAGCTGGCTGGTAATCCGATCGTGTGTGGGCTTCTCCGGACTTTCAGCAGACTTTTTCAGCCTCAAATCCGACGGACTTTAGATTTGAAACATGCTTCAAATCTTTACGTCGTAACTACGACGGACCCCGAAATCCGCTCGTCTGTGTGCTAGTCCGACGGACAAAAACCCATGCTAGGGCAGCTATTGGCTACTGGCTATGAACTTCCTTATTTTAGTCCGGTGTACGTCATCACGTACGAATCCGTCGGACTTTTGTGTGGTCGTGTGTAGGCAAGTCCGTTCGTTAGAAAGTCTGCTGCAAGTCCGCCGAAAGTCCGCAGGAAGTCTGTCGGACAGGCTGTCGGACTTTTGTAGACGAAAAGTCCGACCGTGTGTACGCGGCATAAGAAATGGTGCAGCTGTAAACAATTTGGCAATTTCTCCATGACCATATACATTTTATATTGTATTTTTTTTTCTTACAAATGGTGCAGCTAAAAACCATTTTTAATGATATCTATAACCATACGCATATTTTATTTTATTTTTTTACCCTTACAAATGGTGCAGCTAGAAACTATTTGGCATCTTCTTCATAACCATACACATTTATTTTATTTTTTTTTCTCTTACAAATGGTGCAGCTAGAAACAATTTGGGATCTTGTCTATAACCCTTCACATATTTGATTTTATTTGATTTTTTTTCTCTTAAAAATGCTGTAGCTAGAAATAATTTTGCATCTTGCCTATAATCATTAATACAAATTTTGGGGTTAGAAACAATTTGGCAATTTCTCCATAACCATACACATTTTTTTGTATTGTGTTTTTTTTTTCTTCTTACAAATGGTGCAGCTAGAAACAATTTTTCATCTTGTCTAGAGCCACACAGTTTTTTTTTTTCCAATATGCAATGCCTATACATAGATTTGCACCAAATTTTAAACTAAAAACCAGCTGTACAAGAATAGCCTTGAGAGGAGGGGAAGATGTCATTTGGTAACTAATATGTATCTGGGGAAGATGAATTTTCTCTCGGCGTGTATCGTCAATTATTACAGGGCTGGCAAATGAGCAGATGTCACATTTGTCCCATCCTCTGTCATAAGGCTGATAATAGGACCTTGGGTTTGTATAATGGATTTATCACGCCAGCAAAAATTGTGTACACATCGCCGCCGTACATTGCTCACAAGAACTTCTAATGCAATGTTGCTGTGACAGCCGGTGCTAACGCTTTCACCAGGCGGATCAATACAAGATGGATGGTGGAGGATCCCATGCAGGTGTATGCATACCATTGTAAAGCGCTCATCTGTTCTGCTTTGACTCTACAAGAATAACAGCATCATTTACCTTCCCTCCAAAGGAATGCCTTGTGCTTTTTTTTTTTTTTTCCACATATTTGCTTTGTTGTGTTATGTTAGTAAAATTTTGATATATAATTTATTTTTATTTAAAATTTAGGTGAACGGATGTACACAATATTACCAAAAGTATTGGGACGTCTGCCTTTACACGCACATGAACTTTAATGGCATCCCAGTCTTATGCCCTGTACACACGGGCGGGCTATTCGGCAACAAAGGTCCGACGGACTTTTGACGGACTTCCGATGGACTTTCGAACGAATGACTTGCCTACACACGATCACACCAAAGTCAGCCGGATTCGTACGTGATGACGTATGACCGGACTAAAATAAGGAAGTTCATAGCCAGTAGCTAATAGCTGCCCTAGCGTCGGTTTTCGTCCGTCGGACTAGCATACAGACGAGCGGATTTTTCGATAGGAATTGGGTCCGTCGGAGTTCCGACGTAAATAATCGAAACATGTTCCAAATCTAAAGTCCGTCGGATTTTCGACAGAAACAGTCCGCTGATTGTCCGATGAAGTCCACACATGGTCGAATTGCCTGCCGGACTCGTTCCGTTGGACCAGTCTGGTCGAAAAGTCCGCTCGTGTGTACAGGGCATTAGTCCATAGGTTTCAATACTAAGTTGGCCCACCCTTTGCAGCTATAACAGCTTCAACTCTTCTGTGA
Organism: Aquarana catesbeiana; assembly: GCF_042186555.1. Lineage (NCBI taxonomy): Eukaryota > Metazoa > Chordata > Amphibia > Anura > Ranidae > Aquarana > Aquarana catesbeiana. The sequence goes on along the minus strand of NC_133334.1, from coordinate 34,353,194 downwards.
AGGCTGTCTACAAGGTTTAGGAGTGTGTCTATGGGAATGTTTGACCATTCTTCCAGAAGCACATTTGTGAGGTCAGACACTGATGTTGGACAAGAAGGTCTGGCTCTCAGTCTCCCACCTATTTCCTCCCAAAGGTGTTCGGGTTGGGGTCAGGACCTTGTGCAGGCCAGTCAAGTTCCTCCACCCCAAACTCGCTCACCCATGACTTTATGGACCTTGCTTTGTGCACTGGTCCAGATTATTTGGTGGGGGGCGGATTATGGTGAGGGGTTATTTTTCAGGGGTTGGGCTTGGCCCCTTAGTTCCAGTGAAGGGAACTCTTAAGGCGTCAGCATACCAAGACATTTTGGACAATTTCATGCTCCCAACTTTGTAGGAACAGTTTGGGGATGGCCTCTTCCTGTTCCAACATGACCTTAGGAGTTTCAATTTGTATGCAATCAGGCAGGCCCTTGCACTACATGGTTTTGGTAAATCTGAAGACAAAAATCAGCAGAAAATCTGATGTGTTTTTTATGGGGCTTAAGACTGGGATGCCATTAAAGCTCATGTGCGTGGCACATAGAGCTGGTGGGCAGCCATGTTCATACATGAGCATCAGCTTTCTGGTGTTCAGAAAAGACTTCTATAAAAGAACTTAAAGAAAAACTTAAAGTGTACAGATACCATGGCAGCTGACTTTTAGGAAACAGACACTCTCACCAGTCCAGGAGTACAGCATCTCACCGGGGCCGGTTCTTTGCCAGCTTTCGGATCCTCGTTGCCACCATTTTCACTGTGGGAGCCTGCTGTGATTTCCTGCTGTTCCATAGCAAGCTCAAGCTCCCCACTGCGCATGCGCAATAATCCGCTAAACTGCCAGATTGGTACTACAGCCTCCTGGGGTTTGTAACGCATCCCAGAAGTTGGCGGGGTTTGTCCAAGCTTAAGTAATTCTCGCCTAGGTATGAATTGTGTAAGTGGGAGTGGGTAACTGTTAGAAAAAGGTAGCATTTCGCAAAAAAAGCTATGTATAAATATATATATATATTACCCAATAGAGAGTAGGTAAGAGAAATAGGAGATCTCATTTTGCTTGGAGATAGACTTTAAAGATTGCCACATCTTAATGGGACAACTGGGAAAATAATCTCCTTCGTCCTCCATCCAGAGACCTTCAGAAAGCATCCCCATCTGGTCCTCCTTATCCTGTGCATGAGTGTGGTGGCCCAATTCATTCCTATGATGACCCATGTTATGGCTCTTCCCATAGAAATGAATGGGTCCACATCACACATACATAATGTGCAAAGCAAGTAAGGATCGATGCATCGAGAACAAAGGTAAGTACTTCCCCAGGTGGGCTATAGTTGGTGAGGGTAGGGAGGGGGAGAAGCATGCCTTAAAGGACAACGTCTACCAAAGAAGTTGTATAGTTATCCTTTAAATAAGTCGCTTGGAAGGGATACATCTTCAATTTAAGTACTAAATCACCACCTTGTAAGGCGACCATGTTGCTGGTCTACATTAAAGGGCCGTGCACAGGAGCCAAATATCAAGTGGCATTGGCTGGTTTCTATTGACACTCGGCCCATGTGTTTGGCAGCCGGTCCGACAGAGGCCAACCAGCTTCTGTTGAAGGGGCATGACCGAAAAAGGTCTGCCAATTGGCATCCCATGAGCGCTCTCAGCCAAAAGCTGAGAGCGCTGGCCAGTGTGTTCTGGTCGGGGAGCAGTCCTTCTGTCAGAACACAATAGCTCACGGGAGTGATCGCTGTACTAAAGTTACATAGTTAGTACAGCGGCTCCTCCCACGCTCTACAGCTTTTTTTCTTGTTCAGCCCACAGGGTTGAACAAAAAAAAATAATAGTGTCTACTAGGCTTAAGAGTTATCAACAACTGACAATGGTATGCTTCTGCAAGTAGCTAAGTGTGTTTAAGTGTCAGTTATGGACAGGCAGCAAGATAACGAACGGTCAAAAACATGCCGGGCCAGTCAATAATGCTTGTATGATCATAGAACTTGTAGACATGACCTTTGGTTAGTGGTCTTGATTTTGGCCATTCATGCATGTTTAGCTCCCTAGAAAGGTATGGAGGAAGAAATGGACAGAAACCATATTCACTGTTTGCCTCGGGAGAAACAGTATTCATAAGTTAAGCTTTTCAAATTGGTCCAATTGTTAACTTCTTCCGACAGCGGGGGATCGTCTACTACTGCCTTAGACATGCATTTGATGCCGGATTTGGCCTAAAATCTCCAGAAAAGCTAGACCATTGTCCATCGGGCATAACTAATCAATCTACAGCCAGTACAGACATAATTCAATATGACAAGTAATGCGTAGGTTTTAAGGCTATATCTCACGTTTTTGCTTCACAATTTCAAATGTTTGGAAACTTGGAGCAACTATGGAACTACACTATAAGAGACTGAACTAAATGTATGAAAATTGCCCTTCTTTTTTAAAGCAATAATCTAAATTTGCCGATTAGGCTTGACACCATTAGCCTTCCTTGGCCTTGGGAAGAGGTGACGTCTTTAAGAACCGTAAATGCCAAAGTGAAATTGAAAAAGCATTAGCTCTGTGCAACCGGAGAGTAATTCCAAATGTCCAATTACAAGTCTGCAATTTCTAGAGAGGAATCAATGAGTTGATATGAATAAAAGTGGCAATAATCAACCCCCCGCGGGTCTATATAACGTGTAATGAGAACAGCGCATGAGCGAAACCATGGAAGCGCTATGAAAAAGTAATTCTTGGATTCCCAAGTAATCTTGCTTCTGGGTACTTTTCCACAATCTGCTGATGAAGGAATTAAAGTGTGCAGCATTCTACAAGACTCTCTGCAAAATAATGAAGTCTGACAGTAGATTAAATACATGTAAGTAATGCAGGATTGCCAGGGATCTGCTCCTTACCAAGACCTCCTCTAATTGCTTATTGCCTCAAGCCAAGAATGGACCAGAGTAGACAAAATAGAGTTTGGAAAATAGAGTCCTTTCCGAATTTGTGATGAAGTGGCCCAATATGCTAGTTACTTTTTTGCTGCAGGAAAAGAACTATAGCACAATGTCTGCACCAAACAAAATCATGTATAAAGGGTACCCAAAGCCTAGTTTAATGGTGGCAAGGAGTATACCTGTCTTATGGGGGAATCCTAAATCTGCAATAAAGACACACAGGGGTCTATAAGTCACAGTCCCTCCTTATTGTCCTCCCACAGGCCAGTAGTATACCTGAAGGTGGCTGGCGTTGGGGCCCAAGGCTTTGTTGGTGCACTCTAAACAGAGTTTTGTAAATCTAAGGGGAAAGGTGAGTACTCTTTAGAATGAATCTCTGGGGACCCCAAGAAGGGTGGTATTGTCAATAGACATAAAATATACATACAAATTTAAACAACAGGATTGCCCTGGAGGATGCACCCCAAGATCCAGGTAAGGGGGTTATTACTTTACTGAAAGAGTAGTTGATGGTTGGAATTGACTTCCAGCAGAGGCAGTGAGTCGTTAGACAGAATGTGGATTCAAACATGCTGAAAATAAACATAGCTAAAAAAAAAAATAAATAAACATAGCTCCATACTCAGACAAAAAAGTTATAAATGAAAAAAAAAAAAAAAAATTGGTCAGACTCAATGAATCATGTGGTCATTTTCTATCATCATGTTTCCATAGTTTGGGTTTTGGAGTAGATGACCATGTTTCATGTTACACCCTAAATATTGGGTGCAATAGGAAACATGGTATAAAAGGTGAACTATACCTTTAACATCAGTCCTGTTTTCCAGATGTCCTGTTTTAAATATCTGAGCTGAAATTCTCAGCCGCAGCACACTGGCTCATTATCAATCATGATCACAGCTACAAAGAAGCCAGAGAACTAAGAAAAGGCCCAGCAGCACCCTCCGAGTTGATAATAATACACTACTTGGAAGTATTGAATCAGATAGGGAAGATTTAACGGTTTAACATGCGTATGTTTTCTGAAATGCTGTAACATTAATTCCGGGGCCTAAGTGATTAAATGCCAGCTCGGCATTCAGAAGCTGTAAAGAATCAGGGAGAATGGATGGCGACGAAGCACCTTTCTCTGACTCATCAGGTCCGCGGTATAAAGGAAGCAGGGGCATTTCTGCAAGCACCACATAAAGCCAGTATATGCTATTCACATTTATCTCATCAGCCCATCGCTGGTTACCGGGTTGGGCGGCATAAATATTTATGCTTTGCTCCAGAAATAGAATGCACATCAATACCTCCGTTCTTCAACCCCTTACAAGAAAGTGTGTGGTGAAATCTCGTGGCCGGAACCAAAAAATAAAAATTGCTTTTCCTGGCTGAGTGATGAGCTCATATTGAATGTGAACATCTATTGTCTTTGTGTCAATTTTAAAGAATTTCTTCCAGTAAGACCATATCAAAGCACCTGTTTTCTTAATCCTTTCGTGACCAGAGAACACTGAAGCCTAGAAGCCCAGACCAATTTTAACAGTGTCAGTTAGTTTGACTACGTATATCTTTATGACTAATTTGCCTACATATATAATTTTTACTTTTTTGACAAAAATGTAAGGCTTTAATAAACTAGCTGCTTATTTTTTTTATAATAGCCTGTAAAAAAATATATTATCATATATGTATAATATCAAATATTTTTAATGTTTCATTATTAACATTTTTAATTGTTTATTAATTAAAAGTAGTATTAGTATTATTTTTTTAAGACTGTAATTGTATCTTACCAATACAGTATTAAACAGAGACACGCTGCCATCTTCAGGCTCTAGTGGCATCTGCAGAGTGACACAGCTGACATAGTGATCATTTGGTCAGGAATCACTCTGACTGGTTCTAAAATGTTAGTGTGGAATGGAGCTGTCAGCAACTAAGGCCCATTTCACATGAAGGGTGCAATCAGGTTCACCTGCAGTGAAAGGCTGGTGCTGGGGGATTTGGGGGAGGGGGGCGGCCCCCTTCAGGTCTGCATTCACCCTACGGCAGAGCCCCCCTGGACTGTCTGACGTTGCAGCTTCTGTCTTCACCCGGTCTTTTTTCTGGGTTCTGTATGGCCGTTTACATCCATCTACCTGGTCCACTAATGAAAAATGTAAGGGGATCTGCCCCCCTCCATCTAGGTGGATTGGATCGGAGTGCAGTCGGGTGGAAACAGACAGGGGAATCCATTTATACCATAGAGCAGAGTGGGCTCTGGCTGTGTCCGCTCTGCATTAACTTAGCAATCACAGACTTGTCATCCTCCTGCTCTGCTCTGATCAGCAGGGGATTAGATGGACATAAAGTTCTAAGTGAACTAAACAAAGTATAAAGGAAAAAAAAAAACACAGCTGTTCCTTTCCATACATGTAGCTTCTTATCCCAGCAACCAAAGACAGTAAAACAATTAGACCAGAAGGCACATGTTAGAATATAACTCTTCGGTTCTTACAAAAAGGTGACCAAACAAAGCATGACTTCCTTAAGCATTGAAAGCTGATGGTTTCCTTACCAAGGGAACCTCTACAATATTGGGCAGTTCTTCTGGCAAACACCCTTCAGACATAACTTTTTATAGGTTATCTGGAGCCTAGGCATAGGCTTGCGCACAGGGTGTGCCGGGTGTGCCTAGGCACACCCTAATCACCCCATGTGCATTAGCATTATCCAGGAGCAGCACCAGGTGGGTAGTTGGGGGTGCCAGTGGCCATTGTAAATGCCCCATTATAATAAAATCCAGGTTCAACTTTAGGAACACGTTACACCCATAATTAGGGTATATCGTTATATGCTTCCAATCAACTGGCTCCCACCACCAGAGCCCCCTTCCTGTGACAGCAGGTGGCGCTCATGTGTGTTTGAGCTTTGGGGTGCACATCCTAATGCAACAGGCTGCGCACACCTATGAGCCTAAGTTTGTACAATCTCCTGGACTTTTACCCAATCACAATGATCAGGACTATCCCATTACAAAGTCTCTCTTCTTGGCAGTTCCTGCCTGCTTGTCCCTCTTCCTAGAATGGATTCCTCTTTATATTTATACCTTTTACTCTAGATTCCCTTTGGTGAAGCAGATCATGCTATTTATAGCACCTCTGTGTCCAAAAATGGTCGCTGAAATCTTGCGAGAGTTCTGTGGTTAAACTACACGTAGGCTTTTCCAATATGGCACCTGGAGCCTATAACAGAGGACAAAATAGTCCTATGCTAAGCTGCTTCTAGCACCACTAGCGGCCACATAACTATTTAATTTACTACAGAAGACATGGAAGAAGTGATTCAGTGATCATAGGATTGCTGCATCAGTTGTTAGTGAACTCGATAGAAGAATAAAAATTAAGCTCATGCTCTGCTAGGTCACTATAAGAAGGGTGTTAGAATGTGTACCTGGAAATGCTGCTAAAGTGTACACAATTACTTTAAAGAAAAATGAAAAAAATAAATGACACTGCCCTGTTCCTTTAAATGGCTAAAATGGGAGAAGCCTCCACGCCTATTGTCTGATCTTATGCGTAGCCTAAAGCCAAACGGAGGTTTAGGCCTCCCAGACCTTTTTTTGTATTACCAGGCTACGTCTTTACTGAGTATAATTAAATGGAACTTACATACTCATGGCTCAAAGCTCTGGGTTCCTTTGGAAAAGACTATGGCGGGCCGCAATTTGGTTCAAGCCCTACAGCTTCCCTGCGTCTTCAGAGGACTGTCCGACTCGGTTTCTCCTATTTCCATCGCAACCCTCACTATCTGGGATGGACTAAATAGGAAGCTCTCCCTTTCTTGACTGCCCTTGCCACTGTCCCCATTAGGAGGATATCCTTGGTTTACCCCAGGGGAGAACTTGGCCTTTTATAAATTCTGGGGTGGAGCTCAGAAAATTTGTTGCTTTTGTTTTATGACAGGTACCAATCTAAAGTCCCTGGTAGAATTCCATGGGGAATGGGGTGTGCCCCCCTGGGACAATTGGAAACATATCTAGCTAACTAATTTCTTCAAGACACTACGTGGGGGTTTAGGATCTAGCGACTCCTTGACCAGATTTGAATCTATGTGCCTGGACAAGGATGATGCCACCCATTTACTCTCCAAACTTCTATTAGAAAGGCATACTACCACAACCCCTTACTATATCAGGGAATGGGAGACATCACTGGTCACGTGACTTCCTCAGGGTAGGGAGCCAGGTGACGACCGCTGAGACTTATAGCCCTTAAGCAATATGGCAGGGTGACGGTTATTAACTTGTAGCTGCTTGCACTAGCTGATGCCGATATTTAACCATATACCAATTAGTAAACTGCCGATACATTTCCCCAAACCGGGCTGGAAAATTAACAAATAAAAAAATATATAAAAGCAAAATTCCTCAAGTCATCATGCTGAACATCACAAGGGCACATCAAATTGAAACATATATTAAACATAACCCTAAAACACATATTCACATCAGGTTAGTGTGTTCTAGTCTTCCTTGAACTCGATAGAAGGACACCGACAGTCCTCAGATGTAGATGAGGTTTTCCGCACCCACCTGTAGTGCTGGTGCAAGGATTTTTGATACCCTAGGCAAAACCTAATTTTGCCACCCACCTTGGTTCCGCTCCTGACTCCACTCCCCTTGTCCTGCCCATGTACACGGTGGAGGTGGCGGGGTGGAGTCAGCAACCATTAAATTAGCAGTCAGCATCCCCCATTAGAGATCCCCATTAATTCAGAGTCACCTTATATCAGCACCAGTGGAAAAACTATGGTGTAAATGAGCCCCCCTGTAGTGACTTCCACTGATCAGCACCCCTCCTTAGTACAGACCCCCATTAGTTAGATTAGTTAGGTCCCCTTATATCAGAGCCCGGGGAGGCGGGGTGCTGCTGGCGGTAGAGTGTGCACCACAAAGCAGTGACATTGAGGGGGGAGGGAAGTACAGTTGTGGGGGGGTGAGGGGGAGGGAGTGCTCACCACCACTATAGCTGCAGCCAGAAGTAGCCATGGGGGCAGTGCTGGCGGGGGCTGGACGTATGAGTTCCCACACTAGCTGGGACTGGATGTATGCTGCTGTGTCTGGGTTTCAGGAGGAAATCTCGCACAGGTGGCAATCCTAGGAGGTGCCCCTGACTGATGTGCGCTCTAGGCTGGTGCCTACCTTGCCTATAGATAGCGCTGGCCCTGCCCACCTGCCTACATGCAAGAGGCAAGAAAAATAAAGTCCATTTCCAATTTTAGGAAGTTACAGCAACCTTTACTTTTCTGTTTTGGAAAGAGAACCATATAGATAACATCTGACAGTTCAGTACACACCCCCACCAGTGTGATCTAGATTGTCCCAACCCCTCTAACTGGCAATTTCTCTGGAAAGCTTGGCCTGTTACAAAAAAAAAAAAAGAGAGAGAAAAAGAAAAAAAAATAACAGATCTACTGGCAACATCAATAGGTAAAAATATGTTATAAGGGGGAGGGAGGAATAAGAAAACCATAAAATGCTATGCTAATGCTGGTTACAGACTGCACAAAATGTGTCATTTTTTGATTTTTCTTATAGCTCCATTTTAACTTTTGTCCCACTTTAATTTTCAGTTTTGATGAACATTTCCATTTTGCATTTTGCATGTTTCTACTTAATCCAGGGATTGTGGACCGCACTTGGAAAAAGGATGGAGCCCAACTGCTTCGGCAGACCCTGCAATGCCCAATAGCCCAGCTATCATCCGCTAGCACCAGCTGTACAAGGACCTACTCAAGCACCCTGCAATCTCCTCCCGCATTCATTATCCTTTCCGGAGTTGTAATATTTTGGTCTCGCTGCAGCGGAATTACCCATGATCCTCCAACAAATGAAATAATAAACACTATATTTTTGGAAATACCATTTTCCCTTTCTAGCAAATTGCAATCATCAACTAATCATATTTCGAAGTGTTAGAAGAACTACTTGAAAACAATGTCGAGAAGGCAGATCGTACATCCGACTGTGTTATGAAAGCAAGAACGGCAGCTCGGTGAAAAATAAAAGAGGACAATTTTTCTCTTTGAATTTTGAAGACCGCGCATTACTTTGGATGAGATAAAACGTTGCAAAATTGCAAATGTAAGATGCGTTGCCTATCATTAATTACTGATGAGGGTAAAATCAAAGGAGCTAACATTTAACCATCGTCATGCTGCAAAAACATATATTCCAGCATAATTAATATGGTAGAGCAATGGTCATCAACCCTGTCCTCAGGGCCCACTAACAGGCCAGGTTTTATGTATTACCTTGGGGAGATGCAGACTAGAATACTGCAATCACTGAGCATCAAATGATATCACCTGTGATGTATTTCAGTTATCTTACAAACCTGGCCTGTTAGTGGGCCCTGAGGACAGGAGTTGATGACCACTGTGGTAGAGCGCAAAACAATGTTGTGCATTAAAGAGACCCTTTTGGTAGGGAACTCAAATTGAAATAGCAGCACCCTGCAAAAGAATGCTACTTATACTTTGCAGTGGGCGGCAAATCCAATCTTACAGAGCTACAACTGCTGGTTGCTAAGTATCCAACACTTCCAGGTGTGTAGCCCTGACTGCTGTTAGAAATCACGGGGGCCCCGAACAGCCTACCTGGCAGGCCCCCCCTCGAATATATCAAAACAACATTTTCACTAAAAATGTACTAAAATGATTCTTTGAGGACACAAAAATAACAGAAAAGCTGTGTGAATTAGCCCTTTTTTTAATAGTTTTTACATTTCTGAAAAACATTTTTTATAATTTCTTAAAAAAATGTTTAAATGTTTTAAAATTATTTTATTTTACAATTTTTGAAAATTATTTTATTTTACAATTTTACAATTTTTAAAAATAATTTTTCTTACAATTTGTTCGTTTTTTAGGGGGCAGGGAAGCCAGCAGTGGGCCCTGTGTCTGTGTCTCTCCCTGCAGCAGTTGAAAGCCGGCGGGAGGGAGAGAAACCGGTTTTCAGTTGCTGCAGAGAGTCGCACAGGGCATCCTGTAATTGCCCCTTCCGTCCGCCCACACTGATTCCCTCTGCTGGTCGGGTCCCCCTGTGTGCCCAGCCCCCTACTGGAGGACTGGTGCCCCCCTATCAGCGGCCCTCTCTGTAGAATAGCACGCCTCCTCTCTGCACTGTGTTTCTTCTGGCCCCTTCATCAACACAGGACTTCTACCCCTCCCTCCACCCCATACTTTAAAAATATACAGTTTGTATATTTTAATTCCAAGTACCATCTAGCTGGTCATGTGACAAGGGGAGCCCTTCCTGTTATTGCCTAGCAATGGCAGTGGGCAGTCCCTACTGCTGTACAGAATGGTGCAAACATAGTGATGGACAAAGCAAGGTCTACATGGTGATGGAACCCTCTCGGGTATATCCATGAATGACAGCCTTGATGCACAGGACATGGGTTGAAAGAAAAAAAATAAGTAGCTCATGGCACAAAGTGGAGGTCTAAAACAGGGCTTTTTTTCTCAAACAATAGGTGCTGGAACCCAACCACGACCCCCAAAACCCCTCCACCCACACAGACCCTCCAAATCACATCAAATAGTGGGTGTGGTCAGTCAAATTTCACGAACCGTAGATTGCAAGATTGCATGACATACAGAGTGCAGACTTCATGGGGGTTACACACATAGTGCAGAGCTGTCACTTGTAAACACAGAAACCAGACTTCTGTGTTTACTAGTGATTGTGGTCAGCAGGCCCCCCCCAAGGGTCTGAGCCAGAGGTGGTGGAACTAAGTTCCACCAAGTTCCCCCTGAAAAAAAGCCCTGGTCTAAAATCAATTGAAGCCAGAGATAAATAAAAGGTTGCACACACATTTGGTGAAATTGTAAAAAACATGATTCCTGGTGGAAACTATGCCGAGCTCAGCAGGGTTCCAGCTGGGTCTTTATGATCAGGCTGTAGGAGAGGAGATCTGTCTGGCTGGGAAGGTGCTGTGGATGGTGGCACATCAGCTGCAAGATGGTGACAGCAGGAGACTGTGGAGATCAGCTGGGGGGATGTACCGAGGGGGTGGAGGTCCAATCGGCTGGCTGTGGTGACTCCGCTGATGGAGACTCTGAGAATGGTGACTGATCAGCTATGTGCCAGTGGCAGCAGGAGTCCGTAGCAATCGGCTAGTGGGGTGCAGCACATGGATGGTAGTCCTGTCAGCAGGCTAGGATAGCAGAGCTGATATCTGGGAGCAAACCAGGGCTAGGACTGGAGAGATGAGGTGACAGTGTTCCAAGACTCGCAAGTTCCAAGAGGAGGACGTAGGTGGCGTGCGTGCGTGGCTACACATTTTGGGGAAACAAGGACCTCCCATTTGTCAAACCATACAGAACAATGGGCTTGAGTGCTTATGAAGGCAAAAGGGAAGGGGGCTGGGTGGAGATATGTAAAAAAAAAAGAAAGGGGGAGAACTAGGTAATCCAATTTGAATGTGACAGATTTTCATATCCGCTGTTGATGTTTCACCTTCTGGAATAACACAATTAGAAGTTGTTAATAATCCCAAAAAAAAATGGGTTGAATGATACTGGGCATTAGTTAACCTGGAAGAGGATGGTCATTGGATACCGTACTGGGATGCCGGTTGGCAACAGTGAGGATTGCAGCAAAAGCTTCAATATTATTTTAACCTCGGTTAAAGGATCCGAACCAGGAGGCAATGCTCCAATAATCGAGCCTCTTCTCCACTGTGGGTGCCAGCAAAGGAGCCCATCCATGCACATGGTTCCCAGAATATGATGGAAAGCAAGAAGCACCACAATGCTGCGTCACTGCTTCAAAAAATGTATTATGCCATGACCAGTATACAACATGTCCCTGCCATAAGAACCGACCTTCACTAATGCGTTTCACCACAATAGGCTTAGTCATAGAGCTGGTCATACAATAACATTTTATGACATCATCGGTGCAGCTTACTTTCTATACTTTCTTACTTTCTATACCTCTGCTGACCTACCTGGATTTAACTTTTTCTTCCTTCCTTCCTTCCTTCCTCCCTTCCTTCCTTCTTCACTGCTATTACCTCCTCGTGCACCTAGAGGTTGTACCTTTGTAAATTTCCATTTCAGTATTATTTTCCAGACATTTAATACTCCACTCACCTGCCCTCAGCTGTTACTCAAGGCCCAGTTGAAAAGTCAAGAACAAACCAAAAAACTCAACAGGCATGCCAAATCACATAGTGAAAGACTCCAAGCTGCTTTAATGGTTCACATTAAACAACCAACACGTTTCAGGGACCAAACCATTCCCCTTCATTAGGGGTTTCAAACTAGTTAGGGTTTAAATGGACTCAGTAAAACAAATTAACAAAGAGATCTGTAAAAGGCAGAAATATGGTGGGAAGGCAGTAAAAAAAAAATACAGGGGGGCGTGGTTTGCCTTGAGAGAAGATGGCTGCTTGATCCCTCAGCTCCTGCTCACCACAGCCTTTCCATCAGCAAATACTGGAGACATCCGACATTCCCAGACTACCCACTATGGGAACTTCTTCCCGCGGAAGCTCGCAGTCACGTTCCCGCTCCCCGAGAGAGCATACCGGCCGCACAAATCACACTATACCGGAGATATTCCGCACCCAGAGGCCTAATATGGCGGCTCCTCTTCCCGCCTCAAATCCTTCCCAGGAACGGACTGGAATTCTTCTCACCCCAACAATACCTCACAACTCACAAATGGAGAATGACAGCACTTCTCTCCGCCAACCGAGTCTACGAGATCTCCAAGCTGTGGCAGCTGACATTAAGGACACTCTCTTCTCTGCCATTTCGGACCTACGCCACGAACTACAAGCTATTTCAGGGAGAGTGCAGCATGTCAAAGACGATGTGGCACTACAGGGCTCAGCAACAAACGCGATTCAATACAAAGTGAACTCCCATACCATGCAACTTAGAGATCTTCAGCGACATGTTGAAGATCTCGACAATCGAGGCAGAAGACATAACCTCAGGGTGAGAGGCCTACTCGAGTCGGTGGACCAAGACCGTCTTCTCCAAGTTGTCACAGGCCTCTTCAACAAACTCCTCGATAGGCCTCATCACACTCCAGTGGCTATGGAACGAATACACAGGGCGCTCCGTCCCAGAGGCAGAGAAGCAGACCCCCCCCCTGGATGTCATCTGCTTTGTAAACGATTACACAATCAAAGAAGAAATCCTCAAGAACACAAGGGAAAAACTGCGGCTGGAATATGAGGAACACCATATACAGATCTATCAAGATCTTTCAGCGATCACGCTGCGACATCGCAAAGACCTCAGACCCTTACTAGATGTCCTGCGGAACAACGGAATACGCTACCGATGGAAGTTCCCGTTCGGCCTCTCTGCCTCCCACCAAGGCCGCTCTGCCTTACTGAGAGTTCCAGAGGACCTAGATGGATTCTGCCGCACCTTAGACATTCCGCTGGTATCGGTCCCACACTGGTATGAGGAATTCAACATCTTACCTCTCACCCGCCACTCTCCAGCAGAAGAACCGATGGATGCCCACAACACCAGCTTCCGAAGACGCAGATCGCCCTCACCGATTAGATCAAACCCTTCAGGAGGACCACGGCACCCGCCTCCCAGCCCCATGACAGCGCCTCTGCCTCGAAGAGCCCGCCGTGATCGTTAACAGGGATCCAGGCCCTTGAAATACACTACCCTTCCCAGACGCGGCCGCATACAGCCACTACTACACCTCTACCACCTTCTCCTTTTTGCAGCTCCCCGACCCTGTATACTGCATTTACCGACACTCTGCAACGGAATGACCGCTCCACCAGAACGCTATGCAGTATCATCCGAAACCCGACCTTCCTTCCCGCAAGAATCCTTCCCGAATAAGCATTGCCTGCCTCTGTTGAGGCCTACAAAAGAACTCGGATAAAGGACTAACACGGAACAGAGACGCCTCACAATGTCCCCCCTTGTTGCTCATCACCCTTGTGGGACCGCCGGACCGGAACGACTGCGGACTGTATACGGCAGACTCCGCTCCTCACCGCAGCCCGATTAGACCCCGTGATACATACCTCCGGTATTCATTTAAAGATACTGATATACACCGTTATTCAGATTTGATGCCGGGACCTACGACCTACGAAAAGGGCTCTGCAGAACTTACCGAGTACAGATCTTCTGTACAAATGTGCAAAAAGCGAAGGGTAACATGTTAGATGTTATAAGTTAATGTTAGAAGTTTTAAGTTTTAAGTGATCAATACCTCCTGTTTCAGGAAGACATAATTACACTTCACCACATACTGCCATCATACCAAACACATATTTCACGTACAACCGTTATCCTAACTTCATTACTGCACCGCATAGCTCCTTGACCCACAACACACTTTCTACAGTTTCGCTCTCTGCTACCATCTACTGGCCTTCAGGCCAGAATGCCTGTAATCAGTTAAACCCTATACCCCACTACACCCAATACGTAACCACAGACAAGGTCATTAAAGAATATAGCATACACACCTAACCCTTACCAGCATATTGAGTGCAACTAGATACGATATTTATCACTATCACTGTCATAACCTGTTCCTCTCTTCTGTAATAAAGTTCACATAACAGCAGGGAATTGATTCCCCCTTACTATGCTACCTATACCTGAAGTTGTCACATACACATACACTCCTAACAATGGTACATGAGATCACACACTGATGATGCAGGAGATGAAGAGGATTTATTACGCAATCCTAGTACCAAACCCATTCTTCTAAACTGGACGATGCCACAACAGTTGGGCTCTTTACTGCCACCTTCTGGCTCTTAACACACCTTTTCCACAATTGTGTGCCATCAATTACTAATGTATACCGACACCAACAAGACTAACAATACCATCACCATGCTACATAACATTTGTCTTTACACTACAAAACACCGGAGGAATACACCTCCTATTGTACTCAACAAACCCAGTCAACCCCTTACGGATCTACACACACAAACAATTCAAAGATTAAAATAGTTCTGAAATATTGTTTTTACCTGGGCTTACTACTTCTGCCCATATACACGCATCATACAGGTTAAGAAAGCCATGTTATCATTAAATAACCACTCTATTCAAACATAGATATATTAATATACGAGAATGTCACCACGTATGTTGTGTTACCTTGCTTATTCAGCCTTAGGCTAGACTAATACATTGATCAGATATCTAGTAATAGATGTTTATTTACTAATGTAACAATGTTTATTACGGTTATCCTTCTTTGTGTCTTTTCCCCCTCTCCGATATGACTGAACCCATAAACCCCCTCCGAAATTTCGTCCACCTCCACTCAATTTAAAGTATACATAAACACTAATATCAGAAACTATCTGAATATCTCGCCAACAATAATTATTGTTCACCCTACCATCCAAGTGACCTCACTTCACCTAAATTCCCAACACGCATACTACATACTTGTCTCCCCTATTCCACCACTTATATAAAATAAGGCTGATGGTGGGCTGGACCTCTCTGACAGATTTTCCCACTCATAGTAGACATCTCTTGATAGACAAACCAACTCCCACACAGTGGTCAAGCGAATCTTAATCAGCACCTTATATATACAAACCTGCACACACCACTGACCTTATCCGGTTAGTAAATTATTGTGTCCCTAGTCACTGACTTTGGTGATTGAGGCCACACTTATTACCGGTATTGTTCACCCTCCCATACCCCTATCCCCTGACCTTCCCTATCCACACGCATATATCTCTCAACCCATCCTGTCAATTTCTCCATTGCAGCAAGT
Organism: Aquarana catesbeiana; assembly: GCF_042186555.1. Lineage (NCBI taxonomy): Eukaryota > Metazoa > Chordata > Amphibia > Anura > Ranidae > Aquarana > Aquarana catesbeiana. The sequence continues at coordinate 34,337,462 of NC_133334.1, read as the reverse complement.
ACTACCCTCCTAAATACATTCACACACCCCTACAATGACGAATCCATCCAGGAACACCCATAGCACCAAACTCAAACTTATATCACTAAACATAAAAGGCCTCAACATACCAGAGAAACGCTCCAAACTACTCCTCACTATGCACCGCAATAAAGCTGATATTGTTTTCCTTCAAGAAACACACTTTAGATCCGACTCTACTCCAAAATTACAAATCCACCGATATCCCACGGTATACCACGCTACCAACCCATTACACAAAACAAAAGGAGTCTCCATACTTATCGCTAAATCCTGCCCCATTCAAATCACGGACTCTCTCGCAGACGAGAACGGCAGATACCTCTTTCTTAAAGGCTCCCTCCTCAATAGGAAGTTCACTTTAGCGAACATATACGCCCCCAATTGCGGTCAGGTACCTTTCTTTCGGAAAATCACAGAAACACTTACGACCTTCCAAGAAGGCACCCTCATCCTGGGGGGAGACTTCAATGTTCCGCTCAACCCGATCCACGACACATCCACCGGCTCCTCCTCACTCCCATATTCGGCCCTTAAAACGATTAAATCGTCACTCAATCAACTATTACTGCATGACTCCTGGCGTACCCTGAACCCAAACGATAAAGACTTCACATTTTATTCCGCCCCCCCATGGCAGATATTCAAGAATTGACTACATCTTTCTAACACAAAAAGACTTATCCCTAATCCACCACGCCTCAATTGACCCAATGCTCCTCTCCGACCATCACCCCATTTCTCTTACACTTAAAATCCCAAACACAACACCCTGCTCACAAACATGGAAACTAGACCCATCACTACTGAATGACCCTTCCATCATGACTGAGGTCGAATCCAACCTCAAGCTTTTCTTTCAAGAGAATGTTTCATCGGACTTGTCCCCACTTACTATATGGGAAACACACAAATGTGTAATCAGGGGAATCTTAATCGCAGCGGCGGCTAAACGCAATCGAACACGTAGAAAACAATACTCAGACCTCATCGATAAAATCCATCGACTAGAAAATGCTCATAAACAAACCCAAGCCCTCTCCACAATGACAGAACTAATTCAAACTAGAAAGGACCTACTGGACATACTAGACACCCAAATCCGACGTAAATATATCCTCTCCAAAAAAACGTTTTATGAATATGGCAACAAAACCAGTAAAATGTTAGCTCGGGCCTTACAAGTGACAAAAGCTCACACAACGATTCACTCCATCACTGATCCCATGGGAGGCAAACTTACCAAAACCCCAGACATTGCACAACAGTTTGTCCACTACTATAGTAAACTATATAATCTTCACCCAACTAACTCTTCAGCAGACAAAAACAAACGAACGGAATTGATAATTGATTTTTTGCGACAATATGGTCCCACCCCTATCTCGGATTCTGCAGCTCAAGATCTAGCATCCCCCCTCACCAGAGAGGAAATAGATCTAGCTTTGAAACAACTAAACTCAGGTAAAAGCCCCGGCCCTGACGGCTTGACAGTCGGTTACTATAAAACTTATGCAGAAACACTCACCCCCTTCTTCTTAAAAGCCTTTAATTCCTTTGCAACCCCTACAACACCACCTCGAGATCTTCTAACTGCCCATATAGCTGTAATCCCAAAACCAAACAAAGACCCTTCCCTAGTTACCAATTACAGACCTATCTCGCTTCTCAATGTGGACTTAAAATGGTACGCAAAGACCTTAGCTAACCGTATCTTACCACTTTTGCCACAACTTATTAGTCTAGACCAGGTCGGCTTCGTTCCAGGAAGAGAAGCAAGAGATAATACTCTAAAAGCTCTTAATATCCACCACTGGCTCACGTCCAGCCGCTCCAGCGGATTTATGCTTTCTCTCGACGCGGAGAAGGCGTTTGACAGGGTGGCCTGGGACTATATGTCAGAAACTCTACGGATGATCGGCCTTCCCCCAACGATGCTTAATTTCATTTCGGCCCTCTACTCAAACTCTACTGCCAAGGTCCACGTAAACGGTCACCTGTCGGACGCCTTCTCCGTGTCGAATGGAACCCGTCAGGGTTGCCCACTCTCCCCCTTAATTTTTATCTTATCCCTGGAACCTTTCCTACGACGTTTGAGAGCCAATCAAGACATTAAGGGAATTACCATCAAAAAGCGCACATACAAGGTAGCTGCCTTTGCAGACGATATACTCCTCTTTCTCACCGACCCCCTCACGACATTACCCAACTTACTCAAAAGACTTTAACACTTTTCATACCCTCTCCAACCTTCAAATAAATTACTCGAAATCGACAGCCCTGAATATTACCATTGCCCCAAAAATTTGTCGCCAATGCCAACTCAACTACCCGTTCTCGTGGAATGCTAGAGCAATTCAATATCTAGGCATTCTATTACCAACTTCCTTGAACGACCTATACGCCCTAAACCATGCAGCAATTTTACAAAAAATACAATTAGACTTAAAAAAATGGTCCTCGGGACTATTTTCCTGGTTCGGCAGGGCCGCAATAGTTAAAATGAATATCCTGCCCCGACTTCTATATATTTTGCAAACTATTCCCATTAAGCTTCCGAAGACATTCTTCTCCACATATCAAAAAGCCTGTACGTCATTTGTTTGGGCCAAACTACGACCGAGACTAAGCTTCCAGAGACTGACCGCCCCCAAAATTTTAGGAGGCATTGGCCTTCCCGATCTATGCAAATACCAGCAAGCGTGTCATCTTACAAGAATAATTGATTGGAACATACACTCTACACATAAAGACTGGATTCACATAGAGCAATCATTCTCAGATCTCCCACTGTCTCATCTCCCCTGGATCACTAACTCCAAGATCTCTCCTGAATCCAAACGTCACCCATTAATCAACCCCACACTGACCACCTTCCACATAACTTGCAAACTACATAAAATTTCCTCACCTAAGGGCCCATTGACCCCCTTACGGATGAACCCAGACTTTCTGCCGGGAATGCATCCCACTTTTTTAGCAGATCACTGGCCACACCCTACTGTAAAAGCTAAGCATTTTTTCGATGGGAATCAATTCTTGTCCCAAACAGCGCTAGCTTCAAAAATGAACTTGAATTCTTTCCCGTTCTGGACGTACGTCCAACTGAGACACTTCTTTAACAATCCTAAACCCAGACCGGACTGGTCCAGACAAACCACCACATTTGAAAATTTATACGCAAGTGAAGAACCACAAAAACATCTGATATCCCAGACTTATGCACTCCTATTCACGACCCATACACCATCGAAACACTGGACCACCAGACAATGGGAACAGGACCTCTCAATAACCCTCACTGACGCAGAATGGGAAAAGATATATACCTTGGCCCACAAAGGATCAATTAATGTGCAAGTACAGGAAAATGCCTTTAAAATATTATCAAGATGGTACAGATCACCACTGACACTGCATCATATTGACCCGACAATAACCCAAACATGTTGGAGATGCAAAACTGAGATTGGATCGTTCTTACATGTCTGGTGGTCTTGCACGAAAATTCAACCCTTCTGGTCAGAAGTACACAAACTAATCAGCAAGATAACGACTCAGACGCTAGACTTCAATCCTGCAGCATTCCTGCTCCATCACTCCACATTGCCAATGTCAACTTACCTCCGATCTCTAGCCATGCACATGGTGAACGCTGCTAAACTTTGTATCCCCCTCAAATGGCGCTCAACAGATCAACCATCCATCATGGATTGGTTCACACGCATACAAAAAACGATGGTCATGGAAGACCTCATACATCAGGCCAAAGAAACACAACCTAAATTCATAAAAACCTGGACATGCTGGATTCACTTCACCACCACTGACGAATACAAACAATATTTTACGTGACAACAACTCGATCACTGTGATAACGACTAATATAACGCTTATTTCCATACCCTGGAATAACACTGTCCCTTTCATTTTCCCCACCGTTATTGAGGAATCCCAATACCCCCAAAACTCAAGTCGACAATCACAAAAATCTTACTCTCTGCTGTCAATACTCACGATTAAAAGCACACTACTAATCTCTCATCTCACCCCCTACAAATCCCTTTTGCGATCTTCTACCTACGCCTACAATATTTATTGTAGAGACTCTCCCAATCTCCCGGAATTTTCCCCTTAACTGTATGATCTAATAATACAATTTATATATAATGATTAACCTTTCTCGTTCAAGAGTTCAGCGGCTGCGTCCGCAAAAGCATACAGAAATGTATTTTACTCCACCTTGTACGATTCTCTCCCCTCTCTGTACTTGTTATTGTTACTTTTGTGTAAAAACCAATAAAAATATTTAACAGAAAAAATACAGTGTTAGCATTGGTGGCAATTTACTGAGTCCATTTAAGCCCTGATGCTAAACTTTCCAAGCCCAGATGAAGGAAAGTTTTGGTACCCAAAATGCGCTGGTTCTTTTATGTGATCATAAAACAATTTGAGCTCTTTTCACTCTTTAACTCTTCCTTTAAAGTGATTTGGACTCTTTCACTATTTGGTTTTGTGCTCCTGTTGTGTTTTTATGCTTTGGATCACATTGTGACTACTGTGACAGTGCGAGGCCCCGCCACTGACAAAATATCAGAGAAAATGACACAGGGTTCACATTAAGGGTTAATGCGAAGTTCCAGACTATTGTTTCTGAGCGGAGAAAGCCGTGTTTTTGGTTTTCTCTGGATTCTGTAGTGGACATGTACACTGCTGAAAAATTTGTTCGTTTTTGTTTTCATGTCATTCGTTTTTATGTTTTGTTTTTTTCATTTTTCAGGTCATTGGTTATGATCGCAGTTCATAAATTCGAAAATTTGTCATTTCAAAAATTCGAAAATCCGAAAATAAGGAAGAAAATCCAAAAATTTGAAAGAATAACTAACTAATAATAACCAACTATTAAATTATAGGTATTGGAATCTCCTTTCAAATTTGTCTGTTATGCCCCGTACACACGGTCGGATTTTCCGATGGAAAATGTCCGATCGGAGCGTGTTGTCGGAAATTCCGACCGTGTGTGGACTCCACCGGACATTTTCCATCGGATTTTCCGACACACAGTTTGAGAGCAGGATATAAAACTTTCCGACAACAAAATCGGTTGTCAGAATTTCCGATCGTGTGTACACAAATCCGACGGACAAAGTGCCACGCATGCTCAGAATAAATAAAGAGATGAAAGCTATTGGCCACTGCCCCATTTATAGTCCCGACGTACGTGTTTTACGTCACTGCGTTTAGAACGATCGGATTTTCCGACAACTTTGTGTGACCGTGTGTATGCAAGACAAGTTTGAGCCAACATCCGTCGGAAAAAATCCTAGGATTTTGTTGTCGGAATGTCCGAACAAAGTACCACTGTGTGTACGGGGCATTAGTGAACGTAGCGAATATGAATTTATTTTAAGTTACGAATTATCCGAAATAACAAATGCCGCATCTAAACAAATGGAAGGCAACAAATAAATAATAATAATAATAATAATAAAAAGTTATTATTATTGTTATTTATTATTATTAATTAGTTGTGTTCCATTCGTTTAGATACGGCATTCATTATTTCGGATCATTCGTAACGTCAGATAAATTCGTATTCAATACGTTCACTAACAGACAAATTTAAAAGGAAATTCCAATACCTATAATTTAATAGTTAGTTACATAGTTACATACATAGTAGGTGAGGTCGAAAAAAGACACAAGTCCATCAAGTCCAACCAATGTGTGTGATTATATATAGGGCCATATATAATAGTTACGTTATTATTAGTTAGTTAGAATTTCAGATTTTTGAATTTTCGGGTTTTCAGATTTTCTAATTTATGAATTTACAAATTTTTGAATTTTCGAATTTACAAATTTTCAAATATTCGAAAAAATTTGTTAAACGGGTTTTCGTTAATTCGGATATTTCCAAATTATCGAATTTGTCAAAATTTGTTAAAAAAGAAAATTCGGAACAAAACTAATTGCATGTGTCTATTCTGTAATCGCCGATTGGAGCCTGGAGCTTAAAGACTTCAAAGTGTATTGGATGGGACGGAACCTTCAATCCTGTGTCCAGATTTTACCAGGTGCTTGCAGCCTCTGTGAGTACACAGGTGTGTGGGGTCATTATATACTCAAGCCTGAAGATAGCTCTGGACTCCCAGTTTGGAGACAGCTCCTGTATTGGAGACAGAAGGTCTCATCCAGGGGTCAGAGGAGCCCCAGCCAGGAGTCAGGAGACATAAGGTTTCACCGAGGGGTCAGTGACAATATAGACAAAGAAAGAATTTTCTCCTGCGCTCGTGAAGGAATTGTTGATATTGGATGGTAGTACTTTCAAAGGAAAAGATGAATTAAAAGATGATCATGCGAGTCCCGCTGCCTAAACTGACCAGGGGTGGACGTAAGCCAAATGTAAGAGAGAGATGGAAGGCGCGTGATCTGATGCACTGATCAAGATGTTGCAGTTTATCCATAAAAAAGGAGGGATGAATCCATACAAAAAGTATCTACGTGTTCATAGAACCAGGTTACAAATATACACATTTAAGTTTATTTTTATTTTGTTTTATTTTTGTATTTATTTCAGTTACTTATATAGCACCGTCAATTTACGCAGCGCTTTTACATATACATTGTACATTCACATCAGTCCCTATCCTCAAGGAGCTTACAATCTAAGGTCCCTAACTCACATTCATACATACTAGGGACAATTTAGACAGGATCCAATTAACCTACCAGCATGTCTTTGTAGTGTGGGAGGAAACCGGAGTACCCAGGGGAACCCACGCAGGCACAAGGAGAACATGCAAACTTCAGGCAGGTAGTGTCGTGGTTGGGATTCGAACCAGCTACCCTTCTTACTGCTAAGCGAAAGTGCTATCCACTACACCGCTTTTCAGGTTTGCAGGAAGGATGCAGCCTGCATGCATCTGTTTGAGAACAGGAGGCAGTTGCAGCTGTAAGGGTTCTAAGCAGCTCCAATCAGAAATAGTCTTGTGTTGCAATGAGGATATCAGCTGTCTCCATCCATGTGAGACATCAGACCTTCTCCCAGGGGTCAGAGGAGCCCCAGCCAGGAGTCAGGAGACATAAGGTTTCACCCAGGGGTCGGAGGTGCCCCAGCCAGGAGACAGGAGGTCTCATTCTAGGAGTCAGGTGGGCTCCTATAGGAGTGTCAGGAGAACCCCTATCCAGAGGCCAGGAGAGGGCCATGCAGCAGAACGCTGCTACTAAAGCCTAAGTGAGCCAAGGGAACCAGGTATGCTGGTGGAAACCCCTGCGTGGTCAACTGATGTTTACGTGAACTTTCTGTTTTATTCAACAAAAGTGGCCTGCCGTGCCCTAAAATACAGTTTGGAGTGGCACAACTCATTGTAAGAAAGTACCTACCACATGAGTATAATCACCCCAATACCACAGTACCCAACAGAGGTGAGCCTTGCTTTACCTGAGTAGCCTTACCAGAGTCAGCGAGCCTGTTGAATGATTATGTTCTCTTCGTGTTTTTTCACAAACAAGAGCTGAAGCCCCAGCGCCTCTTGGTTATGTCTTTGTAAAGTCAAGAAGAGAGCAGAGGGTTTTAAACAAGCCTACATAATATTTGAGTTGTCTTGGCAGTCTGCAAATTCTGTCTAAAGTTCCCTTAGCTCTGCAGACAGATTGAGCCGTCTCCCGGCACGTACAGCAAACTCAAGATGACATCTCGGAATTGATTGGAAGATCACCGAATCTACGGAGCACGGAACGCATGTAAAAAGGTGAGGGAAGCCAGCTGCCAAATCAAAATAGAGACTCCATGAAAAAAAATAAAAAATAAATAAAGATGTCCCAAAAGTAACTTAGCATTGCATGCCAGAATCAATAGTATAGCAATCTGCAGCGTCTTATGAATATTTTCTACTTGTTCACTTTAAAGGCCAACCTCTCTTTTTTTATACAATGTTTTATCTGTAACATATTTCCTCTGCCTTCCTCGTTTTCTCGGTTACATTTATCTTGCTCCTTTTTCACTTTGCTGTGCCCTTCCGGGCCCGTTCAATTTTTCCCAACTGACTGATTGTATATTCTCTGCACAATGGAGCCGCCAGGTATACGGGACAAAATGTCCACTTTAAAATAGATTTTTTTTACTTTGCTGTGTTTTAGATTTTTTTTTTTCTTCATGTTAAAGGGGTTGTAAACCCTTGAGGTTTTTCACCTTAATGTATTCTAAAAAAAAAAAAGACAGAGTTGGAGATAATTGGACAGATCAGGGTAGGAAGTTCCAGGGGATGGGAAAGGCTCTTTAGACATTCTGGAGGTGAATATGGGAAGAGGTGATGAAGGAGCTAGAGAGCAGGGAGTCTTGGGAAAAGCAGAGAGGATAATTTAGGTGATATTATGAGTTGAGGTTGGTGATATCGCTCGGGACAGAGCAGTGGATAGATGTGAACCATTATTGGATGATATTTTGGGTCTGCTATTTTAGGCAGTGTAATAACGCACACCTGTTATTGTATGCTCATTACTGCATAGAAACGTCCCAAAAATCTAAATCTTTGTGTGTTGGGAATCCAATCAGAATGCCTGGCACCACAATGCAGCAACACATCTAACCTGCGTTGCCACAACACAATAGTGTACATGGGCGGTTTTCTAAAGGAATATATATATATATACTGTAAATATATAAATACTCTAAAGAAGGAAGGAATAGATGACCATTATAGTCTGTTGTATCAACAACCATAAAGAACTTATAAGTTCTTTATGGTTGTTGATACAACAGACTATAATGGTCATCTATTCCTTCCCTCTTTAGAACATGGATGCATGGCTCCTGATGAGTGGATGCAGTCCACGAAACGCGTCGAGCCCACCCTGATGCTTTCAGTTATATCTAAATGGTTTTATTAATTTATGTTCCCATTAGACTATGTTTTGTTTAATATCCAGTATGCATATCTTTTATTAATATGTGCCATGTGATCAACAATTTCCTTGATGTAATTCGACAACTGTACCATGCATGTTATGCTGTACCATGTCATACCATTCAATGGTTTAGTAATAAACATATGGACGTTTTTACTTACATTTTTTGTTTGGTCTGAGCAAACGCACTTCATTTAAAGTGCCGAAACCTTCCCCTCTTTTTATGTTGCATACAGCACAGGGATGGAGGCATGAACCTTCCCTCACGTCTCATTCAAAGTCTCAAATGTTCCCCCTCTTTTTTTTTAAGTTCCTCCACCCCAAACTCGCTCATCCATTTCTTTATGGACCTTGTTTTGTGCACTGATCCAAATCATTTGGTGGAGGGGGGATTATTCTGTGGGGTTGTTTTTCAGGGATGGGGCTTGGCCCTTTAGTTCTAGTGAAAGGATCTCCTAAGGCATCAGTATACCAAGACATTTTGGACAATGTCATGCTCCCAACTTTGTGGGAACAGTTTGGGGATGGCCCCTTCCTGTTCCAACATGACTGCACACCAGTGCACAAAGCAAAGTCCATAAAGACATGGATGAGCGAGTTTGGGGTGAAGGAACTTGACTGCCCTGCACATAGTCCTGACCTCAACCCAATAGAACACCTTTGGGATGAATTAGAACGCAAACTGTGAGCCAGGCCTTCTCGTCTAACATCAGTGCCTGACCTCACAAATGCGCTTCTGGAAGAATGGTCAAACATTCCCATAGACACACTCCTAAACCTTGTGGACAGCCTTCCCAGAAGAGTTGAAGCTGTTATAGCTGCAAAAGGTGGGCCAACTCAATATGGAACCCTACGGACTAAGACTGGGATGCCATTAAAGTTCATGTGCGTGTAAAGGCAGGCGTCCCAATACTTTTGGTTGTCCACCAAAAATTTACTAGCCTGACATCCAACATTTGTTGGTGGAAAGTTGGCCAACAATTGTCTGATGGAGCATACTAACGGTCGAATTTTAGGCAAACAGTCTGTCATCACACAATTCCTAGACGAAAATCTGATCGTGTGTACGAGGCTTTAGTTTTCCACCACACGTAGCGTTTTGCTTTTAGGCCACAAAGTTCAATTTTGGTCTCATCTGACCAGAGCACCTTCTTCCACATGTTTGCTGTGTCCCCCGCTTGGCTTCTCAGAAACTGCAAATGGGACTTCTTATGGCTTTCTTTCAACAATGCCTTTCTTCTTTCCACTCTTCCATAAAGGTCAGATTTGTGGAGAACACGACTAATCGTTGTCCTGTGAACAGATTCTCCCACCTGAGCTGTGGATCTCTGCAGCTCCCCCAGTTACCATGGGCCTCTTGGCTGCTTCTCTGATTAATGTTCTCCTTGCCCGGCCTGTCAGTTGAGGTGGACGGCCATGTCTTGGTAGGTTTGCAGTTGTGCCATTTTCCGATGATGGATTAAACAGTGCTCCGTGAGCACTAGAAAATACTTTTAGTATATATATATATGCAGAGCATTGCACAGGGCAGGTTTCCCGATGGTGACAGCAGTGAAATAAACCTGAGCATCAGCATGGCTGCTTAGGTCTTCATAAAAAAAAGAACATGACAAGGTGAGAGGTCACAAGGTATTATTTTAATAAAAGCTGCAGATTTCAAAACATTAAAAATGACTTTTGAAATTACATTGACATTTTAAAGCTTAAATGTGATTTTTAATGCTTTAGCATCACTAATCACCATACAACCTATTTTTCTAATTTAACGTTTTTTGAAAGGACACTTCCATTTCAATCTGTACCCAGCAACAATTTTCTTAAACTACTCAAAAAAAACCTTCATGGGTTTGTGTCTGATATGGAGAAACAAACTTTTCATTTTCTTGGAATCTTAATAAATCTTCCTCTCTTCCAATCCTAGGACCATGTTTTACCTAGTAGCCAAAACTCATTATTAGTCTCAGATGTGCTTTGTATGTGACATGACTAATGCTCAGGGCTCTACAAAGCCTTCCTGAATTAAAACAGTTTGCTTTCTGTACGACAAACCTGTTTGAAATGTTCCCTGGATGTTTATTTTCTCGTGAGATAGATAGATAGATAGATAGATAGATAGATAGATAGATAGATAGATAGATAGATAGATAGATAGATAGATAGATAGATAGATAGATAGATAGATAGATAGATAGATAGATAGATAGATAGATAGATAGATAGATAGATAGATGCTGATGCCCTAAGACAGGGGTAGGCAACCTTGGCACTCCAGCTGTGGTGAAACTACAAATCCTATCATGCCTCTGCCTCTAGGAGTTATGCCTGTGAGTGTCAGGGTCTTGCAATGTCTCATGGGACTTGTAGTTTCAAAGCAGCTGGAGGGTCAAGGTTGCCTACCCCTACTTAAAGAGTTACCTTCATTGGAACTAAGGGACCAAGCCCAACCCCTGTAAAACAACCCAACACCATAATCCCACAAAAGGATTTGGACCAGTGCACAAAGCAAGGTCCATAAAGACATGGATTAGCGTGTTTGGGGTGGAGGAACTTGACTGGCCTGGACAGAGTCCTGACCTCAACCTAATAGAACACCTTTGGGGTGAATTAGAGTGGAAACTGCGAGCTAGGCCTTCTCATCCAAGATCAGTGCTTGACCTCACAAATGCGCTTATGAAAGAATGGTCAAACATTCCCATAAACGCACTCCTAATTCTTGTGGACAGCCTTCCCAGAAGAGTTGAAGGTGTTATAGCTGTAAAGGGTGGACCAACTCAATATTGAACCCTACAGACTAAAACTGGGATGCCATTAAAGTTCATGTGTGTGTAAAGCAGAGGTCTCAAACTGGCAGCCCTCCAGCTGTTGTAAAACTACAAATCCCATGAGGCATTGCAAGGCTGACAGTTACAAGCATGACTCCCACAGGTAGAGGCATGATGGGACTTGTAGTTTTGCAACTGCTGGAGGGCCGCCAATTTAAGACCCCTGGTCTAAAGGCTGCTGTCTCAATACTTTTGATGATAGGGATAGATAGATAGATAGATAGATAGATAGATAGATAGATAGATAGATAGATAGATAGATAGATAGATAGATAGATAGATAGATAGATAGATAGAATAGATTCTCTCTCTAATCACAAAAATTGTCCAAGTGCACAGGCGTCTAACATTAAAAAAAAAAAATCAACGCAAGGCAAAATTGAGGATTGGCTCTTTAATATTCGTTAAAAGCAAAAAAATCTTCCATCCACCAAAGTTCAAAGTCTCAAGTCCATGTGGCAAAAATGAGGTGTGTCAGGGCCACAGAGACAGGATACGGGGGTGGGGTACAACCAGTTTGCCTTTACCGGGCCTATAGACACACACAGCCCGGCTCAGGAGCACATGCACACGGGTGCCCCCGTAGCACTTTACTAAGGGGGCACCCAGACCCAGACTGCGTCAGCTGGCGACTTCTAGACTAGGAGGTAAGGGATAACTTCTTTTTTATTCTAATATAAAAAGCCTTTATTATCACTATATTAGTGGTTATGTGTGGATTACTTTTGGAGAATAAGGAGACATGTAAAGTGCTCCTGCTGTATTGCCCTGCACAGGAATGCACAGGTTCACTTTAACCTTTGATCGAATAATAGATTGCCCCCCCCCACCGCTTACTTGTGGCGGACACTGTAATCTCTAATCGCATTATACTTGCAGAGTGGGCTATCATGTTACTCAGTATAAAATAATTTCCCTGACTATTATAGAGCAAATACAGGAAAATTGCCAGCAAGAACTGCCTTGTTATTAATTACAGTATGTTGAAGTAATTGAATAAGATTCAATTTTAAAACCAAACAAGCAATTAAAACCTCATCTAATTACGTACTGAGACAATGCAGGAATACCTGTCATAAGATACAAGGGGAAAGGCTGGGGGAAAAAAAAAAAACAAAAAAAAAACGACAACACTTGAAATAATAAAATCCTAATTTTATTTAAAATGCGCCCCTGGGATCCTGCAGAGCACATCAATATCTCATTGAATCCCAGGACTGCACTTTGAATTGTGTAATAGCTGAGACTTGAAGGACATGCTAAAATTATGTTATTGATGGATGTGCAGCAGAGACCTTTTCTGCAGAAAGACTGATGCACAAAGCCGGAGAAGGACAATTTTGTAATTTAACCTGAAAAAACCTTTAAAAATATTTATGTGTCTGACATCAATCTTTCATCAGGCTGGTTTATTTTTTTGGAACCTATTTGTCAAATTGACTGAAGGGAGGACTCTGTTTCTGGCTCAGCGCGACTAAAGATCATGCAAATCAGAATAGGCTTAGATAAAAAGTGCATAAAGAAGGTTACATAGTGATATCGACGATAAGTTGATAAAAAAAACACCCTTGGGCATCAAGTTAAAGATAGAAAATGAATAAATAAGCACACAAAAAAAAACACCTTGTGTTCTCAGAACCCTAAACCCACAGCTGATCAAGGGAAAGCAGAAAAAACATTGGTGGCTGGTGGGAAGAATGTCCCTTACAATGGTGGTGAGTGGGAAGAATGCTCCTTACATTGGTGGTCAGTAGGGATGAGCTTTCGAGTTCGAGTCGAACTCATGTTCGACTCGAGAATCGGCTGTTCGCCAGTTCGCCAAACAGCAAACAATTTGGGGTGTTCGCGGCAAATTCGAATGCCGCGGAACACCCTGTAAAAGTCTATGGGAGAAATCAAAAGTGCTAATTTTAAAGGCTTATATTCATGGTATTGTCATAAAAAGTGTTTGGGGACCTGGGTCCTGCCCCAGGGGACATGGATCAATGCAAAAAAACATTTTAAAAACGGCTGTTTTTTCGGGAGCAGTGATTTTAATAATGCTTAAAGTGAAACAATAAAAGTGTAATATCCCTTTAAATTTCGTACCTGGGAGGTGTCTATAGTATGCCTGTAAAGGGGCACATGTTTCCCGTGTTTAGAACAGTCTGACAGCAAAATGACATTTCAAAGGAAAAAAAGTCATTTAAAACTACTCGCGGCTATTAATGAATTGCCGGTCCGACAATACACATAAAAGTTCATTGATAAAAACGGCATGGGAATTCCCCACAGGGGAACCCTGAACCAAAATTAAAAAAAAAAAATGACGTGGGGGGTCCCCCTAAATTCCATACCAGGCCCTTCAGGTCTGGTATGGATATTAAGGGGAACCCCGGCCAAAATTTTTTTAAAAATGGCGTGGGGTCCCCCTCAAAATCTATACCAGACCCTTCTTCTATCTTCCTTCAGTTTCTTCCTCCATCTTCTTCTTCTGGTTCTTCTGGTTTTTCCTCTGGTGTTCTCGTCCGGCATCTTCCTCCACGGCGCCAACGTCTTCTTCCCTTCTTATCTTCGGGCCGCTCCGCATCCATGATGGCATGGAGGGAGGCTCCCACTGTGTGACGCTTCTCCTCTTCTGACGGTTCTTAAATAACAGGGGGGGGCACCTGGTGACCCCGCCCCCCTCTGACACACGGGGACTTGACGGGGACTTCCCTGTGGCATTCCCCGTGATGTCAGAAGGGGGCGGGGTTATGTAACGGGTGACCCCACCCCCCTCTGACGTCATGGGGAATGCCACAGGGAAGTCCCATCAAGGCCCTGTGCGTCAAAGGGGGGCGGGGTTACCGGGTGGCCCCGCCCCCATTATTTAAGAACCGTCAAAAGAGGAGAAGCGTCACACAGCGGGAGCCTCCCTCCATGCCATCATGGATGCGGAGCGGCCCGAGGAGAAGAAGGGAAGAAGACGCCAACGCCGCGGAGGAAGATGCCGGACAAGAACACCGCAGGCAGAACCAGAAGAACCAGAAGATGGAGGAAGAAACGGAAGGAAGATGGAAAATAGAAGAAAGAAGAAAGCAGATAGAAGAAAGAAGAAGCATTTAAATAAAGGAATTGTCAAAAACTGTCTCTTTACTTTGTCTAACATTTTTGACATTTTTTTTGTGAAATGGTAGGGGTACTTTTGTACCCCCTTACCATTTCACACAGGGGGGGGATCTGGGGGTCCCCTTGTTAAAGGGGGCTTCCAGATTCCGATAAGCCCCCCACCCGCAGACCCCCACAACCACCGGCCAAGGGTTGTGGGGATGAGGCCCTTGTCCTCATCAACATGGGGATAAGGTGTTTTGGGGGGCTACCCCAAAGCACCCTCCCAATGTTGAGGGCATGTGGCCTGGTACGGTTCAGGAGGGGGGGAGCTCTCTCGTCCCCCCCTCTTTTCCTGCAGCCTGCCAGGTTGCGTGCTCGGATAAGGGTCTAGTATGGATTTTTAGGGGGACCCCACGCCATTTTTTTTTTTACATTTTGGCCGGGGTTCTCCTTAATATCCATACCAGGCCTGAATTTATGGGGGACCCCCCACGTCATTTTTTTTTTTTAATTTTGGTTCGGGGTTCCCCTGTGGGGAATTCCCATGTTGTTTTTATCAATGAACTTTTATGTGTATTGTCGGACCGGCAATTCATTAATAGCCGCGAGTAGTTTTAAATGACTTTTTTTCCTTTGAAATGTCATTTTGCGGTCAGACTGTTCTAAACACGGGAAACATGCGCCCCTTTACAGGCATACTATAGACACCCCCCAGGTACGAAATTTAAAGGGATATTACACTTTTATTGTTTCACTTTAAGCATTATTAAAATCACTGCTCCCGAAAAAACGGACGTTTTTAAAACTTTTTTTTGCATTGATCTATGTCCCCCAGGGCAGGACCCAGGTCCCCAAACACTTTTTATGACAATAACTTGCATATAAGCCTTTAAAATTAGCACTTCTGATTATTCATGTTCGTGTCCCATAGACTTTAACGGTGTTCGCGTGTTCGAAGGAATTTTTTGCCTGTTCGCAAGTTCTGGTGCGAACCGAACAGGGGGGAGTTTGGCTCATTCCTAGTGGTCAGTGGAGAGAATGCCCCTTACATTGGTGGTCAGTGGAAAATGCTCCTTACATTTGTGGTCAGTGGGGAGAATGCCGCTTACATTGGTGGTCAGTGGTAAGAATGTTCCTTAGATTGGCAGTCAATGGGAAGAATGCTTCTAACCTGGTGGCACGGGCATTGCTAGGTCTACAAAAGATCTGGGACTAGAGCCCATAGCAGCGTAGTAAAGAATCTCATACACTTGGGCGGGCATACACATGTATATAATACACATGTGTGTGTGTATATCCCCAGAGAGCCTCCCCCTTAAATCAGGGTACCAGAGAGCCTCCCCCTTAAATCAGGGACCCCAGAGAGCTTCCCCCTTAAATCAGGGACCCCAGAGAGCCTCCCCTCCCCTTGGAGACCCCTGCAGAGACTCAGGGCTATGGGCCCCAGATTCGGGGCTATAGCCCCAAAAGCCACCCCCTAGCGACGCCACTGCTTGGTGGTCACTGGGAAGAATTTGGGAAGAATGCCCCTTACATTGGCAATCAGTGGAAAGAATGCCCCTTCAATTGGTGGTCAGTGTGGGAAGAATGCCCCTTACATTGGTGGTCATTGGGAAGAATATTCCTTCATTGGGGGTCAGTGGAATAATGCTCCTTATATTGGTGGTCAGTGGAAAGAATGCTCCTTACATTGGTGATCAATGGGATATATGCTCCTCACATTGTTGGTCAGTGGAAAGAATGCCTGATCATGTTTCAGTGGCTACATATCTGAGAGTCAGAAATTGCTCATTGCTTAAGCAAACTAACAACCTCTGGAGGTATAATAAGGCTACTTATATACTATATGACCAAACTTGACTATAACACCTATATGAGATTTTTGGACATCCACTTTCAAACGCTTGGACATGAATATAGAGTTGTGCTTAGCCCCAGCAATAGGTGCCTTCATTTATCTGGGAAGGCTTTTCACAATACTTTAAAGTGTGACTGTGCAAATATATGTCAATTCACCCAAAATAGCATTTGCGAGGTCAAGTATTGATGTTGAACAAGAAGAACTGCCTGGCAATCAGCATTTCAATTCTTCCTAAAGATGTTAGGTTTGGCTCTGTGCAGTCACTCAAGTTCCTCCACACCAAACTCATCAAACCACATCTTTATAAAAGCCAGTGTTGTGCACAGAGGCAGAAAGGGGCTTGCTCAGACTCTTATTTCAAGATTGGAAGCACATACAGTGCCTTGAAAATGTATCCATACCCCTTGAAATTTTCTACTTGAAAATTGCTGTTCACAGACGCTCTTCATCCAATCTGACAGAGCTTTAGCTATTTTGCAAGGAAGAATGGGCAAAAATGTCACTCTCTAGATGTGCAAAGCTGGTAGAGACATCCCCAAAAAGACTGGCAACTGTAATTGCAGTGAAAGGTGGTTCTACAAAGTATTGACTCAGGGGGGGCTGAATACAAATGCAAGTCACACTTGTCAGATACTTATTTGTAAAAAAATTTGGAAAACCATTTATCATTTTCGTTCCACTTCACAATTATGTGCCACTTTGTGTTGGTCTATCACATAAAATCCCAATAAAATACATTTCTGTTTTTGGTTGTAACATGACAAAATGTGGAACATTTCAAGGGGTATGAATACTTTTTCAAGGCACTGTACTTGTCTTATATGTCTTGGTATGTTGTAACATTAACAGTACTTTTCACCTTAAATTCCACATCTCAATAATTTGGAGAGCTGGCTACATTTTTGGGCTACTTTGTGCATTTAGAAAGACATCCATCCCTTTTGCAAAGCAATCTTTTGAGTTGGCTAAAACCAGCTCCGATGGAAGTATATACCACATTTTTCCAGCTCTTAACAAGAACACTGTTTGTGTGTGGTAGCTAATCCTCTTATTACTAGTAGCAAAGAGTGCCCACTTGCCTTTTGCTTTGACCTTAAATTAAAACAGCTTTCCAATAAATTTACTATATGGGCCTTTTATGTATTTACAAAGGTCATCATATCTCCCTTAATCAACTCTTCTCAAGAGTGAATACGTTTAGTTCAGTCAATCTTTTTCCATAATGGAGGTTCACATGCCCCTATTAAATAAGTTGCCCTTTTACGCAGTCTTTCCAGTTCTATAATGTTATTTTTGTGAACTTGGGCCCAAGACTGAACTGCATATTCAAACATGAGGTCTACGTCTACCAATGTTTTGTATGGGGGTGAGTAGCAACAGTCATAGATGTCCTTGGTGGCGGTGTTTGCAGTTGTAGCACCCATAGCAAAGGTGAAAAAAGTGGAGGATAGGAAAGGAGCATTTGATACTACTAGTTATGTAACACATCTGCATAGCTCCCAACTGTCCCTGATTTTGAGGGACTGTCCCTGATTTAGAGCAATGTCCCTCTGTCCCTCTTTCCTTCTCCTTTGTCCCTCATTTTGGTCTGATCCGTATAGTTGTATATAAAATGCACTTTTTATCTTTCAAAAAGGGTTTCCTAGTGCTAAACCTTTCATCCAATTTCTAAATTGCTGCATTTGTACATTTTAAAAGCCAATATAAAGGAATAGTTGTGGTAAAAAAAAGTCCTTGTGGATTTAATTAACCTTTTTTTGGTTAATTCTCCTTTAAGGGGGTGTGGTAGGGGGCGTGTCCTATGCCTACATATGTTTGTTAGTAGGTGTCCCTCATTCCCATCTCAAAATGTTAGGAGGCATGCATCTGTTTCTGGATCAGGACATTATACATGGGTGGATAGGGCATGGAATCTAGCCCAGCATGATGGAGATGTGTTTTAATGTGTCAAAGACATGCAACCAACTTTTCTCCAATCAGAGTTCTGATTGCTGAGTTAAAGGCTATGTTCCCCTTTATTTTTTTTCTAAAATCCAGCTCCTCTCTGTACCAGTGTATCATTAATGTACCTCTGTTGCACAAAAAATACAAGCTTTCTTTGATTTTGAAAACAAGGCCTACTTTATCCATGGCTATATTTTGCAGATCACTTCAGAAACTTCTTGGTATACAGACAGGACAGACTAGCCAGTATGACACAGGAAGGAGTTTACCAGCTGTCCTCATTAGCACACCTTTACCCATTAACTAAGTTTTCACAGCACCCCCGGCATTCCTCCATGCGTGCATTTGTCTGGCTTCCCCAGCATCCCTTGAGACAGGCTCAGGCCGCATGCTAAACTCCCTGGGACAACATGCAGCCCAACGGGGCACCCCTTATATAGTGCAAGAGCCTGCCTGATTGGATACAGAGTGGTTGGATAGATGGTGTATCCTCCTATTATATAGTTTTGGTAAAAAAGGAGATCCTCTAAAGGAGATTGAGCAGATATTGTACAATCAGGTTGTATAGTGTATGGCCATATTTATATACCTAAAATTACCTAGTTGCACTTTTTTAAATTGTTAATGGCACACCAAACACAGAAGCAAACACGCATTTTGCCACAGGAAAAAACGGGTGACAGATGCAGTAAAAGTCTTACAAAAATGTACCACGAGCTACTTTGCCAGGTGTAGCGCAGCCCATTGAAATCAATGGGCTGCCTTATGTGTGTCACTGAAAAAACGTGCCAAAAAATATGCACTTCCATTACTCTAGGTGTGCATATAATGTAGCCTAAAAGTGAAATTGGTGCGTTTACACAAAGAATAATGAGGCTCCATTCACATCTGCGTGTTTCCAAACGCATGGCAAACTGCACAGCAAATGTGCACTTTGCCATGTGTTTCAAAAATGTTGCAAATTTGCACCATGTTTGTGTTGTTGCTACTTGTTAAAGGCTCCCCAAGTGTGACAAATGCACTGAAACTATGGTAACGCACCATGCTCCACTCCAAAAAAGTTCAGGAGCTTCTCTGGGATGATTGTTGCATGTAGGGCAGCCCATTCACAACTCAGCTGACGATCGGACATTCCCAGACCTGATGCTCAGGTCCCAGACAGACCCTAACAGGATCCATATTCAAACAGCAGCCCCGAGGAAGGGGGAGTCGTTTGTCTCCCAAAACGCGTTGGCTATATTCTACCATCTGTACTCGAAATAAAGTGATTTATTTCACAACTACTGCATTTTGGGCGATCCTTTACATTCACCTACTGTGATGTAACAAGGAAGTGAAGGCTTCTGGGGGATGACCTAACAGGAAGTGAATGCTGATACAAGCTACAAGAAGTGATGGAATCTGAAAATCCATTCAAAGATACAAAAAGTCTGACAGGATTCTAAACCTCCTGTGGATGATGTAAATGAGGGAAAAACACTTCTTTGGCTTTGGAAAATGCTTCTATTTATTATGAAAAGTGAAATTCTGCCCGAAAAGGTGAACTTATCCTTTAAGCAGGGAACTCAACAAGGTCACCATCAAATGTAACTGACCTTTAGCAGTTCTGCAAATAAGAGTGGGCAAATATTGCAAAGTCTAGATCTGCAAAGTTAGTAGCGGCAAATTCCAAAAGACTAAAGTCTGTGATCAGGGCAGCCATCAGAAATGTTTGGGCCCCTTACACAGCTTTAGACCTGGGCCCCCCCAAGCCTGACCACCAACATTCTTCAGGGCTTGCCCACAGGCCATCTCACCAAATCCAAACACCGGCCACCTCACCTGTACGCACTCAGCCCCCCCTCAATCCTGTATATATGTCAGCTCCCACCGAAATCCTGTATATATGCCAGCCCCCCTCACATGTGTATATTTATCTGCCCCTACCCCCCACCTGTAAATAATGCCAGCCCCACCCCCACACACCTGTATATATGTCAGCCCCCACATCTGTATATATGCCAGCCCCCTCACACCTGTATCTATGTCAGCCCCACCCCCTCACACCTGTATAGATATCAGCCCCCCACACCTGTATATATGCCAGCCCCCTCACACCTGTATATATGTCACCCCCCACACACACACACACCTGTATATATGTCAGCCCCACCCCACCCCCACACACCTGTATATATGTCAGCCCCCCTACCTGTATATATGCCAGCCCCCCTTACACCTGTAAATATGTTCAGACCCACCCCCCCACACCTGTATATAAGTCAGACCCCGCCACACCTGTATATATGCCAGCCCCCTCACACCTGTATATATGTCTCCCCCCCACACCTGTATATATGTCAGCCCCCCCACACACCTGTATATATGTCAGCCCCCCACACCTGTATATATGTCAGCCCCCCCCACACACCTGTATATATGTCAGCCCCCCACACCTGTATATATGCCAGCCCCCTCACACCTGTATATATATATATATTAGGGTTGTCCCGATACCACTTTTGTAGGACCGAGTACAAGTACCGATACTTTTTTTCAAGTACTCGCCGATACCGATTACCGATACTTTTTTTTAATGTCACGTGACAGTTTTTTTTTTGCTATTTTTTTTGGGGGGGGGGTGAACGTTGTATGTGTGTGTGTGTTTTTTTTGTTTTTTTTTACAATTTTTATTTTTTACAATAATATTTTTTTATTCTTTATTGTTTTTTTTTTTTTTTTTTTTAATCAGCCCTTTTGGGGGGCTTTGGTGAGATATCAGGGGTCTTAACAGACCTCTGATATCTCCCCCTTGAGACAGAGAAAGAGAGAGAGGATAGAGATTCCCCAGTCCCTTTCTCTGCAGCGTCAGCTGCACTGAGAATGAATTGAGAGAAGACAGCGGCTTCTCTCCATTCATAAACTGACACATAGTAATCACAGGAGATTACAATGTTTCAGTTATGTGAATGGACAGAGTCAGCTGACTCTCTCCACACACAAAGGAAGGAGGGGGAGGACGGAGGAACGGAGGGGGAGAACTGAGGGGACAGATAAGGAGAGAGGAACAAAGGGGGAGTACGGAGGGGGACAGATAAGGAGAGAAGAATGCAGGGGACAGCGGAGAGGCACAGAGGAACGGAGGGGGCATGGAGGAGGATGCAGTGACATACAGCAGTGAGCGATCACTGCTGTATGTCACTAAAGCTGGTGAAAGCTGCTGGGGGAGAATCTTGTAACTCCCCCACGCACCGATCACAGCTGACAGTCCAGGTATCGGCGGAAGCATTGGGAGCATTTGCCCGAGTACAAGTACTTGGGCAAATGCTCGGTATCGGTGCCGATACCGATACTAGTATCGGTATCGGGACAACCCTAATATATATATATATATATATATATATATATGTCACCCCCACCCCCAACACCTGTATATATGTCAGCCCTTCCCACACCTGTATATATGTCAGCCCCCACACACCTGTATATATGCTAGCCCCCCACCTCTATAGATATGACAGCCCCACACATACACAAATCTGTAAACACACAAGCCTCTGGCCCCTCCCTGTACACAAACAGCCCCCTCTCTTTCCTTCGCAGCCCCTACTTTAAAGGAAATCTTCCTACCTAGTCCCAGCTCGTTTTCACAAAGCTGACATGTTACTGACACAGAGGCGCACGGTACAGGCAGTTCACACGAGGGGTGCACATGCACATAGTAGCCAGAGGTGGCAGTAAAGAGCTCAATGTCTGAGCTCAATGACACAGAGAGCAGCAGAAGCTGCAAGATCGTTTCTATAGTGCACAACATTGCTCCCGTCCTGCCTTATTTTGGCCCGGGAGGGCCCTTTACAGTTGTATCGGCTGTACCTCCCTTATGGCGGCCCTGGCTGTGGTTAAAGCAAAATGTGATCCATAACCTAAGGGGGGGGGTGTTATATCTTTCACATGGATGTTATAAGTTGCACTAGAAAATACAACTGTATAAAACAAAAACTGTGTCTGTCTTCATTTTAGGCTGCAAAGCAATAAAATGTGATGATTTTAAAGGGGGTGATTATTTACTATACCCACCATATATACCCCAATCAGATAAGGCCCATAACTATTTTATTTTTAAAAAATTCAATAGTTTGTCCCTTCTAGTGTGCTGTTTATTGCTCGTCTCCTTCAGCCCATAACATTCAATATATTTTTTGCTGGTGACTTCCCAACGACTTTACCTCTCTGATCCAGACAAATGCACAAGGGTTTAATTAAACCATTCTGTCTGTGGAATGTTAATGTAGCAACTACAAAGTTTAATAGCAAGACTTTTTCCGTGCTTGTAGTTTAATGGGGAGAGAAGTTTGCGTCTAGGCTTTCAACATTTTCAGTACCATCTTTTGTAATGTACCTGTTATTTAATGTTGTTGACCCCTATTACCTAGTAAAATTAATATTATGTTTTATAGAGCTCTGCCTAATTGCGGGATGACAAATTCATGAAAGCTTCACACATTGTAATAGCATCTGTGATTTATTTAAAGCAGAATGTTAGCCTATCTTTTTCCCCAACTTCTGCTCTACCCTTCCCTCTATTAAGTTTTAAAACCTTTTTTTTAATTGCTTTATTATTACTAGCAATTTTTTGCATAAAAATGAGGATTCTTGAAATGAATAGCTGGGCATACAAGCTGAAGTTGGTCAACTGCATTGAAGTTACAAGTCTTTCCTCTTCTTCTACAGTGTCAACAGTGGGTGGTCCACTCCTTACTCCTCTAATGACTGTGACAGTGCCAAGCCCTACCACTGTGAAAATGTACGAGAAAATGACACAGTATTTGCATTAAACTAGGCGACGGGGGGGAGGGTCCAGAGGTAGCGATAGTCAGCGTGGAACATATTCCAGAGAGTAGTATTGGGGGCATTAGTGGTAGGTTGACTAAAGCACATAAACCCAAGGTAAGTATAGTAACAAGTCCTATTTGCAACCTCGAAAAACACCCAATAAGAAGACAGTAGGCGACTGGTCTAAACTATGTGCCATGTTCACCAATGCCAGGAGCCTGGCGGACAAGATGGGAGAACTAGAGATACTGTTGTATGAGGAGAATTTAGATTTTGTGGGAATTTCAGAGACTTGGTTCAACAGCTCTCATGATTGGCTGGCAACCATTTAAGGGTATTCCCTTTATCGCAGGGATAGGGAGCGTAAAAAAGGGGAAGGGGTATACCTGTATATCAAGAATAATGTGCAAGTGATTGTGAGAGATGACATCACTAGGGGAGCTAGGGAGGAGGTGGAATCCTTATGGGTAGAGCTCCAAAGGGATGAAACTAAGGGGAAAGTAATATTGGGAGTATGCTATAGGCCCCCTAACTTGAGGGAGGAGTGGGAGACAGACCTCCTATCACAAATTGGATTAGCGGCAAGGATGGGAGTTGTCATCATAATGGGGGATTTTAATTATCAAGACAGAGACTGGGCGGAAGCATTCGTCTAAGGCTCGCCAGTTCCTAAATGTCTTGCAGGACAATTTCATGGGTCAGATGCACCAACTAGAAACAAAGCGTTACTGGGTCTACTGATTACCAACAATACAGACCTGATCACGGATGTAGAAATAAGGGGCAATTTAGGAAACAGTGATCACAGGTCAATTAGCTTCTGTATAAATCACACAAATAGGAAACATAAGGGGAATACAAAGACCCTGAATTTCAAAAGAGCCAACTTCCCTAAATTACGAACCTTGCTAGAAGATATAAATTGGGATAAAATCTTAGGAACAAATAACACGGAGGAGAGGTAGGTTTGCTTTAAGAGCATATTAAATAAGGGCATTAGCCAGTGCATCCCATTGAGAAATAAATTTAAAAGAGCGAACAGAAGTCCTGGATGGCTTAACTCCAATGTAAAAATGCATATAAAAGCAAAGGAGAAGGCCTTCAAAAATGCAAGGCTGAGGGATCATCATCAGCATTCAGATTTTACAAAGAATGCAACAAGAAATGTAAGGGTGCAATTAGAGCGGCTAAATAGAACACGAAAGACACATAGCGGAGGAGAGCAAAAAAAAACAAGAAATTCTTTAAGCATATAAACAGTAAAAGAGGGGGGACAGACCATATTGGCCCCATAAGGAATGAGGAAGGGAATCTGTTACAAAGGATGGGGAGATGGCGAAGGTATTGAATTTATTCTTCTCCTCAGTCTTCACGAGGGAATCGGGGGGCTTCAGTAACCAAAACTGCAGTGTTTATCCTCATGACACTTTACTGGAAGCACCCCCATGGCTAACAGAGGACAGAATTAATAATAGACTAGAAAAACGTAACATTAATAAGTCACCGAGACCAGATGGCTCGCACCCGAGGGTCCTTAGGGAACTCAGTCAAGTAATTGCCAGACTATTGTTCCTAATTTTTACTGACAGTCTACTGACTGGAATGGTACCAGCTGATTGGAGAACAGCCAATGTAGCACCAATATTTAAAAAAGGGCCAAAATAATATTTTCACTCGCTGTTGCAACACACCTGGGTGGGCTCGGAACGAAGTGCTCTGCGCCCCGAGCCCACCCTATTTTGAAGCCTATTAGAGCCTCCGGCTCTAATCAGGTGCTTCAAAAGACACACCCTCCCCCGCTTGTCCCCACAATTGTAATTCATGCATGGATAGGGAGGGCGGTGGCGGTGATAGGGGGGGGGGCGATGCGTGTGCTCCCACATTGCACCGGCCGCCACTGCTTCCAGTGCTCTGACACTGGACCTTAGAGTATCAGCTTCTGCAGCTGCGGAGTAGTGTGCAGCTGGTCTGCCCACCCTTCTCCTACTCTTGCCCAATCATGGAGAGCTTTGTATTATGTAAACCTATTTACAAAATACAAAGCCTTCTGAGCATGAAAGCAGAGAGGAGGGTTGGGCAGAGCATTACATTAAAGAGGGAAGGGAGATCAAGGAGTTAAAGCTTGATTGGGACAAAAATTAGAAAGTAACTAAAGGCAAAACTTTTTTTTTTACATTTTGGATAGTGTCACAACATTTGTCATGGGGCAAAGTCCATATTCCCATCGCATGCGTTCCTGGAATAAGCTCTCAAAGTACCGGGTGCTGTAACTACCGCCAGCTGGATACTGGAACATTTACCATGAGTTACTGATGTATTTTTGCATACTTAAGTTGGTTGTTCTTCCTCTTGGGAAAACATATGTTTCATGAACCTGGCTGGAAGTCAGGCCTCATCCTTAATATGGGCAGAGAGGCCTGGAAATTAAGCTCTAGTGAACTCTTCATGTTTGTCCCCTTTATCATCTTGATTTAAGTGGCTGATGCTTGCTGGGCTATATCCTTCCTGTGGCTTAGTGATATCCCCGTGGGTGATCCTATTGAATGCATGATCTATTTCTCTTTTTTTGTGTGTTTATCCGTCAAACATCCCTGAGAACCCTGGTTAAATTCTATGCATTACTCTAAAAGTTTCCTGAGGAAGCCAGTGATTGACAAAACACGTTGAGCTGAAGTTATTGCACATATATTATGGCCGCATAGATATTCTGTAATGGTTTTTATGAAATTGTCATTTTAAAATATATGCATACTAAAATAACGTTTGGATATTTTTACAATATTTTGTTATTTATAATTTTGGCACCATGCAAATCCCGTTCTTTTTTACATATACTCTCTAGAAAATTAGAGGAAATTACTTTAGAGTGAGAACATCCTTGGTTGCCACCATCAGAACTAATTTCCTTATTGGAAGATTTCCTCTCTATATCTGTGCAGGTGGCAACCCTAAATGTGAGATTTTTTTTACTTTCATTCTTACTGTATAATGGACAAATACACATTTTACCAAGCATGCAGGCCATCTCTGCAGTAGTGAAGGCAAACTACCAGCTGAAGTTCTTGCAGCATCTGATACTTCTGGAATCTGGAGTCACGGTTCCCCTCTGCTCGCAATGATTTGACCTGCTAGCCCCTATGTCAATACTGTGTTCTGCAGTGACATAGGAGCCAACAGGAGGAATCACAGCATGGGACAAAAATGACACTCCTGGAAGTGTCAAATTCCGCAGGATCTTCAGCTGGGGCTTTTCTTTTTTCTACTTTAGAGATTGCGGTGCAGACAGTAGACAGAGAGGTGAGTATTCAATGCCTTAACAGGGGAAAATATATCTTAAAAATATACTTTAGTGAAAGAGTTACTTTAACCACTTGCTGACCGCAATACGTATATAAATACGTTGTAGTTTGTATGTGGGAAGCTATCAGCCATAACGCTGTATCTTTTCTTTTTAGCCAATGGCTGGCCTTCTTATGAAAGCAAACCAAGTGACTCATGAGCCACTCGATCACTTTCTGAAGCGGAGGGAGGGGAGGTCCTCCAGCTCCCGCTGCTCACCGGTCAGGCTTACCCTTTCCACCGGCGTGCCCAAGAAATGATCCGACGGTGCGGCCGGTTGGTCACAGAGGCATTGAGAGACTACATTGTCTCTGATTACCTCTAAGGCCTTGGAGGATCGGAGCTACGTCATGACGTCACGTCCTGTCTAGGGCGGAAGTAAACAATTATTTTTATTTTTATTTTTTTTAAAGCAAAAGATCAAAAACATTTATTTTTTGATCTTTTGCTTTTAAAAGTAACGGAGAGATTTGGGGTCTTTTTGACCCCAGATCTCTCCATAAAGATGACCTGTCATCCTTATTTCTATTACAAGGGATGTTTACATTCCTTGTAATAAAAATAAAAAAGTGATTGAAAAAAAATTAAAGGGACAGTGTAAAAAAATAAAAAATAAATAAATAACAGAAAAAAATAAAATAAATAATAGCGCCCCAATGCCACCGCGCTCATGCGCAGAAACAAACACATATGTAAGTCACACACCCATATGTAAACGGCGTTTATACTACACATGTGAAGTATCCCCGTGAACGTTAGAGCGAGAGCAATCATTTTAGTGATAGACCTCCTCTTTAACCCTAAACAGGTAACCTGTAAAGGCGTTTAAAATGTCACCTATGGAGATTTTTAACTACCGTAGTTTGTCACCATTCCACGAGCGCGCGCAATTTTTAAGCGCGATGTGTTAGGTATCTATTTACATCATCTTCCATATTATACCAAAAAATGGGGGGTATATATTGTGGGTTTTTTTATTTAATTCATTAAAGTGTATTTTTCCCCCAAAAATTGCATTTGAAAAACCGCTGTGCAAATACCGTGTGACGTAAAAAAAATTGCAATGATCGCCATTTTATTCCCTGGGCTAATATATATATATATATATATATATATATATATATATATATAATGTTTGGGGGTTCTAGCAAAAAATACTGATTTAAACTTGTAAACAAAAAGTGCCAGAAAAGGCCTGGTCTAGGTGAACGTGGCACAGCGGAGCTCCTCTGTAAAAACAAAATGAAATCAAGGCTTACGGCGCTGAATTTGTATCACAATCACAGCCTGATGGAAAAGACGGTATTGCTCTCTGAGGTCTTCATCATCCTCTGCAAATCTACAGCAAGAGGAAAACACAAGTTGAGAGCCGAGACTTAACAGAGAATCATCTACTGGCTAAGCTTGGCTGAGACGAGCTTAAAGTTGAAGTTAATGTAATCTGAGTTATGAACAAATAAAGCCGGTTTCTACAACACTTCTATCCATGGAATAAATATTAACAGCTGAAGCCTCGAATCACAGGCACAGCATAAGAAATGAACATTTTATTGGAGTGTGTTTTTCTTTTGTTTAATGCCAAACTAAGAATAAGATTGTTGCGTGTGATACTAGCTTAGGAGACAGAGTCATTACCGAAATAATGTTATTTCTCTGTTGGTAACTGTAAAATCCCATAGATCAAGGATCCCTGTTGGCGGACATTGCCTATTTTTAAGTTGCGGCACTTAATTTTAAAGAGAATCATTGATTCTTTTCATTGGTTACCTATTTTTCATTTTTAGTCCACAAAACAGTTTCTTATAGGAGTTTATACATTTTTTTTTAACTTGCTCGCAGTAACAAAATTTTATGATTATATCCTTTGCCAGTCTGTCACCTTACATTTGCCAGTAAGGATTTTATAATTCCTGCAACTAAAGGGAGATTCTAGTTAGTAGCTAGAATTAAACATAAGTAAAACTGAGTTTTCATTGCTACAAAATTTTGGCAAATATTGAGACATTTGTTTGACATTTGGAAAAATATCACCATTTTTGTGAATTACATTGTCAAAGGACAAGGCAAAATTAAAGAGCAACTTCACGCCTCCCCCCACCCCCTATGTTTTTTCCCTCCATCTTACCTGTATTGTTGGGTTCTCTTCAAAAAACATACTCACCCACCCAGCAAATTCACCGTTATCCTGCCGCAATCTGTTGTGTGTATAACATAGCTCGGGTCCCACAATGCCATCTTGGTCCTCCTTACTGATGGGAGCTGGCTGCCTCTTCCAGTCTCCTATAATGTGCACCGGGCCCGCCCTCTGCCCTCTGAGTTCCTCGTCCTGCAGCCTCCTGGGATACCACATCACATCTTCCAGGAGGCTGTAGGACCAAGGGCACATCATTTGTGCCTAGACAGAATGGTCATGGGGTCGGAGGTATAATTTAAAAAAAAAAGCTAACACTCAAAAGACCCCCCCACCAATTCCTAGTACAGAGGGAGGATGGGTTAGAAGGGAACAAATACCATTAAAGGTGGCTTTCAAGGGTCCTTAAGGTCTTGCAAGATCATCTCAAGAATACTGGACCTGTTATTGTGCCAGAAAATCTCCCTCATTGGCCTAATTATTTTAAAAAGAAAGTATTTATAATGGGAGCACACATTTTAATATAATACACATACATAATACACATAATATCATACACATAAAAATGAATAATAATAATAATAATAATAATAATAAATAATTAAATACAAATAATAATAATAAACAATTTATGAAAAATAAAACTAATGAATAACTATCACTGCCCCCCCCCCCAAATAATATATATATATATATATATATATATATATATATATATATATATATATATATATACAGTAAATATATATTTATACAGTATATATATATATCTATATATATATCTATGTAACTCGGGAAGTTACATTGTTGCAGTGTGATCCCCGGGGAGTGGAGACTAAGAAAATGCTTCCCTGAAGCAGACTGATGACATCATTTCAGCCTAGACAAAGCCTCTGCACTGGAGATCACAGACAGCTTTCAATGATAAAACATAAGATAAAATGATGCTGTTGCTGTATAATTTTATATGTCATGAATCGAGTAATGCAGTCTTATAAAGTTTCTGAATCTCTTTAAAGTCTATGTAAACCCTCACCTTGTAAAACAAACCCATTCAGTTTAAAACAGAAATGAAGGGTAAAACATTTATATTTAAATATATAGAAAATCAAAAAAAACTTTTTTTTTTTTTTTTTTTTTGTTTTGTATAAGTGATCACATAATCTCAGTTCTCAGCTGCATTGGGGGCTTAGAGAGCTGGGGGCAGAAAAACAGCAGTACACGTATCTTCCCAGTGAATGGCTGTGCAGGAGGGTGTGTGTTAGCACAGGTCTTACCATTGCAGGGCTCCCAGCACAACCAGAAAACTGACCACTCTGTGATGGATGGGCTCTCATGCCTAGCGTGGTCAGCTTTTAAAGGGGTTGTAAAGGTAATTTTTTTATTGTTTAAAAATAACAAACATGTTATACTTACCTTCACTGTGCAGCTCGTTCTGCACAGAGTGGCCCCGAACCTGCTTTTCTGGGGTCCCTCGGCGGCTGTTTCAGCTCCTCCCCGCAAGAACTATCCACCTTAATGCGAGCTCCCTCGCATGGTGGTTAGTTGTTGTGGGCGCGCTCCCGTGATACAGCCGGCGGCTATAGCCGCTCACTGTATCACTCGGCCCCGCCCCCCGGCGCGCCGCGTCATCGGATGTGATTGACAGCAGCGCGAGCCAATGGCTGCGCTGCTTTCAATCCATCCACTGCAGCCAATCAGCGACCAGGCTGATCTGCAATAGAGATGACGGGAACGAGCAACGGAGATTCGAGGTGTCAGGTAAGTAAAACGGGGGGGCTGGGGGCGGCGGTATTGTCAAAAGTTTTTTCACCTTAATGCATAGAATGCATTAAGGTGAAAACATTTTTACCTTTACAACCCCTTTAATAGGAAAGCAAAGGGACTGCCAGAGTCACCAGGTAGTTCACACAAAGCAAGCAATACAAAGAGAACAGGATGCTTTTTAACGTAGGTACATGGCAGACATGTGCACTACCGAAAAATGTGTTTATTTTGTTTCGGTTCATTCGTTATGATCGACATTCGTTATTTCCGATCATTCGTAACTTTGGATGCAGTCGTATTTCTTCTGTTCCATTTGTTTAGATGCGGCATTCGTTACTTCAGATAATTCGGAACTTCGGATGCATTCGTATTCGTTACGTTCACTAAAAGTTACTTTAGCCAATTTTGAAAGGAAATTCCAATAAAAATGTAAATCTGATCTACCCCAAATGAGCTGCCATGGCGCAGAGACCTGAAAAGAAGAATTACTGACTTCAGCTATTTTATCTATAATTTAATAGTTTATAATAATAATATTAATAAAACTATATTAATAGTTAATAATTTAATTATAATAGAAAATACGGAAAAAAAAAATTATCTGAATGTAATCGATTCGTTAACCACTTCTGGACTGCCCGCTGTCATTATACGCCGGTAATTTGACGCTGAATACCGTTGTTATGGCAGCAGAAAGTTGCCATAACCCCGGTAATTTCTTAAACGGCAGGCGGTCCGCTTTAAGATATAAGTGGTCTCCGCGGCAGATTCGCCACACGATTACTTTTATCGGTGGCGGGAGAGGTGCCCCCCCTACCGCCGCGTTTCTGTCATCTCCACCGCTTATGGGAGCTGTCGGTAGCAGCGGAGACAATCCAATCCATTCCCCTCTGAGGCACTGTGTCGAGTGAGGGAATGATGTCATTGGATGATGGGAACAACGTCAAACGTCACTTCCGCCCAACAGCCTTAAAGGGACTTTTTTTTTATTGAAAAAAAAAAGACTTTTTAAAAAAAAGAAATTATTCCATTTAAGTAAATGTGAGGTCTGAGAACTTTTTAAAAAGGTCCTGTCATGCTTTTTTTCTATTACAAGAAATGTTTACATTCCTTGTAATAGAAATAAAAGTGACACAATTTTTTTTTTAAAGAGACGGTATAAAAATAAAAAGTAAAATAAATAATAATAATACATTTTTTTTTTAAAGCGACCCGTCCCGTCGTGCTCGCATGCAGAAGTGAACGCATACGTAAGTCGCGCCCGCATATGTAAACGGTGTTCAAACCACACATGTGAGGTATCACTGCGATCGTTAGCGCAAGAGCAATAATTCTAGCAAAAGAACCCCTGTGTAACTCTAAACTGGTAACCTGTAGAAATGTTTAAACTTCACCAATGGAGATTTTTAAGTATCAAAGTTTGTCGCCATACCACGAACGGGCGCAATTTTGAAACGGGACATGTCGGGTATCAATTTACTCAGAGTAAATCTTTCACAATATAAGAAATTTTTTAGCTAACTTTACTGTTTTCTTATTTTTTAATTCAAAAAAGTGTATTTTTTCCCCAAAAATCGAGTTTGTAAGACCGCTGCGCAAATACGGTGTGACATAAAGTATTGCAGCGACCGCCATTTTATTCTCTAGGGTAAAAGGGTGTATACTCCGCGCCAAATAATAAACACTCAAAAAACTAAAAAACTGTGAAGCTTCTCCCCAAATGAATATAATAATACTCAAACAGTGATTGGATAATATAAAGAGGGCGCTGTGTAATAATTACTCTTAATAAATAAATCTATAAAGCAATACTCAAAGATAAATAGACATGCATACACAGAATAAATAGATAAATAAATTTAGGTGATCTGATGACGTTAAAGCCACCCATGATATGAAAATTGGAAAAGTAAATAGTCCCAAACAATAGTTCATAGTGATCGAAAACCAGTATTTTCTGTGTAGATAATCTTCCAAAGAAGTAGTGAATAATCCTTCACCAGAAACCATAATGACTCCCAACGCGTTCTAGGTAAAAGATCGGCTTACCAGAAAGATCGGACTTCTTTAATTAAAAAGAAAGTCAAAAAACGCTTGAGCAAGATAATGCCTGCTCACATAGATATAGCCTGGAGATTATAGGACCTAGACATGTGAGCCATCAATAAATTTGTTTTGTTTCATTTCAGTTCATATGAAAATGAATTCGTATTTTGTAATTTTGGATTATTCACTACTTCTTTGGAAGATTATCTACACAGAAGAATTTGGTTTTAGATCACTATGAACTTTTGTTTGGGACTATTTACTTTTTCCAATTTTCATATCACGGATGGCTTCAATGTCATCAGATCACCTAAATTGATTTATCTATTTATTCTGTGTATGCATGTCTATTTATCTTTGAGTATTGCTTTATAGATTTATTTATTAAGAGTAATTATTACACAGCGCCCTCTTTATATTATCTATTCTCTAGGGTGCCTGGAAAAAAAAATATTGTTTAGGGGTTCTAAGTAATTTTCTAGCAAAAAAAAATGATTTTAGCTTGTAAACAACACGTTTGAAAAATAGGCCTGGTCCTTAAAGTGAAGTTCAACATAAAAATGGAACTTCCGCTTTAATTGTTGTTGACCCCCTGACATGCCATTTTTTTTTTGGGGGGGGGTACCCTGTTTTTACAGGTGCCCAGCTTCTACTTCCTCCCGGGGCTCTCCGGTGCCAGAAGGAAGATCACCTCTCCCCTCTCCCTCCCTGCAATCTTCTGGGACATGTCACAGGTCCCAGGAGATTTCCCGGCCGTTCACAGCGCGGCTCGCTCGTGTGCAGTGTGTGCCTGGCTGTGAAGCCACAGCCGGGCGCCCACAGTTAGAATGCCGGCACCGCAGAGAGAAGCGGGGCTTCGTGTGCCCACATCGCTGTCTGAATCAGTGTCTGATTTTTAAAAGTCAGCAGCTACACTTTTTGTAGCTGCTGACTTTTAACTGGGTGGAACTCCGCTTTAAGTGGTTAATAATAAAAACTATAATAATAATTAATAATTTAATTTTAATTGAAAATATGAAAAACAAAATAATCCGAATGTAATAGATTCGTTAAACTTGTAGGCTGAATCGTTTTTCATTCTTTCGGATTTTCGTTCTTTTGGGTTTTTTAGTTTTTTTCGGGTTTTCGTTCTTTCAGATTCTCGTTCTTTCGGATTCTTGTTCTTTTCGGATTCTCATTCTTTTCGGATTCTTGTTCTTTTCGGATTCTTGTTCTTTTCGGATTCTTTTTCTTTTCGGATTCTTGTTCTTTCGGATTCTCGTTCTTTTCGGACTCTTGTTCTTTTCGGATTCTTGTTCTTTTCGGATTCTTGTTCTTTCGGATTCTCGTTCTTTTCGGATTCTTGTTCTTTCGGATTCTTGTTCTTTCTGACAATTCGTTTTCATATGCATTTGTCAAAAGAGTCTTTCATTCATTCGGAAGCATGCTAGAATTATGCCAAATTTCGTCCGAAAACGAATTTGTAACAAAAGGAATTGCACTTGTGCATGGTACAGCAGACAATTAGAAATGTTGGGGTAACATATTCTTTACCCTTCTCCAGTACTAGAGACATAGCTCCCAACTGTCCCTGATTTGGAACAATGTCCCTCTGTCCTCCTCATTTGTCCCTCATTTTGGTCTGATCTATATATATATATATATATATATATATATATATATATATATAGGTTTGCCACCTTTTCTTCAAGCCAAAACCGAACACTTTTGCGGCACAGGGCAATTTCTTATTTATTTTTGCAGTAAACACTATAGGATTATAAAAGACCTGGGACACATTTGGGTGCCCCAAGGAGAGTAGTAATGTAGCGCACAGAGCGCGCCCTTGGGTGTGGCCAAATTGCTCCTGCTGACATCATCACCCCACCCTTCAGTGATGCCAAAACCTGCCCCCAAACAGCCGCCCGCAACGGCAACAGATTTGTGTATGACTATCTCGGTTACTTGGGAAGCCACAGCCTGGTCTGAATAATGTGTTTGGGTTTCAGGTGGACTGAAACCCGGAACACATGATTCAAATTCCTAACTGTCTGGGTGAATTCCGGACAGGTGGCAACCCTATCTATATTAGACATGTGTGCTGTCAATAAATTTGTTTCGTTTTGTTCCGTTTCGTATTAGAGTTAATTCATATTTCGTAATTCGTGTCCGAAATTCAATTTGGATTTGTACGAAATACGAATTTTCGTTAGGTTCGTTAACTTTTCGTAACAATTACGAATGTTTGTCATGATGAATTTATCATTATGAGGAGCTCCCACCTTCCCTGTGCTGTGCTGACTTCCTGGGGTTTTTAACTTCATCATAACGAATAATCTTAATTAACGAACATTCTTGTTTCTGTTGTAACAGAATTTGGATCCGAAATTCGTAAACGAAATTTCGTACAAAATTCGGAAGCATAGCAATTCATATTTTGGATCCTCCCGAATGTACGAACTTATGGAAATTCGTACGAATTTTCGATTCGTACGAAACTAATCGCACATGTCTAATCTATATACCCTGTTAAGACCTAGCGTGATTGTCGGTGATGGCTGCAATATAAGCCCTACCCCCCAAATAAGCCCTAGTTGAAGTCCTTGTAGGTCTTATTTTTAGGGTAGGGCTTATTTTCGGGGAAACAGTGTAGTCGTATATAAAATGCACTTTTTATCTTTCAAAA
The DNA here is from genome assembly GCF_042186555.1 of Aquarana catesbeiana. Classification (NCBI taxonomy): domain Eukaryota; kingdom Metazoa; phylum Chordata; class Amphibia; order Anura; family Ranidae; genus Aquarana; species Aquarana catesbeiana. The sequence continues at coordinate 34,302,072 of NC_133334.1, read as the reverse complement.
AGTGTTTCCCAGTGCCAAACCTTTCATCTAATTTCTAAATTGCTGCATATGTAAATTTCAAAAGCCAATATAAAGAAATAATAGTGGTTAAAAAAAAAAAGCACTTGTGGGTTTAACTACATTTTTTTTTATTTTATAATTCTCCTTTGGCAGGGGGGTGTGTCCTATACATACATGCTTTTACTAATAGGTGTCCCTCGTTCCCATCTCAGAAAGTTGAGAGGTATACTAGAGAGAAGATTTTTTTTTGGGGGGGGGGGTTAGAGGGAAGGGCAGAAATACTAGATGTGGAATCTCACAATATAGATTTCTGATCTATGAACATTCTATGACGTATGTCATCATAAACGTCCTTGTACTTTACAACCACAAATTACAGACATGCCGATACTCAGGAGCAACTGAAGAAGAAAGCTGCTTTATATTCCAGACAATTATTGTTCACAGACACAATGCTGCCAGCACAGAATGTTGCTGCATTTTATAGCTAAGTGACTGTATGCGCCCTTCCCCAGACAGCGAGCTTTTACTGATGATAAGTGCTGGGAGGATACATGAAAATACCTTGTCAGCTTCTGACATGCGTCTCTTTTCTGCGTATTATGGATATCCAAGAAAATGATGTAAGTAATCCAAGTAAACGTCAAGGACTGATCACCAGTTGCACTTGTTAAGTACCTACCTCTAATTTAGAGGCACTTAGTTGTGTTTCTGCAGAAAAGGGAGGGTGTGATAGAAGGACACTTTTCTTATGTTCCAGTATCTATCTATAGCATTATAATTATCCCACATTAAAGAAATCTCTCGTTTTAAAAACATTTTCTTTAACCCATCTCTTGTCTTTATTATTTACTGAATGATCTTGGCTATTTGCAAAGATTTTTTTCTTATACAGTAAAACCTTGGATTGCGAGCATAATTCGTTCCGGAAACATGCTTATAATCCAAAGCACTTGTATATCAAAGCGAATTTCCCCATAAGAGATAATGGAAACTCAGATGATTCGTTCCCCAACTACCGTATTTATCGGCGTATAACACGCACTTTTTTCCCCTTAAAATCAGGGGGAAATCGCGGGTGCGTGCTATGCAGCGTACACACGGTCAGACTTTTCGACCGGACTTGTCCGACGGACCAAATCCGACGGACAATCCGATCGTGTGTGGGCTTCACCGGACCTTCAGCGGACTTTTCCAGTCGCAAATCTGATGGACTTTAGATTTGGAACAGGCTTCAAATCTTTACGTCGTAGCTCCGCCGGACCCAGAAATCCGCTCGTCTGTATGCTGGTCCGACGGACAAAAAACGACGCTAGGGCAGCTATTGGCTACTGGCCATCAACTTCCTTATTTTAGTCCGGTGTACGTCATCACGTACGAATCCGTCGGACTTTGGTGTGATCGTGTGTAGGCAAGTCCGTTCGTTAAAAAGTCCGTCTGAAGTCTGTTAAAAGTCAGTCGAAAGTCCGCTGGAAAGTCTGTCGGACCAGTCCGGTCGAAAAGTCCGCCCGTGTGAACGCGGCCTTATACGCCGATCCCCGCCGATCTTCGCTGTCTGCGAGGGCCGGCGACATTGACGGAGCCGAGCCGAGTGTACTGTGTACTCGGCAAGGCTCGGCTCTGCTCGCAGTCACGTCCCGCCATTGGACCATTGTGTTGTGTCCAGCATAGGAGCCGGGCCAAGGGGCGGGACGGGGGCGTGACTGCGAGCGGAGCCGAGTAGCCGAGTACACAGTACACTCGGCTCGGCGAGAGGAACCGAGAAGAGACGAATATCTCGGCAACGGCGGTGGCGGTAAATTTAAAACCCAAACATGCTGAAATTTTGGGGAAGGCTGCAGATGGACACTACAAGGCTGCAGATGGACACTGCAAGGCTGCAGATGGACACTACAAGGATGTAGATGGACACTACAAGGCTCCAGATGGACACTACAAGGCTGTAGATGGACACTACAAGGATGTAGATGGACACTACAAGGCTCCAGATGGACACTACAAGGCTGTAGATGGACACTGCAAGGCTGCAGATGGACACTACAAGGCTGCAGATGGACACTACAAGGCTGCAGATGGACACTACAAGGCTGTAGATGGACACTACAAGGATGTAGATGGACACTACAAGGCTCCAGATGGACACTACAAGGCTGTAGATGGACACTGCAAGGCTGCAGATGGACAGTGTACAAGGCTGCATTGATGGGCATTTAAAATGTAAGTTTTTTCCTTAAACTTCCCTCCTAAAAGTTTTTTTTCCTTAAACTTCCCTCCTAAACTTGGGGTGCTTGTTATACGCCGATAAATACGGTATTTATTCTTAAGTCCTTCAGTTTATAGTCCATAGAAAAAAGATTATAGCAATGTGACCAGGTTGTGTAACCATAAAATGTCCATCCACAAATGGAAGCCTCCACAAGCGGATTATGCCGCATACATACGGTCAGAATTTCGGCCTGCAAAAGACCGGTGAGATTTTTTTTTGTCGGAAAATGCGACCGTGTGTACGCTCCATCAGTCTTTTTGCTGGCGGAATTCCAGCCAGCAAAAGACTGAGAGCATGCTAGGGAAAAGTTCCTATCCGAAAATGCGATCATCTGTGGCAATTCCGACACGCAAAATCCCTACGCATGCTCGGAAACAATTTGACGCATGCTCGGAAGCATTGAACTTCATTTTCTCGGCTCGTCGTAGTGTTGTACATCACCGCGTTCTTGACGGTCGTAATTTCAGCAAACGTTTGCATGACCGTGTGTATGCAAGGCAAACTTGAACGGAATCCCGTCGGAAAAGCTGTCATATCTTTTTACGACGAGAAAAACGATCGTGTGTACGCAGCATATAGAAGCCAAATCCGGCAGGAGCTACAGGGTATAAAAGAGAAGAGAGGCGCCTCTAAGTGTAGCAATATGTTGCTAAATGTTGTACCTTCATTAAATGTAACCATATTGCTACAGTAATAGGGCGTATACACGGTCGGACATTGATCGGACATTCCGACAACAAAATCCTAGGATTTTTTCCAACGGATGTTGGCTCAAACTTGTCTTGCATACACACGGTCACACAAAGTTGTCGGAAAATCCGATCGTTCTGAACGCGGTGACGTAAAACACGTACGTCGGGACTATAAACGGGGCAGTGGCCAATAGCTTTCATCTCTTTATTTATTCTGAGCATGCGTGGCACTTTGTCCGCCGGATTTGTGTACACACGATCGGAATTTCCGACAACGGATTTTGTTGTCGGAAAATTTTATCTCCTGCTCTCCAACTTTGTGTGTCAGAAAATTCGATGGAAAATGTCCGATGGAGCCCACACACGGTCGGAATTTGCGACAACACGCTCCGATCGGACATTTTCCATCGGAAAATCCGACCGTGTGTACGGGCCATTAGAGGCGCCTCTCTTCTCTTTTATACTCAGTTGTGACGTGACACTACTTGTATATCAAGACATCGCTTGTATATCAAGTCAAAATTTATTTAAAAATTTAGCTTGTCTTGCAAAACGCTCTCAAGCCAAGTTACTCTTAAACCAAGGTTTTACTATACTCACAACCTTATGGTGACCCCCGTCTTTATAGTTTTTAAAAAAAAAAAATCTGGCTCCTGGTGGGCGGGCCCTTATAAGAAATCTTGTGTTTAGAAACAAAAGTGTGCAGTTAGTCAGAGAAGAGGAAAGAAGAGGAGAGGAAGGGGAAGGATTCACAGTATGTATATATATATATAAGGTTAGCATTTTTGGGTTCAAATGGCTTGGATCCTAAAAACAAAAAAAGGCACACCAAAAACTTTATGTGACAAAACATGTTAGAAACCCAAGAAAATAGGTAAGTACATAAATGAAAAAAAAAATAAAAAATAAGCTGGTACTTTACCGGTACTTGCCATGAACCAAATGTGTAACCTTAACTGCTTCAGCCCCGGAAGATTTTAACCCCTTCCTGACCAGAGCACTTTTTTGCGATTCGGCACTGCGTCGCTTTAACTGACCATTGCGCGGTCGTACTACGTTGCACCCAAACAAAATTGACGTCCTTTTTTCCCACAAATAGAGCTTTCTTCTTTTGGTGGTATTTGATTGCCTCTGCGGTGTTTATTTTCTGCGCTATAAACAAAAAAAGAGCGACAATTTTGAAAAAAGCGCAATATTTTTTACTGTTTGCGATAATAAATATCCCCCAAAAATATATAAAAAAAAATATTTTTTTCCTCAGTTTAGACTGATACGTATTCTTCTACATATTTTTGGTAAAAAAATCGCAATAAGCGTATATTGATTGGTTTGCGCAAAAGTTATAGCGTCTACAAAATAGGGGATAGTTTTAGGGCATTTTTATTATTATTTTTTTTTTACTAGTAATGGCGGCGATCTGCGATTTTTGTCGGGACTGCGACATTATGGTGGATACGTCAGACAATTTTGACACATTTTGGGACCATTGGCATTTTTACAGCGATCAGTGCTATAAAAATGCATTGATTACTGTAAAAATGTCACTGGCAGGGAAGGGGTTAACACTAGGGGGGCGATCAAGGGGTTAACTGTGTTCCCTCAGTGTGTTCTAACTGAAGGGGGGAGGGGACTGTGTAGGGGAGCTGACAGATCGCTGTTCATACTCTGTATGAACAGACAATCTGTCTCTTCTCCCCTCAGAGAACCGGGATCTGTGTGTCCATGAGCGTCTTACCTCTCTGGTGACGAACACTCCTGATTGGCTTTTAGCAGCAGCTAATGGCTCCCACTGCTGTCAATCACAGCCAGTGAGCCAATCAGGTGACGGAGGGAGCAGAGCTGAGCCATGGCTCCATGTGTGAGTGGACATACAGAGCTGCAGGTCGGAAGCACACCTGCTTGGGTGCCCCCACAGCAAGCTGCTTACTGTGGGGGGCACCCGGCAGGAGAGAAGAGCCAGGAGCACCAGCATGGGACCTGAAAAGAGGAGGATCTGGGCTGCTCTGTGCAAAACCATTACACAGAGCAGAGGTAGGTATAACATGTTTGTTATTTAAAAAAAAACAACACAAGGCTTTAATGTCCCTTTAAAGTGATTGTAAACCTCGGACATGAAATATAAACAACGCATATCCCTCTATAGTCTTACTTCTGACACGTTTTCCTGACACCAAGAGAAAAAAGGTCACAAGAGAGGGAGCTCCATCACACAGCCTGTGATTGACAGCCTCAGCTCTGTTTCTGTGTGCTGTGTGTGTGTGTGTGGGGGGAGGGGTTGTCCCTTCCCTCCAATCAGCTCTCCTCACTGAGCTCTGCAGAGTGTAACTTCAGCCCTCTGCCCCCTTTTTTCTGAACTCTAATGCCGCGTACAAACAACCGTTTTTTTCCGAAGGTTTTTCTGACGGAATCCCGAGTGAATTCCGCTGAAACTGTCTTGACTACACACCAAAGTCCAACCGTCCAGAACGCGGTGACGTACAACATGTACGACGGGACTAGAAAAAGAAAGTTCAATAGCCAGTAGCCAATGGCTTCCGTCTCGTACTTGCTTCAGAGCATGCGTCGTTTTTGGTCTGTCGGAACAGCATACAGACGAGCGGTTTTCCCAAAAGGAATTGGTTCAGTCGGAAATATTTAGAACATGTTCAATTTCTAAGTCCGTCAGAATTTTCGAAAAAAAAGTCCGATGAGGCACACACACGATTGGAATAGACGATGAAAAGCTTCCGTCTGACTTTTTCTGTCGGACATTCCGCTCGTGTGTACGCGGCATTAGACAAGCTTTATAACTCAGCATTTTGAATGTATGTAGAGAAGAGAAGGCTGCAGATAAACAGGTACAACTTAGGTAGGAAGATTTGTTTCATCTCTGTGTATCACCTGAGGCCAGTCACTTCACTGGGTATATGTAAGGACAACCACTTTAAAACTTAAAGTGACACTAAATGATATCTACATTCTCCGAAAATAATCCATACACATCCACTAATTAACAGCCCTGGCATCTATTTTTCATGAAATAGTTTTTTTTCTCCTTGTAATGTCCTCTGTGAGCTCCCAAACCTCTTATTTTCCCTTTCCTTTCCTTTGGTTTGGAATGCTCTGAAGGGTTGGAGATCGTGCTGGACTGACTCACTCTGTTGTGAGTCTATGTGTGGGTAATGGTGGGGGCAGGTTGGAAGAGTTTTCTCCCGATGATTTCTGCCCGACTTAACAGAAAGGTGGCGGTAAGCCGTTTTTGGGCGCTTGGGTTGCTACCTCTGGGTATGGCCTTGAGGTCATTTCCACATGTTCTTGTAAAGCTAGGTAAAATGGAATGCCTGAAATCCAGTGAAATGCAAATTGGAAGGTGAATCTAGGATCTATGCTGGCTCTGCAAACACAGCAGATATTCACCATTCTGATTTCAGTGTCACAGACACACCAGTTTGGGATCTTTCCCCATTCACCTTTAGCATACAACAACAGCCCTGAGGAAGGGGGAGTCTCCGGTCCACCGAAACATGCCGGCTTGATCACTTGTAGCTACTTTCAATAAAACGATAATAAATTCACCTTCTGACTTGCATTTCATTGGATATTGGGTGCTCCTTTATACCTACCTTTACTTTGTTTGGAATGAGCAGTACACATTATTTGCAGGGCACTGCTCTATACGCAATACAAATCCCATAGTCCATAGTCTATCTTAGAGGAGAAAAAGAGAGTGGACGATGTTACTTCATAAAGTGCGGCCATGGAAAACAATAGACATGTGCACTGCCAAAAAACTTGTTCGTTTTCATTTTTGTTTCATTCGTTTTTGGTTTTTTTTTTCGTTTTTCGGGTCATTCGTTATGATCAAACAACACAAAGTCCAAAAACAAGCAACTCAAGGTGCTCCAATCCAAAACGAAGAGAAGAAAAGTGCTTGAGAAGATTCAAGTACCCAACACCCCCTTGTGTGTCCCCACTCACCAAATCTACATGACCCCCAGCTTTTCAGTCTGGTAGGTCAGTCAAGGCTTAGTATGGATGTCTTGGAGATGGTAGCCAGGGTGAAAGAAGGGGCTGCCTTGCGTCAAGATAGGACCCCTCCCTGAGTCTTTGGATCTCCAGCCCTATGAGCATCTCAGCTGTTGTGCCACAGATGGCATCATTTTAAACCAAAGCTGTTGTGTGGTGAAACAAAAATATTGCTGTTCTGAAGTTTAAGGAATAGAAAAATCAGTGAAAGTTCCTTTTTTGTTTCTGGGTACACGTCAGACTGAAAAGCTGGGGGTCATGTGGATTTGGTGAGTGGGGACACACAAGGGGGTGTTGGGCACTTTAATCTTCTCAAGCACTTTTCTTCTCTTCGTTTTGGATTGGAGCACCTTGAGTTGCTTGTTTTTGGACTTTGTGTTGTTTTTCCATATATTTTATCACATTTATTTATTATGTTTGCGAGCGCTATATTTATATTTCTCATGTTTTCAAGTGATTAACACTTTGTGTATAGCAGCTGCAATTTTTTTATTTCACTGATTTGTTTTTGCCACACCAATATCGCGAGTTTATATATTTAGCATATATATTTTCCCATTCATTATGATCGCAATTCGTAAATTTGTACCATTCGTACATTCATAAATTCGTAAATTTGTAAATTTATAAATTCGTAAATTTGGAAATTTGAAATTCGAAAATCCAAAAAATCAAAAATCTGAAATAGTAACTAACTATTCAATTGTAGGTATTGTAATTTCCTTTCAAATTTGGCTGTTAGTGAAGGTAACGAATACGAATTCATCTGAAGTTACGAATGATCCGAAATAATGAATGCCGCATCTAAACAAATGGAACGGAACAAATTAATACTAAATAATAATAATACAAAGTTTGTATCATTGTTATTTATTATTAATAATTCATTACATTCCATTCGTTTAGATATGGCATTCGTTATTTCGGATAATTCATAATTTCGGATAAATTTGTATTTGTTACCTTCACTAACAGCCAAGTTTGAAAGGAAATTACAATACATATAATTTAATAGTTAGTAATAGTTAAGTTATTATTAGTTCATTAATATTTCCGAATTTACAAATTTACGAATTTACCAATTTACAAATGTACGAATTTATGAATTTACGAATGTACGAATTTACAAATGTGCGATTGTATGGATCTACAAATGTACGAACGTATGAATTTAGGAATTTACGAATGTACGAATTTACAAATTTTCTAATATTTGAATTTACAAATATTCGGAAAAATTCATTAAATGGGTTTTCGTTCATTTGGCTATTTCGGAATTAACAAATTTGTCAAAATTCATTAAAAAACTAATTCGGAACAAAACGAATTGCACATGTCTAGAAAACAAGCAAATCAAACAAAGCCACTGTTGGCACTATATAAATCCTGTATAATAATAGCAATACTCATTTTGCTGCTAAAATCCACAACACGCAGATTCTGTGCTGAGAATAGCTTGTTTGAATTTCCTTATGAAAACTTGTGATCCAGGGAGAAGAATGATGTAGAGGAAATAGAGGATGGAAAAGCAGAAAAGATAGGTGGAAAGAGAGGAGAGAAGAGGTAAAGGAAGAGTGAAGAAAGTTAGAAAGAGAGATAAGAGGTAGAAGCAGAGGAGTGCAGAGAAGAGGTAAGAGGAGACAGAGCATGGGAGGAAGAAGAACAAGAGGATAGTAAAGGAGAGGTAGAGTGAAACAGAAAATGTAGAAAGAAGTGGAAAGGACAGTAGAGGACAGGTAGAAGGGAAAGTGAGAAAATGAGGTAAAAAGATATAAGAATGAAGAGTAAAAAATGAAAAGAGGTAAAAGGTAAGGGAGGGACAGAGAGGAGACTTGTAGAACGTGAAGAGAGAAGTAGAAAGAAAGGAGAGGAGGGGAGAGTAGATGATAAGGAACAGGAGCAGCCGGTCTATTAGGGGCGCAGGGCTCCCAGCAGGGCACCGGGTTAATGCGTTTGTATAAGTTTTTTTGTTTTTTTGTTTTCAAGCCATACGATTAAAGCCTGAGGCTCTAATTGGCTTGAAAAAGGTTGGGCTTGGAGTACTGCATCCCAAACCCAAATACTTGTCACAATAGCAAATTAATTTGCCATAGTATTCTGGGCTTCTCCTGCCGGCCAATCAGGACAGGAGGCGGATTGGGTTGGCCGGGAGGAGAAGCAGAGGAAGCTGTGGAGGGGTGAGTATGGGGGGAGACCATCACCGTGGAGGGGTGGGGTGGTGTGGAGGGAGACCGTCACCATGGAGGGGTGAGTGTAGGGGGGGGCATCACCGTGGAGGGGCTGAGTGTGGGTGGACCAGCCGCCACTGGACAGGAGGGGAACAGCAGAGAAGATGAGATAGGAGAAGAAGAGAAGAGAGAATTGACATAATGAGAAGAAAGGACCAAAAAGAGGAGGGAGGGATAGGAGGAGAAGATGGAAGGCGAGGACAGAAGAGGAAAGGTAGAAGGAGAGGGAATGAGAGAGAACAGATAGAACAAGAGAATAGTAAAGGAGCAGTAGAATGAGAAAGAAGAGATAGAAGGAAATGGAGTGGACAGTAGAAGACAAATAGAAGGACAGAAGAGAAGAGAAAGGGTAGAAAGACTGGAGAATGGAAAGGTCAGAAAAAGAGGTAAAAGGTTAGAGGCATGGAGGAGGTAAAGTGGTAGCAGAATAGATGAGGGAAAAAGAGATGAGAAAGGAGAGGAAGGGACCAGTAGAGAAAACAGTAAAAATGTAAAAAGAGAGGAGAGAAGAGACAAAATGAGAAGAGAGGATCAAAAAAGTAGAAAGAGAAATAGGAGGAGAAGAGAGAAGTGAGGACAGAAGAGGAATAGAAAAATGAAAGGTAATGAGAGAGGAGATAGAACAAGAAAATAGTAATGGAGAGGTATAATGACAAAGGAGAGGTAGAAGAATGGGGAGAGGAAAGTAGAGGACAAGTAGGGGGAGAAAGGAGAAGAAATAGGTAGAAACATTGGAGACTGGAGAGGGGAGAAGAAACGAGGTAAAAGGTAAGGAGAGCGGAGAAGATGAGGAAAGGTAGAAGGAGAGAAGAGGTAGAGGAAGCAGAAGAAAGAAGAGGTGTTAGAAGTTAGAGAAGTTAGTAGCAGAGAAAAGAATAAAAATGCAGAAATGAGAGGAGAGAAGAAGAAGAATGAGAAGAGAAGAAGGTTGAGGAAAGGCTAGGAGGAGAAGAGGGGAAGTAGAAAAAGAGGAGAATGGTAAGGAAGTACCAGATGAGAGGAAGGAGGAAAGGTAAAAGGTTAGGGGATTAAAAAAGAAGTAGAAGGAGAGGGGAGGTAGTAAAAGAAGAAGATAAGGAGAGAAGAGGTAGAAAGAGGAGAGAAGCAAAGAGAAGAGTAGAGAAGTAGACAGTAAAAATGTAGAAAGAGAGGAGGGAAGGGGCAGAAGAAGAAGAGAGGGTCGAAAAATATAGGGGGGGAGATACGAGGGATGGTGATGTAGTGCTCACCCTGGGAGGGGCTGCTGAGAAGATTCCTTAGGTCTTCCTTGCTAGTATAGAGGCTGCCTGCCACAAGCACATCGACTACACAAGCTCAATGTAGGGGATGTCTTTTTGTAAATTTTATTGCAGAAACTTGAACAGGAGGAAATTTGAGGGGTTTAGAATACTCCAAAACGATATCAGAAATCAACAACAAATTTCAGCCTTCACTAGGGGTGATAGGGAATGGCAGACCCAGTCCATATAGTAACCCCCTGGCACTCACTTACGACTAGCAGCTGGCACAACCGAGTTTCCCAAAACCAGGTCTTACGATATCCAAAATGTTTTTTGCCACCCAGCTGCTTCATGACACTCTTCAGTGAGGAAGACAAAGATCCTTCTCCAGACCAGGTCTCCAGAGCGAAGCTCTCCAGAATAAATCCATTAGCAATCTTCTTTAGGTCCACAGCCCAACACCTGCTGAGGCTCAAACTACAACTATTTCTCACACTCGCTATGTCCCAGGGGCAGCAGCCCCAGGAGAAGAGGAACCCTCCTTGCAAAAGAAGAACACTCTGCTCAGACCTCTCCAAACATTTGTCACCTCCCTCAGCCACCTTCTGGGTGCCCCCTTCCTAAGGATTGGATGGGATTCTGATCAATATTCATAACTCAGTGGCTGACCCTCCTATTCTATTTTTGGTTAACCCTTCCAGTAGAAGACAGATGGAATCAACCACTGACCTTAGGGAAACCTGACCAGACTAGAAAAACAGATCACTGCTCAACCAAGTGGCACTAAATAATACATTTAGCTTAACCTTTGGCAGGGTGCTACAGCGAGGACAGAAGAGGAGAGGTAGAAGAGAGGATGAGAGAATAAGTAGAAGTAGAGATGGAAAGAGCAGAAAGGAGAGATAGAAAGTGAAGGGAGAAGAAGTATAGGGAGAGGTAGAAGGAGAGGAGAGGCTAGAAGAGGAGAGGAGAGGAGAGGAGAGGAGAGGAGGAGAATAAAGGGGAAGCAAAAGGCAGAGAAGAGAAAAGTTAGGAGGAGAGGAGGTAGGGGGAAAGAAGAAGTTTGGTGGGAATTGGGAAAGGAGGGGGATCAAGTGAAAAGTATCTGTTTAATAATGTGTCCTCTATAATGTCTACTGTAATCCCAGCACCATACCAAATAATTTCCAAAACCCAGCTTTAATTAAAGAAGTTTTGTAAAACCAGTATAACATTATGAGCGATTTTAGTTTTGATACTCTCTTTATAACGCATGTTGCCTTTATTACTGCTACAAGCTAATTATCATCTGTTGCTCCATTGGACTTCTAGTTTATCTTTATAACGAGGAATGTTGTTCACAAGAGCTGATCAAAGTGTCTTGTGTACAAAATGTTTTCTTAGTCATGCAGACAAAATTCACCCCCTTATCTACAATGCACAGCGAGGGGTTGCTTAAAGCGTGGTATAATCCATTTATTCACTTTTCCAGTTAGAGCTCCCCCTATTAGTAGGCAGGGCACATCAGGAGTAACCCACAAACACCACTTGTCTTCCAATGTCATTTCACCAGGCCCTGCAGGAAAGGAACTAACTCATTAAACTGCCATTCAAGTGGAAAAGCTTTTGCATTCTCTCTTATACAAGCATGTAACGAATGGGCACAGTGTTTGAATGGCACCTTGTTAAGTGCTGCCCTTGTCCTACAACTAGAAAAGCTTAAGGGCACAGTCTAAGTCTATGGAGTGTAGTATGCAACATGCCTCGTTAACTAATCAAAAACAATAAACTGAAAATTTGGGATGTTGAAAGGGAGAAAGGGAGTTTGTGAATCTTCAATAAAAGCTTAGTTTAGAGTAGATATGTTATGCGGTGTACACGCGGTCGGACTTTCCGGCGGGAAAAGTCCGAAGAAATCGTTTCATCGGACATTCCGATCGTGTGTGGACCTTATCGGACTTTTCCTTTCGAAAATTCTGACGGACCTAGAAATAGAACATATTTTAAATCTTTCCGCTGGAACTCTGCCGGAACCAGTTCCTATTGGGAAAACCGCTCGTCTGTATGCTGTTCCGACGGACCAAAAACGACGCATGCTCTGAAGCAAGTACGAGACGGAAGCTATTGGCTACTGGCTATTGAATGTCCTTTTTCTAGTCCCGTCATACGTGCTGTACATCACCGCGTTCTGGACGGTCGGACTTTGGTCGGACTTTGGATAGACCGTGTGTAGGCAAGACCGCTGGAATGGAATTCCGTCGGAGTTCCGTCGGAGAAACCTTTGGAGTTTATTCTGATGGACAAACCGGTCGTGTGTACGCGTCATAAAAGTAATCACCAACCATTGCTAGCTGAAATGTTGAAGAGAAAAGCTATCAAAACTGGTATATTAGTTATGAGTAGAATCGGTGTAAAGGAGAAAGCTTTTCAAAAAGGACTGAGACACATACACTATATTTTCAAAAGTATTCGCTGCCTTTACATGTACATGAACATTAATGGCATCCCAGTCTAATGCCCGTACACATGATCGGACTTTCCGCCAACAAAACTGTGGATTTTTGTTTGAAGGTTGTTGGCTCAAACTTGTCTTGCATACACACGGTCACACAAATGTTGGCTAACAATTACGAACATGGGAACGCGGTAACGTACAAGACATACAACGAGCCGAGAAAAAGGAAGTTTAATATCTAGTGCGGCTCCTTCTGCTTGATTCCGAGCATGCGTGAACTTTTGTGCAACGGACTTGTGTACACACGATCGGACTTTCCGACAACAAAGTTTTGTTGGCGGAAAATTTGAGAACCTGCTAGCAAACTTTTGTTAGTGGAAAGTCTGACAGCAAATGTTTGATGGAGCATACACATGGTCGGACTTTTTGACAACAAGCTCACATCCAACATTTCCCGTTGGAAATCCGACCGTGTGTACACGGCATTAGTCTGTAGGGTTCAATATTGACTTGACCCACCCTTTGCAGCTATAACAGCTTCAACTCTTCTGGGAAGGCTGTTCACAAGGTTTAGGAGTGTGTCTATGGGAATGTTTGACCATTCTTCCAGAAGTGCTTTTGTGAGGTCAGGCACTGATGTGGATAAGAAGGCAGTCATCTCTAATTCATCCCAAAGGTGGTTTACCTGGTTGAGGTCAGGACTCTGTGCAGACCAGTCACCCCAAACTTGCTCATCCATGTCTTTGTGCACTGGTTTAAATCAGTTGGTGGAGGGGGGATTATGGTGTGGGGTTGTTCTTCAGGGGTTGGGCCTGGCCCCTTAGTTCCAGTGAAGGGAACTCTTAAGGCATCAGCATACCAAGACATTTTGCACAATTTCATGCTTTGTGGGAACAGTTTTGGCCCCTTCCTGTTTCAACATGGCTGCACACCAATGCAGGGTATTTTTTGTAACGTGAAACAGAGTGCAACTGCACTTTGCAAATTGCACAGTCAATTTGCATTTAGTAAATCAACCCCTTGATGTCTGTAAGTCCCTCTTGCTCATCTGAATAAACCCATTCATCATGCAAGTAAATAATTTGAACACATTTATCTGACAAGACTTGTTTTGCAGAAGAACATAGGGGATGTGTCTGGCTTGGTCTGTTGGATGATGGGCAGCAAGGTCAAATTCTTTTTAGACTGAACATATATCTAAAAACACTGTGCAAATTAATAGTATGAATATGAAAATGGAGGTTGGTAGTGCTATGTTCACCTAACAATAATGTTTATTTAAGCATTAAAGGTCTTTTTAATGATTTATCTGGTAATATTAATAACTGGCTTAGTAAAAAAAAAAAAAAGATAGAGAGAGAGAGAAAAGGTACAGCTATGGATGCCAGTAGAAGAAATCAGTTTTATTCTATTTTTTTTTTTTAAATAATATTTTTTTTATTATTACTATATGTTATAAGTATTTTTATTTTATTTTCTATTAAGAAAAAGCAGAAAGGATAGAGTTTCGTACCTAGGGACAAGAGATACATAATCTGGGTAAATCACATGGTCACACAGGTATGATTTCATAAGAAAACACTTACAACAGGACCAACATAGTACAGTCCTTGGTAAACGTTATCCTTCAAACAGTGCATGTCCATGCAATATTCTTTAGAGTGACCCAAAAGAAGCCATATGTACAAAAGAGGAGTTGGGGGGAAAGGGAGATAGCTGAAGGTGGAGGACAGGGCAGTATGAAAGAGGTAGATCAGCCAAGGGTAAAGTAGCATACTGGGCATGCAGTCACTGAGTAAGGGTGGTCAAAATGGGCGATGCTGTTGACCATTATTATTGAGGCTGAATTATAAATAGGATTTGAAATTAACCGAGTCCATAAATAGAAGCCAGGGACTCTGGGTCTGGATGTCTATCATGTTGTCGGCAAGTCAGGCTTTCCATTCACATTATTTGAATATTTTATTGAAAAAAAATAAGAGGCTAGCTCTTCCAAAATGGAAATTTCATTGGAACACGATTGCCATAGTCAGCCCTTGGATTTTTAAGTGACTTGGATATGCCAACATGCTATAATTCCTGACTCTGTTCCTGAATGTGTACTGAGGAGCGCCTACAACAAAAGTTCATCTTACTTGAAGGACTTTTTGAAACATTTAATGGTTAAGAGCATCAAATACAGCCAAAATGTTTCAGGGTAAAAAGCCTCCGCTTTCTTCGGGGCTCATGCACAAAACAAACAAGTACAAAGTAAAACGTACTATAATTATTTCATGTAGACAATATAGTAATATAAGGTCATAAATTATATAGTATTAAAGTATCCTTAAAACATCAATGTCAATATCTTGCAGCCTCACTCAGCAACTCGATGAATATAATAAGGTTTGGGAGTTGTGGCACATTATGGAAAGCTCCATATGACCTATATATCCATCTATTTTGGTCCTTGTATGGACTTGGGATGGTTAAAGGAGGCAGCTCCAGACCCATGGGGAAATTGCCGTAATTCCTCTATCCTTATCTTATATAATCCTTATCATTCTTCCGCCATCTTTAATCTTTGTTTCTTCTCTTTCCTTTTTGCCTTTATTTCTAGGTATTTTTTTTTTTGCTCTAGTTGCTAAGTGTTATCCAATCTACAGACTCTGCTCACTGCATTGCAAACCTTTGCTTGTGATGTATATTACTGAAAAGCTTGAACACTAGGGTCAATGGGGTTGGTTTACTAAAGGCAAATCCACTTTGCACTACAAGTACACTGCAAGTGCACTTGGAAGTGCAGTCACTTTAGATCTGAGGGGAAGATCTGAAATGAGGGGAAGCTCAGCTGATTTTATCATCCAATCATGTACAAGTAAAAATGCTGTTTTTTATTTTCCTTGCATGTCCCCCTCGGATCTACAGCGACTGCACTTCCAAGTGCACTTGCAGTGCAAAGTGGATTTGCCTTTAGTAAATAACCCCATGGCTTTTTGTTGTAAGCTATCCTATATGCTAAGGTCTGTGATACTTAACCAGCTTCAAATTTTAGAAGCTACTTTTTTCTCCAGTGTATTGTCAAACTAACATTTATGTTTGCCACCCTATTACACCACCTTCTACTTTGTATAATTTGTGGCTCAACTTGTCCATTTGTCATTATCTGTTGTTGTGGCACCCTCTCTAAAATCAATTAAAAGTCAGTTTTCAAAACAAAAGACCATGTCAATGTAGTGCTCACCCCTAAGAGGGCCGCTGTGTTCCATCTCCTGTTCCTGGTGGCAGTATCCAGACACACAACAACAGTCACTATCAAGGCTCAATAAACAATCCAGGGGTTGCTTTTCTTTTAAATGTATTGCCTAATTATTGAGATAGGACAAGGGGAGCTGTGGGATACTCAAGAGCAGTAGCAAAAAGGACACTCTTCACTCTGTAGCTACTCCTTGGAACAGTCTCTTCAGTGGTTTATGGTCAGCACCGAGACACCATATGCAATGTACCAGGCCAGGCAAACTTTAGCCTTAATACCCAAGGCTTTGCTGCAGCAGCAGTAGACACAGGGATCCTGCATACAGGTCTGTACTCAGTGTCCCTGGATACTTGGAAATCACCTTCCAACATCTAAAGAATTTAAGTGAACTTTCCAGACCAGATCCTAAGAATAAATCCCTTGCATAGCTGCAGCAAGTCTCAGCAAGTAGCCCCCCTGGATCAGCAGAACCCGGAACCTCAATGAACACGGGCAGATTTTCAGCTGGGTTGCCTGGAAGGCTTCTCCTCCTGGACAAGAACAGGGCAGCTCTAAGCTTCAGACTATTCATGCTCACTCCCAACCCCAAACTGGGCACCCTGCCCCAGGGATTGGCTGAGACAACGTAAATATTCAGCTGCTTATTTGCTTTATCCAGGCCACTACATTCCAAAATCCTCCAGAAGGTTGGAGAAGCAAACCTGAATCTAGTGAAACCCAGAACAGCCCAAAGCAATCATAATCCGCTCTACTGATTACAGTAGAACCAAACAGAACAAAATGTACCCAACTTTCTTAGCAGCCTATTTGGGAAGATGCTACATCAAAGAAGTAGTAGTCAGTCCAAATAATTTGACATTCAAGACGTGGACATTTCATTGGTATTTGACTACTGTTTTATGAACATGGACATGAACATGTTTTTTTGAGGATACTTTAATACTATATAGATCTTATAGACTCATATTACTATACAGTATCATATACATGTGATAATTACAGTATGTTTTACTTTTTACTGTTTTTTTGTGCATTAGCCCTGAAAAAAAGTGGAGGCTTTTCCCTTGTTGGCTATATTTGATGCTTTTCACCATTAAATGTTTCAAAAAGTCTTTCAAGTGAAATCAACCAGGCACCCCTCAGTACACCTTCAATAATTTACCATCTGGTGAGCACTTTCTTTGTTGGTATCAGAAAGGGAGCAGCCTGGGACCAGAAAAGGGTCCACCAACCCAACCACAGGTCTGCTTCTTTGAAGGAAACCAACTTTCGCTTCTATTGGTCCAACGCTATCACATATACATCACGACTCTGTTCCTGTCTACCTGTGTGTTTCCACCCACCTTTGTGTGTTCCAAAAAAATAAATAAAATAACAGCATGAGTGGGCGTCCCTCATAATGGCCACAGCAGATGTGTAGACTCAAGATTTCAGAAATTGTTAGACAGTGGACTGAACCTTTAAATAAGAAATTTAATTAGCTGCTAAAGGCATCTACTTCATTTTTGTTCTTAGTTCTCTTTTTTCAGATATTGCAAAATAGCCTCATTGTTGCCTAATTTCCACAGTTATCTCTCATTTTTAGAAATTTTACACTTGCAAATTCGGATGCTTTTTTAGCCTTGGGAATTTTAGTCGCCTATTAATAATTATTGGTTATTTTCGAATTAATGTGTTGGTGGGGGCCGGGATCATGCCATTATTACAGGGGCGCGTTTCTTCAATTTTGATTTCATTTCTCAATTAATCTCTGTTGCTTTTTTTATCCACCACATGCAGGAAAAATGACAGCGTGTCACACACGGCTGCTAATAATTGCACAACGAAGGCCGTGTTTCAGCAAAAAGCCACTTGGCAGCTGGTGATCCTTTTTCAATGCAGTTCCCTCCAAGTACAGACTTTAGCATCTGCTGCAGCCTGCAGCTACAAGTTTAACCCAGAAAGAAGGGAAAAGGATTTCAGCCTAAATAGCTAATGTCACAGAAGGCAGACCTGGAGCCTTAGAGACTCACTCAAGGAAAAGAAAATCTGAACCAGGAAAAAAAAAAAAAAAAAAACAAGCTCATATAGTGCAGCTGAAAGGCTCTTCTACATTAACATGTATGTAAAGCTAAAAGTTGTTTCTTTAAAATTTTGGATAGCGTATTAAAGGGTTAAAACAATTGCCAGGACCTTAAAACTGAACTCTGGGGATGAGGAGGGGATATGTTCTGGACATGGTAGTGTGAGGAGCATATGCTCAGAAGCCCCTGCCAAACCATTGCTTCTCCATGATTTCTCTATCTTCCCACACTGGCAACATCATGCCAACATCATGCCTAAACACTACTAAGACTATTAAGAGCCTCCTGCAGTCGACCTCCAGACCTGGCCGTCACACGCTACCTTGTGGCATCAACATGGGACCATAAGGGTATTGACATGGCATCATGGGAGCCAGCTACTAAAGTCACCTACTTAAAGTATAACTAAAGGCAAAACTTTTTTTTTTCGTTTTGGATAGTGTTTTTCTGTTGCTGTCTGAGCCCCTGTTAGGGAGATTCACCCTCTCTATTTGTCCTGTTTACCATTACCAAAGAAAATCCCAATTTTGGGTTGTCCCCAGAAAAGTAACAGTGGGCAAATCTTCCAATGGGGACACTAGTTCTGGTGACCTGGGAGTCCCTTAGGAATTCCCTTACTTTGCAGGGATTTCCTCTCACTTCCTGTTTAGCTATGGGACAGGCAGTGAAGGGAAATCTACGCAATGGGAAACAGATGGCTAAAAAAAAAATCTGACATGGGTTACAACTAGGATTTCACTGAGTATTTGCCTGAGTAAATGCCCCCGATGCTTCACACGATACCTTTGCATGCAGAGGCTCCCGGAAGTCAGTGGGTGGAGTGGGCAGAGAAGGCACAGTGGAGAGCGAGTCCTTGAAGTGGAAGGTAAGCTGGATGGGGCAGGGGTGTGGGTCACAGCTGCATGTGCCACCCATCAGAATCGGTGACCCGGACCGTCAGAATCATTAACGGAAGTGACGGCTGGTGTCTCTGTCAGAGACTGTACACTGCAACGCTCATCTTGGTACATCCTGCACTAGGCCTCAGTAAGCCTGCAGTCACAAGGCGGCAGCGGACATCATGTTACACCCAGCCCATATAGTTCACTGACTATATGGGTTGGGTGTAACAAGATGTCCGCTGCTGCATTCTGACTAGGCTTACTGAGGCCGAGTGCAGGGTGTATCAAGATGGCCTCCTGTATTCTCTACTCTTTATCAATTTAATTTTATCATTATCAGTGCTGCATTTCAGTGCAACTGCATACCAATCAGTTCCACCTATCATTGCCCATAAGTGCCACCCATAAGTGCTACCTATTAGTGCCCATAAGTGCCACCTATTAGTGCCCATCAGTCAGGGCCACATACCAGTGCCCCCTATTAGTGCCCATAAGTGCCAGTCATCAGTGCCAGCCATCAGTGCCGCATATCAGTGCCCATCAATCAGTGCCACCCATAGGCGTGCGCACAGGGTGTGCCAGGTGTGCCTGGGCACACCCTAATCGCCTTGTGTGGTGCATATTCCATCCTGTTTAGACCACTAATATTTTATCCCCCCAAAAAAAGTTACAAAATAAAATACTTTAAAAAGAATAAAAATAAAACCACTGACACTGTCCACTGCCCTACTGACACTATCAGTACATATACACATGCATATGTATTTGAGCTTTGGGGTGCACACCCTATTGCAAGAGGCTGCGCACACCTATGGTGCCACCTATCAGTGCTGCAAATCAGTGCCCATCAGTAAGTGCCACATATCAGTGTCCATAAGTGCCACCCATCAGTGCAAGCCATCTGTGGCAGCCATTATTGATGCAAATCAGTGGCCATCGGTCAGTGCCACCTATCAGTGCTGCAAATCAGTGCCCATCAGTCAGTGCCATCTATCAGTGCTGCAAATCAGTGCCCATCAGTGAGTGCCACCTATCAGTGCCAGCCATTAGTGATGCATATCAGTGCCCATCAGTCTGTGCCACCTATCAGTGCCAGCCATCAGTGGCAGCCATCAGTGCCACAAATCAGTGGCCATCAGTCAATGCCCCCTATCAGTGCCGCATATCAATGTCCATCAGTCAGTGCTACCTATCAGTGCTGCAAATCAGTGCCCATCAGTCAGTGCCACCTATCAGTGCCAGCCATTAGTACTGCATATCAGTACCCATCAGTACGTGCCACCTGTCAGTGCTGCAAATCAGTGTCCATCAGTCAGTGACACCTATCAGTGGTGCAAATCAGTGCCCATCAGTCAGTGCCCCCTATCAGTGATCATCAGTGCTGTTGCATATTAAGGCCTCCTCATCAGTACCACTGCCACCCCATCAGTGCCCGCCATTGCTGCCTCATCAGTGCCACCTAATCCTATCAGTGCCCATCAGTGCAGCGTCATTTTAAGGTAAGTTTCACATAATGTGCTAGTATGCGATGCATGAAGAAAAAAAAGAAGTCCAGTGGTTTACAACTGCTTTAACTATGCTATCGAGGTTTTTGTTTTAGGTGATATTTTTTATCACTTAACGCTTTGGTGTCTATACCATGAAGAATAACATTTTCATTAATGATGCCCTGTAGAGATGAGGATGTATTCTCCTTTGACTGCTGTTAATGGCTGCTAGATCTCAGATCGGGCCACCACTGACAGCTCTGGACTCCACTATCAATTGGGAACCAACAAAAGTTCTGGATCATGTGATCACATGTAAGTTAAATGTTATGTAACAAAAATATAGCCTCCAGTTTGCAGGCGCCACTGCGGCCTGAAGTTTGTAGTGTGCCTCTGTTTAATACTGTTAGAGTAAGCTACAATTACAGTATTAAAATATTTATACACATAGTTACATTATTCTATAAATAGGGGATTTGTTATAATAGAGTACCTAATTAAAGCCTTATGTGTCCCCCAAAAATAAAATGTACATTTAAAAAATGTAAAATAAACAAAATGTAAAATAATTTTTGATAAGCAAATTAGCAACTAAGTTATAGTTAATTAACCAATGAATACGGGCATTTTTGTTGTTTTTTTCAGGGTAAATTGTATCTGAGGGTTATGAAAGCTCCTTTCTAGTATCTAGCTCCCTCATTAGCCAAATGATTTTATGTTTTTTTCATAGCAAGAAAATAAAAACACAGTGAAAAATAAGAAGACTGTAAAGCAACTATACACAAATAACAATCAAATACAGACACAAAAAAACAAAAAACAAAAAACAAAACTGAAATAGGTAGAATGTAAAACATTAAATGAATGAAACTATACTACAAGCAAAAAAAAAAAAAAAAACATGACTTGTGGATCTCTCTTTTTTTTAAATTAAATTTCGCTTAAAGCGAAACTGCAGTCGTTTTTTCATCTTTCCATCTATAAATCTTCTGCCCTTGTTGTTGTTTTAACTTTGGATAGTAAAACATTTTTTTCCTGCCAGTAAATCTCTTATACAGCCCACTTCCTGTTTCTTGTCTGGTCATTGGCCTAGGCTTATGACATCATGCACAGCTCTCTCTCTCACTCTTGTGAGAGTTTGCCAGGAAGGGAGGGGAGTCATAAGAGGGCCAACGAGAGCTGCAGAGCTGGGGGTGTGCCTTTGTGTGTCTGTGTAAATCCAGGAAGTGAACAGGCAGCAGCTTCAGCTGCCCACAGGAAAAAAGCTGCAGCCAGACTCAGTGGAGGGAGATTTCTGCAGCATATTTGGCAAGTACAGAATCACAGTATATATAAAATATTATGCAAAGTGGTTGGAGGGAAGAAAATTTTATTAGAAATTATGTGAGCAGACTGCAGTTCCTCTTTAAGCAGCTCAATGAACAAAACAGCGAGTTTCCTCTGCAACTAAAGTTAATTGAAAGAAAAAGTAGTAATTTTATAGCTGAATCAATTCCGTTTAAATTACTGTGCTCACCCCTACTTCTGACATTGACCATTTCCATCCCCAAAACATAACTATCAATGGCCCAGTCTCACCCAACTGGCCTATCGGCCAAAATGTAGGAGCCATTCACAACCACCTTTACGTAGCTGACCCAATAATATTGATGCAGGCATTCAAGAGAATACTATTTTTTGATGGCTTTTTCGGCCCACGTTGGCTTGAGCACAACTTCACACTGTCTAATTATGGTGAGATCTCGGAGCAGATTTCCAGGGCATGCATCGTACATGGCAATTTTCTTCTTCAAGCACCGAAGACGTAATTTATAGTAATTTTATGGCGGTTTGTGTGAAGCCGTAGAGCAGATAATTGGCTGGTTTGTTCCTCTATCTTCCCAAAGCGTCTTGTCATTTATTGCGGACTTGGTTTCTGTGTTGACATTCGGAGAAACAAACAGCCGGTGTGAGTAAATAAGGTAGGAAGTAGCGTGGAGGAATACAAAACATAAGGAATAAATATAAGATATCACTTCAACTGTTAGGTACAAATTAATATGTGAAAATGTATTGACGCATGAGTATTATTACACGTGTTTTGGTGAGTTGATGCACGTTATGTTTAGGAAGCCCATTCACTCAGAATCAAAAATCAAAACATAATGCACTTGTATTTTTTTTTTTTGAGCAACGCACTGCATCAATCACATGTTGCACCCTTTGAGATAGATTGCTTGGAAAGCTAGATAAATGTAATGCCTTTTGTCCCAACTGTAATCAGCTGACCAGTTTGTGATTGCTTTGGGCTGTTCTGGGCTTAGCTGGTTGCAGGTTTGATTGTTTCTCCTGTCTTCTGGAGGATTCCAGAATGCAGTGGGCTGAAAAGGCAAATCAGCAACCTAAATATTTATGTTGCCTTAGCTGATCCCTGGGGGAGGGTGCCCAGAAGGGGGCTGGAGAGTGAATAAATAGGCTGCGGTCTGGAGCTGTCTGGTTCTTGTCCAGGAGGAAGAGTTCCCAGCCTAAAGAGCTGCTGCCATTTCAGGCAACCCAGCTGATATTCTAGTTTTGCTCATGGAGGTCCCAGCTATGCAACAGCTGGGGGGGCCTGTTTGCTGAAAATTTCTTAAGCCAAGCAAGGGATTTTACTGAGGATCCGGTCTAGAGAGTTCACTAGGGAAATGTTTGTCTGATATTGGAAAGAGGCATCCAAGTATCCAGGGACATTGTGAGCACAGACCTGAGTACAGGATCCTGGTGACTGTTGTTGCTACTATTCCTTCTGCGTCAGTACTAATGCTTTCCTGGCCTGGGATATCTCCGACTGTGTCTCAGTGCAGTCCTAGTTCTGGGCTATTACTAAAGGGGACTGTCCTAAGGAGTAGCACCAAATTGAAGAGTGTCCTCTCATTGCTGTTCAGAGTTAATGGAGTATCCCACAGCTCCCTATGCCCTATCCAATTTTATTCAGCAATACATTTCAGAAAAAAACAATCCCTAGACGTAATTTAGACATAAAGAGTGACTGTTGCTGTGGACCTGGCTGCCACTGCACTAAGTTGGGAGAGGAACCTGTGGATAAGCAGCAACCCTTACAGGGGTAAGCGCTACATACATCTAAATATTGTGCTATGCTCTAGCTTAGGTGCCTTTCCTTATATTGTATATGTGCATTTGGAAGTAATTTTCTTCAAGAAAATAATTTAAAGTAGACCTAGTATCCAATATATGTTTCACAAGTACATCCAAGCTAAGCAATGCATACTTTTAACACTATTTACCAAATATTACTTCCTAGGGCCCTTGCAGGTAGGCTTTATGATCAGGTCTGCATGAAAAACTGATTGGAAGCTCCATGTAGCTCTATGGACAGGTGGATGTAAACTGACTTGTGTCCATTTACTGCTGCCTACCTTCGAGTCTGTTCAGGCCAGCAAAAAAAGAAAAAATACTGCATCCTTTTCCGTTATTCTGGACCTAAACATGACAGATTGAAGGTAACCTGATGTAAACACACAACAGAGTCTGTTTACATTTGGCCACCCATAGAGATGTCATCGGTCCACCCGTGTCCACCAGGCACTGACTGAAAAGGCATGGATGTCAAAAACCAACATCTGTCCCCTTTGGCTCTAATTCAGCAGGGGTTTTTACACAGACTCTGCTCCATGTGAAAGGAGCCTTACAAAAATCACAGTACATCCCCTGACAATACCTTTAACTGCTTTTTATTCCAGAAGGATGGTGCCATCTTTTTTTAAGGCATATTTTGTGGTCAGCATCTACTTCCTGCACAGATGCCGACTCCGAGATAACACAATCATGTAAATTATTCTTTCTCAACCTATTTTTTCTAGAAGGAACCGTTGAAATAATCGTCAGGTCTTAGGGAACCCTGGTTAAAATTACTCAAGGTCAGTGTAAAGAATGTCCCTTAAATTGGTGATTAGTGGGAAGAATGCTCCTTACATTGAAGGTCATTGGGAAGCATGTCCCTTACATTGGTGTTCATTGGGAAGAATGTCCCTCACGTTGGTGGCCATTGGGAAGAATGTCCCTCACGTTAGTGATCAGTAGGAAGAATGCTCCTTACATTAGTAGCCAGTGTGAAAAGAATGTTCCTTACATTGGTGGCCAGTGAGAAGAATGCTATTTACATTGATGAACAGTGTGGAAAAATGCTTATTACATTTGTTGTCAGCGAGATGAATGTCCCTTACGATATTGGTCAGTGAGAATAATATTCAGGTCTTAGGGAACCCTTGATAAAATTAATTTATCTAGGTCACTGTGAAGAGTGGCCCTTAAATCGGAGGCATAGGCATGCGCGCAGGGTGTGCCGGGTGTGCCCAGGCACACCCTAATCCCCCCATGCGCATTATTGTTATCGTTCTGTGTAGCAACAGGAACATGGGAAAGATCTCCCTCTTACCGGCTCTGCCATAAGAGAAGTGTTTATCATCTTCTCTTTCACTGTGCCAGCAGGGAGATCAATGTGCTGGGGTCATATATATGTAGATACATACACATGCATGTATGTTTGAGCTTAAGCATGCTTAATGCATTAGGCTGCACACACCTATGATCGGTGGTCAGTGGGAAGAATGCTCCTTACTTTGGTGGTCATTAGGAAGAATGGCCCTTATATTGGTGATCAATGAGAAGAATGCCCCTTACATTGGTGGTCATTGAAAAATGTAACTTATATTGTTGGTCAGTTGGGAAGAATGCTCCTTGCATTGGTAGTCAGTGGGAATAATGCCCTTTACAT
The DNA here is from genome assembly GCF_042186555.1 of Aquarana catesbeiana. Lineage (NCBI taxonomy): Eukaryota > Metazoa > Chordata > Amphibia > Anura > Ranidae > Aquarana > Aquarana catesbeiana. The sequence continues at coordinate 34,276,808 of NC_133334.1, read as the reverse complement.
TGGTATTTATTGGGCAGAATGGTCCTTACATTGGTAATCAGTGAGAAGAATGCTCCTTATACTGGTGGTCCGTGGGAAGAAAGCTCCTCCTACAGTGGTAATCAGAATTCCACCCCTACAGACAGCTAATGGGATTACAGGTGTCATGCTGCTGACTCTGCCATGTAGTGTTTGCCTGAGAACTATGTAGGCACCATCAGGTGGGAGGTCAATCAGTCACAGCTCAAGGGTCCCCTAGCAACCTCGGGAACACTAGGGTTCCATGGACCCTTGTTGAGAATGGCTGATGGTAATTGTGGTGCCTGTGCAGTTCTTGGCTGTGTTCACAAAAGACAAAGATCAGCCCCTGCTGCAGTTTGATCACTGGGGCATCTCAGCCAAGGCAAAGGCAAAGCGTTGTAATATTAAGCATTGGAATTTTTCTGAAAAATTATATTGTCACTAAGTATGTGGCATAACAGGAAAAGGTCCACGTTTAGAAAGATAAATGTTTTCTTTTGTTATATTTTTGTTTGCTATCCACAGATGTTGCATAACCCTTCCTCTGCATTGTGCAATGAAGAGTAGCAGCTGTTTGCCAAGTTGCATTGTCATAGCAGGAAGGCTGATAGCTCTCTACCTGACCTTTTCGGTGTATCCTTCAATTAGGTTAATGCAGCTGATCCAAAACGTAAGGGCCGCAGCACTCAAACTCCAAAAAAGAGAGCATCCTCATCTCCTATTAAGGCCTGACTCTTTGATTCATTTCTGGAAGGCAATCTGCTTTTCATCTACTCTACCTTTACTGGGAGCTGTCAGCACCGTCAAAGTGAATTAAGGCCCCGATTTATTTCTAAGGGCAAAACAGCTATTGCCGCCAATGTGAAGAGACTACCTAAGACACATACGGGACGCATGTAAAGGCAACTTTTTTTAGTTTCAGGATATATTGTTTCCAACTGTAAGCTTCAAGGGCTTGGAAGAAGAACTGACTGCAATGCTTGTGGCAACCAGTTTTTTTTCTCCTTTTATGTTTTATTACTTTAAAGTACCGGTAGATGTAAGCCCTAACTGAAATATATTGAAATTGTTTAAATTTTATCAAGAACAAAAACACTTTCTTAGATTTTGGATTACATGTGGAGATTTAAAGCTCCTTTCAGTATTTTTGTTTTTTTAAATCTAGTTATCAATGTTCCATCAGAAAGATTTCCCTTGACTTCCTGTCCTGTAAGTTTAAAGCGGTATTAAGCCCAAAAGCAAACATTTATTATATTATAGCTTACCAATTTTTAGATGTGATAGCTGCATTATATTGTGCATGTACAGTATCTCACAAAAGTGAGTACACCCCTCACATTTTTGTAAATATTTTCTTCTTTTCATCTTTTCATGTGACAACACTGAAGAAATGACACTTTGCTACAATGTAAAGTAGTGAGTGTACAGCTTGTATAACAGTGTAAATTTGCTGTCCCCTCAAAATAACTCAACACACAGCCAATAATGTCTAAACCGCTGCCTCTGAGGGCTTGCTGTAGAAATGGTCTACTTGACGATGAGAATAAGAACAATCCAGATCCTTGTCTTATCAGTTCTTGCCAAAGAATCTCTCATAGGGACTCTAGGCCTGTAGCCTGAACTACAGATAGTTTAATAATACATTATTGGGCAGGTTTCCTTGAAAAAAAGTTGACTGTCATCCAGCCGTTATCCAAAATTCCTTTGTCAGAACTTCCATTGGAGGTGGTAGTGAAAAAAGACAGATGGCCTCTTAGGTTATTCCATGGACATCATCAGCAATTTCTTTTAAAATTATAACTAGAGGTTTTCATTTACAACCAAAGGTATTCCATGGGCTATATTTTTATTAATTATGATAAGCCTTTATTTATAAAAACAGATAATAAATAAAGAGACAAGAGGATGAGGATCAAGAGTTTTTGCCTAAAGTGTCCAACAAAAAGCTTTCATTTTTCGAGAGAATAGATTGACTTTATTCTTCAACAAAATCCTTCCGTTTCGTCTCCCGCGTGGGGGGGGTGTCGATCGCGGTATTCCGTCTGTCTCCCAACCCGCCCCTGTGGTGGTGATGGCAGCGGTGCAAGTGAGGGGGGGAGGTTTGTTTGCCGTCCCCCCCAAAATACTGAGCACCAGCTGCCATTGCTCCCCACTGCAGACTCCAAAGGTGCCCTCTGTGCTCCTTCATCTAGAATGGGGGCGCTCTAATACAGGAAGTGTGTTACTGAGCAGACCACCAGGTGAAAACAGAGGGAAAAATGCTTAGAAATAGAAAACCAATGCAGCAACCATATCTAATAATTGGTAAGCTGCAATATATATAACATTTTTGGTTTTGGGTTTAAAACCACTTAAGGCCCCTCTCACAGGGAAGCCTCCGTCTTGCGGATTCCGCTTGCTTAGTGGGCGATCGCTCCGCAATCCCCGCTAAGTAGGCGGATGACAGGTCCTGTCCGCTCCAATGTGCAGAGAGGACACGGACACAGTCCTGCTATCCTCTATGGGGAAATCAGATGGAAAAGGACTGCTTGTTCATTTTCATCTGATCCTATCTGATCCGCGGGACAGATGAAAAAATAGGACCACCATTCGTCTGGATTTTGCGGACAGGATCGGATCAGATGGCGGCGGGTGTCCGCCGCTCCAAAGAGGAGACTGCAAGGTCCGATCAGGTCCGCTTGAAAAACTGACAGGCCGACCTGATCGGAAAGCCTGTGTGAAAGGACCCTTAAGGTGGAGGGGAATTAGAGCCGCTGTCAATTTTTATTGCTGTCCGTGCCCCCATTAGGGACATTCACCCTCTCTATGTGTCCTCTACCATTATCATTGAAAGTTAAAGTAAAAGAAAATCCCACATTTTGGGTTGATATCAGAACACTAATAGAGGGGAAATCTTCCATTGGGGACACTAGTTCTGATGACACTGATGACACACAAGGATTCCTTCACTTTGGAGGGATTTCCTCTCACTTCTTCTTTTGGCTACGGGACAGGAAGTGAAAGGGGAATCTCCCCAATAGGACACAGATCGAAAAAAAAAATAAAAATAAATAATGGCTCTCTTACTCTATCCAAAATGAAAAAAAAAGTTTGACTTTAGTTACATTTTAAAGAAGAATTCTAGGTATGGATATGTTACATGGGTACATGTTCCAGCTTGGAGCAATGTTGTAATGCATATACAGTAAATGTGCTGTAAAGACACTTTACTTCTAAAAAAATGTGAATTTAAATAAGACAAAAAAACTAAAAAACAAAAAAAAAGCTATTTACGCTAAACTTACAATACAATACAAGCCAAAAAATTACATTTTTTTTCCCAAACACAGTGAAACAATCGTCTTAAATATGTATATATAAATGTATCACCAAACAATAAAAATGAAGTGTAAACATACGCTTTGCTGTGATCAAACAGCAAAATTGGCAACCTAAGCCCTGTTCTGGGCCATGCTGTACCTACGTTGATACTTCCGAACTTTGTTGGCACAATGGAATCCTTTAGTATCAATATATTAAAAATGGACCTGTGCCCAGACATTGCACACTAAAGTAATTACATTTTCTAAAAACAAGCCGTAAACCGTAAGCAAGCTCTCATTCACCTCTGTAGCCTTATGGGCATTGTAGAAAAAAATCATCTTCAAAATACAGAGCCACTGAAATCTTAGCTATTTTCTACAGAAGCTGAATCTTGGCAACCTGCCAGCCTTCCAAAATAAACTGGAGCAGGTGTTTCAACTGTAAGAAATTGACTGTGTTCAATGTGAACGAGGGTGATAACTAACTTTGGAGTCTTTTTTGTGATCTTTGCGAATATTTGAGAATTAAAGTGGTTGTAAACCCTTACAGACCACTTTAACCTACAGGTAAGCCTAGATTAAGGCTTACCTGTAGGTGCAAGAAATATCTCCTTAACCTACACGGTTAAGGAGATATTTTCCTAAAAAGGGGCACCGATGTCTACGGCGCATGCGCGCCGTAGACAATGGTGCAAGTGCACTGAGCATGCCGTTAGTGAAGGCTAACATGCCGTCACTGACGACTGCTCCCGCGCCCATGCACCGGAGTGACGTCATCGCTGCTCCAGCCACTCACAGCGCCGGAGCAGCGAAACCCGGAAGGAAGATAGACGCTTCGTGGAAGAGGGGACAGCGGTGACATCGCAGTCTCCTGTGTCAGGTAAGTGACACATAATGGGCTACTATGCGATGCATAATAGCCCATTATGCTTTAGCTTTGCAGGGAAACAAAGAAGAAGTAAACCCCATCAGGTTTTTAAAGCATCGCCTATTTTTTTTTGTTTTTTTGTTAATTTTGTTTGTTTTTTTTTTTGTTTTTTTGTGATTTCTTGGGCATGCACAATTTTAAGGCTTGACATGTTTGGTATTATCTAGTTACTCAACACAACCCAATCTTTTATATTTTACCAAGAAATTGGGTATAATATTGAGGTTGAGGATATACTAAAAGCGGAGAGTGCAAAATCTGGTGCAGCTGTGCGTGGTAGCCAATCAGCTTCTAACTTCAGCTTGCTGGAAGCTGATTGGTTTCTATGCAGAGCTGCATCAGATTTTTCATTCTCCAGTTTTATTAAATCAACCCCATTGTGTTTGTTTGCACTGAAATTCATTTTAGTGTATTCTTTTCTGAAAATCTGCATTTCAAAAATAGCTGTCCAACTGTCGTTTAAGATAAAAAAAATTGCAACTACCACCATTTTATTCTCCAGGGTCTCAACTTTCTGAAAATGTATAATTTTTGGAGTCTTACTGTAATTTCTACCAAAAAATGCAGATTTAGCATGTGTACAAAAAAATAAAAAAATTGCCCCGGTAGGCAAGTAGTTAAGGTAGGCTCAATATTTCCTTAATGATTTGCTAGTACTGTCACAGGACAAATTTCTCCACTGCTGGCACCTATTCCAGTTAAAATGTTTCACTTTGTAATAGCGAGAAGTTCCGAACCCTAAAACCATGACTAATGACAGTTCGACCTGTCAGCACTTAGCAAATATGGCTGCTCAGAGTTGGCATACTTGATAGGTAACTTCGGGACTCAGTAATGAATTTTAGAGCCATTATTGGATCCCTGTTCTCACAAAACTGAAACTTCCAACTCGAGGTTGAAATATTTTATTCAATTCTTTCTTATACGTTGTGATCACAGGTTCCAAGAGACATCAATCTTTCCTTCATGCCAATTTGAAAGTATAGGGTCATTTCTATAAAAATGTTTTATCCAAGAAGTCCAGAAAACTATCGAGGCAAAAAATGAAAACGCCTTTCACCCAGGAGGATTGTAAAGAATTTATCTTTAGGGAGATTGAACTTGGGTGACTGCACTTTATTTTATGTTGACGTGGTTTTTAGCAATAAAATATTATTAGACTTTGATATCCATTCTAAGTTTCGAGGGCCACGTGTGGTTCTTTCACTTGTTGTGTGACCCTTGGACCTCAGTAGTCAGTAGAGAGAGTAGAATCACTGATTTGTAAAGGAGCTGCAATAGTAGTGGTCTCTAAAAGTCTCAAGTGACGTCCCCAGTCTTTGAGTGTCTTCTGCTGTATTTTTATGGTCCCTAACCAAACCTATAGAACAGCCTTTCTCAACCTTTTTAGGGGAACCCTTAAAATTATTTTCAGGTCTCGGGGGAACCCCTGCTAAAAACCCATTCATTGGGGGTCAGTGGGAACAATGCCCCTTACTTTGGTGGTCAGTGTAAGAATAGCCCCCTTACAGAGAAATATAAAGATCATTGGTGTCGTACCATTGGCTCCTCCAAGTGGCATTGGCTCAGAACTATGTAGGCACCATCAAACAGGAGGGAAATCAGCCACAGCTCAAGGAACCCTTAGCCACCTCTGAAGGAACCCTGGTTGAGAATGGCTGCTGTAGAACATCAACAATCTCTGATCATCTCATGGAGGATGTCCACATGTAGGAATTAAGAAGGGGAGCTCTTCCCAGCAGCCGCACGCATATATACTGCCTCTCAGCGGGTGGGCTTTAACGCAGAGTGTCCACATATATGGGTCTATAGGTAAACTATTTACTGTGCTGAGAGCGAGCTCACTGTGCGTTCCCAACACAGTACCTACAAGGTCACGGAAAGCTCCTGTTGCATATTTTCGATCAGGAGTTTTCGATTATAAGACTACTGTGACAGCCAATCACAACGGTCACATTGTCGAAATGCCTACCTTTGCCTTCCGGTATTTCAATCCAGGGCTGGGAGGTGGCAGCAGGAAGGGGTTAAGGGTTGACCGCCTTTTACTGGAGGTTTCTGGGTAGCCCCATTTAAGATGGATGGAGCGGGAGCTTAGGATCACTTCTCCTTGAAAAGCATAGGGAAAGGAAGGCTTCAGGCATCATCACTTACAGAGAGTAAGTCTTGGTCCTTCCCTTTATACTCCCCTTGGGGGAGTTTAGTGCACAGTCTCAAGATGTTAGGAGAAATAGGGTCTTAAAAGAACTGAGTTTACTCGGGATGAATCACAAAATTTTCATATTGAATCTATGCCAGTTTTGGACTATGTTTTCTGCCAGTATCTGGACTGTTATATTTATTTACTGCACTTAAGGAAGGATTACCTACACCTGTGTGCCTCTAAGCTGGGAAGCAAAAAGTGCAAGATCTGGAGGAGGGCTGGAGTTAGCTACCAGAGTCTGCTGAATGCTGAGACTAGAGGAGGCGGAGACAAAGGGGTGCTGCAGCTGCACAGAAAGATGCAGGATCTGTAGGAGGAGTTCTGTCCTCCTCTCTGCTACCAACTGCTGAGACAGGTAGGGCAAAGATGAGCCTCTCTCGGCGGCTGCACAGAGAAGCATAGGATCTGGAGGAGTTCTGTCCTCCTTTCTGCTGCTGACGTCTGAGACAAGAAGGGGATGCCGCAGCTTCAGGAGAGGTGCGAGGTCTGCATGAATGGCCTGGAGGCCATTTCACATGTGATCTACAATATGACCTCCCTAGCTGCAGCTAATGTGAAGTAATTAAAGAGGAAGTAACCCCTTTACAGGTTATCAGTTTAGAGTTAACTCTGAATTATGGCACTAGAATTATTGCTCTCACACTGACTTTCACAATGATACCTCACAAGAAGTGTTTACATGCAAGCGCTCGCCCTAAATTGTTTATATTGGGTGTGTATGGGGGTGACAGGGGTGCTTTAAAAGAAGTTTTAATTATTCTTATTTATTTTATAACATTCTTTTTTTTTTTACACTTTTTAACGTTCTCTTTTAAACTGTATTGCTAACATGGAGGGCTAACAACCTAACAAGCTACGTGATAGCATGGACAGGTGACAGGTCCTCTATATGGAGACACTGGGGGTCTATTAGCACTCCTCAAACACACTGCTACCTAGAATTTCTCCATATCTGTATTGCCTTGTCATAGAAGTGCAAAGTGCCTTAAAGAGGAACTGCAGTCTGCTCACATAATTTGTAATAAAAACATCTTTGCCATTCTGAAGCTTCCATCCAACCACTTTGCATATTATTTTATATATACTGTGATTCTGTACTTGCCAAATATGCTGCAGAAATCTCCCTCCACTGAGTCTGGCTGCAGCCATTTTCACTGTGGGCAGCTGAAGCTGCCGCTTTTTCACTTCCTGGATTTACACAGACACACAGAGGCACACCTCCAGCTCCACAGCTCTCATTGGCCCTCTTATGACTCACTCCTTCTCCCTTCCTGGCAAACTCTCACGAGAGTGAGAGAGAGAGCTGTGCATGATGTCATAAGCCTAGGCTAATGACCAGACAAGAAACAGGAAGTGGGCTGTATAAGAGATTTACTGGCAGAAAAAAATGTTTTACTGTCCAAAGTTAAAACAACAACAAGGGCAGAAGATTTAATAGATGGAAAGTTGAAAAAAATTACTGAAGTTCCGCTTTAATGTACCTACAATTACTTTAGATTATCACCACATTGCTGTACTGTTCATTATCCATTTTATATATAACCTAAAAAATAGACAGAAGACGTTGTCTCGTCTAGTCCCCTGCTAAAACCAGGATGCTGAATTACTGCCCCCCAAGTTTTTGGTAGTAGCTAACAATATATGGCGATCAAACCTTGACAGTTCCCCAAAATGGAAGCTAACCTAACCATCTCAACACAGCTGAGATCCACCTAAATCCAGCTTCAATCAACCTAAAGGGGCCATGTTCCTGATTGGTTGCCAAATAAGTACATTTGAAAAAAAAAAAAAGGTTAATTAAATCCACAATTTTTTTACCACTACTATTCCTTTATATTGGTCTTTTAACCACTTCAATACCGGGCACTTAAACCCCCCTCCTGCCCAGACCAATTTTCAGCTTTCAGCGCTGTCACACTTTGAATGACAATTACTCAGTCATACAACACTGTACCCAAATGAAATTTTTATCATTTTTTTCCCACAAATAGAGCTTTCTTTTGGTGGTATTTGATCACAGCTGGGATTTTTATTTTTTGCTAAACAAACAAAAAAAGATGGAAAATTTTGAAAAAAAAAAAATCATGTTTAATAGTTTGTTATAAAATTTTGCAAACAGGTAATTTTTCTCCTTCATTGATATGCGCTGATGAGGCGGCACTGGTGGGCACTGATAGGCTGCACTGATGGGCACTGATAGGCACAGTTAAAGCGGCACTGATAGGCACAGTTAAGGCAGCACTGATGGGGACAGATAAGGCGGTATTGATGGGCACAGATAAGGTGGCACTGATGACCACTGATGGGCGCTGATGGGTGACACTGATGGGTGGCACGGATAGGTGGCACTGATGGGCACTGATAGGTACCACTGACGGGGGGCACTGATGGGCGGCACTGATGGGGGCACTGATGGGGAGCACTGATGGGCAGTGATTGGCAGCACTGATGGGCACTGGTAGGTGACACTGATGGGCACTGATAGGTGGCACTGATGTGCAGCACTGTTGTGGCACTGATGTGGGCGCTGACGGGTGGCACTGTGGGCACTGATAGGTAGCACTGTGGGCACTGATGGATGGCACTGTGGGCATTGGTGGATGGCACTGTGGGCACACATGGGTGACGCTGGTGGGCATTGGTAAGCGGCACTGCTCCCTTTTCTTAGGTGTCACTGGCAGGGGGCAGATGATCGCCGTGATCGGGACTGATGTCCCTCTCACGGCCGCCGGTGATCGGCTGTTTTTTTTCCTCCTCATGCTGTCAGTGCGAGCAGAAAAAATAGCCGATTACCGGCTCTGTTTACATCACATGATCAGCTGTCATTGGCTGACAGCTGATCATGTGGTAAGGGGTTGGGACCGACCCCTTACTCTGATCTGTGATCAGGCGAGTCTCATAGACTCGCTGATCACCGAGCGTGCCACGCGCACCCTGCAGGGGGCGCGCAGGCCGCTCGTGCACGGGACGACGTCAATAGACATAGTCCCGGCAATGTACAGTAGATCCGCGCTGTTGCCGTCATTTGGCAATAGCGCGGATATGAAGCGGTTAAACTTTACAGATGCAGCAATTTAGAATTTGGATGAAAGGTTTAGCACTGGGAAACACTTTTTAAAAGATAAAAAGTGCATTTTATATACAACTATATGGATCAGACCAAAATGAGGGACAAATGAGGAGGAATAAGGGACAGATGGACATTGCTCCAAATCAGGGACAGTCCCTCCAAATCAGGGACAGTTGGGAGGTATGACATTGGGGTTGATTTACTAAAACAGGAGAGTGCAAAATCTGGTGCAGCTCTGCATAGAAACCAATCAGCTTCCAGTTTTTTGTTAAAGCTTAATTGAACAAGCTGAAGTTAGAAGCTGATTGGTTTCTGTGCACAGTTGCGCTAGATTTTGAACTATCCAGTTTTAGTAAATCAACCTCACTATATTTTGTGTTATTAACCGCTTGCCGACCGCCGCACACAGATGTTCGTCGGCAGAATGGCACAGGCAGGCAAATGGGCGTACAGGTACATCCCTTTAAATTTGCCACCTTTCGGGCGCGTGCCGAATGCCGCGGGAGCATGCCCACGGGTCCCGGGAACTCAATATTCTCAGACGGCCCCCGATTGCAGTGTGGAGAGGAAGAACGAGGAGATGCCTATGTAAACAAGGCATTTCCCCGTTCTGCCTTGTGTAATGACAGAGATCTACTGCTCCCTGTGATCAGGAGCAGTGATCGCTGTCATGTGCTAGGTAGCTCCCCACCCCACAGTTGGAATCACTCCCTAGGACACATTTAACCCCCTCATCGCCCCCTAGTGGTTAACCCCTTCCCTGCCAGTGTCATTTACACAGTAATCAGTGCATTTTTATAGCACTGATTGCTATATAAATGACAATGGTCCTAAAATAGTGTCAAAAGTGTCCGATGTGTCCGCCATAATGTCGCAGTCACAATAAAAATCGCAGATCGCCACCATTACTAATAGAAAAAAAAAAATAATAATAAAAATGCCATAAAACTATCCCCTATTTTGTAGACACTATAACTTTTGTGCAAACCAATTAATATACGCTTATGCAATTTTTTTACCAAAAATATGTAGAAGAATACATATCGGCCTAAACTGAGGAAAAAATTATTTTTTTTATATATTTTTGGGTGGTATTTATTATAGCAAAAAGTAAAAAATATTGCTTTTTTTTTTTCATAATTGTCGCTCTTTTTTTGTTTATAGCGCAAAAAATAAAAACCGCAGGTGATCAAATACCACCAAAAGAAAGCTCTATTTGTGGGAAAAAAAGGACGTCAATTTTGTTTGGAAACAGCGTTGCGCAATTGTCGGTTAAAGCGACGCAGTGCTGAATTGCAAAAAAATGGCCCGGTCATTCAGCAGCCAAATCTTCCGGGGCTGAAGTGGTTAAAGTCTAACAAGACTCTGTCTGGAAAGGCGTCAAAAAGAGGAATAGCAGACACACAGACGCGGTACTTTCACTACATCACAACAGGTTAATCCTGCAATTGACCCAGACTAATACCCAGCAACATCACTGGGAGATCCAGTCTGTTATTTCATAATTACTGACAGAAGGAAAAGCTTTTGTTCCTAGCTAGTTCTTTCCTTTATCTCCCGCAGGTTCTGCCTTCTTCTTAAAAGACTACATTTAATTATTTTTTTACATTTTTAGATTTATGTGAATGCACTCATATTTGTGAAAAATATTGCATCCAGAATGTGGTCCACATGTAAAGATAATACTCCATCTACTAAATGATGTCCTTTTTCTCTTGCACATGCCTTAATATTTTGATCCCCATCCCTGACAATCAAGTTGACCAGAACAGCTAGGAACTCTCTGGATTTTGGCTGAATCTTCGGGCCACCAGGAGTTGCCTTTGTTATTACCGCTGGTTCTTAGTTTTTTCCTTCATCTATAGTTGATTTACCAAAATTGGAGAGTTCAAAATCTGGTGCAGCTGTGCATAGTAACCAATCAGATTATAACTTTAGCTTGTTCAATTAAGGGGGGGGGGGGGGGGGATTTACTGAAACTGGAGTGTGCAAAATCTGGTGCAGCTCTGCATAGAAACCAAAGAGCTTCCATTATTTTGTCAAAGCTTAACCGAACAAGCTGAATTTAGAAGCTGATTGGCTACCATGCACAGCTGCACCCGATTCTGTGTGCACCAGTTTTAATAAATGTCCCCCCTAAGCTATGACAAAAGCTATGACAAATAACCTGGAAGGTTTCTATGCAGAAGAGCTCCCCCTAGATTTTGCACTCTGCAGTTTTAGTAAAGCCGTGTACACACGGGCGGACTTTTCAGCATCAAAGGTCGGACGTTTTTTCCGACGGACTTTCGACAGAGTTAGGTTTTCGGACGACCGGACTTGCCCACACAAGAACGGACTAAAGTCTGTTCGAAAGTCTGTTGGTATGAACGTGATGACGTACGAAGGGACTAGAATAAGGAAGTTCATAGCCAGTAGCCAATAGCTGCCCTAACGTCCTTTTTTGTCCGTTGGACTAGCATACAGACGAATGGATTTTGCGACCGGACTCGAGTCCGTCGGAAAGAATTGAAACATGTTCCATGTTTGGTCGGTCTGATTTTCGCAGAAAAAGTCCACTGAAGGTCCGATGAAGCCCACACACGGTCGGATTGTCAGACGGATTTGTTCCGTCGGACCAGTCTGGTGGAAAAGTCTGCCCGTGTGTAAACGGCATAAGTCAACCTCATCATGTGATAATTTTTTTAGGTTTTTAGATATGACTGTGAAGGCACACACATTTGTGGAAAAATTGTGTCCTGAATATGAACACAAATAAGAAAAAGTATTACGTTTTACTAAATAAAGTCCTTTTTCTGTTTCGCATTCTTTAAAAATATTTTGCTCCATATCCATGCTGACCAAGTTGACCAGCATACCTAGGAACTCTCTGGATCTGGCCTGGAGACTCTGTCTATCTGACCTACGTACTGAATCTTCAGGCCACCAGAAGTTGCCTGTGTCTTTGCCACGGGTTTCTAGCTAGTTCTTTCCTTTACATCCCTCACTCTGGGTGGTAGATTTCTTCTTTTTAAAAGACATAGGAGTTGATTAAAGCCAATTCCAAACAAGTTTTCTCTCGAAAATCGTAATTATGAATTTTCATTCGAATTTCACACCATTTTTCATGTGGGCCATCGAATTTGAGTGATCGGGGAGAATCGTGCGAGAAAAATAATCGAAAAGGAAATGCACATGAGCTGTAACCTGGAAAGAAAAGAAGTTTCCCGGCCACAAAATTTCTTTTCTGTAGCAACGTGAGGTGAAATTAAAGGCTTGGTTGGTTGCATTACAAATTTCTAATTTTTGAAAGAAAATTTGTTAGGAATTCGACCCATGTATGGTAGCCAATCAGCTTCTAACTTCAGCTTGTTCAATTAAGCTTTGACAAAAAAAAAAACTGGAAGCTATTTGTTTCTTTTGTACAGTTGCATCCAATTTTACACTCTTTAGTTTTAATACATTACCCCAATATGTAACCATTTTTTTTTTAGATATATAATTTGTAAAAATATTGCAACCTGAATGTGGGGAATTTGTACCCACCATAAAGACTGGAAACCAACTGAAGGAACACAAGGAAGAAGAGAAGGGTCCACCTATGGACCAAACCAATCAACGTAAACCGATAGGTAAACTGAATTGTACCACTTCAGAAATACAATAAACAAATTAAAGGTACACTGGATGTCACTAGTTGTCAGCACAAAAATATTTATGCATTGCATAATGAAGTCAAATTCAAAAGATACACAATAAGTATCCCAGAACAGAATACACAAGTCAAATAAAACTTCAATGTTTATATAGAAATACAATCTTTCTTGCCATCATTAAAGCGGGGGTTCACCCACACCGCCCAAAAAAATATTAAAAGCCAGCAGCTACAAATACTGCAGCTGCTGACTTTTAATACATGGCCACTTACCTGTCCCGGGGTCCAGCGATGTCGGCTGGGGACGCCGAGAACCCGCTCGGTTCTCGGCAGCTGCCGCCGCCATCCTAGGTGAGGGAATCAGGAAGTGAAGCGTTGCGGCTTCACTACCCGGTTCCCTACTGCGCATGCGCGAGTCGCGCTGCGCGTCCCAAGTGGTCCCCGCTCTCTGCTGGGGGCTGTGTGTTCCCAGCAGACAGCGCGGTGGGGACGGGAAGAGGCATAGACTCCCATGGGAGTCTATGCCGGAAGTGGGTGCAAATACCTGTCTTAGACAGGTATCTGCACCCCCCTCCCCCCTGAAAGGTGCCAAATGTGACACCGGAGGGGGGGAGGGTTCCGAAAAGCGGAAGTTCCATTTTTGTGTGGAACTCCGCTTTAAAGTGTTACTAAACCCACAACAGTAAAATCAATCTGTATATGCAGCAAAGCATGCTTGTTATACTCACTGTGGAACCTAAGGGGGTAATCCACTGCATTGTGTAAAAAGGCTGTCCCCAATCCATCTGCTGATAGAACAGAGCCATGGAGGCACTCTGCACATGCTCAGTTTGCTGTGTGTTGCTAGAGAGTTTTTGTTTTGAGGCGGGTTCATGTGATCAGCACAGGGGCCAATCAGCACTGTCCAGACAGAAAGTCAGGCATCATGCAGCCTCATAGGACAGTCAGAGTAGAATGAAAACTCAGCCTACAAGCTTTAACCAGTGTTCAGCTGGACACTGATAGAAGTCACAAGGCTGCTATATACTGATGATGAGAAAAGGTATTTAGCAGTTTAAATTTACTAAAATAATTACATTTCTGTGTACTGTGGGAGACCAGATATAGTGAATGCAGGCTCCTGGGTTTAGTAACACTTTAAGTCAACTAATTGTGTTCGAAAACCCTTAAAATTTCATCTACACCTGTTATTTTCAATGTTATCCCAGATGCATTAAACATGATTCATTACAATATGTATACAATTTTTCCTGCACGGAAACCACATTCACAGTTAGAATTAAGTTTGTTAGAAAAAAAAAATTCCATCCTGATTCTTTGAATTTTCTTATTACTAGACTTGAAAGAAAATGTCGATTGGACCCAACTAATCTTTAGAAAATTAAATGATTGTTCTGAAATCGATAATTTAAGTTATAGATGGCATTAACACTTTAAGATATAGATAACATTGATTGATACCTAAGTATATATTGTCCTTAATAAATGTATTCCCCAATATGGCTCAGTTGGTTAATTGACTATCTTTCTGTCTATCTTTTATTGGATGGTGTTTGGCATGCTCGGGCTACAATGATTTTCACAGACTGAAGTAATTTATACACTGTGTCAGCTGGATGATATGTCACATATGCTAATGCTAGTCGGCCATAATTCATGCTTTAAATCAGTGATATATATCAGAGTTTGATACATTGACGTCAAATTTCGAGGAGGACAATAAGAATGAAAGGAATGTTGGCAGGTGAAAATGATTTAAAAGTACACTCCCGTGACAATGAATATCTGAACGTAGATCGCCTGAATGCCCAGAATTGTTATTTTTCTCTTGGCAACATCAGTAAATCCCACTTGGTCACTGGTAACCTAGTATTCTAGAAACACATGACCCTAAGCCTATGATTCTGGAACATTCTGTGTTCACAACTCCGCCCTCAAGCCAACCTGATCATTCAGATATAGACTATCCCCGTCTCTGTTTTATTCACACTGCTGCCTATTGCAAGAGTTATATGCACAAAAGCAAAGGGAGATTACACAGCACAGAATGACTGGTAAGAAGAGGTGATTTTCCTGCAGATGCCCACTGTGAGCCCTACTTAAAGAAAAAGTTGCATGCTGGGGGACCCAGTGCACTTTCCAAGTGGTTAAGAAATAATATCCTATTTCATTTCTGTCATTGCTGTGCTGGAACTCCAACCCAGGTTGAAGCCCAATTTATGGGTGTTTCTGTAGAGGAGTTACAGCCAGCACTGAAGCCACTGCATTTCATTCTGCAACCCTCTGTGTAATTTTTCAGCCCTGTGCCTTCTCTGCAATGGCGTCCCTAGGGGGGGGGAGGGGGCCCTGAACCCCCCCCCCCAACATTATGCTGTGCCTCACCATGTGCCCCCCCAATTAAAAAAAAATGTATTTATTTTTTTTACAAAAAGGCAATGTCTAAGAGGGAGAGCGTCCCCAGTTAGCTCCTGCGGGTAAATCCTCCCCCTCCCTCTGCTCGCTGACACTGCATAATGCGAGCGCTCACACAACCACGGCCGCCCGATCTGCTCTTTCCCCTGCATCCTCATTGGCAGGGAGAAGAGCGAGTTGCAGGAAGGACTCCACCAGGACTCTCAGTTACTGAAAAAACAGACTGATTTCTCCCGTCCTTAAGACAGGAGAACCAGCCTGTAAATTCCAAGAGATGCCAGACCAGTGCTGTCAATAGCCGGGGCAGGACAGCAAGAGGAGGCTGGGGAACCCCACAGTGGCAGAACACCAGGGCCTGGTGGCAAGACAACCTTTGCAACCCTGATAGTTCTCCCACTGCTTTGGACCCTTATATCTTCTTGGTATGCTGGTGACATATATCTCTTATTTTCTGCCACCCTGGGGGGGGGGGCCCAATACAGTAGGAAGGGAGCTCAATGCAAAACATGTGAAAGGGCCGTTGTGGGATCGTAATAAAGGGCCCCCCATGTGCCCCCTAAATATGCCCCCTAAATATGAAAGCTGGAGACGCCGCTGCTTCTCTGCCACTCTCTATGTACTTAAAAGAAAACACAGAGACCTTCCCATCAGCCAGCAGCCGTTCATGGGAGAGAGACTACGTTAGTAGCTGACGGCTTGCTTTGCTTTGAATGTTGGTGGAGAGGGGTGTTATTATTCCCAAAAACACAAGTCCACAGCAACACAAGCCAGCAGCTATTACACGTGCCAGAGAGAGACTAGTGCAGTAGCTAGGATGTGTAGCTGTGGGCTTGTGTTGTGGGCTTGTGCTCTCTATCGCACCATCATTTACAACAAAGCAAACCTTCACTACTCCAGTCTCTCTTCTCCAAAATAGCAGGTGGCTGGTAGACCTATCTGGGCTCAGTCTTTGATTTTACTACTAAGAAGGTGGCAGAGGAAAGAAGAGAAGGTACAGGGAAGCAGGATTAAACTGGGGGGGGGGGGCTGCAGATGTTCCATCCGGTAGCTTTCAGAGTAGTTGGGGATGGGATTTGTATGGGTTTCTGTTGCCCCCTGTGCACTGAAATTTGACCAGTTCAGTAGGGACTAGCCGAATTTTCCGCCGTGTACCAGGAGTGCCAACGACGATTCAGGGCATCGTTCTGAGGTAAGTATTTCATAATGAGCTAATATGTGATGCATACTATCTCATTATGCCTTTGTCTTGCAGTTTGTTTGTTTTTTTCGGAGGTTTACAACCTCTTTAAACTCCTGTGAGGAGAGAGCGGGGGCATGGCCAAAGCACCTGGCTAGCTAAGGAGGCACTCGGAGCAGGGAGAAGTAGACAGTGACGGCGGGGACTTCTAGAAGAGGAGGTAAGGGACCGCTCTGTGCAATATCGTTGCACAGAGCAGGTAAGCATAACTTTTTTTTTTTATTATTTAATCCAAAAAATTAGCCTTTGATATCACTTTAAGGTAGTTTCCCTGCTTATGATTATTGCAGCATCCACCTCAGATTATCCATCCATGATTGCTTTCTCTTCCACTGCCCACTCTTTGGTGAGAGTGCCTTCACATTTGCTGGTGGGACATGGTATTCCCCTTAGATGAGCTATTTCTGGTAATGTGCACTGGTCAAGTCACTTTACGTAAATGCAATTTACATTTTTTTATTATTAAAATGGTTTTACTTGCACTATCCAGTGCGCTCTGTTTTTTTATTTTTGCAAAATTTTTTTTTTTACTTCGGTTCTTGAATATCTATCTATCTATATCTATCTATCTATCTATCTATCTATCTATCTATCTATCTATCTATCTATCTATCTATCTATCTATCTATCTATCTATTTATATATTTATTGAATATAAATATATCTATCTATATATATATATATATATATATATATATATATATATATATATAGATAGATATATCTATCTATATATCTATATATCTATATCTATATATATATCTATATATCTATATATCGATATATATATAGATATATAGATATATAGATATATCTATATATCTATATATATATCTATATATAGATATATAGATATATATATCTATATATATATATATATATATATATATTTATATATATATATAACTATATATACAGTATATACAGAGCTTGCATGGATATTCAGAACTAACGTGAAAGCAGTGCAGTGCAATACATTTGAAGACTTGATTTACCATCGCTATCTCGTTCAAAGACTCAGTCGGTGATTTGCATGTGGCTCACGTCAATTCAGCACTTCCCTTCCAAATATTGAGTGTCTGTTCTTATTTTTTGACCTCTGTGATTTTCCTGGCTCCACTGCATCTGGGAAGGTAAACTCCACGCCGATTCTGTACACACAAAGCAAACAGGACCGCTTTGTAAATAGCAAACACAATCACAGCACTGTGCTTCAACAGTTTGGTAGCAAAGTCAGCCAAACGCCCAGAACAATGGGCTCCGTGCCATTTTATTACAAGGGCACACAAAAAATTGTGTTTTTTTTTTTTTTTTTTTCAAACAGGACGATAGAGAAATCCTTGTCTGTAGCTTCCCAGCAATATATAATCTCTAAGAAATGAATGTGCCTAGCTTCGGAAGGCGAGGCAGGGCGCAAGACAGTAAATGGATTTCTGCACAGTCCTCCAGCTAAAATTCTGTTTTTTTTTGTTGCTACTATGCCTTAAAATACATCTAAACTGACTGAATGATATTTAATTGCTTTTTTTTGTAATAAAATACCGTACTTGTTTTCATCTTTATTTTATTCTTTGTTGCGTCTCAGTGCTGCTGATTTCCTGCAACGTCTTTGCAGCCTGTCCACATGCAGTCCAGCAATGGCATTTCTCAATGGTGCTTTCCTAATACTGACAAAAGTGGACCATACCTGCAAAATATGAGTGGGTACAGCCACTTATTGCCTCATTTGGATATCCATGTGACAGGGGGGTAACACAGGAGAACATTTGGGGTAGACCCGCCATTGGAAATGATGGGGTACTGTCCAAATGCAAGGTGAAGGGCCAGCACAAGTCTGATGGATGGTGCCAAGGGTTGCCAACATTTCATCAAGCTAAACTCGAACACTTTAGAGGCGCACAGCAATTTTTCTATTTTTTTGCAGTATACACCATAGGATTGTAAAAGACCTGGGACACCTTTTAGTATTGCGGCACATGTAGTGTCCCGTGATGAACAGTGGATGTGGGCAAATTGTATTAATAATGGGAGAAACAAGGTCAGTCTGTACCCTAGTGCAATCCTCCCCCCCCCCCAGGTCAGCCTGTACTCCAGTACAGCCACCCCAGGTCAGTATATCCTCCAGTATAATCCCTCCCTGATCAGTCTGTCCCCCAGTACATCCCCCCCAGGTTAGTTTGTCCCTCAGTATAATTTACCCAGGTCAGTCTGTCCCTCCAATTAAAGTGTCCCCCCTACCAATATAATTAAAAGCACTGGAAGTCGATGGGAGGGGAAAGAGAAATAGGAGGACTGGTGCTGCGGGGCGGCCACCAATATGTCTGGGTTTCAGGTGTACTGAAACAGGATTTAAAACCTGGACTGTCTGGGTGAATTCCAGACAGGTGGCAACCTTAATGGTGCCCCCTACCAATCAAATGAATTCTAGTTCCCAGACAAACCCATCCCCCCGCAGACCCACTGGGGCCCAAGTCCAGTACGAGAGGGCTGGCTGTACCCCCTATCGGTGGCCCTGTTTGGGGCATAGGAACTGATCATTGTCACTCTGTAACAGGACTTGCCTGAACAACAACCTTCAAAAGAGGATCACCAGTTATTTTTTTAATGAAAGCTGAAAAACGAAAAAAAATTTAAAATAACCTTTGAAATGCCATTAACACATTAACGCTTATATGAGATTTAAAGAGGAACTCATAACATTACAGAGTAAAGCTGCAAAGTAAAGCACAGTCATTTTAAAGAGACTTCACAAAAACAAACTACAACATGTATAGGCAGATTTAAAGACTTTCTGTCCTGGGGACAGGAAATGAGGGGGACTCCATCATTGAAAGTTGTCAGAAGAACAGGAATGAAAAATAAATCCTCCAAGCACTGGTCACGTGATCTTTGGCTAGGATTATTTAATTTCTGGAGTTTTGACTGAGCCAGCCAATCAGTGGGACTCTGTTCCCATTGTGAATGTGAATAGCACACGGGGATATATGTTCTAAAGATTCTAAGAGAATTCCTGTAATCATTTTTAATCTGGGTGATTAAAGCCACGGTCTACTTTTTAGACCATGTTTCATGTTACACCAATACTTAGGGAAGCTATTCTTAACCAGGGTTCCATAGAACCCTAGGGTTACCCCAGAAGTTGCAAAGGGTTCCTTAAAGTGGTAATAAAGCTTCTCTTTTTTCTTTTTCTTTAATTACAAACATGTTATACTTACCTTCTCTGTGCAGTGGTTTTGCACAGAGCAGCTCTGATCCTCGTCCCGCACTGGCACTCCTGCCCCCCCCCCCCCCAGAGAAAGCTGCTTGTCCTGGGGCCACTGTTGCATGCTTGCTCCTGAGCCACTGCTCTATGGGTCCAAAAGAGACCCCCCCGCTCTCTCCTCATTGGCTCTCTGGCTGTGATTGAGAGCAGTGGGAGCCAAAGGGCTCCCTCTGCTGTCTCAGCCAATGAAGAGGCAGAGTCCCGGGACAGCTGAGGCTATAATGAACATAGCTGGATCGGAGGGAGCTCAGCTAAGGATTGGTGGGATGTAAAAACTCTTCAGTCTTTAGAACCACTTGAAAAAATGTAAAAAATGTTTGCCTCTCAGATAAGTAACCACTGACACCAATGATCTTTTTAGCCATATGTGAGAGGGGATTCTTCCCACTGAGCATGAACGTAATGAGCATTCTTCCTACTAACCATCGCGTTAATGTATTGTGAGCTGCAGATATAGTTACCAGGGGTTCCCTGAAAGCAAAATGTTATTTTGAGGGTTTCTCCAAGTTAAAAAGCTGATTTAAGGTGCAACATGAATCATGGTTGCAGAACCTCCTTATAGGGCCACCTTATATGAATTACTGAGTTCTTCTTACTGTAGGTGCTTGTTATTGTTTAAATTCCTTTAATTCATTCATTAAATGAAACTGCAGCATAGGAGCTCAGCAAAGCACATCGGGAGCAGAGTGGTTATGTCATCATATTTGTAATCCATTTAGCATTTCCTCCATCCTCCAGGTGGTCTTTACCTTTATACAGACTTGGGGCTGGGGGCAAACAATGCAAGACCCTTTGCCTTGTCCCCACAATGTGCTGATTATGGTTGCAATGCTCTGCAGGCCTCAATCCAAAAATGTAATAAATGCCCATTTTTTTATTACATAATTGCTGCTGCATATATTCCGAATTTTCGCACAATTTTGACTATTTCTTTAGGCAAATGCATGGACATAAACATAAAGATTTGCTTTTAGGAGGACACATAATTATAACCAATATGTACCGTTATTTGGGATTAAAAACAGAAAAAGACGCTCTTGGCTCTAAAGAAGCCTTCCCAAATTATAACTGCCACAACATGAACCGCTTCCTCCTTCAAAATGGTAATGCAGTGTCAGATAAACATTCCCAGCAGCCTTGTCACTGGAGTGCCCTTCACTCTTGCACATTCAGGTCGTGTGATTGGAATATAATTCAGACTGGATCAGACGCTCGCTCAGCATTAACTGTCCTTTTTTTTTTTCCTGAGAAAATAGACGGTTTGTTGAACAAAAGTCCTACAGAAAGATGTGTTGGCATGTTTATAAAGAATGGAGACTGCCTAGTTCTGCATGATCGATGGGTAGATGTCTGATTTTTAATATGTTTGTATTTCAGTATATGCTTTCAAGAATGTGTGAGCTTTATATGCTTGCATTATATGTGTGTTGTATATATGCACACAAGGGAGGAATATGTGGAACAGTAGATATAAACTCACTCACAACAATCTCATATAAGCTTTATCATGATAATATAATTTCAAAGTTGGTTTCAATCTTTTTGAATCTGCACCTTTAGTTAAAATGTAGCGATGACTCTCTAGGTAGTGGCTGGATTGTTGGGTCCTCCTCAGGCTTCCAGTAGTGACTCTTCCATAACTGGACCCAACAACTCACCAACACACCAGTAGAAATCAAAATTTTGATCTCTACTGGTGTGTTTGTGAGTTTTTGGGTCCAGTTATGGAAGCATAAATGAAGCCCATTTTGATCTCTATTGGTGTGTTGGTAAGTTGTTGGGTCCAGTTTCGGAAGAGTCACCGCTGGAAGCCATAGGAGGATGTAACAATCCAGCCACTCTCTGCAAGGGAAGTACTCATTAAACAGCTTCAACAACTAAAAGGCTAACCTGATATTAACACAGGAACAATTATAAATGTAACAAAGTTAATGCAGTTTCTTCCCCTTGCTTCCTCTTCCAGTTTGACTGTAAAACAGTCCTTCCACAACATACTGGGTGGCAAACAGGGCATGACAGCAGTAAAACAAAACCATGTGTAACACTACAAAGCAGTAATAAGCAAATAATATAATGAGCAAATATGTACTTATAAAAATACAGGTTTACAGTGCTCAATAGCTCATGTTAGCATTTACACACAGTGGTGAATGAGTTGAGGGTAGACCATCGCTTACTGGAAAGCTTTATCTGGGACTGTAGTCAGACAAAGCGAAGGTGGATTGCTACTGCTATGACCCCTTACACCAGTGGTTCTCAAGCTCAGTCCTCAAGTACCCCCAACAGGCCAAACATGTTTGCAGGTTTTCCTTTATCTTGCACAGGTGCCTTAAATCAGAGTCAATGGCTTGGTATTTTGGACAGCTATTTTATCTAAGAGAAATTTCCAAAACATGGCCTGTTGGGGATACTTGAGGACTAAGGTTGAGAACCACTGCCTTGTATAACTCATAGTGCTCTGGGATTCCTTTATTGTGCAATAAATATTT
The DNA here is from genome assembly GCF_042186555.1 of Aquarana catesbeiana. Taxonomy (NCBI): domain Eukaryota; kingdom Metazoa; phylum Chordata; class Amphibia; order Anura; family Ranidae; genus Aquarana; species Aquarana catesbeiana. The sequence continues at coordinate 34,254,274 of NC_133334.1, read as the reverse complement.
ATTTGTAAGCAAAAATTATAGGCATATAGTTAACAAGATATAATACAATATACAATAATTACTATATAAATGCCACATATATAAAAAAAAAACTTTTGTGGCTTTTCCATCAAGCTAAATGTAGTTCCCATTTTTGCTATAGTTTTCTGCTTTTTTCTGCCCCAGTGTTCCATGATGTGAGCGTTAAAAAAAGTCTTTTAACATGATGTCAGGGGCCAAAGTTCCAATTTGGCATCAGTTCCTTGCAGCATTCTAGCCTGCAGTGTGACTTAAAGAAACAGGCACTCCACTACACTTTGCTGATGTCGGTGCCTCCCACCCACCCAAACACTGTTGACTGCTAGAGAGAACAGAATCATGGGACCAATAATGTGAGCATGCCACATACTGTAGCACCTCTCTTTGGTAAATACTCTCCCAGTGATCATGCAACTGCAGTTTTAGACTGACTTTAAAGGTATTTGCATTTTATTTTTAAGAAGAATGTCAATAAACACAAGGTATGAAGGGGGAGCTGTTGCATAGTTTAGGCATGCTGGAGTTCTTCTTTAGGAGGTAAGACATGTTTAGGTTGATTAGTAGTATTAGTAGCTAAGTGTTTTCAGTAAACTCATGAAAGATGGACTCCTTTAGAGGAAGTCCACATTAGAAAATATGTCTATGTGATTCAGATTAGGAAACATACCTACAGTATATCATTTAGACATCCTTGGATAATAACAATCTGGGAAAATAAGAAATACAAGAACTAGTATAGATATTATTAAATTTATTTATATATAAACAATATGCAACACCTTGTACATTTATTTAAGGAGTCACAAAGCTCATCAATGCGGATTCAGTTCAATGAGGACCCTTTATCAGGTATAACAAGAATGAGACTTAAATTTAAAGTGGTTGTAAACCCTCGCATATACCCAGTGAAATACTGTAAACAGCCTCAGATGATGGTAACAACGGTAACAAATAAAAGGCCTGGCCAAGAAAAAGACACAGTAAGCAACCTGTATAATGTACATATTATAGTATTGCATTTATAGCATCTTAAACAGTTTGCTGAAGACAAACAGACTAAGGACATGGATTACTGGAACCATGTCCTGTGGTCTGATGAGACCAAGATAAACGTATTTGGTTCAGATGGTGACAAGCGTGTGTGGCGGCAACCAGGTGAGGAGTACAAAGACAAGTGTGTCTTGCCTACAGTCAAGTATGGTGGTGGGAGTGTCATGGTCTGGGGCTGCATGAGTGCTGCCGACACTGTGGAGCTACAGTTCATTGAGGGAACCATGAATGCCAACATGTACTGTGACATACTGAAGCAGAGCATGATCCCCTCCCTTCAGAGACTGGGCCGCAGGGCAGTATTCCAACATGATAACAACCCCAAACACACCTCAAAGACGACCACTGCATTGCTAAAGAAGCTGAGGGTAAAGGTGATGGACTGGCCAAGCATGTCTCCAGACCTAAACCCTATTGAGCATCTGTGGGGCATCATCAAATGGAAGGTGGACCACCAGCTCCGTGATGTCATTATGTAACTATGGAGGAGTGGAAGAGGACTCCCGTGGCAACCTGTGAAACTCTGGTAAACTCAATGCCCAAGAGGGTTAAGGCAGTGCTGGAAAATAATGGTGGCCACACAAAATATTGACACTTTGGGCCCAATTTGGACATTTATACTTAGGGGTGTACTCACTTTTGTTGCCAGCGGATTAGACATTAATGGCTGTGTGTTGAGTTATTTTGAGGGAACAGAAAATTTGCACTGTTATACAAGCTGTACACTCACTACTTTACATTGTAGCAAAGTGTCATTTCTTCAGCGTTGTCACATGAAAAGATATAATAAAATATTCACAAAAATGTGAGGGGTGTACTCACTTTTGTGAGATACTGTATATATATATATATATATATATATATATATATATATATATATATATATATATATATATATATATATATATATTTTTTTTTTGCTTTGCAGATTGAAAGGCAGGTGCCCTTAAAAGAAACACTGCTATGAATTGTGCTATAAATGTCTGTAAACTAATGATAAAGCCCATTAGCACCTGTAGAAATATGTTTTGTATCTTTTTTTTATCCTCCTTTTGTATTCCATTCTTTGGCCATCAACATCCAGTATCTGCAAAGAATGGTACAGATATCTAGTCCTTGAAAAACTGTTAAAGCCGCCGCTCATGCCATGGCCGAGGCAGAGGGTCGGAAATTTGTCACCCAAGGACTGATGTTAGAAAAGGGAAAAGCATAAATTTTCTCTTAGAATCCTCCACGACAATAATTCTAGAGCCAGAACGCCTCCATAGATATTCTGGGCAGTGTGTTTGATGAGATCCTTCTCAGAAAGCCTCAAGGCTTGTTGCATCTGTGCAGAAAATCATCACATTTTCTTTCGGTCCACAGCTGTGAAAAATGCTGCTTTCTTCTTGACCAGATCATTAGACCTTTGAGAGGCAGACTGCACAAATTCCAGCTCTGAAAATAAAATAATCCCTGGATGGAGAATGCTTACTTTGTAAAGCGAAGGTTCTTTCGGTAAACAACACCATAGTAAACACCCTCAGCTTTCATTACCAAAGAGTCACTTGTTTTTGCCATCATTCCAAAAGGGATACTTATAGGTAAAGCATAGCTTGTGGCCAAAATTTACTTGCTGGGCCCATTTAGAAAGTCTGTGGTGGGGAAATAAGATGTAATCGTTCAAGGGCTGAGCCTGATGCAGTGTCATCTACTACATTTTTAACACTGGGAACAGGCTCAGTATCGCCACCATAGAGTTAAAGCCTATTCAAACCCAAAATTAAAAATGTAAGATATTGCAGCTTACCAATAATAAGATGTGGTGTTTGCATTAGTTTTCTTTTTTAGAATTCTTTTCTTTATTTTCACCTGCAGATCATGACAGTAACACACTTCCTGTCTTCGGATAACTAAACTCACTCTTCCACTGTATCTATGGAGGAGCAATGTAGACACCCTTGGACAGCAGCATTGTGGAGAGGGTAGTGTTAGATACATTAGTAGATTTAGATAGAATTTATATAAATAAGAAAATAAAAGTCTAACTGTAGCTAAGTCTTGCCACAGATTCTCAATTGGATTTAGGTCTGAACTTTGACTGAGACATTCTAACACATAAATATGCTTTGATCTAAACCATTCCATTGTAGCTCTGGCTGTATGTTTAGGGTCGTTGTCCTGCTGGAAGGTGAACCTCCACCCCAGTCTCAAGTCTTTTGCAGACTCTAATGCTGCGTACACACGATCAGACTTTATGGCATACTTTGCCCGGCGGACTTTTCGACGGACTTTACGACGGACTTTACGAATGAACGGACTTGCCTACACACGATCAACCAAAGTCCGACGGATACGTACGTGATGACGTACGACCGGACTAAAACAAGGAAGTTCATAGCCAGTAGCCAATAGCTGCCCTAGCGTCGGTTTTTGTCCATCGGACTAGCATACAGACAAGCGGACTTTTCGACCGGACTCGAGTCCGCCGGATAGATTTGAAACATGTTTCAAATCTAAGTCCGTCAAACTTGTGATAAAACAAAGTCCGCTGGAGCCCACACACGATCGAATTGTCTGACGAAATCCGGTACGCCGGACCAAGTATGCCGTAAATTCCGATCGTGTGTACGCGGCATAACAAGTTTTCTTTTAAGATTGCCCTGTATTTGGCTCCATCCATCTTCCCATCCACTCTGACCAGCTTCCCTGTCCCTGCTGAAGAAAAGCATCCCCACAACATGATGCTGCCACCACCATGTTTCACGGTGGGGATGGTGTGTTCAGGGTGATGTGCAGTGTTAGTTTTAGGCCAAAAAGTTTAATTTTGGTCTCATCTGACCAGAGCACCTTCTTCCACATGTTTGCTGTGCCCCCCACATGGCTTTTCGCCAAATGCAAACCGGGACTTTGTATGGCTTTCTTTCAACAATGTCTTTCTTCTTGTCACTCTTCCATAAAGGCCAGATTTGTAGAGTGCAAAACTAATAGTTGTCCTGTGGACAGATACTCCCACCTGTGGATCTCTGCAGCTCCTCCAGAGTTACCATGGGCCTCTTGGCTGCTTCTCTGATGAATGCTCTCCTTGTCTGGCCTGTCAGTTTAGGTGGACGGCCATGTCTTGGTAGGTTTGCAGTTGTGACATACTCTTTCCATTTTCCGATGATGGATTGAACAGAGCTCCGTGAGATGTTCAAAGCTTGGGATATTTTTTTATAACCTAACCCTGCTTTAAACTTCTCCACAACTTTATCCCTGATCTGTCTGGTGTGTTACTTGGCCTTCATGATGCTGTTTGTTCACTAAGGTTCACTAACAAAACCTATGTGGGCTTCACAGAACAGCTGTATTTATACTGAGATTAAATTACACACAGGTGGACTCTATTTACTAATTAGGTGACTTCTGAAGGCGATTGGTTCCACAAGATTTTAGTTAGGGGTATCAGAGTAAAGGGGGATGAATACAAATGCACACCACACTTTTCAGATATTTATTTGTAAAAACATTTGAAAACCATTTATCATTTTCCTTCCACTTCACATTTATCTGCCACTTTGTGTTGGTCTATCACATAAAATCCCAATAAAATACATTTATGTTTTTGGCTGTAACATGACGAAACGTGGAAAATGTCAAGTGGTGTGAATACTTTTTCAAGGCACTGTATAGAAACAGTTTTTCTCCTTATGAGAAAACCCCGTTCATGCTCTATCCCAAACAATAAAACTAATTTGGATTTAGATATACTAGTACTTTGCTTATTCAGGCTTTCTTTGCCCTCCAACCACTCCAGTTAAGTTTAATTAAGATATCACTGTAACATAAATTACATATTGTATACATAATGGGTATTGGGTGATAATGGGTATTGGGTGATAATGGGTATTGGGTGGGGGGGCTTGATTAAAAATTCTGGCATGATCCCCTATGTAAAGTCAATATAGCAAAATGAAGATACCCATGCCTCTCCCGAGGGGGAGACTATGGGAAATGGGAATTTTTTTTGTACTCTAAAAAAAAATAAAACAAATAACATCACATATATTCAATAAGAATATGTTGAAAGGCCAGTAGCACACTGGTCAAAGTCGATATATGAAGCTAAGGTGTGAAAATAAAATCAGAAAAGCAATGTCACCGCCATAAAGGAATCATCGAATAAGTGAAGTGCAAAATAAAATATTGATTAGACTTGGATCCCATGGGGTCAAGGGTTCAGTAGGGGGGTGATGGGTATATCCATATCCCAAAATACCAGGGTAAGGTGAATAAGTGGTCTCGGTGATAGAGAGGAGTGACATGCACTCCTGCCTTGTGAGAAGAACTTAAAAACGCATGCCCATGAGCTCAGCCAAAACCAAAACCAACTGCACATGTCAGTCAAAGCAATTCAGTCAATGATGCAGACAGTAAAGTATGTATAGGACTGAGAGAGTACTGGGAAACCTTGGTCGCACGCACTAATGCTTAGTCTTGTGCTAAACCAAGGACCTCCAAGCTCTCTTTATGTCCTCAATGCAAATATGGTGGTAGTTGCACATGTAAAACATTTCATGGAATAATATCCCTGCTATTTGCACAGTCCCTGGCAATGGATAATGCACTGGAGGCCAGGTAAATAATAGTGATTGATTGCTCTGAGTAGGGCAGAATAAGCGGTGTTTGCAGTAATTCAAGAGGATAGCTTAAGCCAAATGAAAGTCAGCAGACATTAAAGTCATTCAGCGCCAGTGTAGACATAAATGGCAGGCAACAGTTAACGGTCCAGTAATGCAGAGTGGAACATCTAAGTGATGGTGACACCATATAGTTCTCACATTACTCTTGAAATCTGTGGCTTGCTAGTCACACTAATTGTAAGGACTCTGAGTGTGTGTGTGTGAACTGGTCATCAGCTGCTGATCCTGGGTTACTGGAACAGTTCTAGTTGGTAGGGATTCTTGGAGGTTGCGGTTCTGGTCCTCTGCATGCCTAGAGATGGTGCTTGGCACGGGAGATCCTCCAAATAGAGCCGGTGTTCTGTCAATTTCTCCAACCCATCAGAAACTCCAACCACGTCACTTTGGAGATTTTGATGAATTGGTGGTTGGACACAACATCGTCAACCAAATAGAGTCCGGTACAGGAAGATTGAGCTGTTTTGACAGCACATCTGCTAACGATGACAAAGTTGTTGCTGCCTCGGAGCTGGACATTTTGTTGGCTAGTATCAGACGGAGTAAGAATCTCTGCTCATAATATCCTGCAGCAGACTCTATTCGGTTGCAGCTGTTGTGTCCAACCACCAATTTGTCAAAAACTCCAATTACTGCTGGTTTCAAGAAACTGGAAGTTAAGTGGTTGGAGTTTTTGATGGGTTGGAGAAATTGACAGAACACCGGCAGCGACCCGTCTGGCCGTCTACTTCCGGTTTCCGGCTGGCAATGGAATTCCGGTTCACAGCGGAGGAATGGGGGCTGCAAAGTAGTAAAGAGCCCTGGCTAGCTAGCTGAGGTGGGCATGCATTGGGCACATACACCTACAAATTTCACCTACTGGTACTGTAGGCTTCTTCAGGGTGAAGTGGTCACCTACACTGAATCCTTTTAAAAGGCATTACAGGGTGACCCCTGGAGGGGTATTTTTGGTGAGGTCACATCCCCATTTCCCATAGTCTCCCCTCGGGAGTAGCATGGTATCTCCTTTTTACATATTGTATACAAACATGGAGTAGGACTTTCTATAGGTACCCAAAACACTTAAAAAAATGAATAAAAATGTATCTCTTTATTCAATACAGATAAAAGATATGAACACAGTAAAAAAGATAGATTGCAATCGATAACATCAAGGGTTTATGTAGCACTTATAAATTCCAACATGTAAAGATGTCTTCAATATCATGCTGTAAATAATTAAACCTCAATGTGTTTCAACTCATAAAGAGTCTTTATTAGTAGGTAAACTGTACAACAAAAAGTCCAATGATGCATAAATAAAAGAGAGGATGCAAATCCAAGGGAGACCCTTGCTGTGTGTGCTTGGCTGCTTTTGAGACCATCTGTGGCGGTTTCATATGTTTCTCCCTTCATCATCAGATGTTAAGGACTTTACAAGCACTACCTGCTAAGGCTTCCCCGCCATACATACTAGGTGATTATTCCCTCTTTGATCTGAGACTGTGGCTGGGCTTAGCATCTTTTACATTACACCAGGCCTGTATTCTAGGGTCTCCCTTGGATTTGCATCCTCTTTTTTATTTTTGCATCATTATTTTTGCATCATTTTTGCTGCACTGTTTATCTCCTGATGAAGACTCTTTATGAGTTGAAACGCGTTGAGCTTTAATTATTTACAGAATGATATTGAAGACATCTTCACATGATGGAATTTACACATGCTACATAAACCCTTGATGTAATTGATTGCAGTCTTTTATACTGTGTTCATATATTTTATCTGTATTAAATAAAGAGATATATTTTTATACCTTTTGTATGTGTTTTGGGTACCTATATAAAGTCCCACTCCATGTATACAATATTATTGTATATTATATTATATTAACAACAAATGACATGTAATTATGTCATAATAGTTGCCTTTTAATGCTGAGTACTGTAGCTACTCTATCCTTACAGTAAGTTCTATACTGGCCATATATAAGGCAATTTTCTAACAGTATTAACCTTTTGTAACCAGCTTTTATTTGCAAAAATAATGACTGCATGGATTAGGGAAGCCTACTAACATCCCTACCTTATTACTATAAAATTTACAGTAAATACAATGCTGCTGATTGAGGTTGGATTGATCAGTTTTTGCAACTGAAAGCTAATAAAATTTGGTTGAAATTGGGAGACAATTGGCCTATATTTGGCCAGAATTGAATTTAAAGTTAGGGGTAAGTACACAGTATAGAATTGTTTATGGCACCATCTATATGTATTTAGGGGGCTGCACTGAAAGTCATTTAAAACACTTTCAGGGTATTATCCCTGGCTTCCCTACCTGGGATAAAACCAACCTGATGTTTTTATTAACTTACATAGGTTGTTTAAATTTCGCAAGTATAATCAATGTCTTAATAGTGGTTGGAAATATATGAAATATTAATAGAGAAAACTATCAATTGTGTAGCATTTTTTTTTTTTTTTGCCATAGCCCACCTACAGCTATAGACATAGCTCATATGTCTGATATAATTTGTTAAGCGTCATGTTGCTTTACCATGGCACTGGAATATTCACGGTGCTGCAGTAACAGAGCGAGCATCGCTAAGCTGAGGCTATTAAGTATTCAACTCTTCTGTATGAGCTGTAAGATTTTATAGATAACATCAAACACACAGCACTTTTGATAGCGTAAAATGTAATAGTATTGACTGGGTGCTAAATTAACTCGACATTATGGGCCATGTTTATGGACCCGCTGTATGTCAGTCCCTCTGCCACTGAGTAGCTCAAATTTAAAAGGAACGATTTCCCATCTGGGTGGGCATCTGCTTTTGATCAAATTTAAGGCCTGACCACTCCTTCCCCATATCCTCCTAATCAAAGTGTAATTGGTTTAGCTGGCATCAGGGAGGTTGCCTTACAAATGGCATCAAAGCTGTTGTGGGTTCCATGAAATGTCAGCACAGTATGCGGCACCAGTGTATAAAAAGCTGAAAGTTAAAGAGACCCTGTCACCAGACCATTCATTTCCACAAAAAGCTTCCCATAATATTATATGAGCATGTATTGTAGTTTATGCTTGTTGTTTATCTGTAAAACCTCCCTTATGTAGACATTTCAAAAGCCTGGAGACTGCTGTTGAAAGCTGCCAAGTGATGCTCTATAGTAGCATTTCTCAACAGTTTTTCAGTCCCAGCACCCTTTAAAATTATGCAAAATCTCAAATGCAATCTAAAATTAAAAAAAAAAAAATTAAATGTTACTTATCAATCAACCTAAGCCTGAGATGTGCACACAACGAACATGATATAATTAACTTCACATCAGAGGACCCCCATCACATCAGAGGTCCTCCCAATGTATCAGAGGATTCCATCATGTCAGAGGTTCTCCTATCATATCAGAGGACGACCCCCAATACATCAGTGGTCCTTCCATCATATCAGAGGACCCCCAATACGTCAGTGGTCCTCCCATTATATAAGAAGATGCCATCATGTCAGAGGTCCTCCCATCGTATTAGAGGATCCCATCATGTCAAAGGTCTTCCTATCCTATTAGAAGACCCCCATCACATCAGTGGTCCTCCCATCATATCAGAGGACCTCCAATACATCAGTGGTCCTCCCATTATATAAAAAGATGCCATCACCTCAGAGGTCCTCCCATCATATAAGAGGACCCCATCACGTCAAAGGTCCTCCCATCCTATCAGAAGACCCTGAGCCCATCAGAGGTCCTCCCATCATATCAGAGGATCCCCAATACATCAGTGGTCCTCCTATCATGTCAGAAGATGTCATCACGTCAGAGGTCCTCCCATCGTAGTAGAGGATCCCATCACGTCAGAGGTCCTCCCATCATATCAGAGGACCCCCAATACCTCAGTGGTCTTCCCATCATATGAGAAGATGTCATCACATCAGCGGTCCTCCCATCATATCATTGGATCCCAGTTAGTTAGATAATTTGGAAACCTGAGCCCGCCACAATACACTTAACCATCTTGATGAAATTAACTTCACATTAGCATTGGATAATAAATAAGTTAGTTATTTTGTTTATTGGGAAACCTGAGCCCGGCCCAATACACATAACCACCTTGAAGAAATTAACGTCACATCAGAGGTTCCCCCATCACATAAGAGGTCTTTTCATCATGTAAAAGTAACCCCCTCACATCAGAGATCCTCAATCACATCAAAGTCTCGCCTATATAGTAAAGTCCTCCCTCAAAGTCCACTCTATATAAGAGTCCCCCATTACAGAGTCAGAGCCTTGCCCCATTACATCAGGTTCCCCCTTTAAATGAAAGCCCCCATTTCACCAAAGTACCTACATGGCAGAGCCCCCCCCCTCCAACACATCAAAACCCAACATGGCAGAGTCCTCACATCAAGGTATCTCCCCTTTAGAGAGTACTCATTATCCAGAGCAAACTGGGTCTCATGCTAATGGCACCCCAAAGGACTCCAAAGGGCACCCTGGTTGAAAAACACCGGTCTGGGAAACATTGCTTCTTGGCTTGCTTGATGAGAGCACTTCATAGACATGGCTACATTCTGTAAACCAAGACCAAGTTCGATAAATCAACTTTGCTTCCTTTAGCTCCATACTTTGTGGTACAGTAGTTAACAGACGTCATTCTAAAAATGCAATACAGTAAGAAATACGCAACTCATGACCTTTAATTTGATTCACACTTTAAGTTTAACTTTGTAGCTGAAATGAGTGTTCATTTCATCCCATAACTCATTTATTATAACTGAGAGTCAGAAATGAAAAAAAAAAATGTGGCTTATTTCTCAACCTCATCACTTACACTTTTCATCACCAATGCATAACTTTAACATCTCTGTTTTTCTCAAGGCCTTTCCATATATCGCACCTAAACTCCTCTGACGCATCTAGCTTCACACCATGTCCCAACACATTGGCCGAAAATCTGTGATAGGGAACGTTTCCAAAAATTACATTCAAGCAGCATTCCAAACACGAACTGCGATCATCAAACATCTGTCTCATCTAGCTCATTGGTTGGTATGGTTTCGTAAAAGGGGATCATAGATACTTTCACAGTAAGTGGAACTTTGGCCCTGCTGAACAATTGCACAATTTAGACTTACTGCTAAAAGATTAGATAGTTTTAATATTTAAAGGAAATGGAACTATCCTAGTAGAAAAAAAAAATATAGCACTCACCCCCCCCCCCCGGAGGGGCCACTGAGAGCGATACAAGTTCTCCCACAATAGTACGGATGTTGACATCCACAAGCACAGTTCCATGCAAACTGACAACACAGACTCAGCCTAGGGAATGTTTTTTCATGATTTATCGAATACCTTGAGGAGAGGGGTTCAGGGGTCTTTTTGATTCCAGATCTCTCAATAAAAAGGACCTGTCATCCTTATTTCTATTAGGGATGAAAGATTGCTGCGCAAATATAGTGTGCCATAAAATATTGCAAAGACCGCCATTTTATTCTCTAGGATCTCTGCTAAAAAAATAATATATAATGTTTGGGGGTTCTAAGTAATTTTCTAGCAACAAATACTGAATTTTATTCGTAAAACAACAAATATCAGAAAAAGGTCCAGTCTGCAAGTGGTTAAACCAGATGACTCCGGACTATTCTTAGACATATTACAATGGGCACCTCTGCCAACTTAACCAGCAACAGGCTTTTTGGCAGACTCATTTCAAAACCTTTGGGCTCTTTTTCATGTTTTCTTGGCTCCCCTTTTGCTTCTTTGGTGTAAAAATGCTGTCATTTGCAAACCTCAATAGCTCAAGCTAAAAACTACACTTAAAAGTGAATTATTATTCTTATTCATTTATTAATGACTTATCTCTTTTAGAGAAAATAGACTCTGTATGTGTATTTCACCTGTTTGTTATGCTGTTTTCCTATAGTTTTGAAAATCAAAATGACACAAATTTTAACCACTTTGCACCCACGCTATAGTCGAAAGACAGCTACAGCACGGGCTTCCTTTGCTGGGAGGGCATCCATGTATGTCCTTCTATTCTCACGCCGCCCGAGCGCCCCTCTGTGGTCGCCAAGTCCTTGGGACTCCGCTGATCACAGAGTAGGGTAAAGGACCAATCACAGGGGACCCTTTACCACGTGATCAGCTGTAAGCCAATGACAGCTGATCACGGAAGTAAACAGAAACCGGATAGCTGCTTTTTTTATTCTTCACGCCGTCAGCATGAAGAGAAGATGCAAGCCGTTATTCGGCTTCTGTTAGAGGGACATTGGTCCCCTTAGTGATCAACAGTGCTGCAAATCCGTGCCCATTAGTGCCACCTATCAGTGCCCACCAGTGCCACCTATCAGTGCCCATCAGGACTGCTAATCAATGCCCACCAGTGCCACCTATCAGTGTCCACCAGTGCCACCTATCAGTGTCCATTAGTGCTGCCAATCAGTGCCCTCCAGTGCCTCATCGTCAGTGCCTCCTGATCAGTGCCCACCAATGTCGCTATCAGTGCCCCTCAGTGCCACCTCTCTGTGTCGCCTATGAGTGCCCATCAGTGCCACCTATCAGTGTCCACCTGTGCCGCCTCATCAGTGCCCATCAGTGCCACCTATCCGTGCCCACCAGTGCCGCCTCATCAGTGCCCATCAGTGCCACCTATCCGTGCCCACCAGTGCCGCCTCATCAGTGCCCATCAGTGCTACCTATCAGTGCCCATCAGTGCCACCTCATAAGTGCCCATCAGTGAAGGAGAAAAATTACCTGTTTGCAAAATTTCATAACAAAATATAGGAAAACGTTTTTTTTTTCCAAAATTTTCTGTCTTTTTTGTTTGTTTAGCAAAACATAAAAAAACCCAGTGGGGATTAAATACCACCAAAATAAAGCTCTTTGTGTGTAAAAATTATCACAAATTTCATTTGGGTACAGCGTTGCATGACCGCGCAATTGTCATTCAAAGAGGGAGAGCGCTGAAAGCTTAAAATTGGTCTGGGCAGGAAGGGGATATAAGTGGCCAGTAAGCAAGTGGTTAACAAAGACAGATAAATCGTCAACCACTGTGGTACTGACTGGTGATTTTTCAAATACATTTGTTAATATTTAACAGTAAGCTCTTCTCAATTAAGTGGGAGAACGTGTAAGTTGCTGTAATTGTGTTTGTTTGATGTCTGAGTGTCTATTTGGAAGAAGAATAGCGGAGAGTAGTATTATTTTATTGTTCTATAACACCTTTTTAAATCAGGTCATCTATTTGTCCCTTGTCTCTTGTGAGCCATTTAGCTGTTGCAACAGTTTTGACCTGTTTTGACCTATTATTGTGTGGACAATGTCCTAAAGGTATATCGCTTTAGACATAATGAGGCTCTTTGAGCAGCACTTTCTACCATCTATTTTTTAAAATGGAACTTTATATAAAATTGCCATTTCATTTCAATCTGCAATGACTGGGAATGATCAAGTAATTATAGGTCAAGGCAGAACCTCCCACTTCACGCTCATGCTGAAGGACTTCAGCACGCGGCCTGCAGTTAACTAGCTCATTATCTACACTAAACAAGTAGGTAAGAATTTACACCAGCATTTGCTAAAATATAATATGCGCAATATATACATTTAGTCTAGAGAGGATTGTATTTTTCTTTGAGAACAAATATGGCTTCCCATTTTAAAGAGGAGCTTCATTCAGGTTTCCAAAAATTAAAAGTCAGCAGCTACAAAAAACTGTAGCTGCTAACTTTTAATATAAGGACACTTGCCCGCAGTGGCAGCTGGTGCTCAATATTTTTTTGGGGGGGTGGCAAACAAACCTCCCCCACTCACTCGCATTGCTGCAGACGCCCACCACCCTCCCCCCCGACAGCGGCGATTAGAGGCCTTACCGTAAGGAGGCTCCTTGCTCTAGCTGCTCCAGGAGAAGTCCTGGGTGGCAATCTCGGAGCATTTCCAGACAGATGGGCTGTGGGCATAGGTGATGACGGACCGGAGGCCGTCCAAGGCATCATTCATTGTGCACCCTCCTTCTCTCTCGGGCTTTGATGCTCAGCCTCAGGGACCTCTGCTTCTCAGGCTTCTGAGCTTCCTCCTGTTGTTCTTGCACTGCTTGTACCTGTCCTCATCTCCCTGGTCTGCTCTAAGATTCTAGTCTAAGTCTAGACTCAGGACCCGCTTCAGGAACAGGAAGACAATAGCGAATATTAATTCGCTATTTTCACACAACTGGGTGAGCTTACCCTTTTTTAAAGCGAATAAGAGCCTCAGGCTCTAATCATGTGCTTAAAAACATTGAAATCCATGCATCCGGCACCCTGCATTTGCATTAGGGACCAGGCGCATGGATTGGGGGGGGGGCGGCGCCCCTGTGCCCCTGTATGGACGGACCGCTACTGCTTACCTGTCCAAGGTTTCAGCACTGTTCTCATTCGGGCCGGTAATTCGCAGGTTTTTGGGTCCTGGATGCCTCCATATTAAGTGTGGGAAGCTGGCTGTGAAGCCGCAAGGAGTCACAGCCAGCTTCCCAAACAAAATATGGAGGCATTCTCTGCATTGTGCATGCATCTAAATGGTCCCAGAGCCGGGTTTCCAGCCCACACTTCCTGTCCTCGGCAGTATAGTGCGTTCAACGCGCCACTGTGAGTCCATCTTGGGCCAATTTTCTTCTCTTAACCAGATCCATGGCTTATAATGGTGTCTTCCCACACAGTAGGACACTGTACCAAGCATATCAAGCATAGCACCAGGATCAAGGAAATAGTGTTAACACCAGTGATGTGAAAACATTGCATATACTGAATACATGGGCACGTGACACAGGTGGTGCACATTTTACATGCTTTTTTATATGAATGTATCTTATTTTATTTTACTTATTTTTTTTTAAGTTCAGTTAAGTTAAGCTTATTTTAACTTTAAGTTCAGTTGTTAGGTGGAGGTAGAATTGGCTTCTCTGAAGAGAAAAGTTTTCAGGTATCACCTAAAAGAGAACAGAGTTGGACATAGTCAGACAGATTGGGGTAGGGTATTCCAAAGGATGGGAGAGGCTTGGGAGAAGTCCTGGAGTATGGGAGGAGGTGACAAGGGAGCTAGAGAGCAGTAGGTCTTGGGAGGAACGAAGAGGATGATTTGGTTGGTATTTTGAGACTAGGTTAATGGTGTAGCCGGGGGCCGAGTTGTGGATGGCTTTGTAAGCTATTGTTAGTATTTTGAATTTAATTTGTTGGGCGAGTGGCAGCCAATGGAGGGATTTGCATAGAGCAGTAACAGACACTGAGCGGTTTGTACGGTGGATGAGTCTGGCAGCAGCATTCAGGATGGACTGAAGGGGGGATAACCTATTTAAAGGTAAGCCAATGAGGAGGGAGTTGCAGCAGTCAAGGCGAGAGATAACCAGAAAATGAAAGGAGCTTTGTGGTTTCATTGGTTAGGAAGGGACATATTTTGGAGATATTGTGGAGGTTGAGGCAGCAAGCTTTGGAAAGTGATTGGATGTGGGGCCAAAAGGAGATTTCAGAGTCCAGGATAATACCTAGCACCCTGGCATGCGGGGATGGGCTGATAGTTGTGCCATTGCTCTTGACAGAGAAGTCAGGGGATGAGGCAAATGGGGGAGGAAATATTGCTGTGACGAGAGGGTCCTGAAGGTTTGGCTCTGAAGAAGAGAGTTTGGCCCCCTAAAACCCGTTAACCAGCTAGGATCCCGGTCGAATCAGTAGCTAGATATGCTGTCACTTTGTGAGTATATCTTATGAGGATTTTTATTAATAAATGCTATTTGGGATAATGCACTAGGCTAGTGCGCCTTCTTTTGTTTGTGTTTTTGCAGTGGTCCCGCAGCTTCCAGGAAGGTTGCAGGTGGCGTGGGGGGGGGGGGTGGCACTTCCGCTCCAATCACCTAAGCCAGTGATGGCGAACCTTGGCACAGCAGATGTTTTGGAACTACATTTCCCATGATGCTCAACTACACTGAAGAGTGCATGAGAAATGTAGTTCCAAAACATCTGGGGTGCCAAGGTTTGCCATCACTGACCTAAGCAGTCAGAGCGGAAGTGGAAGTGGGTACTTGTCAATAAAAAAAATCCAAATATAGTGGAGGGGAGGAGGAAGGAAAGTGCAACTTGCATTTTTGAATTAATAATAAATGCTATTTGGG
This sequence comes from Aquarana catesbeiana, assembly GCF_042186555.1. NCBI lineage: Eukaryota > Metazoa > Chordata > Amphibia > Anura > Ranidae > Aquarana > Aquarana catesbeiana. Next base: position 34,238,440 of record NC_133334.1, on the reverse strand, counting down.
ATAATGCACTAGGCCGGTGCGCCTTCTTTTGTTTGAGTCTTTGCAATGGTCCCGCAGCTTCCTGGGAGGTTGCGGGCGGGGGCGCACTTCTGCTCCAATCACCTAGGCGGTCGGAGCCGAAGTGGAAGTGGGTACCTGTCACAAAAAATTCCAATACAGTGGAGGGGGGGGGGGGGGCAAGGTAAAACTTGAATTTGTGGGTGAAGTTCCACTGTAAGTTGGTGATTGAAGACCTGAAGAACCCTTTTTTTGAGGACTGGACTGGACCTAGAGGTAGGTGGGTCCATCTACACCTGCCTGTCCATAGGAATGCATGGACCTTTCTATCAGGTCTGCCTGAAAAAACTGACAGGTAGATCTGATCAGAATGCTCATATGAAAGGGTCCTTAGGATTTTGAAAATGTGGTTTTTTTTCACTGATGGATCTGTGCATTTTCTTCAACCTAAGCATGTAACTATATGGTTAATATCCTGCCTGTTAGCAGAGACACGGGGACTCCTTTAATCAAGTTCTGATACGTCTGTCCTTGTGTTTCATGTGATCGGAGCAGAGGAATGGCGTGCAGTTTCCAGGCAAGTTTATAGAGCTCACAAAGGAAACATATCCCTTTCATCTGAGCACTTTTTTTTTTTTTATACATGATGAATCTAGCTCACCGCTATAAGTAACACACCAGGCACTTAGCTAAGAGAGATTTGCTCTTGTGGAAACTTCACCACTAAGCTGAGAGAGCTGCAGCTTCCCTTATTGATCATGGCCCTTCAAGGGTGACGCCGTACCCAACAAGGAAATATAAATTACTTCTCATCCATTACAACGCAGACTGCAAAGGACCACACAATGCAGTGAGAAAATTAGCTATTTTAATCTGAACTATCAATGAAGGCAGTCATGAACATTGCATACAATATAATGTACCTAATGCTTTTCAATACAGTAGGTGTAGGAACCATGTTCATTCTGTAAATGTAAAGAAATCTAACCTAAAAAAAAAAAAAAAACCTCAGTATTCTAATGACAGGTCCGATTGGGTCTCAAAACATCTCCTTATAACTGATTTGTGGCTGTCTTTTCTTTAACCACTTGCCGACCGCCTACCGCATATCTACTGTGGCAGGTCGGCTCTATTGAGCAAAATCACGTACCTGTACGTCATATCGTGCAATAGACGCTGGGGGAGGGGCGTGCGTGCCACCGGTTGCGCGATAGTGCGTTGATTGGACTCAGGGGATGCAATCAATGGGTCCCACTGGACCCGACGTCTGCCGGCCACCCGCGATCATTCCCGGGAGAGGCAGAATCGCGATCTACCTATGTAAACAAGGCAGATCGCCTTTCTGACAGGGGAGAAGATGGAGATCTTGTGTTCTTGCTAAGCAGGAACACCGATCTCTGACTTAACTCAGTCAGAGCGACCCCCACACAGTAAGAAAGCACCCCCTGGGGACACACTAAACACTTTGATCGCCCTAACGCCTTCCCTGCCAGTGTCATTAGTACAGTGACAGTGCAGATTTTTATCATTGATCACTGTATTAGTGTCACTGGTCCCCAAAAAAGTGTCAAAAGCGTCAGTTAGGTGTCCCATTTGTCCGCCACAATGACACAGTCCCGCTAAAAATCGCCATTACTTGTAAAAAAAAAAATAAATAAAAATTCTAAAAAAATATCCCATTGTTTGTAGAAAAAACTATGTAACTGAATATATATTGGCCTAAATTAATGAAGAAATTTGATTTTTTAAATTATTATTTTTTAGATATGTTTTATAAAGTAAAAAAAAAAAATTTCTTTCAAAATCATCGCTTTTTTTGTTTATAGCGCAAAAAACAGAAATCGCAGAAGTGATCAAATACCACCAAAAGAAAGCTCTTTTAATGAGAAAGCCCAGCATTGCTTCATGGTAATTTAAATTATATTTGAGGAAGGGACAGGGGAAAGGGTCGTCCTAACTAAGACAAAGACAAAAGTGCGTACAATTTCACCTGCTGCAATTCACATATATTTTGAATACACACTGTTCATATCTGGTATAATTTAATATATTTTTAAATGTATATACTGTATGTATATATATATATATATATATATATATATATATATATATATATATATGTGTGTGTGTGTGTGTGTGTATATATATATATATATATATGAAGTATACTATATATATATATATATATATATATATATATATATATATATATATATATATAGTATACTTCACCAAAACAAAACACTCTATATATTCCTTGTCAAGAGCAGTAACTATCAGGATGTGTCAGAGCTTGTCTCTCACCATCGGATCATAATGACTGACATATGGTGCACAGGAAAGGACAGAAAGCTCCTACTGGTTCACAGGAGCAGAGGTTTTTTTTACAGATCAAATTCAGCTATGACATTTTTTATATGTCTGTACTGGAAAAACTGTGATCTCATAAACATCCTTATGTGGAAATCAAGAATGACTGTTTTGTTAAAAAAAAAAAATACCGTTGGTATGCTGCCGCTAGCGGGGCGGTTTTACCCCCCGCTAGCGGCCGAGAAATAGTTAAAAACCACCGCAAAGTGCCTCTGCAGAGGCGCTTTGCCGGCGGTATAGCCGCGCCGTCCCATTGATTTCAATGGGCAGGAGCGGTGAAGGAGCGGTATACACTCCGCTCCTTCACCGCTCCGAAGATGCTGCTGGCAGGACTTTTTTTACCGTCCTGCCAGCGCAGCACTCCAGTGTGAAAGCCCTCGGGGCTTTCACACTGGAATGAAAGCAGCGGCACTTTTGCAGGCGCTATTATTAGCGCAGTAGCGCCTGCAAACTGCCCCAGTGTGAAAGGACCCTTACTGTATATGCTTTGGATAAATCTAAAGGAAAATTGTACAAAAAAATTGTATAATGTAAGGCCAGCCTAAGTGCTACAAGAAGTGTAATGATGACATCAACCAGTTTAAGAATTGTAAAATACATTTATATAACAAAGTTTTGCCTGTGGGTTACAAAAATAATGGCAGCCACTAGAGGGCACGCCTACAAATGAAATATGGTCATGAAAACATGGATCTGCATGCATGTAAAAATGTAAATTCCCATTGCAATTTTGTATAAGCTTTAGAATAATAATTAAATCTGTCTACTCCTATAATCCTTTAAGAAATAAGGCAACAAATTCTGCATTTAAAGGATTAGTTCACCTTTCCAGAAAAAAATAAGGAAGGAAACTGTGAATGAACGATACGGCTGTGCGGGGGAAGCTCCACACGGCCACACTCTTTTCAAAAGGTGACAGTGAGAAGAAGATTGTAACATGTTCCAAAAGTTTAACATTTTTTAACAGGGATGATTTTAAATCACATTTAGTCATGTACAAACTTCTTAAAAAAAAAAAAAAAAAAAAACTGCAGAGCTATTTGTTCTGCAAAACTGCATGTATGTCAATCCTGTGCAAATGCTAGTAACATCTTATGTGACCGGGCTATCTTTTCTCCAGGTTGAATGCTCTTTACTCATTAAAAAAAAACATTTATCAGAAAAATACGGTATTATGTCCACTAGATGGGGCTGATGATGATAGGAAACAAATACCTTTTTTAGCTATGATCATCAGTTATGTCTACTGGCCATGATGTGGTATTCTCTTTATTCATGGCATTCTTATCAACGAAGAAGATCCAATCTAGAGGGAAAATAGCCTAGTAAATTCAATAATCATTAACGTCACCAGGGAAATTCCTCTGTTGAAGACGTAGACAGCAATAATACCAGATAGAGGTTTTCAGCTTTCTCCATTCTATTCAAGACAAAAAAGTTAAACTTTTTTCCATTAGCTGCCAACAACTGAAGCTTAGGCACAAGAGAGATTTTAAAGTGACAGTACATACTGTAGAAGACCTGATGGAAGGTGCAAGCCATCGCCCGTCCGCAACCTAGATGGGGTAAGTGCGGGGCTGGATGACCGACCGACCAACACCACCCGTGGGGGGGGGGGGTGAATAGTGCGGGTGACCCGACAAACTGACTGGGAGCAGGGTGCGGAGGGGGGATTGGAGGGTGGCGCCGACCGACCCCTCCCAAAAAAGAAAAGGAAACAGCCCCCATTAAATATGGACATAGCACAATCTTCTATAGTGTGTACTTGCCTCTATCCAAAGCACCTAATGTGATTTCTGTCTCCCCTCTCTCCTATCTCTAGACCAGTGGTTCCCAACTCCTGTCCTCAGGACCCACTAACAGGCCAGGTTTTATGTATTACCTTGGGGAGATGCAGACTATAATACTGCATTTAATGAGCAGCAAATTATATCACCTGTAATGTATTTCGGTTATCTTGCAAACCTGGCCTGTTAGGGGGTACTGAGGACAGGGGTTGAAAACGACTGCCCTGCCTCTCCCTCCAGCACACAGTAAGTGATTGACAGCCTTAGCTGTGCATGATTTCCTATGAGACTGTCTAAAGGGTGGGCTGTGTCTATTCCCTCCACTCAGGTCTCAGATTACACTCAGCTCTGTGCTCTGCAGTGTATGGCATCAGATTCCCTCCCCCTGCTTTCTGAAGCTCAGAAATGCTGTGTAATTTCTGGACTTTGAATGGCTGTGGAGGAGAGAGGGCTACAGATAAACAGGTACAACTTATATAGGAGGATTTGTTTGATCGCTGTGTATCACCTGGGGCTAGTCACTTCACTGGGTATATGTAAGCATTTATAACATATTTAAGTAATGCTGGCATGCGATGATGAGTCTCCATGCCTGAACGAATTGAAACCTAATGAATAAAAGAGGCGGACCCGAGACAGGGAGGAAAGGGGTATACTATATTACCAAAAGTATTGGGACGTCTGCCTTTACATGAACTTTAATGGCATCTCAGTCTTAGTCCGTAGGGTTTAATATTAAGTTGGCCCACACTTTACAGCTTTAACAGCTTCAGCACTTCTGGGAAGGCTGTCCACAAGGTTTAGGAGTGTGTCTATGGGAATGTTTGACCATTCTTCCAGGTGAGAAGGCCTGACTCGCAGTCTCCGCACTAATTCATCCGAAAGGTGTTCTATCGGGTTGAGGTCAGGACTCTATGCAGGCAGTCAAGTTCCTCCACCCCAAACTCGCTCATCCATGTCTTTATGCACTGGTGCGCAGTCATTTTGGAAAATGAAGGGGCCATCCTCAAACTGTTCCCACAAAGTTGGAGGCATGAGATTGTCCAAAATGTCTTGGTATGCTGACACCTTACGAGTTCCCCTCACTGGAACTAAGGGGCCAAGCCCCACCCCTGAAAAACAATCCCACACCATAATCCCCCCTCCACCAAATGATTTGAATCAGTGCACAAAGCAAGGTCCATAAAGGCATGGATGAGTGTAAAGGCAGATGTCCCAATATTTTTGGTAATATACTGTAGTGTACATAAAGCTGGACGTCCCTCCACCAAAAAGTGCGGCGGGCTCTACCAGACTTGCCGAATCTTCCAATACACATTGTTAGAAGCTCACAGTGTGCAGTGAAATCAGAGTAAGCAATTTCAGTAGAAGAGTAGAGTCTGTACAACTGTTCAAGACTAAAGAAAAGTCTGGAATTTAGCTTCCAAAGCAGATAAGCACAGCGTGAATCACATCAGCAATATTCGATTAGCCGACACATCTGCAAAAACAACATTTGTTCATCTCTAATTGCAAGCAAGCAAGTGTAGTTAAAATGAGGCCACTGTCTCTACAAAGCTAGATGTTTCGAATTCCAGTACACCACCTTCCAGGAAGATGCTACATGACTGAAAAAAAAAAAAACCCTATTATATTATGACTGTGCCGCAGCAGACATTGTTAGCATGGCGCTGAGATTGGAAACATCTGATTCTCAGAGGACAATGCTGATAATTTAATCTGAGCAAGAAGTGAACACAGGTTTTCGTCTGTATCAATATGCAGGTTTTCCATCACAACATCCAGCAATCGTAGGTTTATAAACGTGTTACATCCCCAGCATGGATGAAATTTTCTCTATTCCAGCGCTGATGGAAAATCTTGATTTGGCAGACGAGGTTTCCTCGCCCGTGTCCTCGGCAAATGAAATTCAGATATATCGCTGCCTCTGAGGGCTTGCTGTAGAAATGGTCTAATGTAACTACTTGACGATGAGAATAAGAACAATCCAGATCCTTGTCTTATCAGTTCTTGCCAAAGAATCTCTCATAGGGACTCTAGACCTGCAGCCCGAAGTACAGATAGTTTAATAATACATTATTGGGCAGGTTTCCTTGAAAAAAAGTTGACTGTCATCCAGCCGTTATCCAAAATTCCTTTGCCAAAATTTCCATTGGAGGTTTTGACAAATGAGTAGTGAAAAGACAGATGGCATCTCAGGTTAACCCATGGACATCATAAGCAATTTCTTTTAAAAAATGAAGTAGAGGTTTTCATTTAAAACCAAGGGAATTCCATATGCTATATTTTTTATTAATTATGATAAGCCTTTATTTATAAAAACAGATAATAAATAAAGAGACAAGAGGATGGGGATCAAGAGTTGTTGCCTAAAATGTCCAACAAAAAGCTTTCATTTTTCAAGAAAAATCAGCTTTATTCTTCAACAAAATGCTGTGTATTTCGGGAGCTCAACATTACCCCTTAATCTGGGCTTGTCAAGTGTTAAGTATAGGGTGAGGGATATCATTCTGGATGGTATGTTGGAACCCAAGTAGGCAGGAATAGATCATGTAGGTTATCTTTGCCTACTTGGGTTCCAACTTACAGTAGAGGACAATATCCCTCCTCCGATGGCTATTGCTCTACAAGCCCTCCTGAGGGCGAAATGTTGGATTTTGTTGCAGAATGAAATATTTTGTGGACAGTTTGAACTAATGTGGCACTCCCATCTTTTTCATTTTTCTTGTAATCCAGTAGTCTAGCAATAAAAAATCTTAAATAAAAAAAATACACTGCTTGCATTTAAAAACAATTATATTTAATGATGTATTAATGCAAAGACAGAGCAGCATCAACTTGTCTTTTGTCTCTGTTTGGAGTTTAGCTTTAAAGAGACTTTGACACCACTAAAAAAGAAGAACAAAATAGCTACAGATAAAAGCATAGAGAAAATGTTGAAATGCTTACTAAGGCTAATTTCACACTGAGGCGCTTTACAGGCGCTACAGCGCTAAAAATAGCGCCTGTATAGTGCCTGTAAAGAGCCTCTCCTGTGCCTCCAGTGTGAAAGCCCGAGGGCTTTCACACTGGAGCGGTGCGCCTGCAGGACGGTCAAAAAAGTCCTGCAAGCCGCATCTTTGCAGCGCTATAGGAGCGGTGTATACACCTCTCCTAAAGCGCCCCTTTCCATTGAAAACAATGGGGCAGCGCCGCAAACCCATCGGCAGAGCGCCGCTGCGCTTTGCGTCCGGTTTTAACCCTTTTTTGGCCGCTAGCGGTGGGGTTAAAACCGCCCGCTAGCGGCCGAATAGCGCCACTAAAATGACAGTAAAGCTATAGCACCGCTTTACCGCTTTACCGCCGGTGCCCACCCGCCCCACTGTGAAAGTAGCCTTACACTTTTTTTTTTTTAATAGTAAGTTCATAACAGCCCCCTCTTTCCTTGTAAGTCATATGCCCTGTACACACGATCGGACATTCCGACAAGAAAATCCATGATTTATTTCCGACGGATGTTGGCTCGAACTTGTCTTGCATACACACGGACGCACAAATGTTGTCGGAAATTCCGATCGCAAAGAACGCGGTGACGTACAACACGTACGACGAGCCGAGAAAAATGAAGTTGAATAACCAGTGCGGCTCATCTGCTTGATTCCGAGCATGCCTGGAATTTTGTGCGTCAGACTTGTGTACACACAATCGGAATTTCCGACGACGGATTTTGTTGTCGGAAAATTTGAGAACCAGCTCTCAAATTTTTGTTGTCGGAAATTCCGACAACAAATGCCCGATGGAGCCTACGCACGGTCAGAATTTCCGACAACAAGCGCACATCGAACATTTGCTGTCGGAAATTCTGACAGTGTGTATGGGGCAATAGTCTTCTCCTCCTATGGGAGCGTCTAATTACTTTCTATATCCTTGTAATGTTTTATGCAGCTGCCAGGGAAGGGCAGAAGGGGATTACTATAGAGCAGCGATTCTCCAGAACTTGTGTCCCCATTGGAAGATTTCCCCTCTATTACTTTACTGGGACAACCCAAAATTTAGGCTTTTCCTTTACTTTCACTTTCAATGATCATGGTAAACAGGACAGATAGAGAGGGTGAATCTCCTTAATGGGGGCATAGACAGCAATAAAAAGGGGCAAACGTTCTAATCCATCTCCACTTTATCCAAAACTAAAAAAAAAACAAGTTGGTTTTAGCTAAACGTAAAGAGGAACTGCAGTCTGCTCACATAATTTGTAATAAAAACATCTTTGGTATTCTGAAGCTTCCCTCCGACCACTTTGCATATTATTTTTTATATACTGTGATTCTGTACTTGCCAAATATGCTGCAGAAATCTCCCTCCACTGAGTCTGGCTGCAACCATTTTAACTGTGGGCAGCTGAAGCTGCTGCCTGTTCACTTCCTGGATTTACACAGAAACACAGAGGCACACCTCCAGCTCTGAAGCCTCTTATGACTAATCCCCCCTCCCTTCCTGGCAAACTCTCAGGAGAGTGAGAGAGAGAGCTGTGCATGATGTCATAAGCCTAGGATAATGACCAGACAAGAAACAGGAAGTGGGCTGTATAAGGGATTTACTGGCAGAATTTTTTTTTTTTTTTTTACTATACAAAGTTAAAACAACAAGGGCAGAAGATTTAATAGATGGAAAGTTGAAAAAATGACTGTGTACTCTGTCAAAGAAGATGCAATGTAAGTTTTGTTCATGTATCCCCTGATGAGATTATTTGTTGATGTATCTGTTGATTTGATTCAATAAAAAATGTTTGAACAGAAAAAATGACTGAAGTTCCAGTTTAACCACTTGACCTTCAGAAGATTTACAACCCCCCCCCCCCCCCCCCCCGGCCAGGCCATTTTTTGAAATAACGGCACTGTGGTACTTTAACTTACAATTGCACGGTCGTGCTTTGCTGTACTCAAAATGTATGTCCTTTTTTTTCCACAAATAGAGCTTACTTTTGTTGGTATTTGGTCACCTCGGAGGTTTTTATTTTTTTACACTACAAAAAAAAAAAGGGAATTAAAAAAAAACGTGCCCTCAACACGGAAGTTCTAGGACATGTACTAGGTATGTGATCCAGGGCAGCAGACTCACTTTTGCCGCCGTATATCTAAGTGATATACGGCGGCGAGGCAGGTAATGTGCCAGCTCTGAGGGTGTTGAGGATGATGACAGCCCATCTAAAATAGGGGCACCCAGCAGCAGTCTCAAGACTTTGTTAGCATAGCCTTTACAGACTAATACAATGTCTAAATACTCATTGTTAACCTCTTGACGCCCGTGCTGTAGCCGAAAGAAGGCTACAATGTGGGCCAAAATTGCCGGGAGGGTGCCCATGTACTTCCTTTCGTACACCCCCTGTGCACCCCCCGTCCATGAGACTCGGCTGACCACAGATCGGAGTAAGGGGCCGATCCCGGCCCTTTAGCACATGCTCAGCTGTCAGCCAATGACAATGTCAGCCAATGACTGCTGATCACGTGATGTAAAAAGAAGATGGTAATCGGCTACCAATGTGAGGAGAAAAAAAAAAAGCAGATCACCATCTTGTGTAAACGGGGCATCGGTACCACCAGGGCTTTTTTTCTCAGAGTATAGGTGCAGGAACTCAACCATGCCCGCCACACACACATACCTGCCAAATGGCATCAAATAGTAGCTCTTCCCTCTGCATACAACCTCCCTCCACTGCCCTCATCCCCCCCCCCTCCTTAAAAGCTCCACCATCTGTCATATGTCTTACCTTTGTTGCAATTTTAAGCTGAAACACCTATCCGGCTGTAGTACCTCCAAGCATACTATACTATACTACAGTCACTTGCAAGGGAGATCATGCAGTAGGTGCATCAACAACTGGTCACCAGGGAAAAAATGGAGACCACAGAGGGTGTAGCCTACCACACACCCTCTCCTGCCCATGACTGCACTGAACCCTGGCTAACTGTTCTGTATCTCCCTTGTCCCTGTCCGGCACTCAGTGGGATCTGCGCAGGAGATCTGACCTGTGGGAGCTACTGGGAGATAAGCTATCACTTCTAAATGCAGAAGCTGGACTTTAGTGTTACCAAGTGATAGTAATGCTTTCAGTAATGCCTATCAGTGTCACCTACCAGTGCCTATCAATTCCCATCAGTGCCATCTATCAGTGCCCATCAGTACCATCTATCAGTGTCCTTCAGTGCCGCCTATCATTGCCCATTATTGCCTCCTGATCAGTGGACACCAGTGCTGCCTTATCAGTGCCCATCAGTGTCACCTATCAGTGACCATCAGTCCCGCTCTATCAGTGCCTATCAGGGAAGCCTATCAGTGCCCATCAGTGTCACCTATCAGTGCCTATGAGTGAAGCCTATCAGCCTATCAGTGTCACCTATCAGTGCCCATCAGTGCCTATGACTGATAGCCTATCAGCCTATCAGTGCTCATCAGTGCAGCCTCATCAGCGCACATCAATGAAGGAGAAAATTTACCTGTTTGCAAAATTTTATAACAAACTATAAAAACAGTTTTTTGTTTGTTTAGCAAAAAAATAAAAACCCAGCAGTGATTAAACATCACCAAAACAAAGCTCTATTTGTGTGAAAAAAATTATAAAAATTCATAGGGGTACAGTGTAGCATGACCGCACAATTGTCATTCAAAGTATGACAGCTCTGAAAGCTGAAAGTTGGGGGCAGGAAGGGGGTTTAATTGCCCAATAAGTAAGAGGTTAAATGCACATAAAATCTTGAAGATTGTTATTCAAATGAATGATCTGGCCATAGGGTCTCTTTAAGCTTTGAACACCAACTCATTGGGAACAAGGGAATGGCAAGGAGGAATATGAAAGGGACATAAATAAAATCGCCTTCAATTAAATGTTACAACAAACCCTCGAAGTGTGTGCTCACTAAAAATACACGAGCTCCCCTTTAAGAAGCAAGCCATATCTTTTTAGATATAAAGTTCTTAATAGCTCAGCTGTATTACATCTAAAGTCTGTAGATAAAGTACACCCCATAAAATATTAAGAGTATCGTTTATGTATTATGAAGGAAAGGCTTTTATAGAGCGTTTTTTTAAGCCTAGTCGCAGACTGTGACGTTACGGTACAGTATGTACAAAATGATTACAGTCTACGGGTGGAATGCCGTGTGATGTGACTGGGAACATTAGACCGGCCGGCTGACATTGTTCATCATCTTCGGAATCGAGCGCTAGAAAAACTCTTTCGGGGCAGTGCTTCATTGCACCTGTAAATTCCACTGCGCGCGCCGTGCCACGCACCGGCATAAATGATTTTTTATTTCGCTGCAATAGGAGAGCTGGGTTGAAATAGGCTTGGTATTCACGAGCCATCAGGCAAATCCATACACCATCCTTGACTCCTGCTCTGGGGGAATTTATCTTTGTGTGCACCTTGAAACAAATGGCCGGAGAGATTTAAGCCTCGGCCCCGCCGTGGAGCGCTGATGGTTTTTCAAAGGTCTAGTAAGCTAATCCATCTCCTTAGGATCAGCAGGCCACATTCGATATGGAGAACGGGTTTCCCAAGTGGGAGCCGCAGCAAGTGTGATAGATTTTCATGGATTCTGCAGAGAATCGTCTGCCTAGCAATGGATGGGGTAGACACAGAGTGGATATGAGGAGCTGTGCTTTGCCCGGTGGCGGTGATGTTTTAGAATCCCTCTCGGCGCTGATTTTACGAGACCTCAGCTCTTGCCCTAAGCTAAAATTTACATTGGGCTAATATGGTCCTAAAGATGAACTCCAGGCAGGTATCAAATTTATTAACTCATTAATAAAGTATTATGTTTATTTTTTTAAGCAGTAACCAGTGTAAGTACCATGAATTTAACTTGGCATTGGCCTTTTATAGTCTACTGTGCAGCACAAGGGGGAGGGGGAACAAAAAGTAGCACAAGGTGCCAATCAGGTGTGTTGCAGTGCATGGGGCAGGGCTTTTTTTTTTTTGGGGAACGCGGGGGAACGCAGTTCCAGCACCTCCAGCAATGAATACATGTAATGGCAAGGGGTTCTGGGGTGTGCTGACTGGTCTTTTGATGCTGGCTGCTGGGGGTCTATTGTTGTTGGGCAGGTCTATTATTGTTGGTGGGTGATTGATGTGATCTACTGTTGCTGGTGGGTGATCTATTGTTGCTGAGGGATTGTATGCTGCTAGGAGAGATCTATTGTTTGGGGAGGGGTCTATTATTGCTGGCTGCTGGAGGGTCTATTGATGCTGACTACTGGGAGATCTATTGTTGCTGGGGGCATTTTGTTGTGGGGGGGTCTGTTGTTGCAAGGGTTTATTGTTGTTGGGGGGGGGGGGGGTCTATTGTTGCTTATTGCAGGGGATCTTTTTTTACTGCTTTTCTTGTTATTATTACCAAATTCCGTACAAGTTGTCTGGAACCACTACATAGGAATTGGTTCTGTATTCTCTAAAAGGGACAATACTGGGAGGTGGGTAGGGGATGGAACCAAGGGACAGCGCATCGAGGTGGGAAGGGGGCAGAGGCAAGGGGTGATACAGAAGGGGGGAATTCCTGCACCTATTGTCTGAGGAAAAAGACCCTGGCAAGGGGCATGCTGATAGGAGGGGAGTGCAGAGTAAGTCATAGATGAGCTCATCAGTCTGTTACTTCTCCTTTTACTGTCCAGTTTCAGGGTGGGAAAGAGACTTGTGAATGAAACTGAAACTGCAGCAGAGAAAGACTAGTGTCCCCAACAATGCTAGTCAGGACTGTTCTGTCTGAAAGAGCCACGTAAATCTCAAGACTGGATGGACAGAAATACAAATCTTTTGGTAAGTTAGATAGCTCACTTTGCCAGGGAGCTCACACTTGTTTTCTCTCTTTTCCATCCAGTCCTGCAGCACCTTGACCAAGCAGAGTTGGTCCAGGTGGCAGGCAACCATTACCAGATACAAAATCAGTAGGCCATACGTCACTGAGATTGCTGGGCTCTAATATTTAGGTTGTCACTGGTACTTGCCTAGGCTGAAGAGCCAGTGCCACTACCATGATCCATCACTAACCATCTAAGAGGTGCCAAGGGTTTTGGGTCTGGTGTTCTGTGATTGGGCCTAATGAGTTGCAGGTTCAGGAGTTCCAACCACAACCAAAACTCTGGAAGGCTACAGCAGCACTTCAATTTTGATTGTTTGCTCTACCAAGGCAACCAGAGACATAACTTGTCTCGGCACAAATAGTGAAAATGAGAGAGGACATAGGAAGTAGTGTTGGGCTTAAAGTGGAATTCCAGGCTATACCTATCTACTCTTAAACCTGTTCTCACCACCCTTCTACTGTAACTCACATTTTACCTTCCCTGTAGAAAGAAGATGCTTATACTTACCTATTCTCAGGGCACTCCAGTCCGGTCACGCAAACTCTCCAACAGCTGGCTTCAGGGGAGAAGAGAGAGTGCTGATAATGGCTGGAATGCCTGGGCTGTGACATCACCCATAGGCTTACTATGGAGCATCTGTTGTTGGCTGCCTCTTCTCTCCCCTAAAGGTGGCACCATGAGAATAGGCATGTATAGGCATCTTCCTGCTACAGGGTAGTTAGAGTAGGACTAGGAAGAGAGGTGGGGGCAGATTTAAGATAGTTATAGCCTGGAATTCCACTTTAGGGTTTGGTTCTAACACGTGTTAAGACCAAACTTTAGCTGCTTGGGTGGTTGGTGAGAGCCAAACATTGTGTGTAATAACTGTATTACTACTGATATTATACATAACAGCTTCCCACTGTTAATGTTAAGGACGCTGGTGGGTCCAGGCACTGCTGGGTCCCTCACAACCAGTGATATCACCAGCTCCATTCAATTACACGGTCAGGAATCTCCAATCATGTAAGCAAAGGGGCAGGCTGGTGGTGACAAATATGGCCAGTGCTATAGACCAAATAATCTGGACATGTCCATATTTGGTCAATGATGTCATCACATTCCTGACCCCTTGTACAGTATATAAACCTAATGACAGCTCTGGAGAGCTTTCATTCGCTGCAGGAGTGTGGCATGAGCAGAAGGCCAGCATAGCAACTTTTTTTTTTTTTCTTTTGACAATTGTCAAGGAACGTTTATCATGATTAATGCTGGACTTACAGCACTAGAGTGTTTTTTTTTTTTTTGAGGGGATGGGGGGGTTATTTTTTTAAAAAAGGAATTGTAAAAAACTTGTGGGTATTTTGTTTACAACTGACTTTTTTTTAAATGCATTTTTTTGCCAATCCCATTGTCTTTAACATGGAGAAAATTGATTTGACAGAAGGAGCTCCCATTAATTTCATTGGGGTTTCAAAACCAAACCTTTGAAATGTTCATCCAAACCTCTGTGAACTGAAACCCGACGTGTTTGGCTCATCCCTGATAGGGAGTAACACACTATATATTTGTGGAACTCTGACTATCAGACCTATATGGGCTTGCTGGACATCCTGTTTCAAAATGATGGGCAATAATATGGAGATGGCCCCCCTTTGAGGCTATAACAACCCCCCACTCTTACCAAAAAGCTTTGGAGCATGATTTTGGGGATGTGTGCTCATTCAACCAAATAAGCATTTGTAAAGTCAGATACTGATGTTGAACAAGAGGACCTGGTTCGCCATTGGTGTACCAAATTATCTCAAAGGCTCTGTGTAGGCCACTCCAGTTCCTCCACACAAAACTCATCAAACCATGTCTTTATGTAGAAGGCTTTGTACACAGTTATGCTGGAACAGATAAGGGACTTCCCCAAACTGTTGCCACAAGATTGGAAGCACACAATTGTTTGTCGCTTTATCGAGAATATCCATTTTTTGCCCCACTGAATCGCATAATTAAAGAGAAAATTCTACCACTCAAGCTTTAGCCCCTTAATCTCTTATGAAATAAAAAGCAGATGGAAATCTTTTGTCTGCAAGCACATATATCTCTTTAATATGCCTGTGATCTTTCTGACAAAGCTGGGAATAACAGGGGCACAGGAAGCTGCAAGTTCTGCCATGGAATCAAAGGGCCCTCTGACCTGCTGGAGCCAGAAGCACAGAGATGGATGCGGTCCGACCTGCTTCCCCCCTGCTTGTCGGCCTAACACAACACATGACGCATGTTCAGAATAAATATAACCAGCAGCTGTTTGTGTTTCTGAATTAAAGCCAGTATGCGCGGACACTGAGCGATACACGGGGACAGCAGGTGATGCTCCCAATTGTTGCGGCAGCCAAATTGCATTTTTCCACCGCCAAGCCAAAAGAAAGAAAGTAGCGCGGCTTTCAATAGACGCGTTAAAGCCCCCTTTGTGTGCAGGGAAATGTTGTAGTGAAGAAAACATATAAGAGGACAAAAAGCAAACCATCTGCGTAAACAAGCGAAGAAAGAGACCAGCAGAAAAAGTTGACATTGCCACCACTTCCACAGAACGCAAGCAGCTCCAGAATACACATTTACCAATAATCCTTTGTGACTAACCATAAACGTACCAAGGAGCACCAAAAATATGCTGAAATGGAGCGAAGTAGTAGTAGTAGTAGTATTTATATATTATTATTATTAGTAGTAGTAGTAGTAGTATTTTTATATATATATTATTATTTATTTTTATTATTGTTATTAGTAGTAATATATATATATATATATATATATATATATATATATATATTATTATTATTATTATTATTATGTAGTAGTAGTAGTAGTAGTAGTATTTATATATTTTTATTGTTATTATCATTAGTAGTAGTAGTAGTATTAGTAGTAGTAGTAGTGGTAGTAGTGGTAGTAATAGTATTTTTATATTTGTATTAATATTAACCAAAACTATATATATGAAATGGAGGTAGATAGATAGCATCATTATTATTATTAGTAGTAGTAGTAGTATTTTTACATTATTATTATTATTATTATTATTAATAATAATACTATTAGTAGTAGTAATAATAGTAGTAGTAGTGGGACTGGAGAGCCCTGGGCGGGTCGAGCGTCAGAAGGCGACGGGAGTGTGGGGGGCGGGGGTGTCCCTTTGCACTGCTTGTAATAACAGCTGAGCGGCTGCTGAACCACATCTGTTGCTATTACAATGAAGCCGACCGTCCGCTCTAAAGAACAGGACCAGGGTGATGTCTGCAGCTGCAGGCATCACCCCGGTAAAACCCCTTGAAGCACTATCAGTAATATCGGTCTAGTTTGCGACCTATACCAATTTTTTGAAAAATGCTGATATCGGCCTTAACGATAATCGGTCGATCCCTAGTAGTAGTAGCAGCAGTGTTAGTATTAGTATTTTTATATTTTATTAATATTATTATTATTATTTTTATTATATTTTATTTTATTTTTACAGTATCTCACAAAAGTGAGTACACCCCTCACATTTTTGTAAATATTTTATTCTATCTTTTCATGTGACAACACTGAAGAAATGACACTTTGCTACAATGTAAAGTAGTGAGTGTACAGCTTGTATAACAGTGTAAATTTGCTGTCCTCTCAAAATAACTCAACACACAGCCATTAATGTCTAAACCTCTGGCAACAAAAGTGAGTACACCCCTAAGTGAAAATGTCCATATTGGGCCCAAAGTGTCAATATTTTGTGTGGCCACCATTATTCTCCAGCACTGCCTTAACCCTAGCATATTAAATAAGGGCATTAGCCAGTGCATCCCTTTGGGAAATACATTTAAAAGAGTGAACAAAAGTCCTGGATGGTTTAACTATAATGTAAAAATGCATAAAAAAGCAAAGGAGAAGACGTTCATAAAATACAAGGTTGAGGGATCATCATCAGCTATCAGACTTTACAAAGAATGCAACAAGATATGTAAGGATGCAATTAGAGCGGCTAAGATAGAACACAAAAGACATATAGTGGAGGAGAGCAAAAAAAATCCCCCAAAATTATTTAAGTATATAAACAGTAAAAAAGGGAGGACAGACCATATTGGCCCCATAAAGAATGAGGAAGGACATCTGGTTACAAAGGTTGGGGAAATGGCGATGGTATTGAATTTATTCTTCTCCTCAGTCTTCACAAGGGAAACGGGGGACTTCAGTAACCAAAACTGCAGTGTTTATCCTCATGACACATCACAGGAAGCACCTCCATGGCTAATAGAGGACAGAATTAGAAATAGACTTAGGAAACTTAACATTAATAAATCACTGGGACCAGATGGCTTGCACCCGAGGGTACTTAGCGAACTCAGTCAAGTAATTGCCAGACCATTGTTCCTAATTTTTACAGTCTACTGACTGGAATGGTACCAGCTGATTGGAGAAAAGCCAATGTAGCACCAATATTTAACCACTTCAGCCCCGGAAGATTTGGCTGCTCAATGACCAGGCCATATTTTGCGATACGGCACTGCGTCACTTTAACTGACAATTGCACGATCGTGTGACACTGTACCCAAAGAAAATTGATGTCCTTTTTTTCCCCACAAATAGAGCTTTCTTTTGGTGGTATTTGATCATCTCTGCATTTTTTATTTTCTGCACTATAAACAAAAAAAATAGCGACAATTTTGAAAAAATACACAATATTTTGTACTTTTTGCTATAATAAATATCCCTAATTTTTTTTTTTAAAAAGCAAATTTTTTCCTCAGTTTAGGCCAATATGTATTATTCTACATATTTTTGGTAATAAAAATTGCAATAAGCGTATAGTGATTGGTTTGCATAGATTTATGGCATTTTTATTATTATTATTTTATTATTTTTTTCTTACTTTCTTAATAATGGCGGCGATCTGCGATTTTTATCAGGACTGCGATATAATGGCGGACACATCGGACACTTTTGACACATTTTATGGACAATTGACAATTATACAGCAATCAGTGCTAAAAAAAATGCACTGATTACTGTGTAAATGTCACTGGCAGGGAAGGGGTTAACCACTAGGGGGCGATCAAGGGGTTAACTATTTTCCCTAGTGTGTGTTCTAACTGTGGGGGGAGGGGACTGACTATAGGAGATGACAGATCGTGTTTCCTAGCTATTGGGAACTCACGATCTGCCTCTTCTCACAGAACAAGGATTTGTGTTTACACACACATGTCCCTGTCCGGTCTCTCATGCCTGCGATCGCGCGCGCCTGCTATCCCGCCTAAAGTAGCCGACGTACAGCTACAACGGCTCGCGGGATCATGCCGACCTGCCGCAGTATAATGTCAGTGGCTGGTCGGGAAGTGGTTAAAAAAGGTCCAAAATACATCCCTGGGAATTACAGACCAGTTAGCCTAACATCAATAGTATGCAAGCCCTTGGGGGGTATGAAAAATGGTATCATTAGCAGTAATCAGCATGGATTTATGAAGAATCGTTCTTGCCAAACCAATCTATTAACCTTCTATGAGTAGGTGAGCTGCCATCTAAAGGAAGGCCCATAGACGTGGTGTATCTGGATTTCGCAAAACGCAAAATCATTTGACACAGTTCCCCATAAACGTTTACTGTACAAAATAAGGTCCGTTGGCATGGACCATAGGGTGAGTACATGGATTAAAAACTGGCTACAAGGGTGAGTTCAGTGGGTGGTGTAAATGGGGAGTACTCGGAATGCTCAGGGGTGGGTAGTGGGGTCCCCCAGGGTTCTGTGCTGGGACCAATCCTGTTTAATTTGTTCATAAACGACCTGGAGGATGGGATAAACAGTTCAAGCTCTGTATTTGCGGACAATACTAAGTTAAGCAGGGCAATAACTTCTCCGCAGGATGTGGAAACCTTGCAAGAAGATCTGAACAAATGAATGGGGTGGGCAACTACATGGCAAATGAGGTTTAATGTAGAAAAATGTAAAATAATGCATTTGGGTGGTAAAAATATGAATGCAATCTGGGCACCAGTCCTCAGGAAGGATGTACTGGAAATGGAGTACAAAGAAGGGTAACAAAGCTAATAAAGGGTCTGGAGGACATTAGTTATGATGAAAAGTTGCGAGCACTGAACTTATTCTCTCTGGAGAAGAGACGCTTGAGAGGGGATATGATTTCAATTTACAAATACCATACTGGTGACCCCACAATAGGGATAAAACTTTTTTGTGGAAGGGAGTTTAACAAGACACGTGGCCACTCATTTAAATTAGAAGAAAAGAGGTTTAACCTTAAATTACGTAGAGGGTTCTTTACTGTAAGAGCGGCATGGATGTGGAATTCCCTTCCACAGGCAGTGGTCTCAACGGGGAGCATCGATAGTTTAAAAAAACTATTAGATAAGCACCTGAACGACCGCAACATACAGGGATATACAATGTAATACTGACATATAATCACACACATAAGTTGGACTTGATGGATCTGTGTCTTTTTTCAACCTCACCTACTATGTAACTATGTAACCCTCTTGGGCATGGAGTTTACCAGAGCTGGAGTCCTGGTATCGTATGTATATATATATATATATATGTACCTTACTTGAGTTCCCCTGTGTGCCCAGCATTCTCTCATAGTGGTGCCTCCTATGGCTATCCGCCCCACCTGGAGAGACTGGAGACTGATACCCAACTGGCAGCACCCCAACACAGGGTGGCCCTTTGCCCTGTCCTGTTGGGTAGTCAGGGACAGGGCTGTAGCCTAGCCACACCTGCATGTGTTCGCGGCTGACTGTCCCATATCTATGCTGCCCTCCTTACATATGCAGCCCATTTGTTCTTCCATACCACCCCAGTGAACCTCTCCAAGTACAGGATCAGTCATGTAGGAGCAAATTCAACACTTCTAGAGCCTCTCAGGGGCTCCAGGTCCACCACATCCTTCTGTTAATTTTCCAGTGCTCTGTCTGCTCAGCCGACACACCCATCACCTGTCTCTACCCTGCCCACTGGTACACAGGTGCCAGCTATGTTCTGTGCAATAGAACTATCCTACTATCCTTCCACCTTCCAGTTCTGTCGTTATCCTCTCATCTGCTTCAATTCAAAGATGTCCACACGCCTTCGTCCAGCCTATCACTGTAGTGGTGCCCCTGTGTACTATTGTGCCCACATGCACTGCACCCCCTGGGTGACATGCCAGGCACTGATCTCCTCCACGGTACACACATAGCCATCGCAGGTTGGAGCTGTCCACTCTGCTGCTGGTACTGAACTGTGATCTACTTCCCACTGGGTGGCTTTACTTTTGTATCATCAAAATTTTGCACCCCACGCTGTGCCACTACCCCAAGATTTTTCCATTTAAAACAAAGCTCAGGTAGAGTGTCATCAAAAGAGTTATGAGATTGGCCTAACAAAGTTGAAGAGGGGTTGCCAATAAGTATGCTTATAGTCTTGTCTATGTTTAGTTAAACGAAATTTTGAATCATCTATGTTTTTTTGTCACGGATACAGTTGGATAGGAGAGAAAAAGAAAAAAACTGGAATAATTGTAACCATGCATGACTGCCAGGCAATAAGCATTTTCAGTATGGAGTCAGCAATGGCAGTCTTTGACTTTGATCACTTCTGTCACAGATCTTCTGCAACATGACAGCCAGCCGTATTATTCATATCTGTTTTTATTCTGCTCAGTCCTGGCATGGATTGAATGGGGCCAGTCATATAAGCTGTCCATCAAATGTCACTTCTGAGCAAGCATACATGATGAGATTACCTTCCTGATGCAGCCTGATTATCCAATTAGATTGGGTATTACGGCCCCGCTAATCCTGACGTGATATGGTATAAAGCGCACATGACATTAACGTGGAACGGGATATCAGCTATTTCTGTCACACCACTGACGAGAAGCTGTGTAGAACACATTGAGAACACTGAAGGTCCAAATTAAAGCTTTGAAAGTATAGTAATCAGTTTAAAAAAAAATATTCCAGCTCCCTAAGGCTTGTAGGTGCTTTGGAACCATATCATGAATTTTAAAGTGAACCTATCATCTATTGCTATTACCGTTATCAACCAAAACATCCTTCACAGTGTGACTCTCTTATTTCATCTCACTTTGTTACTAGAAGCCTGATCCCCTGACATCGGGGTAAGACCCACTAATTTGCCTGCACACTGTTCAATAAGAAAAATCTTAATGACCACCAAAGTAATAATCCTGGACTTAGGCAAGGCCTAACCTATATAGAGACCCTGTCTTAAGCTGGAGTGCCCTTAGTCTAAATTTAGTATTGGCACCTGGACTCATTTTTTGGGGGGTTTGGGTTTGTTGGGTTTTCCCTAACCCAGGACATTTTTTTTTTGCAGGGAGCATTCTATGTTGGGAGCATTCTATGGTAGATAGAGTAAGAAGATATGACTATTTATTTCATCCAATCCAATCGCTGAGAGATTTATTCCATTGATGTAGGCTGAGAAAGGGAAAAAAGATTTGGGGAGACCTTCTAGAAAGGTCCTCCCCTCCTTTACTTTGTCTCGAGAGGTTGTGTGTGCGAAGGAACCAGTCTTGGCCTCTTAAGCCTGCTGTCTGTGGAGGGTGCTTGTCTAGAGATTCTTGCCTTTTAGGGCTGCTCTCTGGAAATGGTATGGGTCTAGAGGACCTGTTCTTCAGCCTGGAGATGGTATATCTCTAGAGCAGTGGTCTCCAAACTGCGACCCACGGGCCAGATGTGGCTCTTTGCTTGCTTTCATCCGGCCCTTGGGGCATTGTTCCTCCCACTGATATGGGGCACTATTCCTTCCACTGACACCCATGATGGGGCCCCATTTCTCCCACTAATACCAACAATGGGGCACTATTCCTTCCACTGACACCAATGATAAGGCACCATTTCTCCCACTGACATCAATAATGGGGCACTACTACTCCCATTGACACCAACGATGGGGCACCATTTCTCCCACTGACACCAACAATGAAGCACTATTCCATCTCCTACTGACCACAGGCACATTGTAATTTTTGTACTTCCAATGACCATCAATCCTGGGTCGTTGTCTACTCCCATTGATGCCACGGCATTTTCTACTCCCACTGGCCATAGTCCAGCCCCCTTAAAGTCTGAAGGACACTTCATCTACGTTCATAAAGTTTGAAGACCTCTGCTCTAGATAGAGGTTTAGATCATGCGTCTTAGTTCTGCTGCCTGGGGAAGAAAGGTGAGGTTGAACAACAGTCCTGTTAGTCAATTGCCAGTCTTGAATTAAAGGTCTACAACTAGCCCATGAGATGGGGTGCAGATACCTAATGATAGCCCGCCTGGTCTACCTAAAGAGGCATAAAGATAACAAGAGTTCACTAAGAATATACTAAAGAGTGGAGAGAATTTTTGCTACTGTTTTGGGTATCCTGTAAAAACACCAACTCTCTAACCCCTAGACATGCGAATCAATGAGATCCATCAAAAGAAGAATGATGTGGAAATCTGTCTGTCAGTAACTGTAATGCCCTGTACACACGGTCGGATTTTCAGACGGAAAATGTGTGATAGGACCTTGTTGTCGGAAATTCCGACCGTGTGTGGGCTCCATCACACATTTTCCATCGGAATTTCCGACACACAAAGTTTGAGAGCTTGCTATAAAATTTTCCGACAACAAAATCCGTTGTTGAAAATTCCGATCGTGTGTACACAAATCCGACGCACAAAGTGCCACGCATGCTCAGAATAAATTAAGAGATGAAAGCTATTGGCTACTGCCCAGTTTATAGTCCCGACGTATGTGTTTTAAGTCACCGTGTTCAGAACGATCGGATTTTCCGACAACTTTGTGTGACCGTGTGTATGCAAGACAAGTTTGAACCAACATCCGTCGGAAAAAACCCATGGATTTTGTCGTTGGAATGTCCGATCAATGTCCGACCGTGTGTACAGGGCATTAGTGTGTTGATGAGTGTTGGAATGCAGCTACAGGGCACATCACCAATAGGAACACTAGAAGGGTCTGTAAAATCAAGCAGCTCTTTTTGGGGCCAGTGCTATCCCTAGAAGCTAGGGAATTTAGAATTCTAGTAAGGTGCACGGAAGAGGTTTTTCTAAAGATTAATGGTTTGATGGCACATTAAAACTTATACACAGCCATAGGCATATGCCCTTGTACAGCACTGCCATTCATTATGAAAGGCACCCAACGCATCACAACAGTACCCCTGCCCAACATTGCACCGCAATGGACATGGAGTGGGAAATGTGGAAACAAAAAGTTACATTTTGGTTGCAATTGTGGTGCGTTGACAGCCTATTACCAATTGTTGAGCTGCCATAAAACAATGCACGTTAAGGCTTTTGTGGTAATGTGTTAAGCTATAACAGCTATAATATGTCAAACACAAGACCCGTGGGCGGAATTTGGCGCGCCAGGCCATGTCACCAACGCACCTTTCCTGCAGCTGTGGCACCTGTCTCTTCTCTGCCCTCCCCCCCAGTCTTAGCAGTCAGCAGCAGAGAGGAGGACAGAAGTCCTCCTAAAGATCCTGTGCCTCACTGTGCAGCTGCAGCATCCCCTCTTTGCCTCCCCTGGTCTCAGCATTCAACAGACTATGGCAGCTGACTCCAGCCCTCCCCTGGTCCTCCTCCAGAACCTGCACTTTCTGTTTCCCCGCTCCACCCCCAGCTTCTTCCCAGCAGCAGCACAAGGTAAAGGTCATGCACTGTGATGTAAGGGAGGGTGGGGGATTCTTGACTTCTGATGTAAGGAGGAGTGGGGTGTTCTGGACATCTAGGTCTTTTGAGGCCAACAATAATGCCCATGCGGCCCACGATGAATATGAGTTTGACACCCCTGAGCTATAACATGCAAATGTTTAGAGGCTTCCTCTAAAGAGGCAAACAAAATAAAATTTGCTGCATCCACTAATCAGGCAATGTTGTACCTGTGTTTCAAATATGAAATCTTAGATTTGGCCACTCACCCGTCACTTTATTCACTGAAGCATTCCAAGCATTCCAAAACAGATTCAACAATATTTAGTAACATCTGGATTTTGGAATTTTTGAATGGAAAATGCAGCTTAATATAACATCTGTCATATTTTGTAAAGTGGTGAATGTTACAACATCGACTTTGTGACACACGCAGGAAAGTACAAATGTAGGCGATGATTTTTGCTGGCTAAAAGCTTATTCATCAATTCACCTAGATATGCACTATAAATTCATCCTTCATTGGCTGTCTGTAACATTCTCCAGAAATCCTTTAATGGCATCTGGATTTTCAGAATTGCCATAAACATACAGTATGTCAGTGGACCTAAATCCAGATATATATTTTTCATGCTAAGTGCATGTCTGCTAAGTAATGTGTCAGTGTAACACTTCCAAGTATTGATTATGGCTTACAGAGATCACAGTGCCCCCCCTGACAATGCCTTTGTCTGCTTTTCTCTCTGAAAGGATGGCACCATCTTTGTTTAGGTGACATCCAGGGTCACCAGATACTTCCTGAATGATATAAAGTTTCTCACCTTGGGAGTTAACACAATATTGCAGTATTATCACTGGGGAGAGGAGACTAAGGAAATGCTTCGTCCTGCCCGCTGTAGACTGATACCATCATCTCAGGCTAGGTTAAGTCATTGGGCTGGAGCTTAAAGAGTAATGCTGCGTACACACGGTTGGACTTTTCAGTTACTAAAGTCCGACAGCCCGTTCGAAAGACTTTCGACAGACTTTTGGCGGACTTGCGGCAGACTTTCTAATGAACGGACTTGCCTACATATGATCACACAAAAGTCCGACGGATTCGTACGTGATGACGTACACCGGCCAGTAGCCAATAGCTGCCCTAGCGTGGGGTTTTTGTCCGTCGGACTAGCATACAGACGAGCGGATTTCTGGGTCCGGCGGAGTTACGATGTAAAGATTTGAAACATGTTCCAAATCTAAAGTCCGTCAGATTTGCGACTGGAGAAGTATGCTGAAGGTCCGGTGAAGCCCACACACGATAGGATTGTCCGCCGGATTTGGTCCGTCGACGTCCGTCGGACCAGTCCGGTCGAAAAGTCCAACCGTGTGTACGCGGCATAACTCCACTTTTGTTGAAAAAAAAAAAAAAAAAAAAAAAAACAACATTCTCCTTTGGGTGATCTACACTATATTGTCAAAAGTATTGTGACACCTGCCTTTACACGCACATGAACTTTAATGGCATCCCAGTCTTAGTCCGTAGGGTTCAATATTGAGTTGGCCCACCCTTTGCAGCTATAACAGCTTCAACTCTTCTGGGAAGGCTGTCTACAAGGTTTAGGAGTATTTCTATGGGAATGTTTGATTATTCTTCCAGAAGCGCATTTGTGCGGCCAGGCACTGATGTTTGACAAGAAGGTCTCCGCTCTAATTCATCCCAAAGGTGTTCTATCGGGTTGAGGTCAGGACTCTGTGCAGGCCAGTCAAGTTCCTCCACCCCAAACTCGCTCATCCATGTCTTTATGGACCTTGCTTTGTTCATTGGTCCAAATCATTTGGTGGAGGAGGGATTATGGTGTGGGGTTGTTTGTCAGAGGTTGGGCTTGGCCCGTTAGTTCCAGCGAAGGGAACTCTTAATGTGTCAGCATAGCAAGACATTTTGGACAAATTAATGCTCCCAACTTTGTGGGAACAGTTTGGGGATGGCCCCTTCCTGTTCCAACATGACTGCGCACCAGTGCACAAAGCAAGACATGTGTAGCTCCCTCGTCTCTAAAATAGGGTTACGGTTACATTTAGTTACGCTGGGTGGTAGCTAGCCTGGAAAATTGGTAGTGTTTAAGTGTCAAATGACTTCTGTGTTAATTCCATTTGAGTGTGGCTCCTCCCTTTTTTAAGTATGTGGCACTGTTGCTTTTGACATTAGTATGATGAGCTACAGTGAATGCAAGTTATGGATAAACATACTTTACTCAGCCAATCCTATTTTCTGCGTTGGATGCTGGGAAAAGCTATTTAATAGAACAAAGTCAGGTGACCAAGTCAGTCTTCCAGCCCAGGGCTTCGGCCTGGGTGGATGCGTGTATAGTTCTTGGCTGCTAGGTCTGAAGCCTGAGGCCTATCCAGGTGGCTGCCAACTGCTAGACCTGTCCGAGGCCTATCCAGGTGTTCAACTTTGTTGCAGAGGAAAGCCTGCCAAAGATCCAGAAACGATTCTAGAGGAATGGAGTTCTAAGGAAGCACCAGAGGGGACTTTTCATGAGCTGGAGGCTATTAAATGGCTGGGAGGACTTTAGAGAGAACTTATGCAAGGGAATCAGAGCATGAAGCTGTGGGTAACGTTCAGTTACTAGAGGAGACAACCTGTCCTACAAAGTACAGATGTGCTGGTTCAGCTTAAAGACTCTTATTCCTGTACTGCTGTCTACCTTACCACACCTATTTTTGTCTAAGGAGTGTGCCAATCTGCCTATTGCTGATCGTTATCAAGGGTGACCTGTGCCCGATCGCCTCTCTCCCACATTTTTCCTGTTCAAGAAATAAACTTCACTCTGTTTAAAGCATGACAGTGGCTGGCGCCCAATGTTCTTTTCTTGTTCATCACCCACCATGCCCACAAACCTGCACCCTGAGAATGTATGTCAGGCATCCCTACCCCCAGTAGTCACCATCAGGCTCCCGGAAAATTGGGTTAGGCGCTACACATGGATGAGCGAGTTTGGGGTCTGCTTCTGGAAGAATGGTCAAACATTTTCATACACACACTCCTAAACCTTGTGGACAGCCTTCCCAGAAGAGTTGAAGCTCACATAGCTGCAAAGGGTGGGCCAACTCAATATTGAAACCTACGGACTAAGACTGTAATGCCATTAAAGTTCATGTGCGTGTAAATGCAGGTGTCCCAATACTTTTGACAATATCGTGTATAAGTAAACCCAAACATTTTTTGGGGATATAGTATGGGAACGTGGAACCCCCTAAACTTGCATGAATGCAATACATTCTAGAAGGGTTGTTAATCAAGATCAAGGCTGAGTAAGGGAGTGCCGGCAAAGCTGACTATTGTACTACAATGCATGTGTTGACATCCTGTAGTTCTGATCAGCCTGATCACATATGCAAACTGACAATGCCAGTGTGGATCTTCATTTATGCTTGGCATGGCCCGGATTGCACAGGAAGGGAGGATCTCCAGGTATTTCCTAGTAAAAGACTGATGTGTCACAGATACTTGTATAACGAACAAATTTAATTCACGCAATAACGTTTTTTAGCTTTACACACGCTTTAACTACACACAGTTGGAGCATTGCAACATCATGTGTGATTTAGCTCAACTACAGTACATGCTAATTGTGTTTATGCCATATGGAGACATTTGTTCCATCTGTTTAGTGATCGATCGATATTCTTGGCAATTTGAGCAGCACAATTGAGCTAAAAATTGTCTTTATAGCTTCAGCATTACAGTAACATGCATGCCAAATGGATGGGTCTGGGTCCCCTACTGCAAAGCTTTGCAAGGAAGTTGCAGGGCTGTCAGGAGTGATGGTTGTCCTGGGTTTGGTCATGCATTATCAGATCACAAGACCAAATGAAGGTTGTGCATATGAATGCATGACTGTATCTTGCACCAGTTCTTTGGTTTTCCTACACTGCTCTATTTTGAGGCATCAGGCGCGTAGTTTAATTCAGCCTGGAAGACTGAGGACATCATGTGGGTGCAGAGTGTCATAGGCCCATCATCGCAGCATTGAGGACTCCCATACAATGATTACATTATCACGTCACCACCACTTTCTTTAGTGTTGAAGACCCCCACCACCACTAAAGAAGATAAGATAAAAAGGATGCTGCTTGTCAAGTGACCAGTCTGAAGACATTTGGAAAATGTATATGTAACACCCTCCTAGTTAAGAGCAGGCTGCCAGGTAGTTTGGCTCCCCTGTACTCAGTGGAACAGAGGTTGATTAGTTGGGGTGGCTCAGTGTTTCACAGGCTGCTGCTCTGCTGCTTCCTCCTGTCTTCTAGAGGATTCAATAAGTATAGTGGGAGGAAGAGCAGACGAGGCAGCCTGAATATTTATGGAACTCCAGCCAATCCCTGGGGAGATGTGCCCAGAAGGTGGAGGGGGAGCCCAAAAATCATATGAGACCTGGGCAGCAGAGTGCAATGTTCCTGGGTACAGTCCTGCAACAGGAGACCCCTGCACAGGGGCTCTGCCAGTGGTGCAGGATCCCAAAGAAAGCCTTGAAGACATTGAGGTCCCAGATGGGCTTAGCTAGGGGGGTATGGATATGAATCCATTGTCCAGGGACCAAGTTAGGTCAGGAGGAAGCTCACTGGAGAGGACAAAGCTGGTGGGAAAGAGCTCAACTGTCCAGCGGTGGTGTCAGTCTATATCTCCCTTCCTAGGAAGAGCCTGGTGGATATCAGCAGGAAGCAACCGATGATTCTGTGGCTATGTGAGTATATGATCCTAGTGCTGGGGAGAAGTGAATGTGTAGCTTTTAAATTCTTGAGGGAGTACAAGTCACCAGCAGCATTAGGAATCCTATGGACCATTCAGTGTGTGCAGTGCAGCCAGAAGTGCAGCTAGCAATGTGTGAAGTGCAGTCCTCAAATTGTTCAACTGCAGTTTATCAGGGTATCCCATGCCCCCTATCCTTATCCAAGTTGTTTATTCCAATAAAAACCCTAAAAAGAACCCCTCAACTGTTTTCTGAGCCAGTGGAGGTTTAATGCTGAAGAAGAAAATGCTGTGTGCACTCTAAAAGGGGAAATAGGACCAAATTCGCTAGTGACCCTTTAGGGGATGCGCTATATATATACTGTATATAGCATACAATACTGGGGGTCTCTGAGGCAAGGGTGGGGGGTAAAGGGGAAACTAGGTGGGGGAGCCTGGAACCTGGAGTTTAGCTTATCCCTTTTGCTGCCGCTGACGTACAGTAACTATTACGACTGCGCTGGCATGTGAACAGGCTCTTGTAGCATCCATGAGTTTGTTTACTCCTAAATGTTGGCTTCCCAGTATAAGTGATACAGGGAAGGTGGAAGATCAGCAATCATGAACACAGAAGCACTCAGCTCTGAGCTCTTCCAGGTTCACAGCTGTCAAATTCTAGCTTTCTATGGTCAGGGAAGAAGCCGATCCAGCACAATTTTCTCTCAGTCTGCTTTAACAGAGTGCCGAGGTGACATTGAAGGTCTTATAGACCCCTGAGGTCTCCTTAACCCCCCTGGCAGTTTTCCCGAGTGTGGCTCGGGGGTTAAATTTCAGTACTATTAGCGGTAACCCCGAGCCACACTCGGGATTGCATTGCAGGATCCTGGTGCCGTATACTTACCTTGTCCCCAGGATCCTGCGATGTCCCCCCGATGTGTGTACGGGCTCTGTCCTCCGCCCCGATGTCCCGTGTGCCGGGCTCTGTTCCCTGCGAGCGCCGCGACGCACGGGGGCGGAGCCCGGCGGCAAATTAAAAAAATTGAAAATCCATAACACATACATCGCTTTTATCCCTAGTACTTTGTCCAGTGCCCTGCATGCAGTTTTACATGATAAATACTCTTCTTTTTGCCTGGAAACTTGTCCATAGCAACTAAAATGTGTCCCTTTACGTCAAAAGTGGGTTTAGACCAGCTAGAAAACAGCGATAGTAAATTAGAGCACTTGCAGAATTGAGCGATAGTGGATCGTGGCAAAATTAATTTTATTATTATAATATTATTATTTTTTATAATTATTTATAGTTATTTATTATATTATAATTTATGATTTTGTGTTTCAAAATTTATCATACCCAGGATGTCTACTAGACTCTTGTTTGGACAGATTTAAGTGTGTTATTGCTAAGAATTACAGGCCTACAATATAAAATGCCAAATTTCTATGCAAAACAATTGTACCACTTTGAAGCGCAAAAATCTGACATAATCATACCGCCAGGGTGGCTACAGAGTAGCTGTCACCTGCACTATGCTATCATAAAAGGAAGCCCCCAGTTCCCATGTACTTGATCATATAAATGCATTCACTCTTTACTCTAAATAAACAAGCTGTAAAGGATTTTAAAGCATCACTTATAAACTATTTTGGGCACCATTGTTTCATGGGCAAACAGAATTATGAGGCTTAACATATTTGGTTTCTATAGATAAAAGCGAATAGTCCAAAAAGACAAAAAAAAATGTTTGCTGCAATATTCACTTTAAATCTAAAGAGTTGCCCTGCAATACTTTTTCATGCCAATAGATGTCCTCAGTATGATGGCCAGCATAATTTAACACACTTCCTCTGAGCCCAGGTCATCCTGCATGTGCCCCTAGCTTGCAACTCCACAGTGAAAGGAGAAACACCACTGTGATGAGCAAATCGCTCTGTCACCCTGCTCTCTCCTCCTATCAGCACGCTTCTTGTCAGCGCATGAACCGATTGGCTCCTTGTGCTGCTTCTTTAACTCACACTCCAGCCCTGCCCTGCAGAGATTGCAAGAGGCTAATACCAGATTACATTTAGGTATTTACACTGCTTGTATTTAACAAAAAAAAAAAATACATTTAATGGTGTATTAATGATTACGGAGCTGAATGAATTTTTGTCCTTTATGTTTGTCTTGCATTCAGCTATAATACAAAGCTCTTGCTATATCTCATGCGGCTCACGCTCGCGGTTTGGACGCTGCTGAGAGAAGGGATAATGTAATGCATTTAGTGAACAATTTGGAGTATCTCTCCCATCAATTTGTTTCATTTTTATATTCTGGGACAGTCTCACTATTCTTCAGAAATTAGAAACTTGCTTTTTAATGAGGTGTTTTTATTCTTTTTTCTTGGGAGAAATCGATAAGCCTGCCAGGTTTGCTTCATTCCAGAGAAGGGATCGAATTCTGCTGCATCATTGGGACAGGTCGCAATCATCTCCAGAGTGGGCTGATGGCTTTACATGGGAGGCCAGGAAAAATGAACAAATATTTCAGAGGTTGTAGTTTCCAAGATTTTTTTCTCTTCTTTTAAAGGCATATTACAATCTCCTTACATTCTCATGTCATATTATGTCAATGCGTGTTAAAGAAGATATAAACCTGATCACTTATAAAATATAACATGTTAATGTCCTTTCTGAAATAATTAAAATTTAAATCCTAATCTTTCATTAAAATAATACCTGGTGATCCTTCCATGAGGGTCTTTGTTTAGGCATGTTCTATAATACTAATAATACTAATAATAATAATAATACCGCTATACAGCAACAAAGATTTAAAAAAATATATACAATTAATAAAAAATAAATATAATAAATAATAAATACATATAAATCATTATGCAAATGTTTATACAAAGCATGTTGTTAACAGACATCAATGTTTTGTTTTTGTTTTTTTTTTTAAGATAAGATAGATAAATTAGATAAGTTATATTTATATATGCACTGACCATTTTGTTAATGTGGCTATATCTGGTTTTGGATAATATTTTATACTTATATTAATTATTTATACATTGTTTAGGGTTTATTTATTCATTTATTTAATGATTTATGCATTTAAGCATGTCTTTGTATATTCATTGATTAATTAATCTAATAATTTATTCATTTTGTTTATTTATTTGTTTATTAATGTTTTTATTTATTTAATCCTGTCATTTATTAGTATTATTACTTTTGAACATCTGTTTATTCATTTGTCTATTCATTTATGGGTTTGTTTGTTTATGATTTTATTTATTTAATCCTGCTGTATGTTGGTATTATTACTTTTGAACATCCACTTATTTATTCATTTGTCTTTTCATTTATGTGTCTGTTTATCTATTTATTCATTTATTGTTATATATTGTTATTATTATATTTGACAGGGCTTTTTTTGCTCAAAGACTAGGTGCAGGGACTCCTCCCTTCTGAGTCACTCTTTCACTCCACCCCCTACCCACCTCCCAGTACCACCCCTTTTAGAGAATACAGAACCAAGTATCACTTTGTGGTGCTAAGTATTTTGTATGGAATTTGTTAATGATAACAGTAAAGGCAGTAAAATAGATCTAGCAACATGGACACCCCAGCGACAATAGATCCACCCCAGCAACAATGTACTCCCACAGCCAGCATAAATAGACCCTCCAACAGTCAGCAAAATTAGACCCCTCCCGCAACAGTAGATCCCTCCAAAAAAGATTGCCCCCCTGCAACATAAGACCCACCACCAGCAACAATAGGCCTCCCCAGCAACAATAGTTTCCCCAGCAGCTAGCTTTAATAGATCCTCCAGCAGTCAACAACAAAGACCCCTCCCTCAACAGTAGATCCCTCCCAGCAACAATTGACCCCCCAGCAACATAAGACCCACTTCCAGCAACAATAGATCCCTCAGAAGCAACAGAAGACCTCCTCAGCAACAATAGACCTCCTTCCTCCATAAAAATAGATCCCCTCCAACAACAATAGATCCTCCCCAGCACCCCTTGCCAGTACATACATTCAGTGCTGGAGGTGCTGCTTTCCCCCACATTCCCTCCTGGAAAAAAAAGCCCTGACTTTTGAACATATTTGTGATATTTTTACTTTTAGTAGGCGTGCAGAATATTTATATATAATTTCCTGGTATATGGTGACATTTACCGTCTCAACCAGTGGGGGGCGCCACCCCCATCCATGCATCCGGCCCCTTAATCTACATGCGGGGCGCTGGACGCATGGATTCCAATGTTTTGTTTTTTTTTGAAGCATAGCACTGCGCCCCGAGCACACCCACTTGTGTGACAATAGCGAATAAATATTAGCTATTGTCTTCCTCATTCCCCTCCCAGCCAATCAGGAAGCCCCTATTGGCCAGGGAGTCTTAGGACTTAGGGGGGGTGACTGCTGCCGGTCCATCTCGCGTGGGTGGTGCATGACCGCTGCCGTCTGTCTCCCGCATGCGCACGGGGGGGGGGGGGGGTTGTTATTAGTTTGTGCCGCCTCCCCCAAAATAGTGAGCACCAGCCATCACTGGTCTCAACACACATTACGCGTGCATGGTCCACTGTTCTCACCATCAGGAAACCCACCTATGATGCCGTACATGCCATACAGATTTTGCTGGAGTGCAAATAGAAAACAGAAAAAAATAGTTAGGTGTGAATAACCTTACGAATAAGTGTAAATGTTTTAAAACATTGATTTTCAAATATATAAATGGGAGAAAAGAACCAATCTTCAATTGTGAAATGTGTGGCATATGAATTGTTATCATATAACAATCTATATATATATATATATATATATATATATATAAAATATGGGGCGTGGCCATCCAGTGACAACATCTGGGGAGCCTGTCCCTTATGACATCGCTGCCCCGTCATGCTCCGTGTGGTGATGTCACAAAGGGTGGGGTCTCCAGATGATACACCACCGGATGGCCACGCCCCATGGCTATATAAGTAATGGCACATGCCGGAGCTAACATTACAATGGAAGCTAGCATCTGGAAAACTTGAGGAAGAACCAGTAGAGGAAGAAGACAATGGAGAGAGAAGAACCGGAGAAAGAACCAGAGGAAGAAGACATTACCGGAGAGAGAAGAACCGGAGAAAGAACCAGAGAAGGAAGACATTACCGGAGAGAGAAGAACCGGAGGGAGTAGAAACAGGAGGGACAAGACACGTTGGAGCTATTTTAATAAAGGGCTTTGTCAAAAACATGTGTACTGTTTTTTTTTATTTTTTTGGGTGAATGGGTAGGGGAACAATGTGCCTCATACTCATTTATTTAACCCATTCTTAGAAAACCCATTGCTATTGAAACACCAACTGGCTATCCATTTTGACCTACATCTAGTATTAATGGGCCATTAAATTACAGAAGGCTCTTGTGTAGCTGCACAATCTGCACAAACAGTATGCTCATCCATTTGGTCCACATCTACTATAAATGTGCTCTTAAGTCCCAGAGGGCCCTGATGTAGCTACACAGTCTGCTCAAATGGCATGCCCACCCATCCAAGCCACACCTAATATAAATGGGCCATTAAGTCCCAAATGGCCCTGATGTAGCTACACAGTCTGCTCAAATGGTATGCCCACCCATCGAAGCCACACCTAATATGATTGGGCCATCAAGTCCCAGAGAGCATTTATGTAGCTGCACAGTCTGCACAAATGGTATGTCCATCCCAGCATAAGGATACAATAACTTTGAGTAGCCAGGATGACAGTATTAGTTGACAAAAAAAAAACAAAACAGCACTTTAGTATAAGTAAGCAGTATTTAAAGGCCATTACCAATCCTATTCTGAAGATGCTAGTTGTCTTGCTTGTACATGGAGCTTCTGGGTCCTGTTCATTTTAGGTCACTGGCCTGAAACACACCTGCATAGCTCAGCTCAGACACTCTTATATACATTCTTGTTCCAGGTAAGGCACACTAAGGGGTTCTATTTATAAAGCATTCGTTGGACGCACACATTTGTTCAGTCTGCATAAATTTTGGCCACAATTTCGGTAATAGGTTAATTCCTATGATTGTCAGCTCCATCTGGTGGCCAAAATGCAGTGTAGTTTTCTAAAATAACTCAAAAATATGAAAATGTACCGCCTTTTTTTGGCCACTGGAAGGAGCTGATGATCATAGGAAGTTTACAGCCAAAATTTGTGCATGTCTACCCAAATGTTTGTGACATTTGTCCAACAAATATTTTATAAATAGATCCCCAAGCATTAAAGTGTTACTAAACCCACAACAGTAAAATCAGTGTGTAGATGCAGTAAAGCATGCTTGTTAAACTCACTGTGGAACCCAAGGGGTTAATCCCATCGCATTGTGTTTAAACAGAGGTCTCCAAACCCTCAAAACAAGGGGCCAGTTTACTGTCCTTTAGACTTTACGAGGGCCAGACTGTGGCCAGTGGGAGTAGAAAAGATCCCACCATCAGTGGGAGGAAAAGGGCCCCATCGTCGTTCCACGGGGAGGAAGTGCCCCATCATTGATGTCATTGGGCACTATTGTTGGTGTCATTGGAATAAATTGGGCCCCATCATGGGTGTCATTGGGAGGAATTATGTCCCTTCATTGGTGCCATTGGGCCCCTTTATTGGTGTCAGTGGGGGGAATTATGCTCCATTGTTGTGATCAGTGGATAAATTAGTGCCCCAAGGGCTGCATAAAAGCGAGCAAAGGGCCACATCTGACCCCTGGGCCACAGTTTGGAGACCACTATGTTTAAAGGCTGGCTGTTTGATCCTGTCTTCTCTGTCTTTCACTGTCCCCAATCAATCTGCTGATAGAACAGAGCCTTGGGGGCAATCTGCACATGCTCAGTTTGGTGTGTATTGCTAGAAAGTGTTTTTTTTTGTCTTGGGAGGGTACATGTGATCAGCACAGGACCAATCAGCACTGTCCAGACAGAGGGTCAGGGGTCCTGCAGCCTCATAAGTCAGAGTAGAATGAAAACTCCTCCTACAAGCTTTAACCAGACACTGATAGAAGTCACAAGACTGATATATATTGCTGATGAGAAAAAATATTTAGCGGTTTATATTTACTAAAATAATTGCAATTCCATGTTCTGTGTACCATTTTTTGCGATACGGCACTGCATTACTTTAACTGACAATTGAGCGGCCGTGCGACGCTGTACACAAATAACATTTTTGTCCTTTTTTTCCCCAAAATTTTATTTTTTGCGCTATAAACAAAAAAAGACCGACAATTTTGAAATAAAAAAAAAAAAACAATAAAAAAATGTCTTCATCAATTTAGGCCAATGTGTATTCTGCTATATGTTTTTGGTAAATTTGATATATATTTGATAAAGTATTGATTGGTTTGCACAAAAGTTATAGTGTCTACAAACTATGGGATATTTGACAATAATGAGAAAGAAGTGTGGCGCTAACTCACATGACAACTAAATCAATATAACACATAAAATTAACATACTGTAGGTGATACATTCCACATGAAAAATAGTCCAATAATAATGAAAAAAATTCATAAAAATATTCAAAAAATCTAAAAATCTTCACAAAGTAATCCAATCACCGTGATCCAAAGAGAAGTGCAGGAACAGGTCAATCCTTTAAATCGGGTTCCACCACAAACGGTGTGTGAGAAATACAATCTTTTTGTGATTTGGATCACGGTGATTGGATTACTTTGTGAAGATTTTTTTATTTTTTGAATATTTTTATGAACTTTATTATTATTGTGGGACTATTTTTCATGTGGAATGTATCACCTATGTGTAATTTTATGTGTTGTATTGATTTAGTTATTATGTGAGTTAGCGTCACACTTTTTTTGCTCATTATTGTCAAGTTTCAAAAGTGGTATTTTCCACTTTTCAAAAGGGGCAGCTGCACTCATAGTATATATCAACCAATTTTGTTGGCACCACCACTTGTCATTTTATATCTATTCACGTAAGCTATGGGATATATTTATGGAATTTTTATTTATTTTTATTGTTTTACTAGTAATGGCGGCGATCAGCGATTTTTAGTGGGACTGCGGCATTGCGGCAGACAAATCAGGACACAAGGTGACATGTTTGACACTTTTTTGGGAACCAGTGACACCAATACAGTGATCAGTGCTAAACAAAATGCACTGTCACTGTATTTAAGACACTGGCAGGGAAGTGGTTAACATCAGGGGCAATCAAAGGGTTAAGTGTGACCCTAGGGGGTGCTTTCTAACGGTGGGGGGTACTTTGACTGGGGAGAAACAGAGATCCTTGTTCCTGCTTAGCAGAAACACAAGATGTCCATTTTCCCCTCTGGCAGAACAGCGATCTGCCTTGTTTACATAGGCAGACCACCGTTCTGCCTCTCCTCAGAATGATTAGCGGGTGCTGACGGACATCGCGTCCTCTGGACCCGCTGTGTCCAATCCCAGGTCGCCGGCGGCTTGCGAGCGTGCCCCAGACCCCATGCACGAAATTACGTACAGGTACGTGATTTCGTGCAGGAGGGCCGCCCTGCCACAGTATATCTGTATGGGGCGGTCCTTAACCGCTTGCCGACCAGCCGCCGTAATAATGCCGTGGCAGGTCGGCTTAATCCCATGAATCGCTGTAGATGTATGACAGTCCCTTTAACAGCTATAGCAGGCAGGGGAGCTGATGCTCGTGGCTGCAGCCACAATGTCCGCCGGCCACCCCCGATCACTCCACAGAGAGCTAGAATGGGGATCTGTCACTGTAAACAGTGATTAGGAACAGCGATCTCTCTCCTCCTCCAGTCAGTCCCCTCCCCCCACAGTTAGAAACACCTCCCGGGGAACTCGTTTAACCCCTTGATTGCCCCCTAGTGTTAACCCCTTCCCTGCCAGTGTCATTTATACTGTAATCAGTGCATTTTTATAGCACTGATCGCTGTATAAATGTCACTGGTCCCAAAAAAGTGTCAAAAGTGTCAAATCTGTCCACTGCAATGTCGCAGTCCTGCTAAAAATCGCTGATCACCGCCAATACTAGCAAAAAACAAAAAACAAAAATAGCATAAATATATCCCCTATTTGGTAGACACTATAACTTTTGCACAAACCAATCAATATACGCTTATTGCGTTTTTTTTTTTACCAAAAATATGTAGAAAAATACATATCGGCCTAAACTGATGAACATATTTGGTTTTTTTTTATGTTTTTTTTGGATATTTATTATAGCAAAAAGTAAAAAAATATTGTTTTTTATTTACAAAATTTTCTTTTTTTTGTTCATAGTGCAAAAAATAAAAATGGCAGAGTTGATCAAATACCACCAAAAGAAAGCTCTATTTCTGGGGAAAAAAAAGAAGTCAATTTTATTTGGGTACATCGTCGCACGACCGCTCAATTGTCAGTTAAAGCGACGCAGTGCCGTAACGCAGAAAATGGCCTGGTCATTAAGGGGGAAAATCTTCCGGGGCTGAAGTGGTTAAAGAGGATAAATTTCCTGGGACAAAAAAATTTTAGGGACAAATTCTCAAAACCTGGGGTCTTCTCCTGGGCCCGACGATCGTCTATTCCGTTGGACTCACGTAGCTAATTAGCCTCTAGACTTCAAAAACATCCATGTGTTCTATGGAGAATTCCCACAAATGGTTTCCACCGTGCAGTTGAAGCTCGTCTGCCTTTTCATCCTCGTTTCTTTCCTCGTCTCATCTTTTCATCCTAAATATAGGAGGATTTCCTAAAAAAAGATCCACACCTGTTCCCTGCGGGACTCGGTTGCTGTGTACCTTGCCCCTTGGGTAATTCCGACCTCATTAACAGATAAAAATACTCGGAATGAATTGGGAATAGGAGGGAGAACTCTTTTATGAAGACAGCGGGTTCGTTATTTACTTTGTGTCCATCATCTGGATCGGCCCTTTGACCCTTTGAGGTATATCTCTATGATAACACCATTTCTAGTACCCATACGATTAAATGTGACAGCAATGCAGCATAATGCTCTCATAGCAATGAGAAATATATATATATATATATATACCGGCATTTTATCTTAATTAATGTGTCAAGGGCTATAGCTGGCTGAATTAATGATTATATATACCCCGGAGGGAATACTTAGAATCCAGATTTTCACTCCTCTGCATGACAACATACACACAAGCTGTGGGTGGAAGGTAAAGAAACGCGCCGGGTTAGAATACCAAGATTGGCCAGAGTGCCGGCTTCCTAAAGCCCAACTGAACCTTCAGTTTAGACCAGCTATGTAAATTCTGGCTGTGTCAATACAAAAGGTCTGAAAAGTCACAACCTGAGTAGAAAGTCCTGTCCCCTGCCAGCATGCTGTAGAAAAGGATCCTTTACTGTGGAAGCGGTGGTCTCTCTGCAGAGGTCTGACACACCCCCCTCTGCTGAGTGAGACCTAGAATAATGCAATACGCTGCAGCAGTGCTTTTATTCTCAGAGAATAGGTGCAGGTACTCCCCCCTTCCGAGTCACCCCTTGTCTCTGCCCCCTCCGGGCACATCCCTTGGTTCCAACTCCTACCCACTTCCCAGTACCACCCCTTTTAACATCCTCCGGCTCGCGCTATAACCGAATGATGACTACAGCACAGGCCTTAATTACTGGGAGGCCGTCATATGATGTCCTCCTGTGCAAAAGCTGCCTACGTGCCCCCTGTGGGGCGTGTGCGCGGCGCGTCTGTGATCACTGAGTCTATGACCACGTGACCAGCTTACCACGTGAGCAGCTGTCAGCCAATGACAGCTGATCACATGATGTAAACAAAAAATCGGTAATCTGAAAAAAAAAAAAAAAAGCTGATCAACGGCTTCTGTCAGAGGGACATCGGTCCCTCACACAGAGAGTCGCGGATGCCTCATCTGTGCCCACCAGTACCACCTGCCAGTGCCACCTATCAGTACCCACCAGTGCCACCTACCAGTACCCACAGTGCCACCTACCAGTGCCCACAGTGCCACCTACCTTTGCTCAACTGTGCTGCCAATCAATGCCCACCAGCGCCTCATCATCAGTGTCACCGATCAGTGCTGCCTACCAGTGTCACCTACCAGTGTCTGCCAGTGCCCATCAGTACCACCCATCAGTGATCATCAGTGCCCATCAGTGCCACCTATCAGTTCCACGTATCAGTGCCCTTCAGTGCCGCCCATTAGTGCCATCAGTGCCCATCAGTGCCACCCATTAGTGCCACCTCTTAGTGCCACCTCTCAGTGCCCATCAGTGCCACCTATCAGTGCCAATCGGAGCCGCCTTATCAGAGCCCATCAGTGCAGCCTATCAGTGCCATCAGTGCAGCCTCATCAATGCACATCAATGAAGGAGAAAAATGACCTGTTTTCAAAATTTTTTAACAAACTACAAAACTTTGTTTTGTTTTTTCAAAATTTTCGGTCTATTTTTGTTTTTTTAGCAAAAAATAAAAAACCCAGCAGTGATTAAATACCACCAATTGTGTGAAAAAAATGTATAAAAAATTGGGTACAGCGTTGCATGAGTGCGCAATTGTCATTCAAAATGTGAGAGCTCTAAAAGCTGAAAATTGGTCTGGGCAGGAAGGGGGGTTTAAGTGCCCGGTAAGCAAGTGGTTAAAGAATACAGAACCAAGTATCATTTTGTGGTGATAAGTAATGTGCATGGAATTTGTAAATGATAACAAAAAAGTCATTAAATTAGATTCCCTGCAGACAATACACCCCCTCAGCAACAATAGATCTCACAGCAGCCAGTATCAATAGACCCCCTGCCTCAATAGTAGATCCATCCCAGAAGAAAATTACCCCCAACAACAACAGATCTCCCAGGCAAACAATAGAATCCCTGCAATAATAGATTCCCCCATCAACAATAGACCCCCCCCACCAGCTTCAATAAATAGCCCAGTAGCCAAAATCAGTAGACCGCTCCATCAACAGTAGATCCATCCCAGCAAAAAAACGAACCCCCAGCAACAATAGATCTCCCAGGCAAACAATAGACTCCCCACAATAAATTTCCCCAGCAACAATAGATCCACCCCTGCAACAATAAACCGACACCAGCAATAACAGGTCTCCTACCAGCCATCATCAATAGACCCCCCTCCCTCAACAGTAGATCCCAGCAGCAAACGACTCCCCAGCAACATAGGATCCCCCCCAACAATAGATCCCCCACCAGCAACAATAGACCTGCAACAATAGATCCCCTAGCAACAAAATAATCCATAGCAGACAGCATCAATAGACCTTCTAGCACACCCCAGCACCCATTATATACATTCAGTGCTGGAGCTGCCTTGGTGAAAAAAAGCCCTGCCCTGCAGTATTACTTTATGCCACTAGAGGTCACTAGTCTTCTGGGTTGAATTGCAACAAGTATCTTTAATTCAATTCCTTTGAGCCCAGGCTGTCAATTACATTCCATCTTGGGGTGGGGGGTGTCATCACATTGGCCTCAGCTCAGAATATTATTAAATGGAATGGCTCTCACTTCATAATTTTTGCTTTAAAGTGTATCATCAGCTGAACAGCAGATGCAAGGGATAAAACCACTGATTTTATTTTTTCTGGTTTGGTGTCCTGTTGGGAAGACTTCCCTTCACTTCTTGCCCCAAAGATATGACAGGAAGTTCACCCCAAACTCGCTCATCCATGTCTTTATGGACCTTGCTTTGTGCACTGGTGCGCAGTCATGGAGAACTGCTAAAGTTTCCTTCTGTTTAAGGTGGAGTATTGCATACAGTCTCGGGGGGTCATGGAGCATAGGTCAGTACTTATAGGCCTTGGGGTCATCAGCTGATATCCACTGAGTGTGAGAAACGCAGGCTCATGGCACCAACCAATGGACCCCTTCCCATCCATCCTCCACCTTGTCTCCTCCAGAGTGCTTCTCTAGACCAAAAGAACAAGAAACCCCAGACTATAGGGAATAGCCCCCCCCCAGCCAAAGCCATGGCTGGGACCTCAATGAACTCTCAGCAGCATCTCCTGCACACTGCCCAGAGTGACAGAACCCCTCAGGCAGGGGCTTCCTCCTTGGGCAAGGCTACCCAGGATAAAACAGCTCCCTGCTCTAGTGCTCCAGACTATATGGACTCTTCAGCCCCCTTCTGGACACACCTCTCCAGGGATTGGCTGGGTCTCCATAAATATTCAACCTTCTCTCCCATTCTCCCTCCCACTGCACTTCTAGAACCTTCCAAAAGGGGTAGGGGAAGCGATCAGACCAACAACCTGTGAACACTGAGCATCCTGCTCCTGCACTGGCTGCACATCATTCCTCTGCACCAGCTTTCTTATCCACTTGTTGACCGCCCTATAGCAGTTTTTTCTGCTACAGGACGGCAGCTCTGCACCGGATCACATATAGTATCTCACAAAAGTGAGTACACCCCTCACATTTTTGTAAATATTTTCTTCTATCTTTTCATGTGACAACACTGAAGAAATGACACTTTGCTACAATGTAAAGTAGTGAGTGTACAGCTTGTATAACAGTGTAAATTTTCTGTCCCCTCAAAATAAGTCAACACACAGCCATTAATGTCTAAACTGCTGGCAACAAAAGTGAGTACACCCCTAAGTGAAAATGGCCAAAATGGGCCCAAAGTTTCAATATTTTGTGTGGCTACCATTATTTTCCAGCACTGCCTTAACCCTCTTGGGCATGGAGGTCACCAGAGCTTCACAGGTTGCCACTGGAATCCTCTTCCACTCCTCCATGACGACATTACGGAGCTGGTGGATGTTAGAGACCTTGTGCTCCTCCACCTTCCGTTTGAGAATGCCACACAGGTGCTCAATAGGGTTTAGGTCTGGAGACATGCTTGGCCAGTCCATCACCTTTACCCTCAGCTTCTTTAGCAAGGCAGTGGTCGTCTTGGAGGTGTATTTGGGGTTGGTATCATGTTGGAATACTGCCCTGTGGCCCAGTCTCTGAAGGTGGAGGGGATCATGCTCTGCTTCAGTATGTCACAGTACATGTTGGCATTCATGGTTGCCTCAATGAACTGTAGCTCCCCAGTGCCAGCAGAACTCATGAAGCCCCAGACCATGACACTCCCACCACCATGGTTGACTGTAGGCAAGACACACTTGTCTTTGTACTCCTCACCTGGTTGCCGCCACACACGCCTGACACCATCTGAACCAAATAAGTTTATCTTGGTCTCATCAGACCACAGTCTGCTTGTCTTCAGTAAACTGTTTGTGAGCTTTCTTCATCTTTAGAAGAGGCTTCCTTCTGGGACGACAGTCATGCAGACCAATTTGATGCAGTGTGCGGCGTATGGTCTGAGCACTGACAGGCTGACCCCCCACCCCTTCAACCTCTGCAGCAATGCTGGCAGCACTCATATGTCTATTTCCCAAAGACAACCTCTGGATATGACGCTGAGCACGTGCACTCAACCTCTTTGGTCGACCATGACGAGACCTGTTCGAGTAGAACCTGTCCGCTGTGCTGCAGCTCAATTTCAGGGTCTTGGCAATCTTCTTATAGTCTATGCCATCTTT
Organism: Aquarana catesbeiana; assembly: GCF_042186555.1. NCBI lineage: Eukaryota > Metazoa > Chordata > Amphibia > Anura > Ranidae > Aquarana > Aquarana catesbeiana. The sequence continues at coordinate 34,195,583 of NC_133334.1, read as the reverse complement.
ATGTAAACAAGGCAGATCGCCATTTTGACTGAAGGGAAGGCATGGATCCTGTGTCTCCGCAAAGCAGGGACTAGGATCCATGTCTTCCCCTAGTAAAAGCATTTCCACACTGTAGTAAAACATTGGCTAGGCACACATTTAATTGTTGATCGCTCCCTGATGTTAATCCCATCCCAGCCAGTGTGGTTAGTACAGTGACAGTGAATATTTTTAGCACTGATCACTGTATTAGAGTCACTGGCTCCCACAAAGTGTCAAAAGTGTCAGTTAGTGTCTGACTGTCCGTTACAATATCGCAGCCCCACTATAAGTCGCTGATCGCCGCCATTACTAGTAATAAATAAATAAATAAATAAATAAAAATATCCCATATAGTTTGTAGACACGACAACTTTTTGGGATTTTTTTTTACCAAAAATATGTAGCAGACTACATATTGGCCTAAATTGATGAAGAAATTCAATTTTTTACATTTTTTTTATTGGCTATGTTCTATAGTAGAAAGTGAAAAATATAGTTCTTTTGTTTCAAAGTTGTTGATCTGTTTTTGTTTATAGCGCAAAAAATAAATAAAAACCGCAGAGGTGATCAACTACCACCAAAAGAAAGCTTATTTTATTTGCGTACAGCATCGCATGACCGTGCAATTGTCAGTTAAAATAACGCAGTGCCATATTGCAAAAAATGGCGTGGTCATGAAGGGGGGGGGGGGATCTTCCAGAGCTGACAATGGAGGACTGCGCACGAGCAAAATGTGTTGGTAAGGCTGCTTGAAAATATATGATTATGTTAAAGCTGAAATAAGATTTTAATTAAAAGGCGACAAAGTGGGCAGTTGGCACGTGTGTGTGGGAGGGGGAGATTATGAATCCTTAGGGGACTTGTTCTGCCACTGGTACCATTTGTGATTTTCAGATCTGTTTCATTTTTTTTCATTGCCCACCCCCGCAAAAAAAAAAAAAAAAGTCAGAAACAGAAAGAAATTATTGATTTACAAGTAGGAATGATTTTCAGTGGATATGGAAATGTTTGTGTTGTACGGGGCTCCCAGCTGTTGTTGTTAGACCATGCGGGATAATGTTTAGACAGCTGATAGAGAGGATGAGCTGGAACACCGCGGAGAGAGATGGGAGCCTGCCAGACGCCCAAACCAGAGCGATACAATTCTTATGTTTCTTCACATATAATTGATTTCCCGGTAAATCTTTTCCTGCCCCCTCTGACCCGCCATTGGAAACATGATCATCCGGTGTGCAGACATGGGGGGGGAGTAAAGATTGGAGAGGACAGTGTGACCTTCTATAGGCTGGTAAAGGGCAAGAGAGCGTCCTGGAGTGCCGGGATCATACCTATCTATTGGGGTACTGTCTGCATTAGTGCATTGGGGTGTCTATCTATCTATCTATCTATCTATCTATCTATCTATCTATCTATCTATCTATCTATCTATCTATCTAAATGTTATCAATCATTCTATAAATTGACTAACCACTTAAGGACCGCCCGCCGTTGTTATACGTCGCTACTTTGACGTTAAATGCCGTTGTTACGGCAGCAGCTAGCTGCCATAATCTCTGTATTTTCAAAAACAGCCTGCGGTCCTCTTTTAGATCAAAGTGGCCTCAGCGACGGATTCGTCGCAAGATCACTTTTATTGGTGGTGGGAGAAGGCCATCCCCCCCCCCTCCCCTCCCGCTGCGCTCTGGTCTCCTCCGCCGTTCACCGGAGGCGTCGGTAGCAGTGGAGACGATCGCATACATTCCCCTCTACTGCTTGGATGCCGAGTGAGGGGAAGATGGCCCCCGCTCGGCTCCAAAGCATTGGGGGGCGTAAGTGACGTCAAACATGCTCTAAAAGGGAAATTTTTTTTTTTTTTGTATTTTATTATGTTCCTTTTCTTTTTTTATTGCATTTTAATGTAAATATGAGATCTGAGGTCTTTATGAGTGGGGATCAGGTGTGTTAAATTTGGTGTTGTTTCATATTCCCATCGCACACGTTCCTGGTATAAGCTCTTAAAGGTCGGGTGCTGCAGCAACAACCAGCTGGATACTGGTTCAAGTCTCAATGTAGATATTTGCCAGCACACCAAGGATCAGCACACGGTGGCGTCCAAACGGTTTAATTTATTGCATGATCACAACACAAAAGGTGCAACGTTTCGGAGTCGCGCAGGACCCCTTCGTCAGGCATGTCGACATGCCTGACGAAGGGGTCCTGCGTGACTCCGAAACGTTGCACCTTTTGTGTTGTGATCATGCAATAAATTAAACTGTTTGGACGCCACCGTGTGCTGATCCTTGGTGTGCTGGCAAATATCTACATTAAATTTGGTGTTATCGCTCTCACTCTCTCATACTGGTCACTGGAAGTTCAACATGGCACCTCATGGCAAAGAACTCTCTGAGGATCTGAAAAATCTTATGTTGCTCTACATAAAGATGGCCTAGGCTATAAGAAGGTTGCCAAGACATTGAAACTGAGCTGCTGCACGGTGGCCAAGACCATACAGCGGTTTAACAGGACAGGTACCACTCAGAACAGGCCTCGCCATGGCTGACCAAAGAAGTTGAGTGAACGTGCTCAGCGTCATATCCAGAGGTTGTCTTTGGGAAATAGACATTTGAGTGCTGCTAGCATTGCTGCAGAGGTTGAAGGGGTGGGGTGTCAGCCTGTCAGTGCTCAGACCATACGCCGCACACTGCATCAAATTGATCTGCATGGCCATCATCCCAGAAGGATGATGCACAAGAAAGACAAGCAGACTAAGGACATGGATTACTGGAACCATGTCCTGTGGTCTGATGAGATCAAGATAAACTTATTTGGTTCAGATGATGTCAAGCCTGTGTGGCGGCAACCAGGTGAGGAGTACAAAGACAAGTGTGTCTTGCCTACAGTCAAGCATGGTGGTGGGAGTGTCATGGTCTGGGGCTGCATGAGTGCTGCCGGCACTGGGGAGCTACAGTTCATTGAGGGAACCATGAATGCCAACATGTACTGTGACATACTGAAGCAGAGCATGATCCCCTCCCTCCAGAGACTGGGCCGCAGGGCAGTATTCCAACATAATAACGACCCCAAACACACCTTCAAGACGACCACTGCCTTGCTAAAGAAGCTGCGGGTAAAGGTGATGGAAGGGCCAAGCATGTCTCCAGACCTAAACCCTATTGAGCATCTGTGGGACATCCTCAAACAGAAGGTGGAGGAGCGCAAGGTCTCTAACATCCACCAGGTCCGTGATGTTGTCATGGAGGAGTGGAAGAGGACTCCAGGGGCAACCTGTGAAGCTCTGGTGAACTCCATGACCAAGAGGGTTAAGGCAGTGTTGGAAAATAAAGGTGGCCACACAAAATATTGACACTTTGGGCCCAATTTGCACATTTTTACTTAGGGGTGTACTCATTTTTGTTGCCAGCGGTTTAGACATTAATGGCTGTGTGTTGAGTTATTTTGAGGGGACAGCAAATTTACACTGTTATACAAGCTGTACACTCACTACTTTACATTGTAGCAAAGTGTCATTTCTTCAGTGTTATCACATGAAAAGATGGAAATAAGTATTTACAAAAAATGCGAGGGGTGTACTCACTTTTGTGAGATACTGTATATGTAAGTGGTTAAAAAAAAAACACTTTCAATTGTACATTCAATAGAATAAAATAATAATAATATTTTTTTTACATTCCCAAAAATATAAATTTACCAAAAAAACCAAATTTTCCTCTCTTGAAACCTTTTACAATAAACACAAGATCCTGCCTAGGGAATAAGATGGCGTATAAAGCACTGATGGCTGGGAGGAAGCTGTGCCAAATCGCGGCAGCCGTACGCCGTTTTGTCTTTGTCATCTGTACACGCGGCTTTGGTGGTAAATGGAGCAGGTAAAATCGTGGAACAGAAAGACTTCAGAACATTGCTGGCAGGAGCGAGAATCTGTACCCTGCCAGCTACAAATAGTGATATTTCAGTAAGCTGGTGAGGCGACTGGAGCTGCACATTTCCTCCATAGTCAGTCTATGGATAATACAGTGCCTTGCAAAAGTATTCACCCCCTTGGCTTTTTACCTATTTTGTTACATTACAGCCTTTAGTTCAATGTTTTTTTAATCTGAATTATATGTAATGGATCAGAACACAATAGTCTAAGTTGGTGAAGTAAAATTAGAAAAATATATACATAAAACTATTTTTCAGAAATAAAAAAGGGATAATTGGCATGTGCAAATGTATTCACCCCCTTTGTTATGAAGCCCATAAAAAGCTCTGGTGCAACCAATTACCTTCAGAAGTCACATAATTAGTGAAATGATGTCCACCTGTGTGCAATCTAAGTGTCACATGATCTGTCATTACATATACACACCTTTCTGAAAGGCCCCAGAGGCTGCAACACCTAAGCAAGAGGCACCACTAACCAAACACTGCCATGAAGACCAAGGAACTCTCCAAACAAGTAAGGGACAATGTTGTTGAGAAGTACAAGTCAGGGTTAGGTTATAAAAAAATATCCAAATCTTTAATGATCAATAGGAGCACCGTCAAATCTATCATAACCAAATGGAAAGAACATGGCACAACAGCAAACCTGCCAAGAGACGGCCGCACACCAAAACTCTCGGACCGGGCAAGGAGGGCATTAATCAGAGAGGCAGCACAGAGACCTAAGGTAACCCTGGAGAAGCTGCACAGCAGAGACTGGAGTATCTGTACATAGGATGATAATAAGCCGTACGCTCCATAGAGTTGGGCTTTATGGCAGAGTGGCCAGAAGAAAGCCATTACTTTCAGCAAAAAACAAAATGCCATGTTTTGAGTTTGCGAAAAGGCATGTGGGAGACTCCCAAAATGTATGGAGGAAGGTGCTCTGGTCTGATGAGACTAAAATTGAACTTTTTGGCCATCAAAGAAAACGCTATGTCTGGTGCAAACCCAATCACATAACATCACCCAAAGAACACCATCCCCACCGTGAAACATGGTGGTGGCAGCATCATGCTGTGGGGATGTTTTTTCAGCAGTCGGGACTGGGAAACTGGTCAGAGTTGATGGGAAGATGGATGGAGCCAAATACAGGAATATTTTTGAGCAAAACCTGTACCACTCTGTGTGTGATTTGAGGCTAGGACGGAGGTTCACCTTCCAGCAGGACAATGACCCCAAACACACTGCTAAAGCAACACTTGAGTGGTTTAAGGGGAAACATGTAAATGTGTTGGAATGGCCTAGTCAAAGCCCAGACCTCAATCCAATAGAAAATCTGTGGTCAGACTTAAAGATTGCTGTTCACAAGTGCAAACCATCCAACTTGAAGGAGCTGGAGCAGTTTTGCAAGAAGGAATGGGCAAAAATCCCAGTGGTAAAATGTGGCAAGCTCATAGAGACTTATCCAAAGCGACTTAAGGCTGTGATAGCCGCAAAAGGTGGCTCTACAAAGTATTGACTTTAGGGGGATGAATAGTTATGCAAATTGACTTTTTCTGTTATTTTGTCCTATTTGTTGTTTGCTTCGCAATAATAAAAAAAAACATCTTCAAAGTTGTGGGTGTATTCTGTAAATTAAATGACAAAACAAAACACGAAAAATGCCAAGGAGGATGAATACTTTTGCAAGGCACTGTAGATGCCTAATCACCAGTCCTGAGAGATGGAAATAATGCCAGGGCATAACAGAGGGGTCTACTTTATGTTACATGGTTTCTGGTCTAAGGGGCGATTCACACCACAATTTCTGCATTCTAGATGCATGAGCATTTTTGATGCGTTCTAGTGCGTGTTTTCCCCTCTGTTTTTCCTTCATCTCAGTTGAGGACATGTGCATTCCGGTGCATTTTTTATGCATTTTGCTGCATTCCAGTGTAGTTTCTTGCAAAAAAAATAAAATGCAGCATGTTCTACTTATGTTGACTGTACTGGAATGCATTGCAATGGTGTGATCTTTGCCATTGAAATCCTTGTGACCTACTGTCCACGAGTTTTCCATGCAGAACAAAAAAGACACATTTTAAATCATTCCGATGCTTTTTGTATGCGTTCCAGTGCGTTTTTTTCCCCATCTTTTTTGAAGTGATAGTAAATCTACTTTTTCATCTTTTACCTACAGGTAAGCCTGTAATAAGACTTCCCTGTAGACATATGCACTGACAAAAAAAATTGTTCGTTTTCGTTACATTTTTTTTTTTTTTCTTTCATGTCATTCATTAAGATTACAGTTCGTGAGTTCATAAATTTGAAAATTCGTGAATTCTTAAGTTCGTAATTTCGAAAATTCGTAAATTCGAAAATCTGAAAATTAAGAAAGAAAATCTAAAAATTTTAAAGAATAACTAACCAACTAACTAATAATAACTAACTATTAAATTATAGGTATTGGAATTTCCTTTCAATCGTAAATTCATAAATTTAAAAATTCAAAACTCCAAAATCCGAAAATAAAGAAAATCCGAAAATTCAAAAGAATAACTAACTTACTAATTAATAATATCTAACTATTAAATTATAGGTTTTGTAATGTCCTTTCAAATTTGGTTGTTAGTGAACGTAACGAATACGAATTTACGAATTATCCGAAATAACGAATGCCGCATCTAAACAAATGAAACGGAACTAATTAATAATAAATAATAATAATAATAAAAAGTTTTTATTATTGTTATTTATTATTATTCATTCGTTACATTCCATTCGCTTAGATGCGGCATTCGTTATTTCAGATAATTTGTGACTTCGGATAAATTCGTATTCGTTACATTCACTAACAGCCAAATTTGAAAGGAAATTCCAATACCTATCATTTAAAAGTTTATAATAGCTAAGTTATTATTAGTTGGTTATTATTTCAGGTTTTCAAATTTTCGGGTTTTCGGATTTTCAAATTTCGAATTTACGAATTCCCGAATTTACAAATGTGAGAATATTCGGATAAAATTAGTTAAACGGGTTTTCGTTAATTCGGATATTTCCGAATTTGTCGAAATTTGTTAAAAAACAAATTCAGAGCTAAACGAATTGCACCTGTCTACTTACCTGTAGGTACTGTGAATATCTCCTAAACTTGCACTGTTTAGGAGATATTCAGAGTGCATGCAGCCAGGGGTGTCAACGACGCATGCACTTTGAAGGGCCGGCATACCGTGCCGGTCCTTCAAAGCCTGTGCCGTAAACAGCAGCTCCCATGCACATGCGCGAGAGTAACGTCATGGCACCCCTGGCGTCTCATATAGCCAGAGGCCGCAAACCTGGAAGGAAGACCGCCTGAAGATGGAAGCCCTCTCTATGGTGACAGTGCGGCACTGGAGGGCTTTATTTTAAGGTAAGTCTCTCATAATGTGCTAGATTACTATGCATACTAGCACATTATGACATTGCCTTGCAGGGGATTTTTTTTTTCGTTTTTTAACTTTGGTTTACTACCGCTTTTATCTCAGTTGAGGACATGTGCATTCCAGTGTGTTTTTGATGTGTTTTTCCGTGTTCCAGATGTGTTCCATACAGAAAAAAATGCAACATGTTCTACTTTTGTTGAGTGCACTGGAACGCACTGTACTGGTGTGAACTAGGGCCATTGGAATCCATGTTAAACACTGTCCATGCGTTTTTGATGCCGAATAGAAACGCACTGGACTGCATCTGGTGTGAACCAGCCATAAAGTAGCCTATAGATCAGGGGTCTCAAACTGGTGGCCCCCCCAGCTGTTGCGGAACTACATGTCCCATCATGCCTCAGCCTGTGGGAGTCATGCTTGTAATTGTCAGCCTTGCAATGCCTCATGGGACTTGTAGTTTCGCAACAGCTGGAGGTCCGCCAGTTTGAGACCCCCTGCTATAGATGATTCGATTTTTTTTTTTCCTTCCACCCATGGTGGAAGAAAATCACTCGATTCCATTAACACTGTCTGTGTTGATGGGGGAATGCCTCCCACAGCGCTATTGTGTCAGCGGGGGGGAGGTAGTGCTACCTGTCGGCAGAACACAAAGGTTACTAATAGCTCCCTCCTGATTTGGAGGGACTGTCCCTGATTTGGAGCAAAGTCTCTCTGTCCTTCTTTCCTCCTCATTAGTCCCTCATTTTGGCCTCCCAACTTTTTGAGATGGGAATGAGGGACACCTAGCAGCAAAAGTATGCAGGCATAGGACACACCCCTTGCCACGCCCCCTTAAAGGAGAATTGTACAAAAAAACAAGATTGGTTAAACCCACAAGTGCTTTTTTTTTACAACTACTATTCCTTTATATTGGCTTTTGGAATTTACAAATGCAGCAATTCAGAAATCAGATGAAAGGTTTAGCACTGGGAAACACTTTTTGAAAGTTAAAAAGTGCATTTTATATACAACTATATAGATCAGACCAAAATGAGGGACAAATGAAGAGGAATCAGGGACAGAGGGACCAGGGACAGTCCCTCCAAATCAGGGACAGTTCGGAGCTATGCTGATCTATATAGTTGTATATAAAATGCACTTTTTATCTTTCAAAAAGTGTTTCCCAGTGCTAAACCTTTCATCTGATTTCTAAATTGCTGCATTTGTAAATTTCAAAAGCCAATAAAAAGAAATAATAGTGGTACAAAAAAAAAAAAAGCATTTGTGGGTTTAATTTTTTTTTTCCTTTAAGGGGTGTGGCAGGGGGTGTGTTCTATGCCTGCTTACTTTTGCAGATAGGTGTCCCTCGTTCTCATCTCAAAAAGTTGGGAGGTATGAGTTACTTTTAGCGGCTTTAGCCACTGGTGGTAATTGCATGTAAAAAAATCAGACAAGCTGGTTGTACCAATGGATCGGCTTAGGTACCATCACCCTGTCTATAGGTTGTTTGGATCTCGGCTGGTGCCTGGTGAACTAGTTGGGATTGGAACCATCTATGGCCGACTTATGTCTTCGTTCACGCTAGGTGACTCCAAAGTTGCGCATTTTTAATTTTTTACGATTTTGAAGTGACTTTGAAGGAATTAACTGGCCTCACAAATCGAAATAAATCATGTAAAGAAGTACCATCATCCGAATTTAATTGAAACAGAAAATTGGGAGATAGGGAAATTACCGAGATAGTCCGCTTGCACCTTCCCTCTGGAGAGCTCGGAGTTGGGGTCCCTGCTTCCAATTTTCTGTTTCATTTGAAGTGACTTTGATACGACTTTGAAATGACTTTGATAAGAATTTTACACTCTCTGGCACTGAAGCCGTGTCAAAGTCAGATCAAAGTAACGCAGGAACCTTTTTTTATGGTCACAGAGACTTCCATAGTGTCACTTAGAACGGCTCTCATGGAGATACACGGCATTTCACATGTCTTGCGACTTTGGGTCTCAAATGTATCATGAGAGCTGAGATCAATAACTTGTTTTAGTTCACATGATGCACGATCTTCAGCGGGTTTCAATATATTCCTCAATTGTTATTTTTTGTCTTTTGCCATCTATGTCACATTGGGGAGATTTCCCTTTACTTCCTGTCCCATAGCCACAACAGTAGCGTGAGGAAATCTCTCCAAAGTGAGTGAACCCCTGGTTGTCACCAGAATTAGTGTCCCTGTTGAAAGACTCCCCTTCTACTCTATTCTGGGGACAGCCCAAAATGTGGGATTTTCTTTCACTCTCACTCTCGGTGATAAAGGTAAACAGAACAAGTAGAGAGGGGGAAGCTCCCTAATGAGGGCACAGACATTAAAATGAACCAGACAGGGGTTCTAACCCATCTCCACTCTACTCAAAACTAAAAAAGTTTTGTCTTCAGGTATCATTTAGCCACTTCAGTGCCGGTCACTTTCACCCCCTTCCTGCCCAGGACAATTTTCAGCTTTCAGCGCTCTCACACTGTGAATGACAATTGCGCAGTCGCGCAACACTATACGTATATGACAATTTTATCTTTTTTTTTTAAACAGACCTTTTTTTGGTGGTAATTTATCACCACTGGGTTTTTATTTTTTTGCTAAACAATCAAAGAAAAACTGAAATATTTGAAAGAAAAACATAACAGATTTCTTAGTTTATGCTATAAATTTTTGCAAATAAGTCATTTTTCTTCTGCACTGATGGGCCCTGATAGGCGGCACTGATAAGCTGCACTGATGGACACTAATAAGCTGCACTGATAACCTGCACTAATGAGCACTAATAAGCTGCACTGATGGGCAATAATAAGTTGCATTGATGGGCACTGATAACCTGCATTGATGGGCACCAATAACCTACCTACACTGATGGACACTAATACGCTGCACTAATGGGCACTGATAGCCTGCACTGATGGGCACTAATAAGCTGCACTGATGGGCACTGAAAAGCTTTGCTGATGGACACTAATAAGCTGCACTGATAACCTGCACTAATGGGCACTAATAACCTGCACTGATGGGCACTAATAAGTTGCACTGATGGGCACTGATAAGCTGCATTGTTGGGCATTAATAAGCTGCACTGATGGGCACAGATAAGCTTCACTGATGGACACTAATAAGCTGCACTGATAAATTGCACTTATGGGCACTAATAAGTTGCACTGATGGGCCCTGATAACCTGCACTAATGGGCACCAATAAGCTGCACTGATGGGCACTGATAACCTGCACTGATGGGCACTGACAAGCTGCATTGTTGGGCATTAACAAGCTGCACTGATGGGCACTAATAAGCTGCACTGATGGGCACGGATAAGCTTCACTGATGGACACTAATAAGCTGCACTGATAACCTGCACTGATGGGCACTAATAAGTTGCACTCATGAGCACTGATAACCTGCACTAATGGGCACCAATAAGCTGCACTGATGGGCACTAATAAGCTGCACTGATAAGCACTAACACAGTAAGTTGTACTGATGGGCACTATTAAGTTACACTGATGGGCACCGATAACCTACACTGATGAGCACTAATAACCTGCACTGATGGGCACTAATAGGCTGCACTGATGGGCACTGATTACCTGCACTGATGGGCACTGATGGGACTGCACTGATAATCAATATTTACATGTGACCAGCTGTGATTGGACACGGCTGATCACATGGTAAAGGGCCTCTGTGATTGGCTCTTTATGGCAATCTGTGATCAGCTGTGTTCAAAGGATACAGAAATCACAGAGCCGGCCAGACGCATGCCCTAGAGGGCACCCAAGAGGCCTGCATGTGGGAGGATGTCCGTGGACGTCTTCCCTTAACTGGAGATTCACGATTTAGCTGTCTTTTGGCTATAGCAAAGGCAGGAAGTAGTTAAGTTACATTTACAGCTCATGTCCCTCCCCCAGCCTGTGAATGGACAGTGAAAGAAGAAGCAGCACAATGATGAGATCATCTCTCTGTCAGTCTGCTCTCTCCTCCTATCAGCATGCTCTTTGCTCCGCAGAAGAACAAACTGGCACCCTCTTTTGAGATCATTTTACAAACAAGACAGTTCACATACAGTTCAGCTGTGCGCTTAGCAGCCGGCCAGGAGTTCACTCATAAAGGACGGCTGAGCTGTAATTAAGGCACGCATTAAACACACGTTCTGGTTCACCTGGAAGACACGGACCCTCAACCTGCGTTGGTTTAGCCTTCGATTATTTCTTGCATTATGATATAATCAGCAAATCATTTGCTAATGATCAGCCGTCCATTGACTGAGGCCTCCGGGAACTTGATGATGTCTAATGATCACTGAATGACCTCTACAGTAGTTCAATGATCATTACATTAGTCCCGATAGATCTCCCAAGTAATGCGATTTGACACAGGACAGCTGAACACTGCCCAGGTCTCTAGGTAGCAGAGGAGGCTCATTTATAGAAATAATCCATTGTTTTAAAAATGATATGTGGGAATTGTTGCTGTTTATTTAAAAGCACATTATTATCTAGTATATGAAAATACCTAAAATAACATCTAAAGGGAACCTGTGCCGACTTTTACCTAGATAGGATGGCTTTTGAAGGCCTTGAAGTCACAGAGAAGAGGTTGCCCATACTTTCAATATTCTAGAAGACCACCATGAGAGCCCAAGACCTGGCCCCGCCCGTACTATAGATATGTTGAGTCGACAAGTGCTGAGCTTTGGTTTGGCTGAACCCAGAAGGCAGCTATCACTACTGGACCAATCAGCTGTGCACAGGTCAATCCCAAGGGGTTGACTGCTTTCCCCTGTCTGTCTGGAAATGTTCTGGAAGATAGTGAGAAGGGAGAGTCTAATCAGCAGCTAAATATTTATGCAGCCCTGGCCAATCCCTGGAGAGGTCCCCAGATGGTGGCTGGGAGTGTATACATACTTTGAGACTGAGAGCAGAGGTGTCTCGTCCCTGAGGAGGAGATCATAGCCTAGGGGGGCTGTTTCCCCCCTGGGCAAGCCTGCTATTATCAAGGCCCCAGCTAGGCTAGCTGAGAGAGCCTATTTTACTGAAAGTTTGCTGAAGCTAACTGAGGGACTTTTCATCTGGGGATCTTCTGGTATCACTGGAAAAGTGTCTGTAAGATATAGTAAGGAGGGGACCAGCTATCGAAAGTACACCCTGGGTATCTATTCAGTGGCCTTTGCAGGGGGTGAGCAAGTTTTCCTACATAAATGACTCAATATGGCCACATGGCCAAATTAGGTCCATGTTATGGTCACAGGCTATTCGTTCTTTGACTTGATATGGTCATGTGGTCATATTAGGTCAGTGATGTCACAAGCTTCCTCATCTCTTTGGGTGGCCATATTAGGTCAATGAAATTAACCTAATTTGGCTATGTGGTCATATTAGGTCCTAATACCAAAAACAGTGTGCTTCTTATGGTATTCTCAACATAATTATCTGTGTTATTTGTACATACATTAAGCAAAAACACCATCATATACAGTGATCAGCCTGTATTGTAAATGAACAACTGTGATAAAACGTCTTTGTGAATAAATTGAGGTAGACCTTCTCACAGAGATTCTACCAAAAAATGGACCACGTGAAGAGACTAGGAAGTACACCTGACATACGTGCCTACCACATGCCCACCACCACCATAAAGTCTCTTATGGATGTGAACCCCAATTACAGAGATGAACAGCATCTAGGGAGCCTCAAATCCTCAGCCAAAGTCTCCTAATCAGGTAAGTATGGTCAGTAGGGTCTCAGTATAAAAACATCACCAATCACCACAACTCCAAAGTGAACTCAGATAGCCATCATACAGGGAAAAGGAATAAAGGACTCACATAGAATCAATACTACTAGTACATCTTTATTATTAACACCACAAAAGGTACTAAATTTGCTCAGGCAATCAGATAGTGGATGGCCTCAGTGGACTAAAACCAGCATTGGCGGGCGTGATGATGGCGCACGTTTGTGGCCCTGCCCAAAGCATTTCACGTCACAGCGCGTTGGAAGGTGGAAACCGGAGCAAGAACCATTTTTTTTCAGCCAGTCCTGTAGGAGGTGTATACTAGTGCATGCTGAGGGAGGATATACAGTGCCTTGAAAAAGTATTCATACCCCTTGAAATTTTCCACATTTTGTCATGTTACAACCAAAAACGTAAATTTTTTGGGGGGGATTTTATGTGATGGACCAACACAAAGCAGCACATAATTATGAAGTGGAAGGAAAATGATAAGAGGTTTTCCAATTTTTTTACAAATAAATATGTGAAAAGTGTGGCGTACGTTTGTATTCAGCCCCCTTTACTCTGATACCCCTAACTAAATCTAGTGGAACCAAATGCCTTCAGAAGTCACCTAATTAGTAAATAGAGTCCACCTGTGTGTAATTTAATCTCAGTATAAATACAGCTGTTCTGTGAAGCCCTCAGAGGTTTGTAAGAGAACCTTAGTGAACAAACAGCATCATGAAGACCAAGGAACACACCAGACAGGTCAGGGATAAAGCTGTGGAGAAGTTTAAAGCAGGGTTAGGTTATAAAGAAATATCCCAAGCTTTGAATATCTCATGGAGCACTGTTCAATCCATCATCCGAAAATGGAAAGAGTATGGCACAACTACAAACCTACCAAGACATGGCCGTCCACCTAAACTGACAGGCCGGGCAAGGAGAGCATTCATCAGAGAAGTAGCTAAGAGGTCCATGGTAACTCTGGAGGAGCTGCAGAGATCCACAGCTCAGGTGTGAGAATCTGTCCACAGGACAACTATTAGTCGTGCTCTCCACAAATCTGGTCTTTGGGTGCTACATACAGATACTTGTATATACAGTATACATGTTAGGAAGATAGAGAGGCTAAAACAGTATTAAACCCAAAAGCAAGTATTTATTATATTGTAGGTTAACAATTCTTAGGTGCGGTGACTGCATTAGTCTTCACCTTGTAGTTTTCTTTCCCTTATGTTTTTTGCAACTTGCGATAAAGGTTTGTTTGTATTTTGTTTTTTTATTTTTTATTTGCATTAAAAACATAAATCTAAAAGTGTATGTATATATATATATATATATATATATATATATATATATATATATACTGTATACACAATTTTAGGTTTATTTTTTTTAATTTTTTTTTTTAATGCAAATGAAAAAATAAAATAACAAAATACAAATAAATCTTTATCGCAAACCCTTATACAGTATACATGGAATGGCAGTTTACAAATGAAAGAAAAAATGCAATTGATACAAAACCATTATAATTCTGCTTCAATCTTCTGCACAGGTACACGTTAAATTCCATAGTTGTACTGGAAATGTATATTATTGAGTATGGTAAATATGTAGGAGCTGGGAGTATAATGAGGGGCGATATGGTAAAGTCTGCTGCAGTGTAATTTGTCCACTCCGGTGTCAAGGCAATGAAAGTTCCGTGCTTAACAAAACTTGTTACACGCTCTTCGCTGGGAAGAGATCGCCCCTGGCAATGTACCAATCCGTCCTGACTTAAGAGCGGCTACATGGCTGCATTATACTCTGCAGATGATGAGCATCACCCACTGGCACTGACAGCGCTTGTTGAATCTCATTTTCATAGCGAATAATAAAAATAAAAATTGTGTCGTGCGAGGCTGGGTTAGGTTTCGGCATTTCATTAACAGCACGGCTCAGCAGTGATGGACCCGAGCATATAATTAAGTAGACATATGATTACTGAGTTATGAAGGCTGAAAACATACAGGAGAAAATAAATGTCTACTGCATTCTGAGGCTTATAGGTGCCTTTCTTCAAAGACTCAGCCATTGCACACTTTCCAATGCCATAGGGTACAATGTGAGTGTTTGAGCCCATTTATAGGAGCTCCAGCACACAGTCTGTGATTGACAGTCTTGACTGTATATATTTCCCTATGTAGAGGGCGGGGGTGGGTTAATTTCCTTCACTCAGGTCTTGTTTGGGCCCATTAATAGGGGCTCCAGCACATAGTCTGTGATTGAAAAAATCCCAATAAAGACAAATTGATTGGTTTGCGCAAAAAACTATGGGATATTTTTATGGATTTTTTTTTTTTTTACTAGTAATGGCAGCTATCAGTGACTTATAGTGGGACTGCGATATTGTGGCGGACCATACCATGTCCATTCCCTCCCCTCAGGCCTTGTTTATGCCCATTCATAGGTGCTCCAGTACATAGTTTGATTGACAGCCTCAGCTGTGCATGTTTCCCTATGACAGGGGTGGGCAACCTCGGCCCTCCCGCTGTTTTGAAACTACAAGTCCCATGAGACATTGCAAGACCCTAGCAATCACAGGCATGACTTCTAGAGGCAGAGGTATGATGGGATTTGTAGTTTCACCACAGCTGGAGGGCAGAGGTTGCCTAACCTTGCCCTATGAGAATGTGTAGGGGGTGTTGTGTCCATTCCCTTCATTCAGGTGTTATTTGAGCCCATTCACATGAGTTCCAATGGGTGTGTGTCCCTTCCCCCCACTCAGATCTCAGATTACACTCAGCTCTCCTCTCTATGCAGTGTAGTGTGCTACATTAGATCCCAGCACCCTGGCTCTCGACCAAATAATTGGCGGGTGGCAGCAGACACCGAGTCCGCGGTACCTGCAGATCAGCTCCTGCTGTGTATAATCACAGTGGGAGCGGGTCGCCGGCAGCACGCATGCATGCCCCAGGCCCAGAAGTGCAAGATCAGGTACTAGGTATATGATCCTGCGCAGGAGAGCTCTGGTCACCATATATGTAAGTTATTTGGTCGGCAAGCAGTTAAAACTGATCATTTCCTGGCTGTCATGCTGCTCCATTGGCTTCAAGAGTTTATGAGCCACTAACCTAGAGCCAGTATGCAGATCAGGAGTTCCGACACCTAACTAATTCTCGGTCAGTGATGCAGAAAGTCTTGACGTCATGACATTAATGTGACAGCCAGGTGGCAGTACCTTCAGAAACTATGGCAGACTACATATATTTCAATGCACAAGCTTCTTTTAAAGGGTAACTGCACTTTCGCGGGGGAAAAAAAAATAGCTAATAAAGTAAAAATAATGCATCATATACAATTGCGACACAAGTCATATTGTAATTGAATCTTATTAAAAATTACCTTTCCATTTCAATCAGCAGCGGCTGTAATTTTCTGTAAATTAGGCATGTGCAGCATGAAAAAAATTCATTACATTCGTTTCATTCATTTTCGGAATTCGTTTAGTTTAGGTTCATATTCGAATTCGAAAAATTCAAACGCATTCGAAAAATTTTTACTGCATTGGAAAAAAAAAATTAAAAAATATTAAATCGGTATTCCAATTATTTTTTTTTTTTTCATTTAAATGCAGCTGTTAGCATTAGGCTATTGATACTGACTGTCTGACCATTCAAAAATTAGAGCAGAATATAATAAAATAGAAAAAAATATATAACCGTCTTCCGAAATTTTAATTTTGAATAGAATTAATTTGAATTTGAATAGAAAAGATTAGAAAATAATAGAAATTAATAGAAAAGAATAGAATAAAAAATAAGAGAATACAATAGAATAGAAAAATAATAGAATATAATAGAAAGAATATAATATATAACTATTTTCTTAAATTCAAATTTTGAATAGAATAGAAGATAATAGAAAAGAATAAAATAGAGGGAGCGTGGCCTGGCTTAATTCCAAGATGGACGCTTGAACTCTAAGCTCCTGTTCTGCGAGGTATAGCTATCAGACTACAGCGCACATCCAGCGATCTCACGATGGGAAGTACACGCAGGAGTGCTTCAGCTACCAGATCCCGCTCTCCCAGGGACCTGGACACTCAGTTAAGCCGCAATATACCGGAGATATTCCGGACGCGGCCTCAGGGAGGCACGCCGCCATCACAGGTCTCATCTCTCTCATCCCGCTCAGGCAGCAGAGATCAGCACAGAGGCCGCAGCCCTCCTCCTCCACCCACCATGCAGGCTGCCTCAGCGTTAAGTGTAGCCGACCTTCGCACAGTAGCAGCAGACATTAAAAATACATTGTCTGCTGCTATTTCTGACCTACGATGACCCTGAGAATGGAGGAAGTTAAAGAAACTCAAGCCCGCCATGACGCCTCACTGTGCCAAGTACAGCAAGTGACAGAACCTTATGCCATTCACCTCAGAGACATAACAGACATATGGAGGACCTGGATAATCGCGGGAGACGCCGCAACTTACGGGTAAGAGGCTTCTCTGAATCAATTGACTCTGCCCAGCTCTCCCGCATGGTTACTGCCCATTTCAATGAGCTTCTAGAAAGACCCCAAGACACCCCAATAGCTATGGAACGCATCCATAGAGTGCTACGCCCGAGAGGAAGGGATACTGACCCACCCAGAGACATAATTTGCTGCCTGACCGATTTTCTCCTGAAGGAGGAAATCCTCCGCAAAGCTAGGAGCCGCATACACTTCTCCTTCCAGGGCTCTGACATCAAACTATTTCAAGACTTATCCAACATAACTTTGCAGAGGAGAAGAGAAATGAGACCCCTACTTGATGTACTAAGGGCTAGAAACATAATATATCGCTGGAAGTTTCCTTTTTGTCTATCAGCTTCCCACAATGGTCACACTGCAAACCTCAGAGTGCCAGAAGACCTGGAACATTTCTGTACCTCGCTCAACCTCCCATTAGTGGACCTGCCTGACTGGTACAGTGACTTCCGTCTTCCTCCACTTCGCAGGGCTACCTCCATGGATGGTATCACTGAAGCAGGAAACTTCAGCATCCGACGCCGCCGCACACATCCTCCACCCTCACCATCCCAAACAGCGGGGATCCCGAAAAAACGGCAGCCCTAGGGCATCCCCAGATCATCGCAGAGCTCGCCACTCGTAAATGAGATCAATTCCCTGCCTCTCCAATCGCTGTCTAAAATCAAAAGATTGCATGAAAAAGGAAGAAGAAAGATATAGATTGCACACTGGCTTTTTCACGCAAAGTTACCAAGAAAAACCTAACTATGGTTTAACTGTCCAATGGTAGCCCTGCTGTCTGCTAAAGAAGAAATGTCCATGTACTATACAGTATATGAACATATACGCTTCATATCGCCCCATAGTCAGAAGACCAAATGAAGCTTTCACCCCCCCCATCACGCTACCTGGATATACACACCCCCACGAAACACAGTTGAAACAGACATAGAAGTGGAACACAGACAGTTTTCGTGAATGCCTCTCTCCAACTATACCCCCGGAAACAGAAATGCTGGAAACCCCTCAGATGCCGATCAAACTTATAAAGTACTCAGTCACCTTTAATTTTTTTTTTTTTATTATTGTTTGGTTTGGGTCTTTTCTTTCTTTTTTTTTCTCTTTTTTCCACAGACTTTAAAGCTTACCAGTAAAGTGTAAGATGGTGAACCCTCACACAAGGTAACTCATAATGACTATTTTACATCCCTCAGACAGGAAAGAGTAAACCGATCTACACCACTACTCCTCAGTTCTGCACTGCCACTATTTCTCCTATCTGTTTAATATCAGAATGACACGAGATGGGTCAGAAAGGTAATGTCATGATTGCAAATGTTTAAGATGTATATGCTACTGGGACACAGATGATGGTGGCACTCTCCATGTAGACCCATGTCATTATAGAACCCTCTGTAGGTATGATGAGTTGGAACTAACGCACACTAGGCCGAACGTTCTACAGGGTAACTAAATGAGATAAAACGTCTGCTAGACCCCTTCCTAATAACACTTGACTCTTACCCGGTGCCACCATCATCTGACCCTATCATTCTCCCACACCCTGAACACGAGTGGGCTCTCACAAATATTTCCTTGATTACCACCGACACTAATGTTATTCTTGAGCTCAAATTGACCTAATGCCACTATTCCCTAGCCTGCTATATACAAAAGAAGTAAAACAATATTCCCCCATTCAACCTAATAGAACTCCAATTAGCTTTGTCATGCCCTTTGCAGACATGTTAACCCCAAACTCCGGACTCGGTCCTAGAGAAGTTGACTCACACCCCCCCTCTCTTCCAGGATTACTACCATAGAATAGCTAAAGCAGGAATACTATTGATATTACTACATCTTATTTTTAAGTTAAATGAGTATTGTAAGTTCAATGATTCTGTTATACTGTAATAATTCTTTGTTGAATACTTTTATGACTTTCTCGTGCACAATGTTATGCACATTTATTCCTCACAAAAACCCCAATGATGACACATCACATAACACATACAAGGCCTCAAACCACTCAGCCTGAGGCCTCCAGCCAAACCTATTACCCAAAGTCCACTCCCCACATCTCCCTACACACATTCATAACTTAGATCAAACCCGCTTATACGCTGGATCATTTGCTCTCTAACACCAAACGATAATCACACTAAACACCCAGACCTCACTGGAACAAGAGTACCACTCCATCTAGGAACCTCGCCCAACCACACCCACACACAGCGGACTCTGAGAGTACCGACTGACCTCTACTGGATTCACTATTAGCGATTAGAGAAAAAGTTCCTAATCACCACCAGTTAACCTAAGACCACAACTCTCTACATACTCCCTACTCACACACCTTACCAACAACCCTTAAACAATCTCCCCCCTCCCTCCACCTTCCTTACCATATATTTCCCCTCCCACCACCCCCCCATACTACTATTCACTCATCCCCTCGGTGGCCTTTACAAACAACACCCTCCCTTGCTTCCCTCCTCTAGGAGACCTGCCACTAGTGTAGTGACACCCTGAGACATCATGGCAGACACCAGAGCCACAACAAAAAATGTCTCCCTTAAAGTAGCTTCACTTAATGCCAAAGGCCTCAATATACCAGAAGAAGCTTGAAGGCGGATGTTGTGTTCCTACAGGAGACTCACTTCTCCTCAGCAGCAATCCCTAAATTCTCTAACCGAGACTTCCCGACAAGCTACCATGCATCAACACCAAACTCCAAAACTAAAGGAGTCACAATCCTCATTTCTAAAAACACCTCTTTCAAAATAACAGACACACTAATTGACAAACAGGGGAAACACATCTTCCTAAAAGGAAATATCCAAAATAAACCAATTACGCTAGCAAACATCTATTGCCCCAATGTTTCCCAAGTCCCATTCATTTGCACAACATTGCGATCCCTCGCCTCTTTCCAAGCTGGCATACTCATATTAGGAGGAGATCTCAATGCCCCTCTTGATCCTCTCTTGGACACATCTACAGGAACATCCAGCCTACCATACAGGGCACTACGCAAAATAAAATTGAGCATCCAATCTCTACTTCTCCATGATACATGGCGCACCCTCAGACCACAGGAAAAGGACTTTACCTTTTTTTCAGCACCACATAAAAAATACTTCAGACTGGATTATTTGTTTCTTACTCAGAGGGATCTCCCTCTCCTGTCTAAGGTGACGATAGAACCTATGACCATCTCAGACCACCACCCCATTACAATAACACTGACTTTCCCTGACAAAATCACATACACCAATATCTGGAGACTAGACCCCATGATACTGACAGATAAAACCAGAGTCTCAACACTTACCAAATGTTTAGATGACTACTTTCAAGAAAACGACACGCCGGCGACCTCCAGTCTAACCCAATGGGAAGCACACAAATGTGTGATAAGAGGCAGACTTATCTCAATGGCGACGACAATTAAAAAAGAAAGACAACGATATCTCGCAGACTTGTACCACAAACTCAAGACATTAGAGGCCCTCCAAAAACAGACTTTAGCTCAAAAATCCTACCAGGATCTCACAGATACACGCAAGCTATTACAGGAAGAAGTGAGTCGCACCGTTGGACACTTGCTTGCCCAAGCATGGCATTTGAAGAAAGCCAAAATGACGATACATAAGATACACTCCCCAACAGGACAAAAACACACAAGTAATACTGCTATAGCCCAGGAATTCAAGAGATTCTACACAAAACTTTACAATATTGATAATCCTAATACACTCACACCCTCCACTGAGGAACGCCAAACTAAAATTAAAAGGTTCTTAGATCAACACTGCCCCAAGGGAATTTCTCCAGAATCCTCCAACATACTAGAAAGCCAGATTACCCAACAGGAACTTAAGGATGCTGTTAAAAGCCTGAAGTCCGGAAAAAGCCCTGGCCCTGACGGTCTATTCGCTGTTTACTTCAAAACATTCTTTCACATGCTTAGTGCACCCTTCCTAAAAGCTTTTACTCCCCTATCAGAATCCAACCCACTCACGCCAAGAATGCTACAAGCACACATTACAGTTATAGCTAAAGATAATAAAGACCCATCACAGCCGGCAAATTACAGACCAATTTCATTACTTAATGTGGACATCAAGATTTTTTCCAAAATTCTAGCCAATAGACTTCTTCCACTACTCCCATTAATCATCTCCCGAGGCCAAGTCGGTTTTGTCTCTGGAAGAGAGGCCAGGGACAATACTATAAAAGCGATCAACCTCCACCATCTCATGACTACCTCCAAACAGGCAGGTTTTTTTCTCTCTTTGGATGCGGAGAAGGAATTTGACAGGGTGTCTTGGTATTATATGGCCGCTGTCCTAAAAACCTTAGGAATAGGTCCACATATGCTCAATCTCATATTTTCTTTATTTGCCCAACCTTCAGCCAGAATTAGAGTAAATAACACCCTGTTGAATGCCTTCCCTATCCACAACGGAACAAGGCAAGGATGACCCCTTTCGCCCTATCTCTTTGTCCTTACGCTCGAACCTCTCCTATGCTTCATACAGCAAAACCCAGACATAAGGGGAATCTCCACTGGCCGAAAAAAATACAAATTAGCCACTTACGCGGATGACATTCTCCTATCTCTCACACATCCACATATTACGATCCCAGTACTATAATTTGGTCTGATATTCAACCTTAAAATTAACTTTACTAAATCCTTTGCTCTAAATGTCTCCTTACCTTCGTCCCTGGTCGATCACTGCAAACCAAATTTCCCCTTTCAGTGGCAACCAGAGGCGATCACCTATCTAGGAATACAATTACCCACAAAACTATCAAACTTATACACAAAAAATGACTTGCCGATACTAAACAAACTTACAGAAGGCCTCAAAAATTGGAAGAGGCTGGTGTTCTCATGGTTCGGGAGAGCAGCAATCCTAAAAATGAACGCCTTACCACGAATCCTTTATATATTGCAAACTGTCCCGATCCACTTGCCACCGACCTTCTTCAAAGCCTACAGACACATCAGCTCTACCTTCCTCTGGGGAGGCCGCAAACCTAGGAATAAATATGCACAACTAGCCTTACCCAAACACCTAGGAGGCATAGGCTTACCAGACCTTACCAACTACTACAAAGCAGTACATATGACCAGAATCTTAGATTGGAACCTCCACAGATCCACGAAAGGTTGGGTTAGACTCCTTTACGAATCTCTCACTGGATTTTGGAACATCACTTCCCTATCGAACTAAAACTCCACCCCCTAATCAGATCAACAATACAATGCTTTCACATGACTTGCAGACGCTTCTCCATCTCGACAATCCAAGGCCCAATGACCCCAATCAGACTGAACCCGGATTTTCCCCCAGGTATGCACGCCAACTTCTTAACGCAACACTGGTCTGATGAAAAGATATTAGCCCAAGAATTCTACAACCAAGAGAAACTCTATTTAGCATCTCAACTTTCCTCTAGATTTGACAAACCTCAGATACCAGAATGGACGTATCTCATGATAACACATTTCTTATGAAACCTAGACAGCAAATCTTCCTGTTCCAGACACTTGACTCCTTTTGAGCACTTCTGCTCCCAGAAAACACCCCAACGGCACTCAATATCAGCCACACACTCCCTTCTCTTCACAGACTGTAAACCTAATAAGTCGACAATATGCACCGCTTGGGTAAGAGACCTGTCTATATCTATTTCGCCGGAAGACTGGGGAAAAATTTATCTCAACATTCACAAGGGGTCTATCAATGTGACTACTCAAGAGAATGGATTCGAAATCCAAACTTGTTGGTACCGCACACCCGCCTTACTACATAAAATCAACCCAGCAATTCCAGAGGAATGCTGGAGGTGTACAGACCAACCAGGAACCCTACTTCACATATGGTGGGAATGCCCCTATATCCAAGCGTTCTGGACAGAAGTACACAGGATAATCACTCATGTCACCACCTACAATCTGGAAAGAACCCCTTCTCAATTCCTACTACACCACTCACACCTACCACATCGAACATATCACAAATCGCTTGTGATCAATGCAGCAAAACAGTGCATTCCTATACACTGGAAATCCCAAACACCCCCTTCCATCAAAGAATGGTACACCAAATTCAACAGAATTGCTGAAATGGAAGAATTAATACACATAGCAAGAGACTCCCCACACAAATTTAGTATCAAATGGGCATGTTGGACACATTATTGAACAACATCAGAATACTCCATCCTTCTCTCCTCAAATCATTAAAGACCGGAACTCAAATATACTGACACTTACCAGTGAAATAGAATCACCAGATGCCCATAACATTGAACAGCTGACATGGGTCTCGTGGGGGCCCCCCCTGGAGGGTAATAGAGGTACACAACTACTCCCACATCACAAAATACTCCCCAAATTTCAATATCCCCGATACCATCCCTCCCCCCTCCACCGCTCCCCCCTCATACTATCTTACTACACTCTTCATTTACATAAGCCCATACCATCAGCGCCCCCCCCCCCCATTCTTAGATATACCCACCCCATACTCATGCCCCACAGCTTACCCTACATCTTCCCCACCCACCTCCCCCCCTTGATAAACATATAACCTATATTCAATGATCTGAACAGGATGCCACCGACAAACCACAAACCAACCCACATACATCATGCCCTAAGCCCTTACTGAACTACAAACATAGACCAAATATTACATGATAACCTTCTAAACAGAGGGGATAACCGAAGATCCCCAAGGGGTTATACGTAAATACATACCTTGATTCACACCAATTACACCCCTAAATACGGATTTTTCCACTAGACAAGACGAGTATAACACAGGAACCTTTACAGACCTACAGTTTCAGTAAGTAAATATACAAACTGTCAGTTAAATTACACAATACTAACACAGATATACGTGAAAACAATGTAAAATTGTATGCTTGATTGCTTGTTCTTCCTGTTCATGTTCATATTGTTCCTATTCAATATGTATGTTCAATGCCTGTTGTAACCTTGATTGTGTAAAAAACAATAAAAACTTTTTGAAAAAAAAAAGAATAGAAAATAAGAGAATAGAATAAAATAGAAAGAATATAATATATAACCATCTTCTGAAACTCGGATTTCGAATAGAATTAATTTGAATTTGAATAGAAAAGATTACAATAGAATAGAAAATAATAGAAAAGAAAAGAACAGAAAATAAGAGAATAGATTCGAAAATAATATAATAGAAAAAAAATAGAATAGAATAAATAGAAAGAATATAATATATAACCATCTTCTGAAATTCAAATTTCAAATAGAATTAATTTCAATTTGAATAGAATAGAAAAGAATAGAATAGAAGATATAAGAATATAATAAAATAGAAAATAATAGAATATAGCATATAACAATCTTCCGAAATTCAAATTTGGAATATAGTTAATTTGAATTTGAATAGAAAAGAAGAGAATAGAATAGAAAAAAATAGAAAGCAATAGAATAGAAAATAAGAGAAAAGAATAAAATAGAATAGAAAAAGAATAGAACAGAATAGAATAAAATAAAAAGAATATACAACCATTTCCCGAAATTCATATTTCAAATAGATTGATTTCGAATTTGAATAGAAAAGATTAGAATAGAATAGAAAAGAAAATAATAGAAATAAATACAAAATAATAGACCAGAAAATAACAGAATAGAATACAATAGAAAAGAATAGAATAGAAAATCAATAGAATAGAATAGAAGAAAATATAATATATATAACCAACTTCCAAAAATCGAATTTCGAATAGAATGAATTTGAATTTGAATACAAAAGATTAGAATAGAATAGAAAATAATAGAATAGAAAATAAGAGAACAGAATAGAAAAGAATAGAAAATAAATAGAATAAAATAGAAAGAATATATTCACTAAGATACAAGTCAGATTTCAGGCATCCCCTGCAACAAAAATGTCATTTTTAGTAAGATACTTCCAATAGGAAATCACGGCTAAAGAGATGCAGACCCAGCAGATTTCCTCATTAGTTCCCTGCAGGTGCCACAGCTGATTGATAATTAGGAAACCACTTCCATTCTTCAGAATAACAAAAGGTAGGAATCTGCAACAAAGTTTGATAAAATCCTTGTAATATACATCGATCACCCAAAGGGGAATGTTTTTTTCTCAACAAAAGTGGAGTTACGCTTTAAGCAGGCAATTCTAATAA
The DNA here is from genome assembly GCF_042186555.1 of Aquarana catesbeiana. Classification (NCBI taxonomy): domain Eukaryota; kingdom Metazoa; phylum Chordata; class Amphibia; order Anura; family Ranidae; genus Aquarana; species Aquarana catesbeiana. The sequence continues at coordinate 34,169,815 of NC_133334.1, read as the reverse complement.
TCACCTTCCCTGATGTACAGATGACCACTAGAGGGAGCATTTACAAATCTGTATATGATATGAAATAATCAAAATATGGAACAGCCAAATGTAAAAGCTGCATTGGTATCTGAAGCCATGTCAAAGTACAATAGCAACCTAAAATATACACTTCCTAAAAATACAGAAGAATTCGGCCTTAATGAAAACTTCCGCTGTAAGAAATGCCGCAGCTGCTGATCTTGATCTGGATATGCTAGCTGACTTGCTGTCATGATGATCTAATAACTTCAGTATTTACTAAGTCGCTGACCCGGAATGAGATATAAAGTCGTCCAGACTTCCCTGGCTTCATTCTTGTTTGCAGCGCGTGCTTCAGAAAGTATTGAAGTCAAACATAACCAGGCGGCTAGCAGTTTTTAGAAGGAGAGATCAACAAAAGCCTACAGTACGTATCCCCCCCATGACAGGTTTCCCTTACGCATTTATAGTTTTATAGTTAGTAACATCAGCAGTAGACATCTGTTTAGAAACTCTATTCCCCCCCGGTCTGCGACTGGATGGGTGTGACTTGGATGCGACTTTGGCTTTGACTTCTGCACAACTGGCCTACAGGGCGGCTCTTCTGTGCAGGATCATGTATAGATGATACGTGATTCTGCACTTCCGCGCGCGCCACCAGTGGCCTGCTTCTGTTGTGAATAATCACAGCAGAAGCCGATCTGCGGTTGCCAGGCACTTGATGTCTGCTGGCACCCGCCGATTGTATGTAAACAAGGTAGATCCCCGTTCTGAAAGGGGGGAAGGGATGGATTTTGTGTCCCTCCAAAGCAGGGAATAAAAACCATCTCTTCCCCTAGCAAAAGCAGCACACATAGTACACAAAAACACTGGCTAGGCACACATTTAACCCAGTGCACTTGCACTCATTCTCCCCAGAGCTTAGTAAATGTGGTTCTACTGATTTCCTTCATCCAATCATTTGCTAGAAAAATTCTTTATTTTTTATTTTTCTTGCACCTGGGTTAACAAAGTAAAGCTTTACCACATTACATTTATTAAAGAAAAGTGGTATAGCTGCATTTGTAAAGTGTACACTCTATTTGACTTTAGCAGATCGATACAAATATTGGGATCACTCCCTTGCCACATCCGTAAATTAAAATTTTGAGAACAGACAGGACCATAGGGCCGGACTTTAAAGGCAAATTGGACCACACCATTTATATAAAAGATCTATATTTTATTTATACATAGAAAATATAAAAGAATATGCAAAAAAACCCCACAATTTTGATTAAAATCATGTATTCACATATGTGCAAAAGTCAGCCCACAACGGCTGAGTACTTTTAAAGTATTGTTGCATCATGTCGAGAAAATGAGCCCATGTGCATCAACATGTTTCGCTGGTTCGCTTCCTCAGGTCACAGAAAGGGATAATACAGAAAAAAAAACAGTCCTCACTTGCCTGAATATGAAAACGCAAACTTACAAAGTCTCCTGGAGCAACAGGAAAAGCCAGACAGTCTAACCCCCACGTGGTTTAACTGCTTCAGCCCCAGAAGATTTTACCCCCTTCCTGACCAGAGCACTTTTTCTGATTCGACACTGCGTCGCTTTAACTGACAATTGCACGGTCGTGCGACGTTGCACCCAAACAAAATTGACGTCCATTTTTTCCCACAAATAGAGGTTTCTTTTGGCGGTATTTGATCATCTCTGCAGTTTTTATTTTTTGCGCTATAAACAAAAAAAGAGCAACAATTTTGAAAAAAACAAAATATTTTGTACTTTTTGCTATAATAAATATCCCATTTTATTTTTTTTTAAAAAAAGCTAATTTTTTCTCAGTTTAGGCCATGCAGCAAAAACAAAATGACCCAGGGGGACAGCAGTTCACCCAGGGTTCACAACACTGTCCCCCTGGGTCATTTTGTTTTTGCTGCAAGGATCGGCCTTGCTGGTCTGGTGAGACATTCATATCATATCCCTTTCAACTCCATTCCACACTATGGGATAATAATAATGGATTTGGAGGAGGCTCAGAGTAATAGACTGGATTTTTTTGAGTTAAGAATAGATACTTAAAGTGTCATTAAAGTGATTGTAAGGGTAATTTTTTTTTTTTTTTTTAGTAACAAACATATCATACTTACCTCCACTGTGCAGCTCGTTTTGCACAGAGTGGCCCCGAACCTGCTCTTCTTTTCATTAGGGTGAAAAAACATGAAGGTTTACAACCCTTTTAAACCCACATCATAAAAAAACTATCAATAAATGGTGTATTACATGCTGTTCATACTCACTCACTATAAATTCGTTTTTTGTATTCTGAAAAAAAACTGCTGTTCTCTATATCCACCTCCTGTCCATGTCCCCGCTGCAGTTAGGGATTTTGCAGAGCAGTGTTGGCAACTTTGCACATGCTCAGTTTTCAGTGAGTTTCTATGCTGAGCATTTACTCCTTATCACATCTGAGCAGCCCATGTGACTATAAACTCACACATGTGGGCGTATACACAGTGGTAAATGACAGCCCACTCCCCTTCTTCTCCATGTCCACTAACCAGCCAAACCCAATGGGGGCAGAATATTACATGTAGATTAATGGAGGCCTCACCTCCCTCTTATTCTAAGACGCAGCCTGTGACTAGCAGAAATCTGCCCACACCATGTTATTGGTAAAAAAATAATAAAGATTTGATTTGAAATATATATTTGTATGACAATTTAAAACAGTTTATTGATAATACTTTTTTATTATTACTCAGTATTCCAAAGGCGTTTTTTTTTTTTTTTTTAACATGTGACCAGCAGCAGAGGACTAGAAGCTCCTCCTGCCACTGTTTCCCTGCAGGCAAGCTGGGAAAGTGCTGGGTCATGTGACATCTGCATATCGAATAGGAAAAAAGGTAGATTTTATTTAATTAAAATAATTACAGTGCCATCATCCATATGCAGAAAGATTGTGGATAATGTAAATTGAGCATTGGGGGAGATTTACCAAAAGCCGGTGCACTCGGAATCTGGTGCAGCCGTACATGGTAGCCAATCAACTTCTAACTTCAGCTTGTTCAATTAAGCTTTGACAATAAAACTTGGACGCTGATTGGTTTCTATGCAGAGCTACAGCAGATATTGCACGGTCCAGTTTTAGTAAATAACCCCCATTGCGTGTTTAGTATCACTCTAAATAGATTTTTTTTTAAATCAGAGTTTAGTGTTACTTTAGGGCATGCTACAAGAAATTAACAGAGTGAGGACACATACTGGGGATACATAAGACTACTAAAGATCTTTAAACCCTTTATAAAAATCAATGCTTGCACTGCTAACTGCTGGAGTCCAAGGGCCACACTGCAAGCACCAAAGGGCCATATGTGCCCACCAGGCCGCAGGTTGGGCACTAGGATTTTATTGGCATCTCACCTAAAGCCAACACATTCTCACCACCACCATTATTAAATTATCTCTTTGGAAAAAATAAAATAAAAAAGGTCTGGACAGGAAACGTTAGAGTTGAAGTTGCATTGTGTGCAGGTGTGAATACCATAACAACAATCTAGAAATAAAACATAGATTTCATTTGTTTGGATGCTTCAGGGAAGTGGACAGGCGTAAGATCCTGGTTAGAAAATGCCATCAGCGTTGATGAATGCTTCATTCAGTGGATGGTCGGCAGGAATATTAAGTACACAGTAACATGGAGGGGTCTGATCAGAGATTCTTCTTCCCTGCTGGCTTTCACTGGGATCTAACAAACATTGCAAGGCTTTTCTATCACAGCGGATATCAGGCATCACCCTGGAGCATCAGTCACTGGGCTTCGTCTGTGCATCAACTGGATTAATATTCTCTGCATGATTGAGGTTGTTTTGTGCCTATTCTGTGTGACTGGAGAGATTCCAGGGTGAACAGCTCCAGCCAAATTGTTTTCTTTTATTCGGTTTGGATAGAGGGGGGAAGGTTTAGATTCTCTGCTTTGGCGTTCATTGCTGATTAAGTAACATCTTGTCAAACCCTGACACCCCGGGTGTCACTGTAGCAGAAAGTTAGGGGAAATGTCCCCAGACAACCCAACTCTTTCCTTACATATACAGAGCTAAATACAATGCAGTTTACATATTTTAGACAACTGGGTTCTTCCAACCTTGTAAAACAGCTTAGGGCAGGTGCTTTACTCTTCCAACCTGACTCTGTCCCTTGCAGAAAGCTTGTTCCATAAAGGCACAGTCTGGTGACTTTGGTGTGGAGGAGCTTGAGCAGGCTGCCAAGAGCCCTGGCCTCAACCCTGAATACATTTTGGATTAAAAGGCCCTTTTATGTTCCAGTATGACTGCGCCCCTTGCAGTGCATGCAAAAGCATGCTCCATTAAGACATGATCTGATGGGTTTGGTGATGAGGAACGTGAGTGGCCTGCCAAGACCCTAACCTCAACCCTACGGAACACCTGTGAGATTATAAAGCCCTTTTCTGCTCCAGCATGACTATGCCCCATGCAGAAAGCCAGCTCCATAAAGACATGATCTGATGGGTCTGGTATGGAGGCATTTGAGAGGCCTGCCAAGAGCCCTGGCCTCAACCCTACTGAACACCTTTGGAAATTGGAAGGCCTTTCTCTGCTCCAGCATGATTGTGTCCTTTGCAGAAAGCATGCTCCATAAAGACATGATCTGATGGGTTTGGTGTGGAGGAAATTGAGAGGCCTGTCAAGAACTGTGGCAGAAACCCCACTCAGGGTGCTACTAAACACCTTTGGGATTAGAATGCCCTTTTCTGTTCCAGCATGACTGTGCCCCTTGCAAAAAAGCCAGCTCCATAAAGACATGATCTGATGGATTTGGTGTGGAGGAACTTGAGAGGCCTGTCAAGAGCCCAGGCATTAACCCTACTGAACACCTTTGGGAATGGAAGACCCATTTCTGCTGCAGCGCGACTGTGCCCCTTTCAGAAAGCATGCTGCATAAAGACATGGCTTTATGCGTTTGGTGTGGAAGAACTTGAGCGGCCTGTCAAGAGCTCTGGCCTCAACCCTACTGAACACCTTTGGAATTTGAAGGCCCTTTTCTTCTCCAGCATGACTCACCCCTTGCAGAAAGCCAAGATCCATAAAATACATGGTTTGATGAGTTTGGTATGAAGTTTCTTGAGTGGCTTGCACAGAGCCCTGACCTGAACCCTACTGAATACCTGGGATAAACTAGACTTTAAATTCTGAGTCAGGTCTTGTCAAACATCAATACCTGACCTCGCAAATGCTCTTTAGGGTTATAAGTAATCTGTTTCTACTAATACTAAAACAACTAATATTAAAGGTACAAATTATAGACATCTGGCATTGAGGTCTACAAGACAAAAAGATTCACAATCAACATACAATAAGGAATACAGTACAAAGATTGGGTAAACCAAGAAATGTGGTTTCTAAAGTCAAATGTTCAATCAACAAATGCACATGAGTAAAGGGAGTCGAAAGGGACTATTTCATGCAAGATTTTGTTATACCAGGTTAGCAAGTGGAATGTAGATTTATAGTATATATTGTGAACAGTAACCACAAGAAAATTAAATAAACATACATGGAAAATCATAGAGGGGTGTTAGGTTCAATCTAGATAGGAGAAAGGTAAAGCAAAAGGGTCTTGGGGAAAACAAAATATGTAACGGTGAGGGGTATAGGGAAAACATGAACAGAGTGAGAAGAAGCAAAGAAAGTGTAAGAGAAAAAAGGGGGGATTATAACAAGGCTCCACTCATCCCTCATCCAGGAGACACCCAGGAATTTGGTCTAAGCGTGAAGTGTACAGGTACTACTAGTTTTTTTTTTTGTTTAATATATTTTTATTAATTTATTTATTAGTGAAGTATAACAAAGATATACATATATCTCAGAATAAATGCATTCTTGAAAACACAGCAACAAGAGTTTCAGCACTCACAGATTTCAATGAGTAGTTATAAGCTAACCCTCCAATAATTGGCTCAGAAGCTTAACAAAGTGTTAGTATAGCATAGGGTTAATACTTTGTGAGCACTTGAAACAAAACAAAATTAATATAAAAAGGAAAAATCCTTACTTTGGTATATAGAAACTGAGAGATAAATAAAAGCAGAAAAAATAAAATTAAGAAAAATTATATGAAAGAGGAGAGAGTAGGAGAAGAAGTGGAAAATAGGAAAGGTAAGAAAACAGAGGGTAGGAGGGGGGGTAATGGGGGGGGGGGGGGGGGGTTGTTGCTGGCATGCATGTCTACATAGTGAAAGGGAATGATATGTTAAGGTGTAGTTGGCTAAGCTTAGACAAGAGATTTAAGAGGTTTGCGTTATAAGTTCCTTATAAACAGATGTGGATTGAAATTTTTTCCAAGAATCCCAGGTTAGAGAATGTTTCTTAGAGGTACCTCTAATGTCGTGGGTGATGCTCTCCATAAGATGTACCTTATCGACCATTTGTAACCAAACTCTTGTAGAAGGGATTGTTGGTTGACCCCATAAAGTAGGAATTAAAGCTTTGGCAGTGTTTAGTAAATGAGGAATAATTGAATGTTTATATATTCTTATGGGGGTTTTGGTAGAATGAAAAAGGATAGTCCACGGGTCATTGGGTATATTGACATCCGAGATCTGTAATATTAAATTGCGGATGGCATCCCAATAAGGTCGGATGAGTGGGCAAAACCACCAGATGTGTGCGTGAGTGGCTTTGTTCCCACAGTTCCTCCAGCATAATGGGGAACTGGCGGGGAACATTTGTTGTAATCTGGCTGGGGTGTAATGCCATCTAGTAAGCAATTTATAGTTGACCTCTGACATTTTTGAGGCCAGTGAGGAAGTGTGGGCTAATTGGAGGATCTTTTCCTTTTGATTATCTGTAAGGGAGGAATCTAAGTCATACTCCCATTTAGCCAGGAAAGGTGGGAAGTTGGGGTTTTGAAGTGTAATGAGAGCTTTGTAAAATAGAGAAATTCCATGTAAAGGGGGATCTTTTGGGTAGAATATTTCTTCTATGGCATTTAATTCACTCAGACCTCTAAGCGGGTTGGGAAGGGATCCTAAGAAATGTTGTAATTTGTGATATCTCCATTTATCTAGAAATGTGGTGGGTTTAGGAGCAAGGATCACGTGTAATGGTTTAAGTATGTTGTCACGGAGGACATGATGTAATAGAAGAGGTTCTTCCGTTCCCCATGATTTAAAGCCTGGATCTAATAAACCCGGTAGGAAATATTTATGATTGAGGAGAGGTAATAGAGGAGAATCATACTTCCATGAGAATTTTTTGTGTAGGGCGTCCCAGATATCTAAGGAGGATATAGTGAGAGTCGAGGTAGATCGAGCTAGGTTCCTACAAGAACGGGGTATCCAGGGGGCTACCGAGAGATCCACTCCACTTAAAAAATATTTAATTTGTACCCATAGTTTCGATTTAAGAGCGTATTTCCAATCAGCCAGCCTGGACAAGATAACTGCTTGATAATATGCCTTAAAATTAGGAAGTGCTAGACCGCCTGAGCATTTGGAGCGGAATAGTAGCTCTCTCGATATCCTGGAATGACCAGGTACTACTAGTTGAGGGGCACAAATTACAACAGACACACTCCAACATCTTGTGCAAAGCCTTTCCAAAAGAATGGTGGCTGGTAAAGCCACAAAGCTGGGCCAACTCCATAATAGCCATTGTTTAGGAATAGGATGTCCAACAAGCTCATATAAGTGTGATGGTCAGGTGTCCACAAATGTTTGTCTATATAGTGTATATTGATTGGAGTTTGGCTTTTGGTTGATTTTTTTATATATATTGCATCGCTATTCAGTACCCAGTCATAGTCTATTGGCCTGGTGCCCAACCTGGGGCCCTTTGGCACTTTATGTGTATCCCTTGGGACTCCTCCAGCCACTACTTTGTATCTCCATCCAATAAATCCTGAATATGGATGGGCGAACAGTTCGGCCCGAGCATAAGTTCGGGCCGAACTTTCGTTGTTCGGACATACAGCGAACAGCCGAACAAACGGGTCTTTCGACTGTTTGTTCGGCTCCCCAAACCAACCACAATGCATTGCGGTGCTGAACAGTGCATTGCAAGCCCTGATTGGCTAAAGCAGTGAAAGCTTCAGCCAATCAGGGCACAGAACACTGTCAGAGTGAAGATTGGACACTGTCATCATGACTTTATCTAATCATGGCTCTTTCCCGCCCCACAGTATAAAAGTATTCTTTCAATGACAGCCATTTTCAACGTGGTTTCGGTGTGGAGATAGATAGAACAGGGCTCTGTTCAGTGCTATTAGTTAGTTAGTGTGCTATATTGTGCTATTTTACTTAAATTGTCAGTGTAGAATATTAGTTTAGTGTCAGTCTAGTAGGGATAGTGTGAGTGTAGTGAGGAGGACCATCAATCAGCTTTGCATAGTGTGCAGCTAATGTAGGGACAGCTCAGCGCAGTTTCCCTGTAGTGTAGTGAGACTGTGTCATTCCTACATACATTAGTGTAGAGTAGGGACAGCTCAGATAGTTTCAGTGTAGTGTAGTGAGACCGTGTCAGTAATCTTGACATTAGTGTATAGCTAGAGTAGGGACAGTTCATATAGCCTCAGTGTAGGGACGGTTGAACACCGTCTATTTGATTGCGTTACTGCCAGTTTAACGTCATATAGTTCTGTGTGTGTTACTGCCAGTTTAACGCCATATGGTTTTATGTGCGTTACTGCCAGCTTAACGCCATACAGTTCTGTGTTCGTTACTGCCAGTTAAACGCCATATAGTTCTGTGTGCGTTACTGCCAGTTTAACGCCATATAGTTTTGTGCGTTACTACAAGTTTAACGCCATTTACTTTTATGTGCGTTACTGCCAGTTTAACGCCATATACTTCTGTATACTTCTGTGTTCGGTACTGCCAGTTTAACGCCATATAGTTCTGTGTGCGTTACTGCCAGTTTAATGCCATATAGTTTTGTGTGTGTTACTGTCAGTTTAACGCCATATCGTTTTGTGCGTTACTGCAAGTTTAACGCCATTTACTTCTGTGTGCGTTACTGCAAGTTTAATGCCATATAGTTCTGTGCGTCACTGTATATTTGGTGCATTATATTGCAGTATATTATAGTGTATCTGTGGAGTGTGTCTGTGTAGTGTACTCAAATTAAAGTGCACCAAACACCACTTTACATTGATTAAAGTGCATCTACATAGAGATTTCCACTTCTTCTTTACATTTGCTTATAAGCACCACCCCCTCCCTCCCAATAATGTCTGGGAGGACAACAAGGAGAGGCAGACATTCCCTTAGCACTGTAAGGGGGCCAGCAACAGGCAAAGGTGGATGTGGTGGCCAGTCCTCAGGCGGGGCATCACTTCCTCTGTTTGCCCGTGCTATCCAGCCACAGCATGCAGAGGAGGTGGTGGACTGGCTTACTAAACCTTCCTCATCCTCCTCATCCTCTGTCACGCAAGCAGAGACAAGTGTGTAGTCCCCTGCAGTTGCCAGAGTGGATAAACCTGCCTCCTTGTCCACATCTATTCCTGCCATAGCCCCAACATCAGTTATTTGACCACAGCGTCAGCCACTTGCTCCTTGATGATGCCCAGCCATTACTGGATTCAGATGTTGGTTCTGAGGTTGAGGATGACAGGAACATGAGCCTAGAGAGAGGGGAGAACACTGGAAGACAAATTGGCATTCATGTTCCCCCAGCCGCAGCATATTGCCAAGTTGTCTCCAGTGGTAATGATGATGATGAAGATGGAGGAGATGATGATGATCATGATAAGGTCACTGATGCGACTTGGGTGCCAGATAGAGCAGAAGAGGAAACTGAAGGTGAGGCGGCACAACCCCATCAAGAAAGAGTAGAGAGCAGCCACCCTATTCCATCACATTCTTCAGCTGTTATCTCCCGGCCCACTCCCCAAAGCTCAGCTGTCTGGGCCTTTTTCAGCACATCTGCAGCAGATCGCACTGTTGCGATCTGCAAACTGTGTCTCAGGCACATCAAATGTGGGGAAAACACCAGCCACTTGGGTACAAGATGCTTAACAAGGCATTTAACGTCCAACCACTCAGCCCGTTGGCAAGAGCACCTAAAAGCCACACAAAGGGAGCACAAATCTGTCCCTCCTCCTCCTCCACAATTGCAGCGGAAAAGTGCAGCACCACGTACGGTGGGAAGGCGACACCGACAGCCAAAGACCAATTTTTCTGCACCTGTCTGACAGGTGCATATCATTGCAATATCTTACAAGGCCAATTCTTGCTTTTATCAAGAGTACCTCTATGGGGTTACAGTGGGAAGGCGCCACCGACACAATTTTATATCTGTTGCACAAAGTCTGATATTGCAAGATATATATATATATATATATCTTGCAATATCAGACTTTGTGCAACAGATATAGAATTGTTATACAAATAACTTTACTTTCCCTTTAAAATGTGTGTGTGATTTTAATGTAGTAATACGTTTTACAGGACATGAAGTCTAACAGAAAAAAAGTGTTGTTGGCCCTTTAGGGGAAATGCTTATTTAGAGTGTCTGTTGATTGTTAGAATGTTGTTATACAGGGGATGGTGAGTGTTATGAAGACATCACTGTCCAGTTACACCCCAGGCTAATATCATTAGGACTGCGTGCAGCCCCAAGACAGTCTATTACCCAGCCAGTCTTCACATATCCGCAATCTATTATGGTATGGTACTGTACAATCATAAGAAATTCTTTATACCTACATAGACTGACTTCTAAGGCTTCTGAATGCCTTTGATGTTTCTAAAAGGGATTCAAAAATAAGTACACAAAAATAAAATAAACAATAAAAAATAAATGCATACATATGTAGCCAATGTGAAAAGAAAAGGGTAATGCCTGGTTCACACCTATGCAGATTGCAGTTTGCATATTTCAGATGCATTTTGCGTTTTTCAAAACACGTTTTTGATCCATTGAAGTCTATGGAACCAAAAACCAGAAAAAAGTCCTCTCCACAAAATGCACAGATGTGAACTACATCCATAAGAAACCATGTTCACTGGACTGTAGTGTGTTTCTACAGTACTGAAAACGCACTAAAAATGCATAGGTGTGAACCTGGGGGTAAAGAAATGACGTTGTGTACACATCATTGCACTTGTGTCCTGAAAACTCTTCCTTCTGCAAATGCAAAATTGTATAAACGCATTGCCTGTTTCTCCGAAAAAATCTTCTCTTATTGAAATGAACTTTCTCTAAGCTTTCCCTAATGAACTATTCCGAAGTATATTCACACACATCAGTCTACGCACAAACGCTGCTTGTAGTCTTATTTTCCTTTTACAGGCGCCTCGAAAAAAAAAAAAAAATAGTTGCCGGATTACAAGAGTTTTCTTGCAATGTATGCAAACTAGCCCACTGCCCAAGGTTAGGCAGAGGTCACTATTATGCCTTGTACACACGATCGGATTGTTGGCCAACAAAACCATGGAATTTTGTCCGAAGGGCGTTGGCCCAAACTTGTCTTGCATACACGTGGCCACACAATTGTTGGCCAACAATTCTGAACGTAGTGACGTACTAGACGTACTACGTCTCTAGCGCCACCCTTTGGGCTCCTTCTGCTAATTTCATGTTAGTAGAAGTTTGGTGAGTGTTTATTCGCGCTTTTCGTTTCGCACTTTTCATTTTGCGCTTTTCAGTTCGTTTCTGAACGGCGGTTCGTCAACCAGACATGTTGTGGAATCGGAGGAGATAACGTGTTATTTATTATTGGCCTTGGAGTTATTGCTTTGACATTATTTTTTTGGTTGAATAATAATGATTTGATTTGTTATATTTTCTATATTTTTGGATGCATGGAATGCACTTTTTGGTGAGGTTCTATTGGCAGATAGCATGTCTAATTTTATTTGTTTTATTTTTTTAATGCACAATAAAAAAAATTGTGTAGAATAATACTTGGCTATGTGTTTTACTTCAAATGACAGTTTGGGAGTAGGCAGCTACATTTGAAAAAATACAATGTAAAATTGACAAGGGACACCAACATAGTTGTATGTTTGATCTTAAAAACTATGGCATAATGGTTTGAAATGGAAAGGGACATTGAGGCCTTAGATTGGCCCCAGGGACTTTAAACGGTGCTCGGATCAAATAAGGTAGAGAGCATAGAATAAAATAAAATAAATTTTATTTAACAATCTTTTAAAAAAATAGACATTGCCTGAAGACAAAATATAGAGCTAATGAAGTAGGTAGGGTCGGGAGGCGTGCGCATGCGCGTTTGTCATTTTTGGTCCGCAGCGTGACGATGAATCAGACGTCGTCACGCTGGAGAGGCGTTAAAAGCGGGGCTTGCCCCGCCAGTCTCTGTCATTCCCCCTGCTGATACGCTGGGCAGACGGACGCTCCTTATGTGATATGCTGTTTCAAACAAAACTTGTCCTAATATCAGTAAGTCTCTTTACCTACCCACTCTCTCTTTAGCAACCATCTACGTTTTTATACATGATCCCAAACTTAGTTTACTTCTTATGTCTATATCTCTAGGTTCTTTGTGGTTAGTTTGCAGACGTACCTTCAGGTCTGGTTCACCCACCAGCTTCTTGTGGGCGCTCCGGCCCTGTATACTGCCCACTTTTTGACTGCTATTCTACTGCAGCATAGGAACCGTCCATCCACTTACACAGCAATTTAGCTCTTCACCATCTGTTGGCTATAACCCTTTGCTACCTATGAATTGATTCTATCAGAGGTACATTTTTATTTTCCCATTTAGGATATTATTCCCAAAATACTATTACTAGTCAACTTTATCTACACTGATATGACTATAATACCCATGTATTTGATTTTTCTCCTCTTTAGAGTGGTTCATTTACCTTTAGAATTTTTATCCCTCTCTGCATGCCTTTTCAGTAAGGTGGGGACTGAGGAGCGGAATATCTACCATTGCTCAAATCTCTATATATATTTTTTTTAATTACAATTTTTCTACAGGTAAGCCTAACTAAAGCAAATTATGACGGGGTGGTTGTTTGATTGGGGCTTTTTTTTTTTTTTTTTTGTTACACGCTTTTTGATATACATATTTGGATACATGTACGTTGTATATATATTTTTCTCTTTTTGATGTATGATACGTATATACATATATATTTTTGTATTTTATATTTCCCCTATGATTAAATTAATATATATTCATGATTGAAATTTACAAGCAGACATTTGTTTACATATATATCTATTTCTATTTTCATAGTTGACCATAATATCACAATATATCTCCTGAAGAAGCTTAGGAAAGCGAAACATGTTGAGAGAGTGGTATCAACTTCTGTATTGATGAATTACTTCATTAGCTCTATATTTTGTCTTCAGCCAATGTCTGTTTTTTTAAAAGATTGTTAAATAAAATTTATTTTATTTTATTCTATGCTCTCTACCTTATTTGATCCGAGCACCGTTTAAAGTCCCTGGGGCCAATCTAAGGCCTCAATGTCCCTTTCCATTTCAAACTGTATATTTTGGGATGTGGTGCTTTTGATTTTTCCTCCCTTCCAAATTTTTTATTCAAATATATGGCATAATGGTGTTGTGGTAACTTGCCCAAATAAAAAAAAAAAAAAGCATAATAATATTATTCTTGATATCACTAGAAAAAAAAAAAGCCTTTGAAAATTTGTTTGCAATAACTCCATCAGTATCACCAGCAAAGCAGCTTCATTATTATCCCATTAAAGAAGAAGAGAATTGTGCGCTGCATTTGGAGATTTCATAATTTGCCACGTCACGAATGTTAATTCTCCATTACGAACGCTAGTTTACAAGACCAACCGCTTCCGGCTCGTCCTTGCTTCCGAGCATGCGTGTTTGTACTTTGGACTTTTGTCCGACGGACTTGTGTACACACGATCAGAAAATCAGACAACACACATTTGTCCGCGGAAAATTTAAAAACCTGTCATCCAACATTTGTCGGCGAAAAATCCGACAACAATTGTCCGATGGAGCGCACACACGGTCGGATTTACCGTCAACAGCCTGTCATCGAACATTTCCCGTCGGAAAATCCGATCGTGTGTACGAGCCTTTACAGTGACTTCTGTTGGGTTCATGTTTTTCAGAGAGCTGCCCTCGCTACAAGCCTGCAATTTTAGTGTTCAGCGCTCCACTAACACTTCAACCGCTGCAGATAAGTATATGGAACAGCAAGAAAGTGAAATATAAATAAAAAGTCTTTCATCTTTTCATCTTGGTGTTACAATAACAACTCAGGTGGTGTACTTACTTTAACTACTGCACAATTTCCTTGTAACTTGTCACAATGGTGATGATAATTAGGTATCTGAAGACACTGAACATGCCCCGTTGATGCTACACTACACGCGTTGATGCACTGAACAGCTAATTGCAAAAGTTTCATTCCAGCTTTGAAGTACATCTATATAGCACTCTGTCAAAGGTTGGAAAAGTGTTAAACCTCCAAGAGAGAAACATGTAGGCTGGCGTTGCTGATTTCTCATTCTGCTACAGTATGTGGCTATTTCACTGATCCTTTAGCTTGCTTCAAATATTTATACTGTAAGTTCACCATCAGGAAGATTTTCTGAATTTCTCCCAATTAAATTCTATATTCTCTGAGTAGTCCATACCAGTTCTCCTCCTGATGCACGTCCCCCCATTATAGATGCAGCTGTTTGGGGGCCTTTCCACAAAAAACGCTCATTCCTCTCTGTCTTGCTGCTTGCAGGGTGGGCTGAACATTACAGTGATGTGCCTCCTAGTGGCCACTCCAAGCCATTACAACTGTGCATGTGAGCAGTACATTCTCCCTGTTCCAGCTGTGCAAGGTACAGGGTGTCCCACAAGGATTCTGCACCTATACAATGTGCCCACAGCTCATTTGAACCAGCATTTCTTTTGCATATGATTGAGCTGGTAACAGTATTTGCATATGATGTGCAATAACCACTCCTGATCCCTGCACTCTGTTCGTTACCCTCTTCTAACCCCTGTACTCTGTACGTTACACACTCCTGACCCTGCACCCTGTATGTTACACACTCCTGACCCTGCACCATGTACGTTACACACTCCCAACCCTGCACTCTATACATTACACACTCCCGACCCTGCACCCTGTATGTTACACACTCCTGACCCTGCACTCTGTACATTACACACTCCTGACCCTGCACCCTGTACGTTACATACTCCTGACCCTGCACTCTATACATTACACACTCCTGACCCTGCACCCTGTATGTTACACACTCCTGACCCTACACCCTGTACATTACACACTCCTGACCCTGCACTCTGTAGGCTACACACTCCTGACCCCACAATCTGTATGTTACACACTCCTGACCCTGCACTCTGTACATTACACACTCCTGACCCTGCACCCTGTACGTTACACACTCCTGACCCTGCACTCTTTGCCTCATGTGCTTTTAACCCTTGATCTTGGTGCATTACACACTAATAAACTCTGCCCTCTTTGCATTACACATTCCTTACCACAGCACTCTGTGCATTACACATTACTGACCCCTGAACTCTGTGATTTACACAATCCTGACCCCCTCGCTCTGTACATTGAGCACTCTTGATTTCTGCACTCTGATTTACACAATGCTGACCTCTGCACGCTGTACATTACATACTACTGACCTCTGCACTCTTTGTGATGTGCACTCCTGAGCCCTTTACGCTGTGTGTTTTGCACTCCAGAGCTCTGTATGATAGACACAATGTTATTAATTACATACTACTAGCCACTGCACTCTGTACATTACACACTATTGACCCCTGCACTCTGTGCATCTTGCACTTTTGACCCTTGCTCTCTGTGCATTACACACTCATGACCCCTGCTCTCTTTGAATTACAGATTCCTAACCACTGCACTCTGTGTATAACACACTACTGACCCCTGAACTTGGATTTACACAATCCTGACCCCTGTACTCTGCGTTACACACTCCTGACCGATGCACTCTGTACATTGAGCGCTCTTGATTTCTGCACTCTGATTTACAAAACCCTGACCCCTGCACATGGTGCGTTACACACTCCTGACCCCTGTCCTCTGTGTATCGTGCACTTTTGACCCTTGCCCTTTGTGTATTACACACTCATTAACTCTGCCCACTTTGCATTACACATTTCTAACCACTGCACTCTGTAAGTTACACACCCCTGAACTCTGTGATTTACACAATCCTGACCCTGGTACTCTGTGTTACACACTCCTGAGCCCTGCACTCTGTACATTGAGTACTCTTGATTTCTGCACTCTGTGATTTACAAAATCCTGACCCCAGTACTCTGTACATTACACACTACTGACCTCTACACTCTTTGTGATATGCATCCTTGAGCCCTTTACGCGGTGTGTTGTGCACTCCAGATTCCTGTACTTTATGTGTTTTGCACTCCTGAGCTCTGCATGATAGACACCATGTTATAAATAACATACTACTAGCCACTGCACTCTGTACAACTCCTGAGACATTTTTATATTCTACATCAGCCGTTTTCAACCAGGGTTCCTCCAGGGGTTGCCAGGGGTTCCTTAAGCAATGACCGATTGACCTCCCATTTGATGGTTGCTGATGCCAACATCACTTGTCATAGCCAGCTACATGACATCAATCATCTTTTTTCTATCTGTAGGGAGGTTATTCTGATAACCAATATAAAGAGCATTCTTCCCAATGACCAACAATGTAAGGAACATTCTTCCCAATGACCAACAGTGTAAGGAGCATTCTTCCCAATGACCAACAATGTAAGGAGCATTCTTTCAACTGCCCACCAAGGGATATTCATCCTACTGGCCACAAATGTAAGGAGCTTTCCTCCCACTGACCACCAATGTATGAGGCATTTTTCCCAATGACCCCAAATCAATTGGTTTTAGCAAGAGTTCCCCAAGACTTATTATCTCAAGGATTCCTCTTGGGAAAAAAGGTTGAGAAAGGCTGCTCTACATTATGGAAAATCCTTGGATTTGTGGCACCATCATGGATTGGTAATAGTTTTGTCAGTTTGTAGACAGGTGCAGTCTACTTCTTTTCCACTGTAAGTGGCACTCTTCTGCAACAGTATTGCAGTTGGAGAGGAAGTCCAATGTCAGCTTTGGATATGTTGTAGGGCTAGTTCCACTGGGTTTGCACACCAAATTTGGGGTTCCTAGACCCAAGTGGCCCCGAGATAAGGGGCCCCAAATTCAGATCGGAAAATGTCAAGCACTTCTGCAGCAGTGAATGACATTTTCCAAACCGAATTTGGGGCCCTGTGTCTCGAGGCCACTTGGTGCTAACCCAGTGGAACTAGCACTACAACATATCCAAAGCTGGGGTTCCTAGCACCAAGTGACCCAGCTTTGGATATGAACCCCAGCTTTGGATATGTTGTAGTGCTAGTTCCACTGGGTTTGCACACCAAATTTGGGGTTCCTGGCAGGGCGACCGCTCTACTCCAGATCGCGCGCCTAAGTACATGATCTGACGATTACGGGCATGGGGCATGCACGCGCCACCGGCGACCCGCTCCCGCTGTGATTATTCACAACAGGAGCCCCGTGGCGGGTACTGCAGACTTGATGTCCGCTGGCACCTGCCGATTACACAGGCAGAACGACAATATACAATATGCCTATATAAAGAAGGCAGTGGGGTGGGTAGGGGGAATATGGTATTTGTAATATATGATGTAACATTGAGAAGTGTGTCTAGACTTTTTTGGAATTTCTATAAGATTTAAAGAAAATTAATAAAGAGATTGAAAAAAATTAAATAAACAAGGCAGACTGCTGTTCTGTCAGTAAGGAAGGCATTGATCCTGTGTTTCTGCAAAGCAGGAACATGAATCCATGCCTTCCCCTAGTCAAAGCACCTCCCCCACAGTGAGTAAGCACAACCTAGGCACACAGGTAACCCTGTGATCACCCCTGATGTTAACCCCTTCCCGACCAGTGTCATTAGTACAGTGACAGTGTATATTTTTTTAGCAATGACCACTGTATTAGTATCACCGGTCCCAAAAAATGTCACTTGGTGTCCGTTTTGTCCGCTGCAATATCGCAGTTGCGCTATAAGTTGCCGATCGCCACCATTACTAGTAAAAAATAAAGAAATAAAGAAAAAAATCCCATAGTTTGTAGATGATATAACTTTTGCGCAAAACAATCAATATACACTTATTGGGATTTTTGTTACCAAAAAATATGTAGCAGAATACATATTGGCCTAAATTTATAAAGAAATTAGTCTTCAAGCAGAAAGTAAAAGATTTTTTTTTTTTTTCAAAATTGTCCACATTTTTTTGTTTATAGAGCAAACAATATATAAAATATATATAAGTGCATGATCCACAGAGGGCAGGGGTCAGGAGTGTGTAACGCACCGAGTGCAGGGGTCAGGGTTTTGTAAATCAGAGCGCAAAATAAAGTGCAAATAAAACTTTATTTGGGTACAGCGTTGCACGACCGCGCAATTGTGAGTTAAAGTAACGCAGTGCCGTATCGCAAAAAATGGCCTGGTCAGAAAGGTGGGGGGGGGAGGGTTAAACTTTACAGCGGTCAACTGGTTAACAAAAGTCATGTGGTGTTAGGTTCACGAAGAAGGAATATTGCTAACAGAACTAAAAACATTTCTCTTAACTCCACATTAAGCTCCCTCTATATATTCCCAGCATAACCACATAAGACAGAATACACTCTGCACAGAGGATGCAGACCATGTATGGACCGGACAATGAAACACTAAGAGGCAATATAGGAAGCTGAGATTGGACATTATTTTCAATTACTGTTTTTTTTTTTTTTTTTTTTTTTTTCATGTAATCATAATAAAGAGTTTTTTTTTTTTTTTTTCTTTTCTTTCAACCACACAGAGATGCTATACAGACAATGACTGTGATTCCTCGTGTTTTCCATCCAGCTCTATTACTTTAACCCATTCACCTCTGGACATTTAATTCCAGCACACAAGTGAGCCCCCCCCCCGGGGACATATCACAGCAGCTGATGGCCTCATAGCTATATTTCAGTAAGAAGCATTACTCGCCTCGGCCTGCCAACTCAAGAATCCAGTGCAGAGAAAAAAATGTGATGGAATTTCAGGGATGTAAATGAAAAAAATAATATATAAAAAAAAAAAAATGGAGCCGCGCTTTTTTCCTAATTAGAAATTATTAGCCTCCTGAAATGATCACATTTTGTACACTTGGCCAATTATCTCTGCTGCGTGTGCAATTACGCTCACACCTCTAAACACACTAATGTACCATGTTGCTGGCTGGCACAGTGGGCTGTGGCGCAGGAGACTATTTTTCCCCTCTGTCTGCAGTCTTGAAGCAATACTTTAATCTGACAGAGAGAGACAATGCTAATGTGACTGCACTTATGTGTGCCGGGGAACGGGGGGGGAGCAGACACTGTGCGTTACATGGGATGCATGTCTATTGTGAATGGAGAGCCATTTAACCACTTCCATTTCAGTGCACATTTATCTATCTTTCCATCTTTCTATGGCCGTACATTATACAATTTTCTTGTTCAATT
The DNA here is from genome assembly GCF_042186555.1 of Aquarana catesbeiana. Lineage (NCBI taxonomy): Eukaryota > Metazoa > Chordata > Amphibia > Anura > Ranidae > Aquarana > Aquarana catesbeiana. Next base: position 34,150,285 of record NC_133334.1, on the reverse strand, counting down.
TCCTTTAGATTTACCCTCAACTATGAAGTGCCAGGGCCTGCCTGATTGCCTACAAGTGTTTAGGTGTGACCTTCATATTATATGGTTTTGATAAATCTAAAGAGAAAAATGTAGAAGAAGATTGTATCATGTATGGACAGCCTTACCAATATCTGTTTAGTAATTCCAGCTTTCTGTCTGTCTATCTCTAACCCATATCTATCTATCTATCTATCTATCTATCTATCTATCTATCTATCTATCTATCTATCAACACTATATTGTCAAAAGTATTGGGACACCTGCCTTTACACACACACATGAACCTGGAGAGAGAGAAAAACGATGACATTTTAGCGTATTGATCCCATGGCTTCCCCAAAGCTCAGGATGAAGGGGGAATGCCTATATTATATATATATATATATATATATATATATATATATATATATATATATATATATATATATATATATATATATATATATGTGTGTGTGTGTGTATATATATATATATATATATATATATTTATATGTTATTATTATTATTATACAGGATTTATATAGCGCCAACAGTTTGCGCAGCACTTTACAACATGAGGGCAGACAGTACACTTACAATACAAATCCATACAGGAGGAATCAGAGGGCCCTGCTCAGAGGAGCTTACAATCTAGAGGGGAGGGTAAAAAAAAAAAAACAGTTGTTAGGTGTGGGTAGGGTAGGCTTCTCTGAAGAGAAGGGTTTTCAGGGATCGTCTAAAAGCTAATAGATTAGGAGATAAGCGGACAGATTGGGGTAGGGCATTCCATAGGATTGGAGAGGCTTTGGAAAAGTCCTAGAGGCGAGCATGGGAGGAGGTGATGAAGGAGCTAGAGAGCAGAAGGTCTTGAGAGGAACGAAGAGAACGAGTAGGTTGGTATATGTGTGTGTGTGTGTATATATATATATATATATATATATATATATATACTATATTACCAAAAGTATTGGGATGCCTGCCTTTACACGCACATGAACTTTAATGACATCCCAGTCTTAGTCTGTAGGGTCCAATATTGAGTTGGCCCACCCTTTGCAGCTATAACAGTTTCAACTCTTCTGGGAAGGTTGTCCACAAGGTTTAGGAGTGTCTCCGCTCAAATTCATCCCATAGGTGTTCTAATGGGTTGAGGTCAGGACTCTGTGCAGGCCAGTCAAGTTCCTCCACCCCAAACTCACTCATCCATGTCTTTATGTACCTTTATAGCTGAAAAGGTTGGGCCAACTCAATATTGAGCACTGCAGATTAAGACTGGGATGCCATTAAATGAATGAATGAATGAATGATTTGTAAAGCGCAGCAAATGCGAACTGAATCGCCTCAAGTTAAAGTTCATGTGTGTGTGTATGTGTAAAGGCAGGCGTCCCAATACTTTTGACAATATAGTGTATCTATCTATCTAGTTCTCCCTCTAACATCTCTCTCTCCAATCTCCATGCATCTCCCATATACTGTATATTTAAATAGTGACATACGTATACAGTCCATGAAGTACATAGTACATTCAAATATTTGATAGACATAGGTAGATAGATACAGATCTCTCTCTCTCTCTCTCTCTCTCTCT